>NC_087278.1:20183501-20851001 GCF_015220805.1 Pogoniulus pusillus
GCTAGAAGAAGCAATAAACATCTTTACTGACCATAGAAGTCCTTGAAAGAAAATGGAAGACAATGGAAGTTTTTAGAGTAGATGACTCCAGAATGGCAAAGCTTTTTGTTTGACAGGTGAAGCAATGAACATCTTCACTGACCATGGAAGGCAATGGAAGGCAATGGAAGGCAATGGAAGGCAATGGAAGGCAATGGAAGGCAATGGAAGGCAATGGAAGGCAATGCAAGGCAATGCAAGGCAATGCAAGGCAATGCAAGGCAATGCAAGGCAATGCAAGGCAATGCAAGGCAATGCAAGGCAATGCAAGGCAATGCAAGGCAATGCAAGTTGTTAGAGTAGATGACTCCAGAATGGCAAAGCTTTTTGTTTGGCAAGTGAAGCAATGAACATCTTCACTGACCACGGAAGTCCTTGGAAGACAATGGAAGTTTTTAGAGTAGATGACTCCAGAATGGCAAAGCTTTTTGTTTGACACATGAAGCAATAAACATCTTTACTGACCATAGAAGTCCTTGACAGAAAATGGAAGATGTTAGAGTAGATGATTCCAGAATGGCAAAGCTTTTTCTTTGACAGGTAAAGCAATAAACATTTTTACTGACCATGGAAGTCCTTTATTGGACAATGGACTGAAACTTTAAGGCATAACAAGAAAGAGTGATCACAGAATGGATCCAGTTGGAAGAGACCTTTGAAGATCATGTAGTCCAACCTCCCTGCAGTCAGCAGGGGCATCTCCAACTAGATCAGGTTGCTCAGGGCCCCATCACATTTGTGTGATAGCTGTCTACAACTATGTGAAGGGAGGTTGTAGCCAGGTGGGGTTGGTCTCTTCTGCCAGGCAAGCAGCAATAGAACAAGGGGGAACAGTGTGAAGCTGTGCCAGGGGAGGTCTAGGCTGGATGTTCTGAGGAAGTTGTTGTCAGAGAGAGTGATTGGCATTGGAATGGGCTGCCCAGGGAGGTGGAGTTGCCATCCCTGGAGATGTTCAAGCAAAGTCTGGCTGGGGCACTTAGTGGCAGGGTCTGGTTGACTGGCTAGGGCTGGGTGCTAGGCTGGACCAGATGAGCTTGGAAGTCTCTTCCAACCTGGTTGATTCTATAAGGACAGGCAATACATTGGTGTGTCTGGTTCTATGGGGGGAGGGTTAAGTGGCAAACCAACCTGCAGTTTACAGGGATCTAAATAAAGGAACAAAAGGAAAAAATAGATAGTTACAGAGCTTTTAATACCATTCAGTGAAGAGAACTGAAAAAACTGCAAGCAAAAACTGCTTCTTCACCTTTATACTGTCAGAAGTCACTACTGCTTGATTGCTTACTGTGTCCAGTGGATGCCACTTACTCTTGGTGCTGCAGTGAATGAAATTCAGACCTTGCTCAAATATGGCAGCACCTTTTAAGCACCAGGGAGCAAATGAGTAGTGGAATTTTACTGGCTTTCTGGGCTCATAGTGCCCTCTCTTGTATGAAACATCATTTCCCAGTGAATGCTCATTACTGGGATTTTAACCTAGTTTCCTGCTGCTGTTGTCCTTTAGGAGATGTGTAGAAAGCCAAAGCAAAAGGGCCAGCTTCTGACGGCAAGCAGCACACTGTGAACTTTGAGTAACTCAAGGAACAGATTTGCCCTAAGATAACTGAGATCAGACCCTACATATATGTAAAAAAATAAAATAGATTAATCATAGAATCAAGCAGGTTGGAAGAGACCTCCAAGCTCATCCAAGTCCAACCCATCACCCAGCCTATCCAATCAACTAGACCCATATATACATAGATGTATAGATATATTTCAGAACTAACAATAGGTTTGCACCACTGTAGAGCTGCTGAAAACAAGACTGGATTGAGGCAGCTGATGCCCAGGTAAAAAGCTCTCCCTTCTTTTCACCTATGCAGCAGAAACCAGAGAATTGGTGTTGTAAGTTAGAGTGGGAAATTCTCAACTAGGCTGCTTTTGTCCAGTGCAAAATACATCAGCCACCGGAAATGTTTGGCTCAGTATCATCTGGATTGCCTAAACACTCTTACTCCTATTTACAGCAATAAAAATGCAGCACTCCAGTCTTTATAATCCACAATTTTGTTTGAAGTGGCAAAGCAACAGCTGTGGATTATCAGACATCCGAATGAAACTCCTCATTCCCATTGCAGGGGTGTGGCTCTGTGTAAGGATCTAAGCTGTTCCCAACACCACACAAAGCAGCAAACTCTCTCCTGTCTGAAAAGGACCAGAGGCTGCAGCACTCCACAGCCTCCTATGAAGTGTGTTGAGTAGAGGTCCTGCAGCAGTAGCAGATTAAGCAGATAAATGAGAGTTGCTCTAAGGTCCTTACTGGACCTTAGGGCTAACCTAACCTGTTCCTGTTTCCAAACATTGTTAGCCAAGCTCTAGAAACCAACCTACAAGAAGGGTAAAGAAAAAGCCAAATTCTCCCCTAGCTCAAAGGGTTTCCAAACCTACAAGAAGAGTGAAGAAAAGCCAAATTCTGCCCTAGCTCAAAGGGTTTCCAAACCTAACAAGAAGGGTGAAGGAAAGCAAATTCTGCCCTAGCTCAAAGGGTTTCCAAACCTACAAGAAGGGTGAAGAAAAGCCAAATTCTGCCCTAGCTCAAAGTGCTACTGAAAAAGTAGGTTACTGCTGGGTCATTAGGAGACACACACAGAAAGTCCATAGCTGTAGCTGATCCCAGAAGACAGAGCACAAATTGTATAGCTTGTATTAGAAAGCACTACGGAGGTCCTCTGAAGCAGAGAGGAATTCAAAAGTATCCTGGCTTTGTGTCAGAGAAAGAAATTTTAAATACATAGGTAAAGAAATGAATTTTTAAAACTTTTTAAAAATAAATAGAAAAGAAAATTGAAAAAAAAACCTGAAAAAGAAATTTTAAAAGAAACTAAACCAGAAATTTTAAAAAGAAACTAAACCAGAAATTTAAAAAGAAACTAAAAAAGAAAATTTAAAAAAGAAACTAAACCAGAAATTTTAAGAAAAAGAAACTAAATCAGAAATTTTAAAAAGAAACTAAAACAGAAATTTTAAAAAGAAACTAAAACAGAAATTTTAAAAAGAAACTAAAACAGAAGTTTAAAAAGAAAACCAAATCAGAAATTTTAAAAAGAAACTAAAAAGAAAATTTTAAAAAGAAACTAAACCAGAAATTTTAAAAAGAAACTAAATCAGAAATTTTAAAAAGAAACTAAAACAGAAATTTTAAAAAGAAACTAAAACAGAAATTTTAAAAGAGACTTAAAGAAGAAACCTATAAGAAATAAACAATAAATTAATAATTAAAAAAGAAATTTAAAAAGACATTTAAAAATAAGAAATTCAAAAAGAAACTGAAATGAAACAAAAAATGAAATTAAAAAAACAAACAAGAATTTAATAAGAAATTTTAAAGAAATTAAAAAGGCATTTAAAAAATAATATTAAAAAAGAAAAAGAAACTAAAAATTTAAAAATAAACAAGAAATTAATAAGAAAATAAAAAAGATATTTAAAAAGAAATGTAAAAAAGAATATTTAAAAAGGAAACTAAACGAACTAAAAAGTGAATTAAAAAGAAATAAACAAGAAATTAGTAAGAAATTAAAAAGGAATTTTAAAAAATAATATTAAAACTTAAAAAAGAAATTTGAAAAGAAACTAAAAAAAGAAGATTAAAAATCAACAATAAATTAAGGAGAATTTTTAGGAGAATTTTTAGGAGAATTTTTTAGGAGAATTTTAAGGAGAATATAAGCAATTAAAAAAGGAACTGAAGCTAAAAAAGAAACTACAAAAAACCTGGAGAAATTACTAAGAAATAAAAAAAATACATTTAAGAAATAATATAAGACATTAAAAAAAGAAAATAAAAAAGAAGATAAAAAGGCAACTAAAAAAAGAAATAAGCAATTAATAAGAAGTTAAAAAAGAAATTTTAAACAAGAATATAAGCAATTAAAAAAGAAACTAAAATAAAGAAACCTAAAAAATAAACAAGAAAATAATAAGAAATTTTAAAAGAAAAGTTTAAAAAATAATATAAGACATTAAAAAAGAAACTTAAAAAGAAGCTAAAAAGGCAAATAAAAAAGAAATAATCAAGTAATTAATAAGAAATTGAAAAATAAATTAAAAACAAGAATATAATAAATGAAAAAGAAACTAAAAAAAGCCTAAAATAGAAACAAGAAATAAGAAGAAATACAAATAGAAAATTAAAAAATATATAAGAAAAAAATAAAATAAACTAAAAAGAAACAAACAAGAAATTAGTAAGAAACAAACCAGAAAATGTAAAAAATGAAAAAAGGAAATGAAAAGAAATTAAAGAATTAAAGAGAAACTAAAAAGACAGAAGCTAAAAAAGACAGAAACTAAAAAGAAGAAACAAACATGAAATATAAAAAAATAAATTAAAAAGTAAATAAATAAGAATTTTTTTAAAAAGACATGAAGAGAAATGAAAAAATAATGAAATAAATGAAAAAAAGGAAATGAAAAAATAAATAAAAAAGAAAAAAAATTAAAAAGAAATAAAAAAGAAAATAAATGAAAAAATGAAAAATAAAAATGGAAAGAGGAAATGGAAAGAGGAAGTGGAAAGAGGAAGTGGAAAGAGAAAGTGGAAAGAGAAAGTGGAAAGAGAAAGTGGAAAGAGAAAGTGGAAAGAGAAAGTGGAAAGAGAAAGTGGAAAGAGAAAGTGGAAAGAGAAAGTGGAAAGAGAAAGTGGAAAGAGAAAGTGGAAAGAGAAAGTGGAAAGAGAAAGTGGAAAGAGAAAGTGGAAAGAGAAAGTGGAAAGAGAAAGTGGAAAGAGAAAGTGGAAAGAGAAAGTGGAAAGAGAAAGTGGAAAGAGAAAGTGGAAAGAGAAAGTGGAAAGAGAAATTGGAAAGAGAAAGTGGAAAGAGAAAGTGGAAAGAGAAAGTGGAAAGAGAAAGTGGAAAGAGAAAGTGGAAAGAGAAAGTGGAAAGAGAAAATGGAAGGAGAAAAGGAAAGAGAAATGGAAAGAGGGAATGGAAGGAGAAAATTAAAAGGAAAATGGAAAGAGAAAATGGAAAGAGAAAATGGAAAGAGAAAATGGAAAGAGAAAATGGAAAGAGAAAATGGAAAGAGAAAATGGAAAGAGAAAATGGAAAGAAGAAAATGGAAAGAGAAAATGGAAAGAGAAAATGGAAAGAGAAAATGGAAAGAGAAAATGGAAAGAGAAAATGGAAGAGAAAATGGAAAGAGAAAATGGAAAGAGAAAATGGAAAGAGAAAATGGAAAGAGAAATGGAAAGAGAAAATGGAAAGAGAAAATGGAAAGAGAAATGGAAAGAGTAATGGAAAGAGAAAATGGAAAGAGAAAATGGAATGAGAAATGGAAAGAGAAAATGGAAAGAGAAAATGGAAAGAGAAAAGGAAAGAGAAATGGAAAGAAATGAAAAACGAAAAGAGAAATGAAAACGAAATTAAAAAATAAATGAACAAAGAAATGAAAAAAGAAATGAACAAAGAAATGAAAAAAAAGAAATGAAACAAAAGGCAAAAAAGAAATTAAAAAATAAAGAAAAAGATAAATGGAAAAAAAAATTAAAAAGAAGCTAAAAAACAGAAACTAAAAAAAAAAGCAAACAAGAAATGTAAAAAAAAAAAAAAAAAGCAATCCAACAAGAAATCCCAAAGCAAATAAGAAGAAATTTTAAAGCGAAATGAAACCAAGAGGTTTTTTTAAGAAGAAAAGAACTTTTTAATAAGAAATTTAAAAGCAATTAAAAGAAACTGTTAAAAAGAATAATTAAGGGAAAAGGCAGCCAGAGGAAGGGAGGAGAATGGTTCTGGCGTTCGAGAGTGACTGCCGGAGAGAAGAATGAAGTGGAAGAGGGCAGCGCAAGTCCCCGCGGCAGCCAGAAAGACAGGAGGGACATCAAAGCCTTGCAAAGGAGAAACAAACAAGGGCCCGATCGCAGCCTCCTCGGCTCGGGCACAGCTGCCTTTGAAGATGCCTGGAATTCAGCTGGCAGGAGCCTGCAGGACCCGAGCTCGCCTTCTGAAGGAGCACAGGAATCGCTGCTCCCGCACTCGCCCGGCCAAGGGCTCTTCCCTCCCCGCCCAGCTCTTCCCTAGCAGGAGCCAGCTGCTTCGGAGCAGGACGTAAAACAAGCTGCCAACGGATCTCAGGCCCTTTGCTTACAGAGCTGTCAGAGGTTCAGGCTCCCTTAGCCATTCTATGACTCAACCCAAATCATTTAACTTGGGAAAGTTCGCACAGCAGCAGAAACGTCCGTGCCCCTCAGGTCTCAGCCAAAGGAAGGAGTTGGAAGGTCTCTGCAGGTGGAGGGCGATGTGCATGCACACAGACTGCACACACAGCTGTGTGCAAGGAAATCCTGCCTGCATTCAGCAGGAGCTGCTTTTCATTTACTGGTCTACACAGTTACTCCTCTGAACAGATCCAAACCCAGAGCCCTTACAGCAAAACTTTATCTCCACAGATCTAGTCCTGACGTTTCTATGAGCTAACACAAGCCCTGTGAGGAGAGGCTGAGGGAGCTGGGGGTGTGCAGCCTGCAGAAGAGGAGGCTCAGGGCAGAGCTCATTGCTGTCTACAACTCCCTGAGGGGAGGCTGTAGCCAGGTGGGGTTGGGCTCTGCTGCCAGGCAAGCAGCACCAGAAGAAGGGGACACAGTGTGAAGTTGTGGCAGGGCAGGTCTAGGCTGGATGTGAGGAGGAAGTTGTTGTCAGAGAGAGTGATTGGCATTGGAATGGGCTGCCCAGGGAGGTGGTGGAATTGCCATCCCTGGAGGTGTTGAAGCCAAACCTGGCTGGGGCACTTAGTGCCATGCTCTGGTTGACTGGGCAGGGCTGGGTGCTAGGTTGGGCTGGATGAGCTTGGAGGTGTCTTCCAACCTGCTCGATTCTGTGATACTCTGCAATTTTGGTGCAAGATAGTTTTGTGCTGCTAGAGCCCAGCAGATGAGCAGAGCTGAGCTTGGAGGTCTCTTCCAAACTGGTTGATCCTATGATCCTATGATTCTAAACTCCAAACTTTTGTTGATTTTTTTTTTCCTTCTTTGCCATTTAAGGACATAAAGCAGAAAATGTGCCAAGGGGTGGGTTCCACTTTACTTCACACCCTCCACAGCAAAGCTCAAGGGAAATGCTCTTTATTTGTATTCTGTACACAAGAGGGTGTGGAAACATGAAATGTTGTTTCCATAGCCAGAAATCCTTCCCCACTGCAGCCTGGCCTGGCCCCAGGAGTTCCAATCTCAGCTGCTCTGATCGACATAAAACTGGATGAGCAGATAGGGTTCAGCAGCTTGCTTAGCAGTTTCCCTATCAAGCTCATGGTGCTGTGGTGGGACTGCAAGCAGAAAGCTGCCCTCCTGCCTCTTTGGTCCACGCAGTGACAACCTCACAAGGCTCTGCCTCGGATGCAGCCACAGTATCACAGTATCACCAAGGTTGGAAGAGACTTCACAGATCATCAAGTCCAACCCTTTACCACAGAGCTCAAGGCTAGACCATGGCACCAAGTGCCACATCCAACCTTGCCTTGAACAGCTCCAGGGACGGCGACTCCACCACCTCCCCGGGCAGCCCATTCCAGTGTCCAATGACTCTCTCAGTGAAGAACTTTCTCCTCACCTCCAGCCTAAATCTCCCCTGGCACAGCCTGAGGCTGTGTCCTCTCGTTCTGGTGCTGGCCACCTGAGAGAAGAGAGCAACCTCCTCCTGGCCACAACCACCCCTCAGGTAGTTGTAGACAGCAATAAGGTCACCCCTGAGCCTCCTCTTCTCCAGGCTAACCAATCCCAGCTCCCTCAGCCTCTCCTCGTAGGGCTGTGCTCGAGACCTCTCCCCAGCCTCGTCACCCTTCTCTGGACACGCTCAAGCATCTCAATGTCCCTCCTAAACTGGGGGGCCAGCGCAGTTCAAGTGTCAAACGCTCCATAAATGCCCTCCAGCCCTGCCAGCGCAGTGTCAGCACCGAGCCTGGCCCTCCCAGCACCTCGTGTGCTGGGCTTCAGAGCCTTGTCAAGTTGTCACCACAGAGACATTCCAGCTGGAAAGGACCCCCTGGATCATGACACTGGATCGCAGGATGTTAGGGGTTGGAAAGGACCCCTGGAAATCTTTTGCCTCCAGTGCCCCTGACAGAGCAGAACTATACAACCTAGCACAGGTCACACAGGTACAAATCCAAGCCCAACTGTTCTCCCTACTCTATAAACCATATCCCCAAGCACCACATCCAAATGACTTCTAAACACACCCAGGGCTGGCGACTCCATCACCTCTCTCAGTAGCCCAGTCCAATGCCTGACCACTCTTGCTCAGAAAAACTCTTTCTAATGTCCAGTCCAAACCTCTACAGTCACAGCTTGAGGCCATTCCCACTTCAGTTCTTCACTATAGTGAACAGTTCTTCACCATTTACCTGTGAGAAGGGACCAGCATCAACCTCTTCACAATGTCCTTTCAGACCACGAGGTTTCCTCTCAACCCCCTCTTCTTCAAACTTCCCATCCCCAGCTCCTTCAGTCACTCTTCATAAGATTGATTCTCCAGGCCCTTCCCCAGCTTTGTTGCCCTCCTCTACACTCTCTCCAGCACCTCCACAACCTTCTTGTAATGAGGTGCCCAAAACTGAACACAGTACTCAAAGTGTGGCCTCACCAGAGCCAAGTCCAAAGGGATAATCACCTCCCTATCCCTGCTGGACACAGCATTTCTAATCCAAGCCAGGATGCCATTGGTTTTCCTTGCCACCTGGGCACACTGCTTGCTCATATTGAGTTGTTTGTCTCTTACAACCCCCAGGCCCCTTCCTTGGGTTGTTTTATGCCCACAATCTGTAGCAGAACATATTTGAACTAACACAAAAAGTGCACACTCTTGAAATCAGCCAAAAAGGAGGTTTTTAGCCAGTGCTTAAACCAGGCTCTTGGGCATTACAACTTCTTCATAGACCTTAATGAATGAAGCCCCAGCAGCCCCATGGGCTAAGTACAAAAAGGCAGAGATTATCCTTCATTAGAAGATACAGAGACAGACACACAGCCACTGAGTGACCCGGCCCAGGTTTATGGCTACAGGAAGAAATGGCTCCAGGGGCTTAAGATACACTTGCCTTTTTCCTTTCCCTCTTCCCCTGATTCCTCAGTTATTTGCTCCTCTGCCTGCTACAAGCCAGTAGGACAACACCCACAAGCACTTCTCCCTGGCTTCAACCCAAAGTCACATAAACAGTGCTACAGGCAGGATCTTTTGATCAGGAGGTGCCCTGATGCTTCTTGGACAGAGTTTCCCCTCTCAAGGGGCAGAATCAAGGAACAGGGAGGGGGGGAAGAGGCAACATCTCAAGTTGTAGCCAGGGGAGGTCTAGGCTTGATAATAGGAGGAAGTTCTTGCCAGAGAGGGTGATTGGCATTGGAATGGGCTGCCCAGGGAGGTGCTGGAGTCACCATCACTGGAGGTGTTGAAGCAAAGCCTGTCTGGGACACTTAGTGCCATGGTCTGGTTGATTGGACAGGGCTGGGTGCTAGGTTGGACTGGCTGAGCTTGGAGGTCTCTTCCAACCTGGATGATTCTATGATCAGCAGTGGCTGCCCCAGCTCCACGCCCAGCAGTGGCTGCCCCAGTTCCATGCCCGCTTCCCTCCTTGCAGGGCTGCCCAAAGGCCTGGGCACTGTTCTAGCTGGGTGCACAGCATCTGCTGCCAGACAAGGCAGCAGGCAGGAGGTTTGCAAGTGAGAAAGTCCAGAAGGCTGCACTCCTCTCAAAGGCAGCTAGTGATGTGTAGGGAAAAAGACACTGCTGAGGAACACATTACACTGCTGGTATCTGCCTGGCAGCCAGGCTTGGCCTCACACCATCTATCATCACTAAGTACAGTTACAAAGGAAAAAGCATGTGAGAAGAATCACTTTCTTCCACAGGACGTAAACCACACAGCTAACATACCAGCTGGGAGCTAAGCAACT
Organism: Pogoniulus pusillus; assembly: GCF_015220805.1. NCBI lineage: Eukaryota > Metazoa > Chordata > Aves > Piciformes > Lybiidae > Pogoniulus > Pogoniulus pusillus. The sequence goes on from NC_087278.1 coordinate 20,193,463, forward strand.
GGTTTACGTGCCCTGATCTTGGTGGTTAAGCAAATCAGTTTCAAGAAAAGCAGGAGCAAGCTCCCTGGGGGGTGGGAGGGATCCCAAATTACAGTGTCCTGAGCATCCTTCCCAGCTGGGATAGGTGAACTATACAAAAGCACCAGGAAAGGCAAAAAGGAATCATTGCATAGTTCTACTGTCCTATGACCTCAGTGTTTCATCCAGAAAGGTCAGATCTAATCTGATCTTCAAATGCCTTTGAGTCAAATTTCAGCCTTAGCCAAATCCTTAACAAACCATTTGGAGGCATGCAACAGCTACAGCTTCCCAGCAAACACCAGTGCCAAAAGAGTGATTTCCAGCACATAAGTAGGTGCCTTTTTGCATTACAGATGCACCTATTCTCACCAAGCTGTGGGGCTTTAACCCACCCAAGAGCTAGCAATAAACCCAGCAAAACAGCCTCTGCACACTCACATTTCTGAAGGTGAGAGCTCTGCTAAGGAAGCAGCCCTCTTGTTACAAGCTGCCAGGGGATAGTTACTAAGAAGAGAACTTTAGAGAACTCAAACTTGCTTTGAAGATAAACTCCCACTCTTTGCAGCCACAGGCCTGGCTGCCTCAGGCTTTGTACACCTGGAGCCCAATCCTGCATACTCTCCATAAAGCTCCTCTCAAAGACAACGAAAGGTTCATGGGATTGTGCTTCTCATTCTGCCCTGTTACCTTTTTTGGTGCTTTCTCTGATACCCAGAAGAGTCCAGACTGCAGATGGACGGCTAATGCTGCTCTCTTGGCTCTCTCTTTCTTATGCATATATGGTTCTGTGTTCCTCTGGTCACACTCAGCAATCAAATACACCAAGACACACCCTAGGGAAATGGGGGTTAACAATTCCATTGATCTTTAACACAAATTCCTGCTTGGGCAGCTGACAGACTAGGTCTCAGGCAAGCAGAGTATTTTAAACAGGGCTTTCAAATCCTGTTCATCTGGCAGGAAAGAAGACCTACAGACTCTCACTTTTCTGAAATAAAGACATCTTTCTTCATGGACAGGACCACTCCAGATGCATGCAGGTAAAGGTGAAACCAAGAGGACTTCCTGATAGACCTCTTCCCACCTTTCTCTTCATATTACAGAAGATACTTTCCAGGAAGCAGCCAAGGGAAAAAAAAAACCAAACATAACTTTGCTATTATCTTTCTGGTCTCACCACCAGTATCACAGAATCATAGAATCAGGCAGGTTGGAAGAGACCTCCAAGCTCAGCCAGCCCAATCTAGCACCCAGCCATGCCCAATCAACCAGACCATGGCACTAAGTGCCTCAGCCAGGCTTGCCTTCAATACCTCCAGGCACAGCGACTCCACCACCTCCCTGGGCAGCCCATTCCAATGCCAATCACTCTCTCTGCCAACAACTTACTCAGAACATCCAGCCTAGACCTGCCCTGGCACAACTTGAGACTGTGTCTCCTCGTTCTGTTGCTGCTTGCCTAGGAGAAGAGACCAACCACACCTGGCTACAGCCTCCCTTCTGGTAGTTGTAGACAGCAATAAGGTCACCCCTGAGTCTCCTCTTTGCCTAACCCCATGCAGGTCTGGATGGATGCTTTACAACATGCCCCCATGCTATGCATGGCCCCATAAGAGAGACTTTGGTGAACAAGAGATCTTTCCATCTAATGCACTTTGATTTTCCCTCTAACATCAGACAGACACAAACACACACTCTTTCCTTTCAAATCACCTAGGTCTGGATGTCACTATTGCATTGTATGTCAGACAAGAAAAAAGCACAGTGGAAGCCCCCCCTTTCTTAAGCTGCTCTGTGTCAGAATGATGCTGTGTGTGAAGTAGCAGCTGTAGAAAAATCCTTCTCCTGATACATAGAATCAAGCAGGTTGGAAGAGAGCTCCAAGCTCAGCCAGTCCAACCTAGCACCCAGCCCTGGCCAAGCAACCAGACCATGGCACTAAGTGCCCCAGCCAGGCTTGTCTTCAACACCTCCAGGGATGACGACTCCACCACCTCCCTGGGCAGCCCCTCACCAACTTTGTCAGCAGCACCTCAACATCTCTCTTGAATTGAGGAGCCCAGAACTGGACACAGCACTCAAGGTGTGGTCTGAGCAGTGCTGAGTACAGGCCAAGAATAACCTCCCTTGTCCTGCTGGCCACACTGCTCCTGAGCCAGCCCAGGATGCCATGCATCACTTGCTGTCAAAGCACATTCAGAGCACACAGGACTCGCCCTGCATTGGATCCTGCATCCGCTAATGATGATACTGACATCACCAAGACTAATCCAGTGAATGAAGGCTGTGGCATTGATCCTCTTTTCATTGCATGCTGCACCTAAGAGGAGTTTTCAGAAAATTCAAGCTATTTCATTTCCCCCTCTTGTTCACAGGCATCTTTATACACTGATTCTCCCTGCCATTATGAGTTAAATATTAACATGGACATGTGCAGGTATTATCTTAATAGCTGCCCTTCAGCAAGCCTGCCAAAGAAAGGCAGAGCAGTGCTTTCTTCAGCTATGTTGAGAAGAGTTCAGACTGGAAGGTAACTTAAGCAAATTGACTACTTAATTCCTTGAAGCATCAATCCATTTGTAATTTCTTTTGGAGCAGTCCATTTCCTTGATCTTTGGCACAGGCAGTTTTAGGAACACATCCTGTCTCTCTGTGGCAGGAGAAAAGGGCATGAACTTGGTTTGTAGATGCATCCACTCCCACAAAACCTACTGCCACTCTTAATAAGACAGAGAAAGAATAGATGCAAAGTTCCAAGGCTCTTTGGTGGCAAATCATACAGGAATAAGCATTCAGAGTTTGGTACCTAAAGTAGACAAATGGGCTATGGGCAGCCTAATCTAGGGTAGGGTGTCCCTGCCCATGGCAGTGGGGTTGGAATTAGCTGATCTTTGTGGTCCACTCCAACCCTGCCTGATTCTATGATAATAAATCCACAGTTCTCACAAAAGAAACACTCTGTTTCCTTAGTTTCTTTGAGCTGCTGCCAAGGAGGGAATGTGTTATTTCCATGAGTTTATTCTCCTGTACACCTTTAAGCAAGAAAATCCTCCTCGAGCATAGTTGCACAAACACACCCTACTCTGAAAATACACCTCTGAAAACAAATGCTCCACAGAGAGTGAGTTTTAAAACAGCTCTCTTGCCCATTCCTCCAAACAACTTACAACACGTGAGAAAAAGCAATTCTATTGCTGCAGCTCTGGTCGGAGGTTATTAGCTTGGTGAATGTTTGCCACTCCCAATTATCCATTTGCAGCTAGCTTCACCCCATCCTTCTTTTTCCCAGCTCCTTCTCCAAGAGATTCCCTGCTATGCAGAATATCCTGCTACCAGACCGTCTGAGCATGTGTCAAAGGAGCTGGAAAGCAGAGCCTGCTCTCTAGCCCTCCCCAGCACCACTCTGACACAAACACAGATCCAGACCTTTAAGAGCTCCAGTTTCCCCCAAGTGCATTTTTTCACTCCCCCCTTTTAGCAGGAAATGCAACTTCACAAGAAACATTCCAGCACTATGTTGCTGTGCATGGTGAAGGCTGAAGACAAAAATGGATAGCATTTATTGCCAACAATACTGCATGCAAGGCTGCCATGGTGGACATCTGCTAAGCAAGCATCTGATCAGTTACATCAACCGAAGCTTTGCCGCGTCTGTATCGGTTACACCAGGAGACTGCCTCTAGAGCCAGGCTGCTCCCAACGCCCAGGTATTCAGTTGCTAAACTAAAAGCAACTCCTCAGCCTCTGCTACACTGGAAACCTTTCCATTGCAACTCCTTTTTAACCCTTATTAAAAGGAGGGGAAGGAGGGGAAGGGAAGGGAAGAGCAAAGAGAGAAAAAGAAAAAGAGCAAAGCGAAGAGAAAAGAAAAAGCGGGGAAGGAAGGAAGGAAGGAAGGAAGGAAGGAAGGAAGGAAGGAAGGAAGGAAGGAAGGAAGGAAGGAAGGAAGGAAGGAAGGAAGGAAGGAAGGAAGGAAGGAAGGAAGGAAGGAAGGAAGGAAGGAAGGAAGGAAGGAAGGAAGGAAGGAAGGAAGGAAGGAAGGAAGGAAGGAAGGAAGGAAGGAAGGAAGGAAGGAAGGAAGGAAGGAAGGAAGGAAGGAAGGAAGGAAGGAAGGAAGGAAGGAAGGAAGGAAGGAAGGAAGGAAGGAAGGAAGGAAGGAAGGAAGGAAGGAAGGAAGGAAGGAAGGAAGGAAGGAAGGAAGGAAGGAAGGAAGGAAGGAAGGAAGGAAGGAAGGAAGGAAGGAAGGAAGGAAGGAAGGAAGGAAGGAAGGAAGGAAGGAAGGAAGGAAGGAAGGAAGGAAGGAAGGAAGGAAGGAAGGAAGGAAGGAAGGAAGGAAGGAAGGAAGGAAGGGAGGGAGGGAAGGAAAGGAAGGGAAAGGAAGGGAAAGGAAGGGAAAGGAAGGGAAAGGAAGGGAAAGGAAGGGAGGGAAAGGAAGGGAGGGAAAGAAAGAAAGAAAAGAGAAAGAAAAGAGAAAGAAAAGAGAGAAAAGAGAAAAGAGAGAAAAGAGAAAAGAGAGAAAAGAGAGAAAAGAGAGAAAAGAGAGAAAAGAGAGAAAAGAGAGAAAAGAGAGAAAAGAGAGAAAAGAGAGAAAAGAGAGAAAAGAGAGAAAAGAGAGAAAAGAGAGAAAAGAGAGAAAAGAGAGAAAGAGAGAGAGAGAGAGAGAGAGAGAAAGAAAGAAAGAAAGAAAGAAAGAAAGAAAGAAAGAAAGAAAGAAAGAAAGAAAGAAAGAAAGAAAGAAAGAAAGAAAGAAAGAAAGAAAGAAAGAAAGAAAGAAAGAAAGAAAGAAAGAAAGAAAGAAAGAAAGAAAGAAAGAAAGAAAGAAAGAAAGAAAGAAAGAAAGAAAGAAAGAAAGAAAGAAAGAAAGAAAGAAAGAAAGAAAGAAAGAAAGAAAGAAAGAAAGAAAGAAAGAAAGAAAGAAAGAAAGAAAGAAAGAAAGAAAAGGAAGAAAGAAAAGAAAGAAAGAAAAGAAAGAAAGAAGGAAAGAAAAGAAAGAAAGAAGGAAAGAAAAGAAAGAAAGAAGGAAGAGATCAGCTCTTACTCCACCACCAAGCCTGATGCGGGTTCTCAGAGTGAGATCAGCACAGATCCTGCGCAGCACCAAAGCATTGTCCCCGCAGCTCCTCGCTAGGTCCAGGAGGTGAGTGGGCATGCACCCCCCCAGCCCCATGGCGCACGTATCTCCCATAGCTCACCATGAGCAGCTGGAAGAGGGGGGGGAAGGAGGGGGCACAGAGAGAGGGGAGGAAAACCAGTATCCCAGCCTTTGACGCCGTTCCCACAGCTCGTTAGCTCCTGCATGCTGCCTTAACCTCACGCCGCAAGGCGAGCGCAGGCAGCCCAGCTCGCTCCCGAGCAAACGCGGACCTTAAGCCCTTACCTCTGGCCGCAAAGTTCTCAGCTAGCTGGAAGGCAATTACTAAGCGGCTGCTCGGGCAGGAGCAGAGCAAGAAAGGCACAGCAGCAGCCTCACACACAGCCCTGTTCAATAAAAGCAGAGCTTTTCCTTAGCCCCTCCCCAAAGTCAAAGCTAAGCGAACACACATCCCTTATGTTTACCATTGGCAGGCAGCGCTGTGCATTGTCCTCAAGTTATTCTAACGGGCAGCCAATGGCTGTGCGCAAGCCAAGGTGGGTTCAGCCTGCCTGCAGGGATGCCTGTCATTCCCTAGGCATGCTCAGGAAGCCACTCATCAGAAAACCAAGACCTAAAAAGCTCTGAAAATTCGTGCAAGCTGCCAAAACTGTCTTGCTCCATGCCCTTTTTTGGTTATCCTTAGCAGGGCCTCTGAAAGTAAATCCTCTGTCAGGAACAATCATAAGAAATGTTAATCTTGGAGAAAGAGGCTGTCTTGTTGGACACAAATGGAGCTTAGGAAAGGAAATACACTGAATGGAAAGGGACATAGTAAACATATTTACTTTTTGCACCAGTTTGAAATAAGTAATAAAAGAATAACTTCAGCATTGCTAAACTTTGATTTTCTTTCCTTTTTTTTTTTTTTCTTTCCTTTTTAATGAAGACCACATGTAAAAGGGAACAGAAATGCTCTGCTCAAGTCTGCAGAATTGCAAGCTCAATTCTGCAGGAGAAAGCCTCCAGTAGGAAAGGCAGGAGAGGAGTTGACAGGCCCTGCAGCCCACTTTTATTTCAAATTGCACAACCAGAGAGTGACCATGTGCTGAAGAATAACTTAGAATCACAGAATCAGTCAGGGTTGGAAGGGACCACAAGGAGCAGCCAGTTCCAACCCCCCTGCCATGCCCAGGGACACCCTACCCTAGAGCAGGCTGCCCACAGCCTCAGCCAGCCTGGCCTTAAACACCTCCAGCCATGGGGCCTCAACCACCTCCCTGGGCAACCCATTCCAGCCTCTCACCACTCTCATGCTCAACAACTTCCTCCTCACATCCACTCTGAACCTACCCATCTCCAGCTTTGCTCCATTCTCCCCAGTACTGGCACTCCCTAACAGCCTAAAAAGTCCCTCCCCAGCTTTTCTGTAGGCTCCCTTCAGATGCTGGAAGGCCACAAGAAGGTCACCTGGGAGCCTCCTCTGCTCCAGCCTGCACAGCCCCAACTCTTTCAGTCTGTGCTCACAGCAGAGCTGCTGCAGACCTCTGAGCATCCTCGTGGCCCTTCTCTGGACATGCTCCAGCATCTCCACAGCCCTCTTGTAAGAGGAGCTCCAGAACTGGCTGCAGTACTCCAGGTGGGGTCTCAGCAGAGTGCAGCAGACGGGGAGAATCCCCTCCCTGGCCCTGCTGGCCACACTTCTCCTGCTGTAGCCCGGGCTCTGCTTGGCTTTCTGGGCTGCAAGTGCACACTGCTGGCTCCTGTTGAGCTTCTCCTCCAGCAGCACCCCCAAGTCCCTCTCCTCAGGGCTGCCCTCCAGCCTGGCACTGCCCAGCCTGGGTTTGTGCTTGGCATTGCCTCGACCCAGCTGCAGGACCTTGCACTTGGTCTTGTTGAACCTCCTGAGGTTGGCTTGTGCCCACCTCTGCAGCCTGTCCAGGTCCCTCTGGATTGATCCCTTACCATGGTGGGGGATGGGATGGGATGGTAAAACCATCTCAGCCACATCGTGGGTAGTGCCTGGCATTAGAAGAAGTTTCCAAAGGGTTGCTAAAAAAAACAGAACAATGCCTCTCAGAAACAAGCCCCACTGTTGACTTCATCTAGCAAAGCTGTGAAATCTAAAATGGCACTGAAATAATGATGGGGTTTTTTTGGCTGTAAATCCACACAGATTTGGCTCTCTGGGTTTTTCTATATATATTTTTTCAGGCTACAAATATTAGCTTGCTATCTGTGGACTGAGGCCTTCTTGCATTACACATGGGGCCCAGTAGCCAGAAAACAAGACCCATAAAGGCATGAAAATAGTTTAGCCTATTTAGCTGCAATGTCATCTTCCATGTGTTTTCTCTCTGACTGGTTTTGTGTATATTGTTGTCAAATATGAATCTGCAGAGCATTTCCTGGTCTGGAACCTTGTCCCCTTAGAGCAGTCAGCAGCTCTGCATGCAGCCATGCTGAGTGGCTGTTACATGGGCATGGTAAGATCCATGAACTGCTCTGCTTCCTTAGGCAATCGTTTTCACATTTGTTTTCACACCTCCTTCAATACTTTGTGTGGCTCAATTCTTTCTAGCATCAGTCTGCATCTGTTGTTTTATTACTTTTTTGGATTTTAATTAGTTGCCTGCATAATTTGCAAAGTTATGAATAGTGTACAAAGCTGGTGAGGGGCCTGGAGCACAGCTCTGTGGGGAGAGGCTGAGGGAGCTGGGGGTGTGCAGCCTGCAGAAGAGGAGGCTCAGGACAGAGCTCATTGCTGTCTGCAGCTCCCTGAAGGGAGGCTGTAGCCAGGTGGGGTTGGGCTCTTCTGCCAGGCAAGCAGCAACAGAACAAGGGGACACAGTCTCAAGCTGTACCAGGGCAGGTTCAGGCTGAATGTTAGGAGGAAGCTGTTGACAGAGAGAGTGATTGGCATTGGAATGGGCTGCCCAGAGAGGTGGTGGAGTCACTGTGCCTGGAGGTGTTGAAGCCAAGCCTGGCTGGGGCACTTAGTGCCATGGTCTGGTTGATTGTCCAGGGCTGGGTGCTAGGTTGGAGTGGATGAGCTTGGTGGTCTCTTCCAACCCAGTTGGTTCTAGGATTCTATGACTTTGCCCACTGAATTTGTGCTTTTTCACTTGAGCCCAAGTTAATGAAAAGCTGGGGAGGGACTTCTTAGGCTGTCAGGGAGTGACAGGACTGGGGGGAATAGAGCAAAGCTGGAGATGGGGAAATTCTGGCTGGATGTGAGGAGGAAGTTGTTGAGCATGAGAGTGGTGAGAGGCTGGAATGGGTTGCCCAGGGAGGTGGTTGAGGCCCCATGGCTGGAGGTGTTTGAGGCCAGGCTGGCTGAGGCTGTGGGCAGCCTGCTCTGGGGTAGGGTGTCCCTGGGCATGGCAGGGGGGTTGGAATTGGCTGCTCCTTGTGGTCCCTTCCAACCCTGACTGATTTCTATGATTCTACTTTAATGTTCCCTTCTTAAAGCATTTCAAACACTTTGTGTTCCAAGTCAGCTTTCCCTGAATTGGTTTGGAGAAGTGGCATCATGAACAGTCAATCTTGCATCCTTCTTGCCAAGCTGAACTTCACATTGAGAAAAAAAATTTGATTCCTTCATTTAAAACTTAAAAGCCACTGAGCTGCCACAGATACCACAGTTTACCTGGAGATACTACTAGAAACTTGAGCTATGACATGTTGTGACTAGAGCCACCTGTAAAACCATACTTACAATGTGCCTAAATCCCTGACTTTAGCAATTTAGGCAACTATCACAGTAGTCCTTTGCCATCATCACCAAGGTTGCCACTCTCACTACACCTTCCTATGCCCTTTGCTGTGTCACAGCTCAAAGCTAAAAACCTTTCTGAGAGCTGAAGAATCCAACTCCTAGTTTAGGATTGCACTTGGAGGACAGAGGAAAAAAAATAGTATACACAGAAATTAAACTCCCAAACCAAGCACAATTTCATAAGGTACTTTACCATGGTTAGAAAGGGCCCTGCAAGTACTCATTACTGAGCTCCTGAGCTCTAACTCAGAGTGAGGTGGGAAGCCCTTGTGATAAGAGGCAATGCACTTTTATGTGCTGGGCTGTTAGTGTGTTGCTGGGGAAGCTAAGCTTGCAATCACTCTCTCTGAAGAGCCACGTTAGGAATACCTGGAAACCTCTGTCAAGACCCTGGATCTCATGGGTTGATCACATTTTCCTACACAAGATACAATCTAAAGCTGAGCTAAGTCTGTGTGATGGTTTGGGTGTTACCCACCCCCACGCACACTTAAGAAAATCACCCAGACTAGACTCAGCCAAGCTGCAAATTAGACTGAAGCTTTCTATTCACAGCTTAGCACAGATGCAAGCAGATAGTTACAGTATCTACAGCTAGAGACAGAAATAGACAAGTTAAAGGTAATACAGAAACACAGCAGCCCTCCCAGAAACCAGAGTCCCCAGGAGGGCTCCCAACCACTCTTCCACCTCCTCTACCTTATCCCAGACTTTGCCTTACATTCAAGGTGAGTTTGGAGAATGGGCATGGGGGATTAGGAAGCAGATGGATTAGATAGATAGCAGGTTAGGGAGAGAAGGGAGGCAGCCAGAGCCTGAGGGAAAGCAACTCTGTTATCTATATTTATGTTCTTGTTTTTCTACATCTCAGCAAGCCTAGAAGTGAAGCAGCCATCACCACTGTTTCTTTTTCACAGCCTATAATCTGATTCTTCTCACCAAAATATTCCAGCTAGCTTCAAACTAGCACAGCCTGTGGTCTAGAAAACACACTATAAATCACCCCTAGGGAAGCAGGTCTGGTTGCTGCACATAGCCACTTCAATGAACTTGCATTTTGGCAGCACAAGGCCCTCAAGACTGAGCAAGCAGCGATGGGCAGAGAGGCCACCCTTCAAATGCCTTCTTCCCAAACCAGCTGTGACAGGAGACCTATGCTCCCTGCCCAGAAAAAGTCCTGTGGAAGGGATAATCTTCTGCCTTTTGTTGTTACTGACCTTCCCAAAATTACTTTTCTTCTCTCTTTTTTTTTTGATGTAGTGAACGTGTTCATTACTGAGTGTGTGTTCACTACTGACTGTGTGTTCATTACTGAGTAGCAGGCAGTCTCCCACCACTGCCACTGCAATATCCTCAGCTGCCATTCCAGAAGCAAAGAGGAAATGTTTTCCACTCTTCTACACTCCCTCACTGCAGCAAGATAATCACAGAATTTGTCTGGTTGCAAGGGAGCTCTAAGTTCATCCAGTCTGACCTTTGACTCAGCACTGAAGGGTCAACACTAAACCATGTCCTAAGCGCCAGGTCTGCACATCACATACAGAGCATCAAATACACCATGGTCATTCTACCCCACAACTGGGCCATTGCCTCATATCCCCAAAACACACTTCTTTTTTTTCCAGTGGTCTCCACAGCTACCACTGGTCCAAGCTGTGCTAGAGCTTACAGCATACAGTCAGAAATCTTCAGAAGGAAGCTTCTGTCCCACAGCTAGCAGGGATGCTCCACATTTAGGCTGGGAGACCAAAGCTCTGCTTGGGAGAGTCATAGTAGCAGGGGCTGCACTGGGACTAACAAACCCTCTTTCCTAGCACAAGGACAGCCACAAGGAAGCAGGATTTCTCCTGCATCAGAGTAAGGAAGATGTGTCAGCCCTGCTGACAAGAAAGCAGCCTTAATCCCAACCCTGGAACCAGTAGCTAAGATGCGACACGCCGGAGAGCGCTGGTGTGGGCTACAGACGCACACGGTTATAAAGCTGTCAGCAGCAAGGGTCAGCATCCACTGAGTCTGGCAGCTACAGCTGCACACTGCTCTTACTCTAGCAGGAAGGTGGGCTTGAGCCTCCATTATAGAATCCTACAACCAAACTAACCAAGCCAAACCAATTAATGGAGAGCTGACTCAGAATACAAAGTGTTTGAGATGCTTTGAGAAGGGAGCGTCAAAGTAGAATCATAGAATCAGTCAGGGTTGGAAGGGACCACAAGGATCTGACAGTTCCAGCCTGCTCCTGTCATGGGCAGGGACACCTTACCCTAGATCAGGCAGCCCACAGCCTCAGCCAGCCTGGCCTTAAACACCTCCAGGCATGGGACCTCAACCACCTCCCTGGGCAACCCATTCCAGGCTCCCAGCACTCTCATGCTCAACAACTTCCTCCTCACGTCCAGGCTGAACCTACCCACCTCCAGCTTTGCTCCCAAGAATCCAACTGCCCTATGAGCTAGCTCACATCAGAAGCACACACAGAGTCAAGTCAGTGCTAGGAATGGCTGTGGTGATGGTACACCAGCTTAACTTTCCCCTCTCTCTACTCTATTGAGGCACAAGAGAGTAGGTAGGGACACCTTCCCCAGCAGACTGCTTCTTTCTTCCCCAGGCACAAGAGAGCAGTGGGCAGGAAACGTCTTGTGCACCCTAAGCTAACTCACACCTCCCCTCTTGCTCCAGACCAGAGTGGAAAAGGTGATCTGGCTGGGCACATTTTCTTACAACATACAGAGAGCACAGTGTGGCTTCTCTCCTCCCCCAGCAGATGATTTCTGAATGATGCTATGGCTATGCCATTTCCACAGCTCATCTGAAATCAGCCTAATCTTATATACAGAGGATACAGCCCAGATGGTGGTGCTCACAGCTGTGCATGTCTGACATGAAGGTGAGTAAGCTCAGATTTGTGAGCGAGCCACCCAGCTGTCAGCTCTGTCTGGGGGATTGCTTCAAAGTGCAGGAGGGAGAAGCCCACACACGGTGAGCAGATTTGGTCATCCTTATGATTGCCTTCTGGGCACAGACAAGCTCCTTCTATGTTAGAGAAGAGGAGGAGGAGGAGGAAGTAACCTTTCAGGCAAATTTTACACATGCTGCTTCAGGCAGTATCTTTTGGGCTGGGACAGCATAATCCATAGGACTTCAAAGCCACCAGTGCACTCAAAGAGGGTGTAAAAGCTACCACAAAAGACAGCACAGGAACACAATCATTTCAGCAAACACAGGGCTGTGTGCAGTACAGCTGTCAGTCAGCTGGAAACGAAAGAGCAAATGCTGCCTACACACAGCACCCAGGGCTGAGACACAGACAGGAGAAGGGATGCACACCTAACACCAGGCTCAGTCTCCCTAGAGCTCATGTCAATCCAGTGGAAGAAGTTGAACCCTCCAGTGGGATATTCACATTATGGATCTTCAACTCATGCAGAAAAGCTGCACTGACAACTAGCAAATGTGCAGGGCACCAAGCCTTCCAAAAGAGCCACAAATGCCCCTATGGCTGACAAGCACTGTGCTCTCTACCCTTCCTGGAATGCATGATGAGCCTCCTGGGTGCTAACAAGAGCACTAAATTAAAACAATACCCAGAGCACTAAATTAAACCAAGCAATGGATCCTGCTAAAGGTGCTAGATTCAAAAATCATGCCATGCATCATCCCCCAGCATAACCAGGTAAGGAACACAGAATAGAACCCCAGAATTAACCAGACTGGAAAAGACCTCTAAGATAATCCAGTCCAATCTATTACTTAACCCTTCTAATTCACTAACCCGTGGCACTAAGTGCCTCATCCAGCCTCCTTTTAAACACCTCCAGGGATGGAGAGTCCACCACCTCTCTGGGCAGCCCATTCCAATGCCAAGCACTCTCTCTGCCAACAACTTCCTCTTAACATTCAGCCTAGACCTCCCCTGGCACAGCTTGAGACTCTTGTTCTGTCACTGGTTGCCTGGCAGAAGAGACCAACCCCACCTGGCTACAGCCTCCCTTCAGGTAGCTGCAGGCAGCAATGAGCTCTGCCCTGAGCCTCCTCTTTTGCAGGCTGCACACCCCCAGCTCCCTCAGCCTCTCCTCACAGGGCTGTGCTCCAGGACCCTGCCCAGCCTTGCTGCCCTTCTCTGGACACCTTCCAGCACCTCAGCATCTTTCTTAAAAGGAAGGGCCCAGAGCTGGACACAGCACTCAAGGTGTGGCCTGACCAGTGCTGGGTACAGGGTCAGAAGGACTTCCCTGGTCCTGCTGGCCACACCGTGTCTGATCCAGGCCAGGGTGCTGTTTGCCATCTTGGCCACCTGGGCACACTGCTGGCTCATGTTCAGCTATTATCTACCAGCACCCCCTGGTCCCTCTCTGCCTGGCTGCTCTCAGCCACTCTGTCCCCATCCCCAGCCTGTACCACTGCTTGGGGTTGTCATGGCCAAAGTACAGAACTTGGCACTAAGCCTTGTTAAAACTCCTGGCACTGGACTGTGCCCATCTGTCCAGCCTGTTCAGGTCCCTCTGCAGAGTCCTCCTGCCCTCTAACAGATCCACACCTGCTCCCAACTTGATGTCACCTGCAAAGGTACCGGTGAAGGACTCAATGTCCTCATCCAGACCATCAATGAAGATATTAAACCAGACTGGGCCCAGTGCTGAATGCCCCAGAAGATGGCATCAGTTTCAGCTGCCATAAAGATATTGGGAAAGGAGAGCCCCTCCCCCTGCTATGAGAAAAATGAGACTTGCTTAGTGTGCTGCAAGTAGGGATCAGTCCAATGTTTCCAGGAGCAGCACTTTGGATTCAAGAGGTGTATGCATTGGTGCCCTTGGCTCTGTCGTGGTGTGTCTGCCCATTTCTGCTAGGTGTGGTGCCTTATTTCTTCTTGTTTGGCCAGCTGAATATATGCAAACCACACTGAGATACTAAACAAAGAATAATCAAAACAAAGGGAAGCCAAAACCTGCAGCAAAGAAACACTGAACTCACAATAAGAGAAGATAAATCATGGACACAGCGATTTCACCTCACTGAAAGCAGAACAACCAACCTAGTGGCCCACATTCCAAAGAAAACAGACTACCTGCCCTTTTCCACTGCAACACTAAGCCTGGCTGCAAGTACACAGTGCCCCCCAAAGAACAGAGACTACACAGCACCTTTAGTCCTTAGCAGAGAGGGGCAAAAAGGAGCTCTTCTGCATTCCACTTTTACACACTCTTTTTGCAGGCTAACAGATGGTAAGGGAGTGCTGCCCTCAGGGCCCCCTCTTTTCCCAAAGGGCATGCCCACTTCTCTTGCACAGAGCACAAGCTCTGAAGAGCAGATGTGTGTCTTTTACCAAACACCTCTGCATTCTGTTGCCAGAACTGAGAAATGACAGGCAATAAAATGAGCAGGGCGCAGGCAACTGGAGCACATTCTCAGTTTGCCTTGGGTTGAGAGAAATCAGTGCAGAAAAACAACCCCACTGTCCACTGTGTGAATTTGGCTTGGGTTTGAGCATTGTTTTCCAGGCAGAAAATATGGTGCCATCACCTACTTTTGCAAGCCAGCTACAAATTGCACAGCTGCTAGCACGGTGGTTTTGAGAGTGGGGCTTGCCCCTTGGCCTCGATTCTCCTCTTGCTCAGACTAGGGCAAACCAAGTGTCAGCCTGAGCAAATCAGTGTTCTCTGACACATCCTATTGTTACAGCAATGTGAGAACCAGACTGCTTCGTGCTCAGATGCTAATCAACTATGCAGCTAGAGCAGTTTGGCTTAGGCAACGAGCAAAGGTTAGGTCTCAGTCATTAACTTGGGCTCAAGTGAAAAAGCACAAATTCAGTGGGCAAAGTCATAGAATCCTAGAACCAACTGGGTTGGAAGAGAGCTCCAAGCTCATCCACTCCAACCTAGCACCCAGCCCTGCCCAATCAACCAGACCATGGCACTAAGTGCCCCAGCCAGGCTTGGCTTCAACACCTCTAGGCACAGCCACTCCACCACCTCCCTGGGCAGCCCATTCCAATGCCAATTACTCTCTCTGCCAACAACTTCATCCTAACATCCATCCTAGACCTCCCCTTCCACATCTTCACACTGTGTCCCCTTCTTCTGTTGCTGGTTGCCTGGGAGGAGAGACCAACCCCACCTTGCTGCAGCCTCCCTTCGGTTGTGATTGATTATACTTCAGTATCTGAAGAGAGCCTACAGGAAGGCTGGGGAGGGACTATTGACAAGATCTTGCAATGACAGGATGAGGAGGAATGGGTTTGAACTGGCAGAGAGATTCAAACTAGATTTTAGGAGAGGGCTCTTTAGAATGAGGGTGGTGAGACACTGGCACAGGTTACCCAAGGAGGTTGTGGAGCACAGAATCAGCCAACGTGATCAAAGATCACGTTGGCTGATTCTGTGCCCCACAACCTCCTTGGAAGTGTTCAAGGCCAGGCTGGATGAGGTCTTGAGCAACCTATTCTAGTGAGAGGTGTCCCTGCCTATTAAACTGGGTGATCCTTGAAGTCCCTTCCAACCTAAACCATTCTATGATCTGAAAATAAACCAAGAAGAATCAAATAGTACAACTTCTGCCTTATGAATAAGGATTGAACACGCTCAGAGGGATTAGCAAAAGACATTTTGATTCATTTTCTCCAAGGAAGAGACTATTCTTTAACAATCTCTGTCCAGATGCAATCAGGAGGGGGGGAAAAACTTACATTGGTGGCTGCATACTGCAACAGTATGGGAAATTGGACTGCTTATTGTTTCAGGCCCAGGCCACCCAAGATTTGAGAGAGTTTGGCAGCTTTCAGAATATATCACATGAGAGACTGGTTTGACAGACAAACAGAACAGAAAATAACCCAGATGGCTCTGCTTCCTCAATTACAAGGCAATGCCACCAGAGAGGCCTTAGCATAGAAGTGTTTTCAGTTTGGAAAGGTGAGAGGTCTTCAACTGTCTTCCTTTTGAAAAAGCCTTTGCAGCCTTTCTACTTTTCCTTAAAATTACTTTTTCTTGTGCTTTATGTACACTTTGGGAGTTCAGAGCTTGCCACAGAAGGTGACTTTTGTTCCTTCTGGAAAGGGAAGGGACCAAAATGGAGCAAAATGGATCAGAATGCTCTGCTGAGACCCCACCTGGAGTACTGCAGCCAATTCTGGAACCTCTGGGACAAAAGGGATGTGGAGATGCTGGAGAGTGTCCAGAGCAGGGCCAGGAGGATGCTCAGAGGCTGCAGCAGCTCTGCTGTGAGCACAGACTGAAAGAGTTGGGGCTGTGCAGGCTGGAGCAGAGGAGGCTCCCAGGGGACCTTCTTGTGGCCTTCCAGGATCTGAGGGGGGGCTACAAAAAAGCTGGGGAGGCACTTTTCAGGATATCAGGGAGTGACAGGACTGGAGGGAACAGAGCAAAGCTGGAGATGGGGAGAGTCAGACTGGATGTGAGGAGGAAGTTGTTGAGGATGAGAGCAGTGAGAGGTTGGAATGGGTTGCTCAGGAAGGTGGTTGAGGCTCCATCTCTGGAGGTGTTTAAGGCCAGGCTGGATGAGGGAGGTTGTAGCCAGGTGGGGTTGGGCTCTTCTGCCAGGCACCCAGTGACAGAACAAGAGTCTCAAGCTGTGCCAGGGCAGGTTCAGTCTGCGTGTTAGGTAGAAAACCTGCAGAGCAAGAGTGATTGGCATTGGAATGGGCTGCCCAGGGAGGTGGTGGAGTCACCATCCCCGAAGGTGTTTAAAAAGAGATTGAATGAGGCACTTAGTGCCATGGTCTGGTTGATTGGCCAGGGCTGGGTGCTAGGTTGGACTGGCTGAGCTTGGAGATCTCTTCCAACCTGGTTGCTTCTATGATTTCATTCCTGCTGCCATTACTATTAAACCACCATGTCCTTTCATCTTCCCACAGAGCTGCAAAGCCTTCACCTCACCCTTGAAGTGTGTAGTCCTGTTTCTCACCTACTTCAGGCAGACACAAAAAACACCTGAGAGATATTTGCAGCCCACATCAGACTAAGAATATTCTACACACAGCACTCTAAATTAAGACATGTCGACAGCACCATGTCTCAGATGGCTGCAGCCCTTAATGAGGTGTCAAACACTTCAGACCTCACACCTAGCCAAAGCCCACTTGCTCACAAACCAAGTCCACCTAGTGAGTATTTTCTGCCTGCAGACAAACAGCAGATCCTACAGCCAGCAGGCTTTGCTCAGCCAAGCAAACAAATAACATCAGTGGGGTTAAGTTCTCCACAAGGCCTTTTGTGCTCCTCAGATGTGCTAAGCGTTAAGTTCATCTACAAGGAGGAGAATTCACAGGAAGAGGTGAAGGTTTCCTAGTGCAATATTTCAGTGGTGATGTGAACAAAAGGACAGCTCTCTGAGTTATCACTTCACTCCCTGAAGCTTGATTGTTTTAATTTCCATTTAGTGTTGTTTTGCTTTCCTCTGTGCTACAGCTGAGGTAAACCTCTAAACCTGACCTGCAGCATAGAGGAGTGGAGTCCAACGTTCTCAGGATCATCAAGTCCAACTTGTTATACTATTTTTTTCCCTCTGTCTTCCATGTGCAATCTTAAACTAGGAGTTGGGTTGCTTAGCTCTCAAAAAGGTTTTTAGCTGTAAAGTTCTGGACCAGGTTGGAAGAGACCTCCATAGCTGCAGCTGCTCTGCCAGAAGAGTACTCGGTACTAAAAAAGAGCTACAGCATTGTACCTGTGGGTTTGGTCTAAAGGATGAGAACATCATTTTGATCCTTTCATAGAATCATAGAACCAAACAGGTTGGAAGAGACCTCCTAGCACCTAGCCCTATCCAGTCAACCAGACCAGGGCACTAAGTGCCTCATCCAGGCTTGGCTTCAACACCTCCAGGCACAGAGACTCCACCACCTCCCTGGGCAGCCCATTCCAATGCCAATCACTCTCTCTGCCAACAACTTCCTCAGAACATCCAGCCTAGACCTCCCCTGCCACAACTTCACACTGTGTCCCCTTGTTCTGTTGCTGCTTGCCTGGCAGCAGAGCCCAACCCCACCTGGCTACAGCCTCCCTTCAGGTAGCTGCAGACAGCAATGAGCTCTGCCCTGAGCCTCCTCTGCTGCAGGCTGCACACCCCCAGCTCCCTCAGCCTCTCCTCACAGGGCTGTGCTCCAGGCCCCTCACCAGCTTCATCGCCCTTCTCTGGATATCCTCAAGTACCACATCCAAATGACTTTTAAGCATATTCAGGGTTGGTGACTTCACCACCTCCCTGGGCAGCCCATTCCAGTGCTTGACCACTCTTGCTGGGAAAAAAA
The DNA here is from genome assembly GCF_015220805.1 of Pogoniulus pusillus. Classification (NCBI taxonomy): domain Eukaryota; kingdom Metazoa; phylum Chordata; class Aves; order Piciformes; family Lybiidae; genus Pogoniulus; species Pogoniulus pusillus. The sequence continues at coordinate 20,211,592 of NC_087278.1, forward strand.
AGTGTTTCCCTCTCTCATGAGCTGGAAGAAATCCGGGAAGAAAGACTGCAATCTGAAAGAGGGGAGCAGAGACATGAACCAGGTACCTTAGCAACCCAGATTGTCTCCTCCAAACAATGCTTTTCCTGCCAAAATGGAAACACACAGCTGGTGAGAGACCTTGAAAACACAAACCCTGTGAGGAAAGGCTGAGGGAGCTGGGGGTGTGCAGCCTGCAGAAGAGGGAGCTCAGGGCAGAGCTCATTGCTGTCTACAACTACCTGAAGGGAGGCTGTAGCCAGGTGGGGTTGGGCTCTTCTCTCAGGCAAGCAGCATCAGAACAAGGGGACACAGTCTCAAGTTTTGTCAGGGGAGGTCTATGCTGGATGTTAGAAGATCTTCACAGAGAGAGTGCTTGGCATTGGAATGGGCTGCCCAGGGAGGTGGTAGATTCTCTATCCCTGAAGATGTTTAAAAGGAGGCTGAATAAAGCACTTTGTGCCATGATCTAGTTTATTTGCTAGGGCAGGGTTATATGTTGGGCTGGATGAGCTTGGAGGTCTCTACCAACCTGTTTGATTCTGTGATCCTCTGGCTGTGGTTTTGAGTTCCTGATAGATGCTGGAGGCAGTGTGCCACTGGCTGACAGCAGTGAAACAGAGAGGTGTACATGCCGGTGTACGGAACTGTCCTGCTGCCTGGCTATGTAGTCAGCATCTGAACCCTTCTGTCGTGTGGCTCAGGCTCTGTTGGAGAGGTCAGACTGCTGCATTTATCCTTGACTTGGCTCCCCCAGTTCAAGAGGGACATAGAACTGCTTGAGAGAGTCCAACAGAGAGCCACAAAGGTGATGAAGGGTGTTTAACCTGGTCAGTCCTATGATACTCCAGAATTTTGGTGCCAGACTGCTTTGTGCTGCTAGGGCCCAGCAGAGGAGCAGATCAGGGCAGCAGAGGCAGAGCAGTTCTGCATTTAGATCAGAAGGTGCAGCATAGGATTCTTCTGTGTTTTAAACAATGGCTGTTTTCTTGCTCCACAGCCACCAACTGCTCACCCCCAGCCACCTCTTGTGCAAGTCAGCCACACACTGTGAACTCTTCCTGCTGGTCACATCCTCTGTGTGAAACTTTTATGGCTCTTTTTTAGGGTTTTATTGTTATGGATTTGGCTATCACAGTGCTCAAGTGTAGCTAGGCTACCTTAGGCAGCATAAATCAAGCAGGATAGTAGTGAGTGATGAAGGATTTTATAACTCTGAGGAACTAGCTGAACTCTTTCCATGTTGTTTTAAGACATCTATATTCTCTCTCCTGAAGGCATAGAATATTCCCAAGCAAGTGGAAATCTGGAGCTTGGAGGTCTCTTCCAACCTGGTTGATTCTATGATCTACACATCACACACCTCAGACTTCACCATGACTGAACAATTTCTCCAGGACATCACTCAGGTCTCTAGGCTCAGTAAATCTCTGAACAAGGAAATCTCCCAAGTGTCTACACCTTGAGATTGCAAGGAAATATAAACCCAACACAGCTTCCAGCTGAGTTTACAGGATCCAGACCAATATTGCTAAGTATTGTAAGCATCTCTTGTTAATAAAGAGATGCTTCTGGGCAATGGCAACAACATTGTTAGCTCTTTCACATCTATGCACCACATCAAAGAGTCAACTACTGGCCCAACCTTTACACAGAGATCTGAGAAGTACAGCCAGGAGGAGACTGGGAGGTGACCTTATTCATGGTTATCAATATGTGCAGGGTGAGTGCCACTTACAAGAGAGGGTGTTTGTGTTCCTCCAGCTCTAACCACAAGTCAGTGTGTCCTCACAGGACATCTTCCTTATGAGGAAAGGCTGAGGGAGCTGGGGCTCTTCAGCTTGGAGAGGAGGCTGAGAGATGATCTCCTTCCTGTTTGTCAATATATGCAGGGTGAGTGCCCGGAGGCTGCAGCCAGGCTCTGCTGGGTGATGCCTGAAGAGGACAAGGGGCAATGGGAGGAAGTTAAGGCATAGGAAGCTTGATGGAAAACATGAGGAGGAATCTTTTCACTGTGAGGCTGATGGAACACCCTTCCAGTGAGGGTCACTGTGTTTCTGTGCTTCTGCCCCTTCCTATGCTCTCCTGCACCCTTCAAGTGAAGGTCATTGTGTGTTCTGTGCTTCTGCCCCTTCCTACACTATCCTGTACCCTTCAAGTGAGGGTCATTGTGTGTTCTGTGCTTCTGCCCCTTCCTACACTCTCCTGGGCCCTTCAAGTGAGGGTCATTGTGTGTTCTGTGCTTCTGCCCCTTCCTACATTCTCCTGTGCCCTTCAAGTGAGGGTCACTCTGTTCTGTGCTTCTGTCCCCTCCTAGATTCTCCTGTACCCCTCAAGTGAGGGTCATTGTGTTTCTGTGCTTCTGTCCCCTCCTAGATTCTCCTGTACCCCTCAAGTGAGGGTCACTCTGTTCTGTGCTTCTGTCCCCTCCTAGATTCTCCTGTACCCCTCAAGTGAGGGTCATTGTGTTTCTGTGCTTCTGTCCCCTCCTAGATTCTCCTGTAACCCTCAAGCGAGGGTCACTCTGTTCTGTGCTTCTGTCCCCTCCTAGATTCTCCTGTACCCCTCAAGTGAGGGACACTGTGTTTGTGTGCTTCTGTCCCCTCCTAGATTCTCCTGTATCCCTCAAGTGAGGGTCATTGTGTTTCTGTGCAAGCACCTCAGTGCTCAGAAGCAGCAGAGGAGGAAAGGCAGCCTTACCTAGTGCAGTGGCAGAAATAAACTAGGAGAGCTCTGCTATTAAGCAATATCTGCACTCCTCACTCCTATAATTTGAAGATTTTGGCAAAAGTAGCTCACTGTTTTACTTCTCTCCTTCCCAGTTCATCTCCACAGAGTATTTTTCACATACAACTCCTATGAATAATCTTCTGCTTCTTGTTGTAACCTTTCATGTGTGTCTAAATTCTTTCATTCACTCTCACTGGCCTAATTCTTCCAGATGTTTCAGAGTCCCTGCATTCTGCCAAGAAGGAGCTACTACAAAAGAGGCAATCATAAATCTTGGGGACTTGGTCCCTTCTTTTTTGCATTTCAAACCAATTGTTGGGAATCTCAATCTCTTTGGCTTCAATTTTCATGCCACAATTATGGGTAGTATTGCACCATGGAAATAATTGCTTAAAAGGTTTAAGTTCTTTGCCCCTTGTAAAATAATGAGCCCTTTTTTTTTCCCTAATTAGAAGAGTAATGGAACCTTTATGAGTCTTCAAAACAGGATCTAAAAACTCCCAGAAGGAGCTGTGCTGGAGAAATGGTCACTGTGGCACTTTGTAGAGAAATTATGTCATCCTCTGGGGTGGAGAGAGAGAAGAAAGAAAGAACAGGGGGGAAACAGGGCAGCAGAGAGCCTGTCTGGGTTCCTTGGCAAATGAAATAGCTCCTTCACTCTACTCCAGCATCTTCTCTCTCTCTAGCAGCTACTTCTCTGACACTATCTACCTGATGTCCAGTGGTGTGAAGAGCTGCTGAGGAGAAGCAGGGTCAAGGAGTCCCTAAATTCTGGACTATTTATTTTCTCAGGATTCACAGATGTAGAAACTGCAATTTGTTAGCTCAGGAAAAAAGCAGGCTGCATAAAGTCTGCCTGTATCATCTCACCTTTGGAATGTAAAGAGGATGAGACCATCCTTTGTGAGCAGTGCCAATGACTGAGCAAAATTAGAGAATCAGAGCTGATATTTTACATATTGCTTCAGGGAAAAAAATGGCTGGAATAGACCTCTGAGATCATCAAATCCAGCCTGTGACCCAATACCTCCACATCGACCAGACCATGGCACTGAGTGCCACATCCAAGCTTTCAGTGTTGAGTACAGGCAAAGAATAACCTCCCTTGTCCTGCTGGCCACACTGCTCCTGAGCCAGCCCAGGATGCCATTGGCTCTGCTGCCCACCTGGGCACTGCTGCCTCATCTTCAGCCTACTCTCTCCCAGCACCTCCAGGTCCCTCTCTGCCTGGCTGCTCTCAGCCACTCTGGCCCCAGCCTGTGGTGCTGCTTGGGGTTGTTGTGGCCAAAGTGCAGAATCCTGCACTTGGCCTTGTTCAATCTCATCTCCTTGGCCTCTGACCACCCATCCAGCCTGGCCAGCTCCCTCTGCAGGGCTCTCCCACCCTCCAACAGCTCCACAGCTGCTCCTAGCTTGGTGTCATCTGCAAACTTACTGATGCTGGACTCAGCCCCCTGGTCCAGATCACCAATAATGATATTGAACAGGACTGTGCCCAGCACTGATCCCCTGGGACACAGCACTAGTGCCAGCTGCCAACTGGATGTGGCACCACTGAGCATCACTCTCTGGAACCAGCCCTTCAGAAGCGGCTGTCGTGGCACGGATGGGGCTGCGCAGTCCTGGCCTGCACTGCTGGTAAAACAAACAGCAGTGTGCCTGTTCCTGCCTTCACATACACCTGTGCAGCTCCCCTGAGCTCATGGTGTGTAAAGCAGAACTGTGCCTCCATTCATTGCTCCCCCCAGGCCTGGAGCTCTGTGCTGGGCTGACATGCTAAACTAATTCCCTGGAATCTGCCTCTGCAGCCAGGCCTGCACAGCAAGCCTGAGCTCTGCTCAGAACCTGCTGCTGGCAAGCTGCTGAGTTGACACTGACTGAATGTTAAAGGTCTTGCTAATAACTACCTCCCAAGCAAAACACCAATTTAAATTAGAGTAGAAGATGTACTTTTTTTCATTGCTTATAGCTACCTAGAATCATACAATCAGTCAGGGTTGGAAGGGACCACAAGGAGCAGCCAGTTCCAACCCCTCTGCCATGCCCAGGGACACCCTACCCTAGAGCAGGCTGCCCACAGCCTCAGCCAGCCATGGGGCCTCAACCACCTCCCTGGGCAACCCATTCCAGCCTCTCACCACTCTCATGCTCAACAACTTCCTCCTCACCTCCACTCTAACTCTCCCCACCTCCAGCTTTGCTCCATTCCCCCCACTCCTGTCACTCCCTGATATCCTGAAAAGTCCCTCCCCAGCTTTTTTGTAGTCCCACTTCAGATACTGGAATGCCACAAGAAGGTCACCTGGGAGCCTCCTCTGCTCCAGCCTGCACAGCCCCAACTCTTTCAGTCTGTGCTCATAGCAGAGCTGCTGCAGCCCTCTGAGCATCCTCCTGGCCCTGCTTTGGACACCCTTCAATCTCCTTTGGGCATAAGGCAAGATCTAGGGTAAGGGAGAAGGTTAGGAGGATGGTGGAAAGGAGGCTGAGAGCTCCTCCTAGGGAAGCAGGTTTCTGGGAGGGCTGCTGTGTTTCTGTTTTACCTTTCAGCTTGTCTATTTCTGTCTATAACTGTATATACTGTAACTATCTGCTTGTACATTGTGCTAAGGTGTAAATATAAAGCTTCATTCAATTTCCAGAGCCCCTTAGTCTAGTCTGGGTGATTTCCAAGAGCAGGGAGAGAGGGCAGGTAACACCCAAACCATCACAATTCCTATGTGTGCTCTGCTTAGTGGAGCTTACAAGAGCAGGAAACATCCACCCTACCAAGATAAGAGAACGAGAGCAGTGCTATCCATGACAGAGTGCAGATTTAAACCAGCAAACTTCTGCCACTAGATCAGGTCACTCAAGGCCTCATTCAACCTGGCCTTGAACACCTCCAGGGAAGGAGCAGCCACAACCTCCCTGGGCAACCTGTGCCAGTGTCTCACCACCCTCACTGCAAACAACTTCTTCCTAACATTCAGTGTAAACTCATTACTCCTCACCCTGTCATTACCAGACCTTGTCAATAGTCCCTCCTCAGCCTTCCTGTAGTCCCTTTCAGACACTGGAAGGCCACTCCAAGGTCTCCTCAAAGCCTTCTCCTCTCCAGACTGCAGAACCCCAACTCTTATAGCCTGTCCTCACAGCAGAGCTGCTGCATCCCTTTGAGCATCTTCATGGCCTCCTCTGGACTTGCTCTAACAGTTCCATGTCCTCCTTGTGTTAGGGGCTCCAGAACTGTACACAGTACTCCAGAATCCCCTCCTTTGCCCTGCTGTCCACACTTCTCCTTCTGCAGCCCAGCACAGGGTTGCTGTCTGAGCTGCACTCACATTGCAGGCTCATGTGGAGCTTTTCGTCAACCAAGACCCCCAGGTCACAGAATCAACCAGGCTGGAAAAGACCTCTAGGATCATCGAGTCCAACCTATCACCTAACCCTTCTAGTTAACTGAACCATAGCACTAAGTGCCTCATCCAGCCTCCAAAGTCCTTTTTCCTCAGGGCTGCTCTCAGCCATTCCCCACCCAGCCTGGAGCTGTGCTTCAAATTGCACCGACCCAGGTGCAGGACCTTATATTAGACCTTGCTGAATGTCATGAGGTTGGCCTGGGCACACCTCTCCAAATCCCTTTGGATGGCATCCTTGCCCTCCAGAGAGGAAAAAAAATGCAAGGAGTGTCAGCCAGCAGGTTTGAGTATCTCACAACAGCTCAGGAGAGCCTGCACAATCTTTGTCCTTCACTTCTTTGACCAAAAAAAAGTTCCTCTTCCTCCTATTTCAGTTCTCTTCCTAAAATTCTCTTCCTTCCTTGCTCCATGAAATTCCACTTTGAAAAGCTGATTTTTATCAACTCCATCTCCTCATCCAACTGGATTACCAGAAAGCTCTCCAGGATCAGATTTCCTCTCTTCCTGTGAGTTTCTCTGAATTTCAACTCTATTCCCTACTTAGCACATTCTTTCTAGCTTTAGGCTCTTTTGCAAGTTGCAACCTCTTCAAGATTGGCAAAACATTGATAAAACATCTACCAGAAGACACACTTATTGTACACATGAATGATGAGAGTCAAACCTTTCACCTTGCCTGTAAGGCTCCAGAGAGACCACCCATGGTGTGCTAATAAGGTAGATGAAAGACTTGACAGTTACAACCTTTTTTTGTTGCTGTTGTTTTCATTATTTGCCTGTTCTTATTTTGGATCATATCACAGAGACAACTTGGGCCCAAATTATTATACAGTTTTAAATGTTGTTATCTCTACTGTAGTGCTTCAATATCTGTTCCATAATCTTACCTGGCACTGAGGTCAGGCTGGCAGGTCTGTAATTTCCCAGGTGTTCCTTCCAGCCCTTCTTGTGGATAGGCACCACGCTGGCCACCTTCCAGTCATCTGGGACCTCTTCAGTGAGCCAGGACTGCTGACAAATGATAAAGTGGGCTGGTAAGTTCAGCTACTGGCCCTCTCATCACCCTAGGATGGAGCCCATCTGGTCCTCTAGACTCATCAAAGAATCAGCCAGGTTGGAAGAGACCTCTAAGCTCTCCAACGATGGAGAAAACATCACTCCCTTAAGTGGGGAGAGAAATAACATTAGCAACAGCAGAAGGACCAGCACCATACTGGAGCAGCAGGACAGACAGCAAATATAGAATCAACCAGTTTGGAAGAGACCTCCAAGATCATCCAGACCAACCTAACCCCCTGCCTTATCCAGTCAAATAGACCATGGCACCAAGTGCCTCATCCAGCCTTTACTTGAACACCTCCAGGGACAGCAACTCCAGCACCTCCCTGGGCAGCCCATTCCAATGCCAATCACTCTCTCTTCCAGCAACTTCCTCCTAACATCCAGCCTAGACCTACTCCAGCACAACTTGACACTGTGTCCCCTTGTTCTGTTGCTGGAAGAAAGAGAGAAAAGAGAGAGAAAAGGCCACTGCCACTTAGCCATAACAAAAGTCTCAGCCAAGGTCAGTGAAGCCATGCAAAATCAGCAGCCACAGCAAAGAAAAGAACAAGGAAGAAAGAACAGTTTGTTGAGCAAGCTACTTCCTAATCCAGCACTCCAGTGGAACAATGTAGACCTATCCATTATAGCTCATTTGTATCCAGTCCCTGATTTCATTTACCTTTCACTCAAATATCCCCAGAAGGTTCCTAGCCTCGTTTACAACTGTGCTGGTTTGAGGCTAATTGGAATATTTTAATGAGAGAAATTAGATCATTGGTTGTAGAAAGAAAACAATGTTGAGGTCTATATAATTCATTGGTTTGCTGAGAGGGATAAAAAGCTGAAATGTAAATAATCTTCCCTCACTCTGTCCTGGGATGTTGCTCTATTCACTCTGCTCTAATTTCTCCACTATCAAATCAAAGGATCACAGTGATTTGTTAGTGGAGAAGTTAGAGCAGACTGCAGGGGAGAAGCAGCAGCAACTGCAGGGGAGAAGCAGCAGATGAAGCTTTGCTGCTTTTGGTTTTGTTTGCCTCTTTGGGATGGGAGATAGAGTGGAGAATGAGGAGGTAGCTTTGAGCCCTTCTGGGCAGTTTCTCTGGGAGGGAGTTTGGGTTTCTACATTATCTCTGATTTGTCTATAGTTGTAAATTCTTAAAAATATATTGTGTGGAGATGCTTGGAAATGTAGCTTTGCTGTAAATGGAGCTTCAGCTCACTTCCAAGCTGTCTGAGCTGGTCTGCTAAATTTCAACAGTGAGAGGGGAGGTGAAGTTCCTAACACAAGTCACCTGTTCCATTAAAGGTATGAATGCCTTAAGAGCAATGAAAGGATGCTGCAATGGTGAGCACTGCAGAGATGCCTACAAATAAACTCAACAAATACATTGTTCTGAAAGGTATAGAGTGGAGAAATAGATCAGATGTTCCTCTCACTCTCCATGGTGTACTGCAGCAATTAGCTGGAGTGATCTAATGCAGACTTCAGTTTACAGTTATTGCTGCAAGTTGCTTGCAAGGCAAGAGGGATTTTCCTTGACTTAAACCCTCAGGATTTTTGGTGTTTGTCCAGAAGCTATTTCCAGCACAATTTCAACAGCACTGTGTACCAAGAAGTCTGAGTGCTCATTACTTAGCAGGGGCAAGTGTGCACATGGGGCCCCCACATGTTCAAATCAAAGTGCTGGACTTGGCATCTTATCACAGAGGTTGGAAGGGACCTCCAGAGATCACCCAGTCCAACCCCCCTGCCAAGGCAGGATCACCCAAGGTAGTTCACACAGGAATGCATCCATCCAGGTGGGTTTTGAAAGGCTCCAGAGAAGGAGACTCCAAAATCTCTCTGGGCAGCCTGCTCCAGGGCTCTGTCACTCTCACTGTAAAGAGGTTTCTCCTGGAACACAAAAGCTGAAACCTTCTATGTTCCAGTTTATATCCGTTCCTCCTTGTCTTATTGCTGTGGATCACCAAAGATCCCCTTCACTTGACACCCACCCCACAAATATAGGCACCCCTTGATCAGATCCCCTCTCAGTCTCCTCTCCTCCAGACTAAACAGCCCCAGGTCTCTCAGACTCTCTTCATAGGGGAGATGCTCAAGTTCCACAATCAGCCTCACGGCTCTCTCCTGGACTCTCTCCAGCAGGTCCCTGGTCTCTCATGAACTGGAGAGCCCAAAACTGGACACAGTATTTCAGATGTGGTCTCAGCAGAACAGAGGGGGAGAAGAACCTCCCTAGCCCTGCTGGCCACACTCTTGCCAATGCAGCCCAGGATGGCACTGGCTCTCTTGGCCACGAGAGCATATTGCTGGCCCATGCAGCACTTGCTGTCCAACTCACGCTGCAAAACACAATTGGGAAGGAGCTGGGAACTGACATTTCCAGGCCTTCTTTGCAAAGAAGTGGAAAGGAAAGGCCAAAGTTCAAGTTCCAAGTAATTTTTTAATAGATACCATTAAGAAATAACCACTTTTATATGGCTACATAGCCACACACACATATATACACACCCCTATCTAAATGTCCATCATCCCACTCTAAAAAGCAGGTTTGCCTCCCATATAGATAAACACGATTGCTTCAATGGTCCACCTCAAAGGTCCACCTCAGGGGGCTGGAGCATCTCTGCTGTGAGCACAGACTGAAAGAGTGGGGACTGTAAAGTCTGGAGCAGAGGAGGCTCCCAGGTGACCTTCTTGTGGCTTTCCAGCACCTGAAGTGGGCTACAAAAAAGCTGGGGAGGGACTTTTTAGGCTGTCAGGGAGTACCAGGAGTGGGGGGAATGAAGCAAAGCTGGAGGTGGGGAGAGTCAGAATGGATGCGAGGAGGAAGTTGTTGAGCATGAGAGTGGTGAGAGGCTGGAATGGGTTGCCCAGGGAGGTGGTTGAGGCCCCATGGCTGGAGGTGTTTAAGGCCAGACTGATCTAGGGTAGGGTGTCCCTGGGCATGGCAGTGGGGTTGGAACTGGCTGATCCTTGTGGTCCCTTCCAACTCTAAGTGATTCCATAATTTCTTTTTTCTTTCAGGATGACTTCAAAAGCTCCATTTTCATATGCTGACAACTGCCCCTGGCATGACATTGCAGAGCCAGCAATGGTATTGCAGCAACAACAACAACAGAACAAGTCACATCCCTCTACTTTCACAGTGGAAACAATCCCAGGCTAATGGAAATAGCACAGGAAAACCCCACTCATTAAGGAGCAGCTCCTTCCCAATGAAAGGCAGATGTGCTGAGCTTTCAGATCACAGCTTCACAGTGGATTTTTCACACTTGAACCATTACTTCAACCAAAGATACACTTCATTAACCTCACAGTTTACATATCCTCCCACTCTAGAAGGTTGAGCGCTTGTTAAAGTGTGACAAATTATCACATCAGCTAGCAGATCTGTTTAAAAGGCTATTAATGGATCCAGAAATGGGCCTTAAGAACAGCTACACCCATCTTAAAGTGGCTTTACCCCTCCAGAAATGCATCCCATTATATTTGCCTATTGGGACTTAATCTCTACAGGTCTTATTTCTGCTCCTCGTGGAGTCACTCTCAGCTTGTTGCAGCTCTGAGGAACATGTCCAGAGAAGGGCAACAAAGCTGGGGAGGGGCCTGGAACACAAATCCTATGAGGAGAGGCTGAGGGAGCTGGGGGTGTGCAGCCTGGAGAAGAGGAGGCTCAGGGGTGATCTTATTACTGTCTACAACTACCTGAAGGGGCACTGTAGCCAGGTGGGGGGTGGCCTCTTCTCCCAGGCAACCAGCAATAGAACAAGGGAACACAGTCTCAAGTTGTGCCAGGGTAGGTATAGGCTGGATGTTAGGAGGAAGTTCCTCACAGAGAGAGTGATTGGCATTGGAATGGGCTGCCCGGGGAGGTGGTGGAGGCACCATCCCTGGAGGTGTTCAAGAAAAGACTGGATGAAGCACTTAGTGCCATGGTCTGGTTGCTTGGATAGGGCTGGGTGCTAGGTTGGACTGGATGATCTTGGAGGTCTCTTCCAACTTGGTTGATTCTATGAGCTGTTACAACTAAGCTAACAGCGTGGCCAGCAGGACAAGAGAGGTTCTTGTGCCCCTGTGCTCAGCACTGCTCAGGCCACAGCTTGAGTGCTGTGTCCAGCTCTGGGCTCCTCCACTCAAGAAGGATGTTGAGGTGCTGGAAGGTGTCCAGAAAAGGGCACAGCAAGGCTGGTGAGGGGCCTGGAGCACAAACCCTATGAAGAGAGGCTGAGGGAGCTGGGGGTGTGCAGCCTGCAGAAGAAAAGGCTCAAGGCAGACCTCATTGCTCTCTACCTGAAGTTGCAGTCAGGAGGGGTTGGGCTCTTCTGCCATGCAAGCGGCAACAGAAGAAGGGGACACAGTGTGAAGTTGTGCCAGGGGAGGTCTAAGCTGAACGTTAGGAGGAATCTGCTGGCAGAGAGAGTGATTGGGATTGGAATGGGCTGCCCAGGGAGGTGGTGGAGTCACCATCCCTGGAGATGTTGAAGCCAAGCCTGGATGAGGCACTTAGTGCCATGGTCTGGTTGATTGGCCAGGGCTGGGTGCTAGGTTGGACTGGATGATTTTTGAGGTCTCTTCCAACCTGATTTATTCTAAGATTCCAACTCCAGCACCGTGATCCAAGTGCAATCTGGACAATTCCAGCACCATTTAAGTTAAAAAAAAAAAAAAAACAACAAACCCAAATCACCCCTTTCAAACACATACTTTGAACATGAAATTTTCCTTTTAGCATCCTCAGCAGCACTGTCCTAATCAGCAGAGAGACCACCACTAAAGTATGAGTAATAAAGGTAAGGCAAAGTGTTCACACTGAAAGCATCCAGCTTATCTTACATTCTCATGCCATTCCTTCAGCTTCTGCACTTCCTTTGGCTTGGGAAACAGGAGGCTGTGTTTTGTTTTGTTTCCCAGGTCTGTTTCACTTTAGGGCCATATTAATTTTTTTTGTCAGTGTTTCCAGTGAAAGGAATTCAAGAACTATTTCTGCAGAGTGGGCCACATTCCATGCAAACCAGTAGAGAGAGACTCACACAAAACTTGGATGCAAACCATCAGATCTCTTAATATCCTGTTTTCCTTTTGTTTAGCCTGCAATTGGACTCAGCTCCAAGTGTGTCAGTTGAAATGATAAATTAGTGTGAATATTAGAAATGGACTTCTCCCAAAACCTTCTATTTGAATACTCAAATACTGTGGGGGACATCAGATCTCAGCCTCAGTTATGGAATTCATTTTCCCACCAATGCTACAATCAACCAAATAGAAGTCCCTGAGGCCAAACGTTAGGCTTGGCTCCCATACCTAATTACTGGATATGCTACACAGAAGTATTGCTGCATGACTTGGCAGAGGATACAACTGACTGCAGGGTTCTGCACTTTGGCCACAACAACCCCAACAGTGCTACAGGCTGGGGACAGAGTGGCTGAGAGCAGCCAGGCAGAAAGGGACCTGGGGGTGCTGGGAGAGAGGAGCTGAAGAGGAGGCAGCAGTGTGCCCAGGTGGGCAGCAGAGCCAATGGCATCCCGGGCTGGCTCAGGAGCAGTGTGGGCAGCAGGACAAGGGAGGCTCTTCTGTTCCTGTACTCAGCACTGCTCAGGCCACACCTGGAGTGCTGTGTCCAGTCCTGGGCTCCTCAATTCTAGAGAGATGTTGAGGTGCTGGAAGGTGTCCAGAGAAGGGCAGCAAGGCTGGGGAGGGTCCTGGAGCACAGCCCTGTGAGGAGAGGCTGAGGGGGCTGGGGGTGTGCAGCCTGGAGAAGAGGAGGCTCAGGGCAGAGCTCATTGCTATCTGCAGCTACCTGAAGGGAGGCTGTAGCCAGGTGGGGTTGGTCTCTTCTGCCAGGCAACCAGCAACAGAAGAAGGGGACACAGTGTGAAGTTGTGCCAGGGGAGGTCTAGGCTGGATGTTAGGAGGAAGTTGTTGTCGGAGAGAGTGATTGGCATTGGAATGGGCTGCCCAGGGAGGTGGTGGAGTCGCCGACCCTGGGGCACTTAGTGCCATGGTCTGGTTGATTGGCCAGGGCTGGGTGCCAGGTTGGACTGGATGAGCTTGGGGATTTCTTCCAACCTGCTTGATTCTATGACAGCCACATTCTATCAGGAGTAAAATATTTTACCACTCTCACAGACCTTTGAAGTTTAATTTAAATCCAGAAACAAGGACATGCTTTAAAGGAACAGCTTGAGAATATTGCAGAACTCTTAAGAGCCTAATCAGTTGTGAAGGTAGGAGGTATCACTTCATCACTCTTTTAATGTTGTTGATAATCACAAAATGGCTTAGGTGAGAGGGGATCTCAAAGCTCATCCAGTTCCAATCCCTTGCCATAGGCAGGGACACCTCCACTAGAACAGGTCAAAGTCTCATCCAACCTGGTCCTGAGCACCTCCAGGGAGGTTGTGGAGCACACAATGTGATCAAAGATCACATTGGGTGCTTCTGTGCTCCACAACCTCCCTGGGCAACCTGTGCCAGTGTCTCACTGTAAAGAGCCCTTTCCTAACACCCAGTTTGAATCTCCCCTTTTCCAACTTGAACCCACACTCATCACCAGGTTGCCAGATTATCAGTTGGCAGATATTTTAGAACATCAGAGAATCATATCTGTGCTTGCAATTGTCCTGACAGAGACACAGGACCTTGCCCTCAACCTTACTGAACTTCATGAGGTCATTTTGGGTCCACCTCTCCAGGCTATCCAAGTCCTTCTGGATGCCCTCCCTTCCCTCCAGCCTGTCAACTGGGCACACATCTTGGTGCTAACTTGCTGAGGGGCACACTCAGTTTGCTGACAAGAGAATTTATTCCACAAAGCTTTCATTTCAATGCACCTTGACTGACATGAGATTAAAGTCTAATGAAGATGCATTGTTTTTCCAGAGGCAAGTCAGGTTTTCTTCTTTAAAACAGAAGAAACCTGTGCCAGGGCAGGTTAAAGCTGGACATTAGGAAGAAATTCTTCATGGAAAGAGTGATTGGAATTGGAAAGGGCTGCCCAGAGAGGTAGTGGAGTCACCATTCTTGGAAATGTTTAAAAGGAGGCTGGATGAGGCAGTCAGTGCCATGGTTTAGTTAATTAGAAGGTGCTGGGTGATAGCTTGGACTCCATCTCAAAGGTCTTTTCTAACCTGTTAATTCTGTGAAATATAAAATCTGTCATACCAAATGAGACCATCTGTTGGATGGTGAAAGATCCTGCTGTGGAGGTGAGGGAAGTTTAGGGGTTATCACACAATCAGCCAGGTTGGAAGAGACCTCAAAGCTCACCCACTCCAACCTAGCACCCAGCCCTGGCCAATCAACCAGACCATGGCACTAAGTGCCCCAGCCAGGCTTGGCTTCAACACCTCCTCCAGGGATGGCAACTCCACCACCTCCCTGGGCAGCCCATTCCAGTGCCAATCACTTTCTCTGTGGCCCTGGCCAACCAACATGGTGCCATGGATTAGTGTGCTGGTTTGAAGCTACCTAGAATGTTCTGGTGAGAAGAACTAGGTCACAGACTGTGAAAGAGAGACAAGGGTGATGTCTGCTTGCCTCTTGTTCATGTAAGAACAAGAATCCAAACACAGGTAATGCAATTCGAGCACTGCCTGAGCTCTGGGCTGTTTTTCTCTCTCTAACCTCACCCTCTGCCTCTCTGATTAATCCACCTTCTTCCTAACTCCCCCCCCCCAGCCAACCCTTCATTCTTCCTTGGGGCACAATACAACGCCTGGGGTAAGGCAGAGGAGTGGAAGAAGGTGGAAGGGTGTTTGGGAGCCCCTCCTGGGGACTCAGGTTTCTGGGAGGGCTGCTGTGGTTTTGCATTACCTCTTACCTTGTGTATTTCTGTATCTACTGTAACTATCTGCTTGGGTATTGTGCCAAGCTGTAAATGTAAGCTTCATTCACGTTTCCAGAGCTGGCTGAGTCTAGTCTGGGTGATTTCCAAAGTGGGAGGGGGACAGGGAACACCCAAATCACCACAGTTCATTAGAAGGGTTAGGTGATAGGTTGGACTCAATGATCTTAGAGGTCTCTTCTAACCTCTAATATCACAGGATATTAGAGGTTGGAAGGGATCCAAGGAGATCGAGTACAAACCCCCTGCCAGAGCAGGACCACACAATCTAGCACAGATCACGCATCCAGACAGGCCTTGAAAGTCTCCAGAGAAGTGAAAACAAAACACTTAAGAACCAGCTGTGCATCTCCAAGCAGAAGCAAGCTGGAAGCAGAATGAAAGGTTGGCACATCGATGGTAAGCAAACAAAAAGGGATCTTTTCCCATGTGTCCAGGGCATTATGCCTTAATTATTGATCACAGAAGAGACTTGGCATGCTATGCATCACCATTTGGAAAGCTCTGAGCTATCTCTCTGATAAAATGATTGCATTTCCATGGCACCAATATGCATCCCAGGGAACAGGCCCTGGGAGTATTTCTGATTTCAGGCAGTCATCTGGATATGAAGTCAGGACACCAAGTAGTTATTTTACAAGTACAGTGAGAATAACCAGGAGGCTCTATTAACTGCACCACATAGTCTCATTACAGCTTTTAAAGTACTCAGCAGAATAAGATGAGAGTCATCAAGAGCTCTCCAGATCCATGGCATCTTGAACAGCGAGCACGGAAATTGCTGCAGCATGTACAAGATGGAAAGTTAATGGGATAGAGTAAGGAAGGAAATGCCTTTTGCAATTTGGAAGTTCCTTGCAATTGAATAATCTCTCTCCAGCCCAGAAGCAGACAAGGTGGCTTCTAAGTGCAAACCAACAGTCAGCCAAAACAACTGCCCTTCTGTGCAAGCTCCCCAAGTATATACAATGCTGTGGAGAAGGACCTGCGAGTGCTGGTGGACACCAAGTTCTGCATGGGACAGCAGTGTGCCCTGGTGCTCAAGAAGGGCAATGGGAGGCATTAAGAGGAGTGTGGCCAGCAGATGGAGGGAGGGAGGTTCTTTTCCCCCACTGCTCTTCCTTGGTGAGACCTTATCTGGAATGCTGCATCCAGTTCTGGGCTCCCCCGTTCAGGGGGAATAGCAAACTGCTGGAGAGAGGCCAAGGCAGGGCTACAAAGATGATCAAAGGGCTGGAGCACTGCCTGATGAGGAGAGGCTGAGGGACCTGGGGCTGTTTGGTCTGGAGAAGAGAAGACTGAGAGGGGATCTAATCAATGTTCATCAGTATCTGAGGGCTGGGGGTCAAGAGGGAGTGGAAAAACTCTTCTCTGTTGCACCATGTGATAGGACAAGAGGAATGGGTATGAACTGCAGCACAGTAAGTTCCACCTCTTTACTGCAAGGATCACAGAGCACTGGCACAGGCTGCCCAGAGAGGTTGTGGAGTCTCCTTCTCTGCAGACTTTCCTGCCTTGTCTGGATGTGCTCCTGTATGACCTGCACTAGATTCTATGGTCCTGCTCTGGCAGGGGGATTTGACTTCATCTATGGAGGTCCCTTCCAACACCTAACATCCTGTGGTCCTCTGATATTCCTTACAGCCCAAATGCAAACCTACACTGAGGATTAAATTGCCTCCAAACTAAACTTTAGTTCATGCAAAATGAGGCTCAGGCTTGCTCAAAATATACTTGCATCTATGCTGTAAAACTCCGAACTATGACAAGACACAGTAAGAACTCTTCATTAAAGGGACAGCACAAATTAGAGCTATCTGGAGCAAGACTTCTGTGCAAAGAGGGAGTTATGGCTCTCCTGGACCATCTAAGCATTTAGTTTAGATTGAAAACAAGGCACAGCTCCAGGAAGCAACTATATGGAAGTTTTGTCAACCAGTGCAAAGTTTCCAAAGACATAGAATTCTGCAGCAAAACCATACACAGACTAAGGTCACTCTTAGTTCTCCTCCCACACCTACAAGAAGTTTAGGCACTGCTGCATGTCTGCCACCTACCAGAGACCACTGCACAGATGGAAACCCTAACTGCATGGCCATCACTTCCCCTAGAAAATAATCATCTGAGTCCTCCACATGCTGACTGCTGGTCTCAGCTATCATAGAATCAGCCAGGTTGGAAGAGACCTCCAAGCTCAGCCAGTCCAACCTAGCACCCAGCCCTAAGCAATCAACCAGACCATGGCACTAAGTGCCCCAGCCAGCCTTGGCTTCAACACCTCCAGGGACAGTGACTCCACCACCTCCCTGGGCAGCCCATTCCAATGCCAATCACTCTCTCTGCCAACAACTTCCTCCTAACATCCAGCCTGAACCTGCCCTGGCACAACTTCACACTGTGTCCCCTTGTCCTCTTGATACACTTCCTAAAATGACCTTCCCTATCTTGAGCTACTGTTGGATTTTTCTGTCTTCCTGAAGTGTCCACCTAGGCTGTAAATTCCTCAAAGCAGGAAGAGTTTTATCTCCAGTGGTAAGAAGAGACCATTGGGAACACAGCCTCTGCTTAGTAATAGATATACACTGAGACAGCCAGAGGCAGCACATGTGCATGTGTGCACCTCCACCTTATCCAGCTAGACACACTGGTGAACTGCTTGGAGAAGATACATGACATGAAAGTTTTATTGTTCTCCATGCAACATCCAAGCAGTGTTTCCAGCAGGACTTCCAAGCAATTGGCTTGTTCCCAGAACTCCATGAAAACTGTTTCCTTGCTGTAGCATGCCAGAAAGCACTTTGCTATGAGCATGGATTTCTTTGCAAGCTAAGCAGGCAAAAATGGAGTACAAGGGAAAAGTGCTAAGAATGAGGCTCACAAGACTTGGCAATATTCTTATCAAGGGTCCAATAAATGCCCAAAGGGGATAAAAGTTTGGATAAATTATTTGATTGGCTGAAAAAAATAAATCAGGGGGAATTTTGAGGTCTGGAGGTTTGACCTGGGCATGGGCACCACACCATGGAGACACAGGAGTGCCAACATAAAGGCTGAAACTGTGTCTTCAGATATATCCTAATGGGGCAGTGCATTGGTTCCATGACCACCTCTCAAGACAGCTCTCAGGGAAAGGTTTCTGGAAGTTCTCCCAGAAGAGCTGGTTACCATGGAGGAGGAGAGCAAAGCAGGGAACAGCTCTGTCAGTGAGCAGAGGCAGCAGCATGTGTGCACAGCCCAGACAGCCAAATGTGTCCTGGGGATTCTGCCCCTTTGCTCTCCTGAAACTCCACCTGCAGTCCTCTGTGCAGTTCTGGAGCCACCAACACAAGAAGGACATGGAACTGTTGGAGCCAGTCCAGAGAAGGCTACAAGGATGCTCAGAGAGCTGCAGCAGCTCTGCTCTGAGGACAGGCTGAGAGAGTTGGGGCTCTGCAGTCTGGATAAGAGAAGGCTTCAAGGAGACCTTGGAGTGGCCTTCCAGTATCTGAAGGGAGCTGCAGGAAGGCTGGGGAGGGACTATTGACAAGGTCTTGAAAATACAGGGTGAGGAGGGATGGTTTTAAACTGGCAGAGGACAGATTTAAACTAGGTGTTAGGAAGAAGTTGTTTGCAGTGAGGGTGGTGAGACACTGGCACAGGTTGCCCAGGGAGGTTGTGGGGCACAGAATCACCCAATGTAATCTTTGATCACATTGGGTGATTCTGTGCTCCACAACCTCCCTGGAGGTGTTCAAGGCCAGGTTGGATGAGACCTTGAGTGGCCTGTTCTAGTGGGAGGTGTCCCTGTCTATAGCAGGGGGTTGGAACTGGCTGAGCTTTGAGGTCTCTTCCACCTAAACCAATTTAAGATTCTATTAGAGCAAAACTGGGACATGTTTTTTCTTTCAGATCACAACAAGATGCCTCATTTTTGTCCTTACTAACTTGTCAGACAGAATATGCAGCCTTGTGAGAAACCTTGGACCTGCCTCAAGTGGGTTTGGGGGTAAGCCTAAGGCTTTTGAGACTTATCACATACATAGAACAGCTGTTTTGAACACAGTGGAGAGCTCTCAATACCTCCAGAGCAGCTGACTCATTGCACAGAAGCTGTGAAGTCAGCCTGGGTTTGAGCCATGGAAGTGTCCACAGCTCTCAGATATACAGCAGGCTGAGGGCAGCACTGATCAGCAGCTCTGGCCAAAGAGAGAAAGCTCTCAGATTACACTGAAGTTTGAGAAAGCAGAGAATGAAAGGGGAAGAAAAGACCTGTCTAGGAAAACTCAAACATACAGTAGCAGTAAGTGAAGTTCTCCCTAAAACTGAACTGCTCCCTAGAAGTGGGTCAGAGCCTTGCCACAATTCAAAGCACCTCCATTTGGCTGCCCTCTAGAATTTGCATTCACTGTCACAGAGCAAACCACAAAGCTGCAGATAAAAACCTGCTGATCAGGCTGTCAGTGATAACAGGGCCCGACAAAACTTCTGCTTTATGTTCCTCTGTTCTCACACAACTTGAGCCTAGCCACAGACCTAATTTGTGCTGATGGCACCTGGATTCTCAAGCTGGTTTGGATAGCCAGGCTGTGCTGGTTTGCATCTCTTCCAATGAGATCTTATGCACTAAGTCCACCATGGTGCATGCAATGCACACATAACGTGTTAGGCAACATCAGTTCATAGAATCAAGCAGGTTGGAAGAGACCCCCAAGCTCAGTCAGTCCAACCTAGCACCCAGCCCTGGCCAATCGACCAGACTATGGCACTAAGTGCCCCAGCCAGGCTTGGCTTCAACACCTCCAGGCACAGAAACTCCACCACCTCCCTGGGCAGCCCATTCCAATGCCAATCACTCTCTCCGACAACAACTTCCTCAGAACAGCCAGCCTAGACCTGCCCTGCCACAACATGAGACTGTGTCCCCTTCTTCTCTTGCTGCTTGCCTGGCAGAAGAGACCAACCCCACCTGGCTACAGCCTCCCTTCAGGGAGTTGTAGCCAGCAATGAGCTCTGCCCTGAGCCTCCTCTTCTGCAGGCTGCACACCCCCAGCTCCCTCAGCCTCTCCTCACAGGGCTGTGCTCCAGGCCCCTCCCCAGCCTTGCTGCCCTTCTCTGGACACCTTCCAGCACCTCAACATCTCTCTTGAATTGAGGAGCCCAGGACTGGACACAGCACTCAAGGTGTAGCCTGAGCAGTGCTGAGTCCAGGGTCAGAAGGACTTCCTTGTTCCTGCTGGCCAAACTATTCCTGAGCCAGGCCAGGATGCCATTGGCCTTCTTGGCCACCTGTGCACACTGCTGCCTCACGTTCAGTCACTGCCAACCATATACTATTTTATATACACACATACACACAGATCTCCTAACAGTTAAATAAAATGACTTCTCGAGCTGCAGAGTTGAAAACAGATGACAAGTACAGCACTGAGCATCTGATAATGTTTTGGTAGCCAGGCTAAAACCACTTCCAAACACTGCTTTGGGATCCTTCTTTCATCCATCCCTGCGTACTGAAAACCCTGAGCTCAAACTCCTCAAGTTCTCAACAGTCTTTTTTTCCCCTGCCATTGCCTGGTCACACTGAGGGTTTGTTTTCTTTCAGGACAGACATTCCCCACTGTGCATTTCCTGCCTTCAGACTATTTTTAATATTTACTTAAAGTTGCTATAGCAACAGAGAATCACAGATGGTAAGAGTTAAAAGTCTGCCACAGGAGACATTTATCATCCCAGCTTTGCATAATGTGAACTCTTGTTCTCTGGAATTCCCCCCCCCATGCTGGACACTCCCCTGGTTACTTTATGATGGCTGCACTAATGAATGCATAGGCCTAATGAATACTCTGAGCCTCTCAGATTTATCAGCACCTGCTTGATGGGCTATGGTAATTGCATTAATGAGAAAGTGGCAATGTTTAGTTCTTTCCATTTCTCACCACTGCTGAAAAAAGATGTCTGAGACCAGATTTTGTGCTTACCTCAGTCCACAAATAAATCCCACTCATTTCAGTGCCGCCAAGTCAAAACACACACACACATATATACATATAGTGTTGGGTTGAGGCTAATTGGAATACTTTAATGAGAGAAATCAGACTACTGGTTGTGAAAGGAAAATGATGGTGATGTCTGTATTACACATTTGTTCTGCTGAGCCAGATGAAAACAAACTGACAAACAAAGATAAGTCAGTTTCTGCCTGGCTCTTGCCATATTGGGTGGGGAATGGCTGAGAGCAGCCTTAAGGAACAGGACCTGAGGGTCTGAGGTGATGGAAAGCTCAACAGGAGCCTGCAGTGTGAGTGCAGCCCAGACACAACCCTGTGCTGGGCTGCAGCAAGAGCAGTGTGGGCAGCAGGGCAAGGGAGGGGATTCTGCCCCTTGGCTCTGCTCTCCTCACACCCCACCTGCAGTCCTGAGTGCAGTCCTGGAGCCCCCAGCACAAGCAGGACATGGAAGTGTTGGAGCCAGTGCAGAGGAGGCCACCAAGATGCTCAGAGGGCTGCAGCAGCTCTGCTATGACAGGATATGAGAGTTGAGGCTCTTCAGCCTGGAAAAGGTTTTGAAGAGACCTTGGAGTGACCTTCCAGTACCTGAAGGGGGCTACAGGAAGGCTGGGGAGGGACTATTGACAAGGTCTTGTAATGAGAGGATGAGGAGGAAAGGGTTTAAACTGGCAGAGGACAGATTTAAACTAGGTGTTAGGAAGAAGTTGTTTGCAGTGAGGGTGGTGAGACACTGGCACAGGTTGCCCAGGGAGGTTGTGGAGCACAGAAGCACCCAATGTGATCACATTGGGTGCTTCTGTGCTCCACAACCTCCCTGGAGGTGTTCAAGACCAGGTTGGATGAGGCCTTGAGCAATCTGTTCTAGTGGAGGCATCCCTGCCTACAGCAAGGGGTTGGAACTGGATTATCCTTTCACTTTAAGAGTTGGACTAGCTTGCATTTACAGTGTTGCAAGAGCATTTGCCACCTGGCACATTTGATTTCTTACTCAAGAACATACTAACACACCAAATTTGTGCCCTGAATATTCCCCTTACTACCTTCCCTTCAAGAAAGAGTAGCCAACACAACATTAATACATCAGAATTGCTCACAGTTCTCAAGAGTTCCAGTGAGAATGCATTTTTTTTCCCCTCTCATCTACCAATAGCTGCCCAAGAGAAGCCACTAAGCTACTTCCACAGTTATGCAAACCAGTGCCCATTTTTCAGAGGGAAGTAGCAAGCATTCTCCATACCCACAACCAGAGCTAGGAACAAAGGAAAGGGAGAATCCAGCCAACTGCAAGGCATTTTTTAACTGCTATCAGTTGTTTACATTTGGGATGTATCATCTTGCTAGAATGTTAAATTGTTAGGTCAGCTCCACACAGTGGCATAATGATGGTGAAACAGAATCACTGATGTTAAGAAGAGGATTGGAAAAGCTGCTTTGCTAAACCATTAAAAATGAGTGCAGTCAGCTCTGTGGCTCAGAAAGGGCATAAACAGACTTGAATTTGCCTCTTACACAATTTTCCATCTTCCTGGCTTTTGAAGGCTTGATTGTATCAGGAGCAGTGTGGGCAGCAGGACAAGGGAGGTTATTCTGCTCCTGTACTCAGCACTGCTCAGGCCACACCTTGAGTGCTGTGTCCAGTCCTGGGCTCCTCAATTCAAGAGAGATGTTGAGGTGCTGGAAGGTGTCCAGAGAAGGGCAGCAAGGCTGGGGAGGGGCCTGGAGCACAGCCCTGTGAGGAGTGGCTGAGGGAGCTGGGGGTGTGCAGCCTGCAGAAGAGGAGGCTCAGGGCAGACCTCATTGCTGTCTGCAGCTACCTGAAGGGAGGCTGCAGCCAGGTGGGGTTGGGCTCTTCTGCCAGGCAAACAGCAACAGAACAAGGGGACACAGTCTCATGTTGTGGCAGGGGAGGTCTAGGCTGGATGTTCTGAGGAAGTTGTTGGCAGAGAGAGTGATTGGCATTGGAATGGGCTGCCCAGGGAGGTGGAGGAGTTGCCATTCCTGGAGGTGTTGAAGCCAAGCCTGGCTGGGGCACTTAGTGCCATGCTCTGGTTGATTGGCCAGGGCTGGGTGCTAGGTTGGACTGTATGAGCTTGGAGGTCTCTTCCAACCTGGTTGACTCTACGATTCTATACAGTTTCAAACTAGGTCACAACTCACAGTATGACCATTTGTTATTTAAACCAGATTATTCCCTCTGCTACTTGAAGATTTAAAACCAGCTCGTACAGATTATGTCTTCCTGCAGGCAATGTGAGCATTCCTCTTACCTGAAGGGTATAAGAAGGAACAATCTTTTGTGTTGTAATTATTACATATGCCTAGTTTTAAGATGAAAAAGTCTTGTTTCCCTGTCCACATGGACACCATGTGTGTAAGGAAATGCTTTAATTAAATTCATTGATCTACAATATAAAGCCATCATTTAAATAACAGAGAATGGAGGTATTGAATTTCCAAGGATATTTTGTAATTGGAATAAAAGCAGCTGCCAAAAGACACACACACAAAAAAGCTGGAGGGCAAACAGTCTATGGGTTTGGGCAACAGCAGGTGAGCAGAACACTGGATCTGAGATTGATTATGTGGGTTTGTCTAGGTTGAAAAGAGAGCCTGAAGAACAACAAAGTACTCTGCAGTAAAATACACATGTTAAAGAAGTACCAGACTCTGAACACATCTTGCTGATAAACTGAAAACAGCAGAGTCACAGAATCAGTCAATGTCAGGGGCTGGAAGGGATCTCCAAAGCTCATCCACCATCCTGCCAGAGCAGGATCACCTAGAGCAGACCACAGAGAAACACAGCCAGGCAGGTTTGGAATATCTCCATAGAAGGACACTCCACGATGCCCCCGGGCAGCCTGTCCCAGGGTTCTGCCACTCTCACTGGGAAAAAGTTTTCCTCATGTTTCCATGGAACTTCTGTGCCTCACCTTCCACCCATTGCCCCTTATCCTGTCATTGGGCATCACCCAGCAGAGCCTGGCTCCAGCCTCTGGGCACTCACCCTTCGTATACTGACAAACAGGAACAAGATCACCTCTCAGCCTCCTCCTCTCCAAGCTGAAGAGCCCCAGCTCCCTCAGCCTTTCCTCATAAGGAAGATGTCCTGTGAGGACACACTGACGTGTGGTTAGAGCTGGAGGAACACGAACACCCTCTCTTGTAAGTGTGCTTTCACACAAGTGAGAATTGGCTCAGGCAGAGCTAGCACTTCCTCATTAGACCTTAGAATCATAGAATCAACCAGGTTGGAAGAGACCTCCAAGATCATCCAGTCCAACCTAGCACCCAGCCCTATCCAATCAACTAGACCATGGCACTAAGTGCCTCATCCAGTCTTTTCTTGAAGACCCCCAGGGACGGTGCCTCCACCACCTCCCTGGGCAGCCCATTCAAATGGGAAATCACTCTCTCTGTGAAGAACTTTACCTTGCTTAACTTTAGCTGATTCTTGGAAGAAGATCCAGCTGCATGGTTAGTGTAAAAGTCATGCTATAAAGTGAGGTCTTCACCAACTTCTATAGTACTTCTACAACTGACTGGAAAATATTCCCAGTGTAAATGAGCCCTGGCAGTCAGGATTCCCACAACATCTCACTCCCTGATCTGAGCAAACCTCCAATAGGCTCTCATTCCAAATGCAATCAGCACCTCCTGTCTTCACAGCACACTAAGCAATGAGGAATCCTCAAAGATTTCAGATCATACAGGACAGAAGCAGGAAGATCACAACACTGAGGGCAGCAGAAAGCACCATGGCATATGGACAGCTAGGAGCAAGCACCAGGGAAACATACACCAGACCATCAGATGCAGACAGTCACAGAACACAGAACTTTAGAGGTTGGAAGCCACCTCCAGAGATCATCCAGTCCAACCTCCCTGCCAAGACAGCATCACCCAGGGTAGTTTGCACAGGAATGCACCCAGGCAGGTTTTGAAAGTCTCCAGAGAAGGAGACTCCACAACCTCTGTGGGCAGCCTGTTCCAGGGCTCTGTCACCCTCACTGTAAAGAGGTTTCTCCTCATGTGGAGATGAAACCTTCTGTGCTCCAGTTTGTAGCCACTGCTCCTTGGCTTATTGCTGCTGACCAGCAAAAAGAGCTTGGCCTCAGCCACCTGATCCTCACTCCTCAGATATTTGTACACATTGACCAGATCTCCTTCCACCTTCTCTCCTCCAGACTAAACAGCCCCAGGGCTCTCAGTGTCTCCTCGTAAGGCAGAAGCTCAAGTCCTCCACTCATCCTCATGGCTCTCCACTGGACTCTCTTAAACTGAGAAGCCTCAAACTGGGCAGAGTATGCCAGGTATGGTCTCAGCAATGCAGAGTGACAGAAGAACCTCCCTAGCCCTGCTGGCCACACTTTTCCTGATGCACCCCAGGATGCCATTGGCTCTCTGGGCCACAAGAACACATTGCTGGCCCATGCAGCACTTGCTGTCCACAGAAACTAAGTACTCCTTACTGTCCAAAACCAAAGCTTAAAATTAAGACAATACTCTGCAGAGGTATCACAAGTGCCCCTAGCAACCACTGCTTACTCACTAAGAGCATAAATGTGTGTAGGAAATAAGAGAATCTGAAGGAAACTCTCAAATCTAATTCCCACAGGCTGCTCTAGGTACAAGTATTTTAACAGGTCCATTATTCTGTCTTCAAGTCAGAAGGCCTAATAACATTTGAAGTGTTTCCAATAATTGCAATATTATGAGAGCACCTGGAGGCAAAAAGCTTGTGAGAAAATTCCAGGCTTCCTTGGAAACTATGGCCTTACTGTTGGAAGGAGGGGGAAACTGAAACATAGCCCTAAAGGTTCACAGTTGAGCAGCAAAGATATGGACAACTTGATATTTTTAAAAGTCTCTTTAACTTAAGCCAAGTACAGAAGTTGGGAGGAGCCCAACTCATGATACTGGCATGTTCAGCCTTGTCAGTACTGGATGAGCTCCCTCTCACACCTACCTCTTCTACATCAGCTCTGACAGCAGAGCTCAGCTCAGACCCAGACTTGGATTTTGAGTTCAGAAAGCCAGCAATAATCAAATTTAGTCAGGTCCATTAAGCAGCTGGGAGAAATCTTCACTGAACAACCAAGTTGAGGTTGTTTAGCCTGGAGAAGAGGAGGCTCAGGAGGGACTTTATTGCTGTCTACAACTACCTGAAGTTGTAGCTAGATGGGATTGGTCTCTTCTGCCAGGCAGCCATAGAATCAACCAGGTTGGAAGAGACCTCCAAGCTCATCCAGCCCAACCTAGCACCCAGCCCTATCCAATCAACCAGACCATGGCACTAAGTGCCCCAGCCAGGCTTGGCTTCAACACCTCCAGGGACAGTGCCTCCACCACCTCCCTGGGCAGCCCATTCCAATGCCAATCACTCTCTCTGACAACAACTTCCTCCTAACATCCAGCCCATACTTCCCCTGGCACAACTTGAGACTGTGTCCCCTTAAACCAGCAGCAGAACAAAGGTGTTCAAGACAAGCCTGGATGAGGCACTTAGTGCCATGGTCTAGTTGATTGGCTAGGGCTGGGTGAAAGGTTGGACTGAATGATCTTAGAGATCTCTTCCAACTTGGCTGATTCTCTGCTGAAGCCTCCTGTACAGGTAAGCAATCTAGTGCAAGATCAGCTGTAAGCAGTGTAGAAGATCCAGCTGTTTTCATTTCAAAATTCAGTATGGTTGTTCCAAGCCCAGGTAGTTGCCAAAAGAAATGAGAATTCCCATAATTGCACTGGGACACAAAAGGCAACCTAAATATCTCTTTCCTGAGGTAATGATGCCATCTAATCAGTTTAATTTCACAGCATTAGTTGCCCAGCAATAGAAGAGGCAGGGTATTGGGGCACTGCATGCTCCATGTCCTTACACAGCTTTGGAACTTCAGCCCTGGTTCACACATCTGAAGCCCTCTCTTAGAACTAAGAGGTAGAAGAGAATCACATTAAGGGTCACACTGCTTACCTAGGCACGTAGACTTGCAAGCCCTCACGTTAAACAAGTGTGCTTCTTGGGAAACCTATTTCAGACCTTAGCCCTTTTGATGTCCAGGGAGAGGCAGCCAGCTGCAGTTCCTGCCAGACCTCTGTTTACACAAATGAGAAGAGATTCCTTCTCCCACTTAACCAACACCACCAAAAGGACCCTCTTAATTAGCTTCAGGTTCTTTTCCTGAGGGTGATTAGGAGTTATAAGCTCACTAAAGCCACAGAAGCATAAGGACAGCTCGGTCCTTGAACCCAGAACTTCACATGGACCAGCTCAGCCTTCCTACAAACTGCCTTCTGCAAAAGAGGCTAAACAAGGCTACAAAGATAAACTTGCACTGCCTGCATGCAGAGGCTGACCAGGGCAGCCCCTCCACAGTGCAGCCCCCTCGGAGAGCTGCCTGGCAGAACGGGACCCGAGGGTTGTAATAGACAGCAACTGAATGGGAGCTGATTCTGACAAGATGCCTCAGCTCCATCACTCTCCTCGACAGTCTCTAAGGTTAGCCTTTTGCAGCAAAGCACCTCACAGACACAAAACACCTCCAAACACAAAGACTTTTCCTGCCATAACATACAACATCCCTGCAAAATCTACAGTGCCAAGAGTATCCAAGGCCCTTGACCAAAGCATGCTTCCCTAGGAAGATGTCAACTTTTTGGTCTGGGCTATTTTATGCTCCAGTCCCAAACCATCCCAGGCTTCACTAATAGGAATTTCATATCGTTTTTAGCAGGAATCATCCTCACTCTACTCAATTGGTTGCAGATTTAGTTTTGGACAGGCATTGGAGAATTAGACCCAGCCACAGGGCAAGCTTCTTCATGAGATACCCTAACACTGATGGTGGTGTACTTAGCATCAAACCTTCCCAGGCTGCCTTGAGAGAGGTTCTCCTGCCCCTCTACTCTGCCATCTTGAGGCCACATCTGGAGTTCTGTGTCCAGTTCTGGGCCCTCCAGTTCAAGAGGGACATAATAATGCTTGAGTCCAGGACAGAGCCACAAAGATGCTGAAGGGAATGGAACATCTCTGTTAGGAGGAGATCCTGAGGGAGCTGGGGCTGTGCTGCTGGGAGAGGAGCCTGAGAGGTGACCTCATCAGTGGTTATCATTATGTGCAGGTGAGTGGCAGGAGGCTAGAGCCAGGCTCTGCTGGGTGATGCCCCATGTCAGGACAAGGGGCACTGGGTGGAAGCTGAGGCATAGAAAGTTTCATGTAAACATAGGAGGAATTTTTTCCCTGTGAGGGTGACAGAACCCTGGGACAGGCTGCCCAGGGGGGTTGTGGAGTCTCCCTCTCTGGAGATATTCCAAACCTGGATGTGTTCCTGTGTGATCTGGTATAGGAGATCCTGTTCTGGCAGGAGGGTTGGACTGGATGAGCTTTGGAGGTCCCTTCCAGCCCCTGATATTGTGATTCTCATGCCTGGCCAGCCCAGCTCCCTGACAAGCACACAAAGCAATGCACATATGCAGGGGGTTAACCACCTCAAAAAGCAGGGAAGATAGGCTGGGAGTATTCCTGCACTGCCATGTCTCTTGTGATAACTCTGCCCACATTAAACTTTCTCAACCCAAATTTTCTTTTCATCCTATTTTGAGCCAAAGCAGGCCTTGCTTTTCCCTTGACTTGCTTCTTCACTCTGCTTCTTGCTTTATAGTCGATAACTCTCTACCAGCCCAGGCTCAGTAAGGTTGTATCCATTACTCCCCAGATCTAAATATCATAGAATCAAGCAGGTTGGAAGAGACCTCCAAGCTCAGCCAGTCCAACCTAGCACCCAGCCCTGGCCAATCAACCAGACCATGGCACTAAGTGCCCCAGCCAGGCTTGGCTTCAACACCTCCAGAGACAAAGTCTCCATCACCTCCCTGGGCAGCTGCTGTGCTGTGAAGAGAGACCGAGAGAGTTGGGGCTGTTCAGACTGGAGAGGAGAAGGCTGCAAGGTGACCTCATTGTGACCTTTCAGCATCTTAAGGGGACTACAAGAAAGCTGGGAAGGGACTATTTTAGGATGATGGGACTAGGGGGCACGGAACAAAACTAGAAATGAGTAGATTGAGACTGGATGTTAGGAAGAAGTCCTTCACCACAGGGGCAGTGAGACCCTGGAACTCAGGGAGGTGGTGGAAGCCTTGTCCCTGGAGATGTTTAAGGCCAGGCTGGATGAGGCTCTGGCCAGCCTGACCTAGGGTAGAGTGGCCCTGCCCATGGCAGGAGGGTTGGAACTAGATGATGCTTGTGGTCCCTTCCAACTCTGACTGATTCTGTGATGAGCTCTACTGCAAGCAACTTGTCCCTGCTTAGGCCTCATGACAGTGGTGAAACAGTGGCCCCCAAGAGGAGGCAGCACTTGGGCTGATGTGAGACCTGGAGATGTCACCTTGGGTATAAAGGTGGGTTTGGCAGCAAGTCCTCTTAGAGCCTTCTGCAAGCACACAAATGCAACACCACATCCACTCACATGCTCAGAGGGAAAAGGTGGAGTTGTTTTCATCAGCAACAGGAAATCTCTTAGAGAAAGAGAGATGGTCACTGTCCTTTCAAACAGGTAGAAGGGATGCCCTAGGAAGAGGACAACACAGGGATGCCATTTAGAGAGAGTAAGTCACTGTCTTCTCAGAGCCTGGAGTGAGGGATGCCACAGGAAGAGGGGCTGAAGTGTGAACAGGTAAGACAGAGTCAGAGCCATTACAGGGCCAGTGAAGGCTAAAAATGACACCTTTCCCAAGCACATCACAAGGGCTTTGCACTTTAAGTGGGTCTCCAGGCTTCAGATTTCATTGTGCTTTCACTTGGTGCAAGGCAGGTCTAAAAATCAGCTTTGAGGGAGAAACTGAAGAGGCAAAGTTCTGTGAGACTTGGGACACTTGGAGCTAAAATGCTGGCTGTTATCTTGGGCAGGCCACAAATTGCACTTACACAAGCTGGCAACAGCTTCACTACTGCCAATACTCCTTTAACTCCTGACCTTTCCCTGGACATCAGATGGGAATGATTTTTAGTCTCTCCGGTCTGGGCTGAATTTGATCCCCAAGCACCAGGGCAAGGGAAGAAAAAGAAGAAGAGGGAAAAAAAAGGGGGCAAAAAGTCTCTTTTTTTACAAGCTTTACGTACTGGATGCTTAAAATTTAACGCTCACCCCTTAGAGCTATATCCCTAGCACAGAGCTGGTAAGAAGCAACATGCTTTTTGC
Organism: Pogoniulus pusillus; assembly: GCF_015220805.1. NCBI lineage: Eukaryota > Metazoa > Chordata > Aves > Piciformes > Lybiidae > Pogoniulus > Pogoniulus pusillus. The sequence continues at coordinate 20,241,816 of NC_087278.1, forward strand.
TTTAATCCTTTTCAAAGGCACATTCCAGAAATCCTTAGCATCCCTGCCAACCACTCAGCCTCTCAGTGAGCCCACATACCAGCTTTAAAGTAAGCTCTTCTAAAAACCAATGCAGCAGCCCTGTGGGTTAAGTTTATATTATTTCCAGACCCATATAGCTGCAGGCTCCTTTTTCAAGTTGCAAATGATAAGTCATCTCTTTGTTGCCAGTACTTCTGGCTTTAAAAAAAGACATTGTTCACTGATGCACTTAGTGAAAACCAGACTGTACTAGCTGTAGCCCAGCTGTAGAGGCTGCGTAACAACAGGAACACAGTATCTCTTCTGCAGCAGGAGGAGGGAAGCATCCCTGCTCAGGCCAATTCAGCTGTTAATAAACCTCTCTATAAAATCATAGAATCAACAAGATTGGAAGAGACCTCCAAGCTCAGCCAGCCCAACCTAGCGCCCAGCCCTGGCCAAGCAACCAGACCATGGCACTAAGTGCCTCATCCAGGCTTGGCTTCAACACCTCCAGGCACAGCGACTCCACCACCTCCCTGGGCAGCCCATTCCAATGCCAATCACTCTCTCTGACAACAACTTCCTCCTAACATCCAGCCTAGACCTCCCCTGGCACAGCTTCACACTGTGTCCCCTTCTTCTGTTGCTGCTTGCCTGGCAGAAGAGCCCAACCCCACCTGGCTACAGCCTCCCTTCAGGGAGCTGCAGACAGCAATGAGCTCTGCCCTGAGCCTCCTCTTCTGCAGGCTGCACACCCCCAGCTCCCTCAGCCTCTCCTCACAGGGTTTGTGTTCCAGGCCTTTCACCAGCTTAGTCAACCTTCTCTGGACACCTTCCAGCACCTCAATATCTCTCTTGGATTGAGGGGCCCAGAAATGGACACAGCACTCAAGGTGTGGCCTGAGCAGTGCTGAGCACAGGAGCACAAGAACCTCCCTTGTCCTGTTGGCCACACTGCTCCTGAGCCAGCCCAGGATGCCATTGGCTCTGCTGCCCACGTGGGCACTGCTGCCTCATCTTCAGCTACTCTCTACCAGCACCCCCAGCTCCCTCTCTGCCTGGCTGCTCTCAGCCACTCTGTCCCAAGCCTGTAGTGCTGCTTGGGGTTGTTGTGGCCAAAGTGTAGAACCCTGCACTTGGCCTTGTTCATTCTCATCCCATTGGCCTCTGATCATCCATCCAGCCTGTCAGGGTCCCTTTGCAGGGCTCTCCTACTCTCCAACAGATCAACACCTGCTCCTAGTTTGGTGTCATCTGCAAACTTACTGATGCTGGACTGAGGGTAGGCAGCTTTTTGTCAGTAAGCCACATTGATCAGTATATTCTTTGACCTTTCTTTATGGATCAGCTGGGAAACCACAGCTCCCATGCCTGCCTGTGAACTCACACTCTGCTTCTGCAAACACATGTATAAACAACTTAATCCCACATACTTGACTGGTCTCCTAATTGAATAGTTGCAAGACTTTGACCTTAGTGTAAACTGACTTCACAGGAGACCAGGCAGCAATTTCCACACATTAAAAACCAAGATCAGCATTAAAATACCAAAAATACCAAACCTCCTTTCTCCCCATGGTTAAACTCAGCCTGAATTAACCTCTTTTGTCCCCCAAAACCAAGAATAGGAAGCTCATGGTGCATAATCAGAGTGAGGGTGAGGCATGAAAGCAGAGCTGATTAACACGTGTGCCGAGTTCCCCTTCGCTCCATCTCTTGTGGCACCATGGTCAGCCTGATAGCTTGAGGGTCACCAAGAGAGTCAGATAAGACACATCTGCTCCTAAAATTTAGATCTCAAAGTGTGCATGAGAAGCTGGACGTGAGCAGACAGTGTGAGTTTGCAGCCTAGAAGACAAATCATATCCTAGGTTGCATCAAAAGAAGTGTGGCCAGCAGAGCCAGAGAGGGGATTCTGCCACTGTACTCTGCTCTGGTGAGACCTCACTTGGAGCACTGCATCCAGGCCTGAAGCCCTCAACACAGGAATGATGTGGATCTGGTGAAGCAGGTCCAGAGGGGGGCCACAGAAACAATCAGGAGGTTGGAGCAGCTCTGCTACAAGGACAGGCTGAGGGAGCTGAGTGTGTTCATCCTGGAGTGGAGGATGATCCAGCATGACCTAATAGCAGCCAGCCAGTACCCAAAGGGGGCTACAGGAAGGATGGAGAGAAGCTGTTTACAAAGGCCTGCAGTGAAAGAATGAGGGGCAATGGGTTCAAGCTCGAGGAGTTGTTATCTTCTCCCTGTCAAGCAGCAACACAAGGGGACACAGCCTCAAGTTGTGCCAGGGGAGGTCTAGGCTGGATGTTAGGAGGAAGTTGTTGTCAGAGAGAGTGATTGGCATTGGAATGGGCTGCCCAGGGAGGTGGTGGAGTCTCTGTGCCTGGAGGTGTTGAAGCCAAGCCTGGATGAGGCACTTAGTGCCATGGTCTGGTTGATTGGCCAGGGCTGGGTGCAAGGTTGGGCTGGCTGAGCTTGGTGGTCTCTTCCAACCTGGTGTGTTCTACGATTCTAATTATTGGGACTTGTCCCACCTTTGTGTTTTCCACAAAAAGGACTGGATGATCCCCAAGGATCAGTGCTGGATCCTATGATTCTATGATCTTGGAGGTCTCTTCCAACCTGCTTGATTCTATGATTCTAAGAGCAGATTTAGATTGGATGTCAGGAACAATTTCTTTACTATAAGGGTGGTGGAGCATGGGAACAGGTTGCCCAGGGAGATGGTTGAGGTCCCTTTCCTGAAGACATTCAAAGTGAGGTTTGACAGGACCCTGAGTGACTTGATCTGGTGGGGATTTCCCTGCTGACTGCAGAGGGGCTGGACTAGATGGCCTCTAGGGGTCCCTTCCAGCCTGGACCATTCTCTAAGAAAAGTCAGAGGGCTTCTCTCAAAGTTCTATTCAGCTGCTGCACTCTTCAGCAGAAAGCAGCAGGCAGAGCTTCCATGCATGGGTAATGCAAAGATTTATTGACCTTGGGCATGGAAAAGACCTGCTGAAGAAAACATTAACATTTCATAAAGCAAACATCCTGCTGGCAGACTAAGGGACAGCAGTGGAGTTGCATCACTACACCTCAGGGCCAAAAGTGAGTGAAGAATTTTAGGACCACAGAATGGTTTAGGTTGGAAGGGACCTCAAAGATCTTCCACTTCCAAGCCCCCACCATAGGCAAGGACACCTCCCACTAGAACAGGTTGCTCAAGGCTTCATCCAACCTGGCCTTGAACATCTCCAGGGAGGTTGTGGAGGGCAGAATCACTCCATGTGATCAAAGATCAGTCACATTCTGTGCTCCACAACCTCCCTGGGCAACCTGTGCCAGTGTCTCACCACCCTCACTGCAAAGAGCCCTTTCCTAACATCCACTTTCAGTCTCCCCTCTGCCACTTTAAACCCATTCCTCCTCATCCTGTCACTACAAGACCTTGTCAATAGTCCCTCCCCAGCCTTCCTGTAGCTCCCTTCAGGTACTGGAAGGCCACTCCAAGGTCTCCTCCAAGCCTTCTCTTCTCCAGGCTGCAGAGACCCAACTCTCTCAGCCTGTCCTCACAGCAGAGCTGCTGCAGCCCTCTGAAAATCTTGGTGACCCTAAGCTTACAGGACTAAACTTCCTCCTGCTACCTCCAGCTGAGGACTGAAAGGTTCTGGGGCTGTCTTGAGCTGGAACAAAGCCATTTCCCTTAGATGGGGTGTCTGACTCACTGTATTTGGGAAACACCTTGGTTACTTGCCCACTGCTTATCTAAGTTGTAATCAAGGGATCAAAAGAACTGGTTTGTAATGCCCCCACTGCCAAGACCTGAGTCCTGGGATCTCTCACACTGATTTAAATGCTGACAGCAGGCCTGCTTGTATGAGTATTTACTGCTCATGCTTCAGACCCAGCTCTTCCTGTGAGACACAGGGCAGAGCACAGCCACGCTTGGCCTTTGCCAGCTGCTCAGCCTCAAACAGTGTCAGCTTTCCCACGAGACCTTGTTAGTCACAGAATCAGCCAGGCTGGAAGAGACCTCCAAGCTCAGCCAGTCCAACCTAGCACCCAGCCCTAGACAATCAACCAGACCATGGCACTAAGTGCCCCAGCCAGGCTTGGCTTGAACACCTCCAGGCACAGAGACTCCACCACCTCCCTGGGCAGCCCATTCCAATGCCAATCACTCTCTCTGACAACAACTTCCTCCTAACATCCAGCCCAGACCTCCCCTGCCACAACTTCACACTGTGTCCCCTTCTTCTGTTGCTGCTTGCCTGGCAGAAGAGCCCAATCCCACCTGGCTACAGCCTCCCTTCAGGTAGTTAATAGGTAGCAATGAGCTCTGCCCTGAGCCTCCTCTTCTGCAGGCTGCATACCCCCAGCTCCCTCAGCCTCTCCTCACAGGGTTTGTGTTCCAGGCCTTTCACCAGCTTAGTCAACCTTCTCTGGACACCTTCCAGTACCTCAACATCTCTCTTGGATTGAGGGGCCCAGAACTGGACACAGCACTCAAGGGGTGGCCTGAGCAGTGCTGAGCACAGGAGAAGAACCTCCCTTGTCCTGCTGCCCACACTGTTCCTGAGCCAGCCCAGGATGCCATTGGCACTCTTGGCCACCTGGGCACACTGCTGCCTCATATTCAGCTACTCTCTACCAGTACCCCCAGGTCCCTTTCTTCCTGGCTGCTCTCAACCACTCTGTCCCCAGCCTGTAGTGCTGCTTGGGGTTGTTGTGGCCAAAGTGTAGAACCCTGCACTTGGCCTTGTTCAATCTCATCCCATTGGCCTCTGCCCACCTACAGACACCAAGGAAGCAGAATAGCCACAGCACCATTTTTTGGCTGAAGAAAAACAGGTCAGGCCTATGTCAGTCTGTAGGATGCTGCAGAATATTTACTTGGGCTTCCTCTTTCTTCAACTCTCTCTCTCTCTCTTCTCATCTTCAGTTCTGATCAAACACAGGCAAGTTGTGGGTTTTTTCCTTCTCCATTCACAGGCTGTGGTGTCCTCCACCAGCACCAGTTTCTCAGCATGATGTTTAGCACTGCCAGGTCAGACTTTCCTAGAGGGGTTTTGCTGCAAGTACTACCCAAGGGATATCATCCAGGACCTTCATCTGCTTTCATAGAGCATACAAAATGTATGAGGAAAGACCAAGCCTGTTCAAAACCAGCCTTGACATTTTTTGCCTCAAGTTCTGCTGGCAACAGTGAGTGAATTTGGTGCCAACCATTTTCTACTGATGCCCGAGAAAGAGAAGAGGCTTTCCTAGCTGCAGGGATGCTGTCCAGCTGCCAAGGTGAATTTGGGGGCAGAAGGTCAGGAAAGGGAGTGTTCACTGGACTGCAGCCTTGGTGCTGCTGTCTGTCATGTCAGGAGCCAAGAGGAGCCAGGATTGCACATGCTGGGAGTGAAAGGACACTAATTTGTTGACAGTTAACAAAGCTGCTATCTGAGGGATGTGTCATAACATTCCAAGGAGCAAAACTACAGTAATGGAATGTGTTTTCACTTAGATAGTGTCTTCTTGGCTAATAGATAGGGAGACAAACAAAGAGAGAGTCTTTATGAGAGAGAGGGAGGTGAAAACACTTCCAAACTTGCAGCCCCCCCTCAGAGAAGAGGCAGGGTAGTGGGACTCACCCATACTCACCACTGCTTAAATCACAGATATATGCACACAGAGAAGATAAAGGCTCTTGATTCAATTCAACCAAGTCCCATTGCTGGCACACATTGTCAGTGACATCCATGGGGTTTGGATTGGGCCTCTAATGAGCTGCCTTTATCCCTCCACTGCTGCAGTTGCCAGAGGTGATAAAAACGGGGTTGGGGAATATAAAACAAGAGAGAAATTCCCACAGCAGCACTGAGCTCTTTAGCTGGTGCTTGGAGAGAGTCTATTTCTTTGCCAGCTTCATAAAGCAGGACTGCTACAGGGGAACTCATGCTTGCTTGCTTTATCCATCCACACCACATCAGACTGTGAGCTGGGTCTTCCTTTCTTGTATGCCAGCTTCTCCCTAGAAACATGACCTAAAATAAGACTGCCAAGGCCCTTTAAAGTGACAGAACACAATTTGGACACCCATTACTGCTCTCTATTCAGAGGGATTCCTAAAATACATTCTAGATGATGGGTTTGGCTTACTTAAGGGCAGAAGAGAAAACAGCCCTGTCTTTGTTCAAGCATTGTTCTTCCTTCTGAGCACAATGGGTCGTGTTTTTTTGCCCCCACAGTGCAAAAGGTTTCAGACACAATGGATGGAAATGCTCTAAAACAGCAGCTCCTGACACTCTGGGGATCAGCTTTTCTTTTGAACTCAAGTGGTACAGACATTAAAAAGATTCCTATCTCTTGGCATTGTCATCTGCATACAGAATAAGTCTGTTTACCCTGTCCTGTGAGATGTGATTAGGAAACACACCTGACATTCCTAGCACAGAATCACAGCATCCTCAGGGTTGGAAAGAACCTCAAGGACTATCTAGTTCCAACCCCCTTGCCATGGGCAAGGTCACTTTCTACTAGAGATCAGGCTGCCCAGAGCCACATCCAGCCTGGCCCTAAAAACTTCCAGGACAATTTGAAAGACAATTTGCACTGAGTGTGCATGGAGGAGAAGCAAGATGTGGGTCACCTCTCACCGATGCACAAAGCTGGAGCTGAGTGACAGAAACCTGTAGTGTTGGTTGAGTATCATCCAGTATTACCTGTACTGATCTTGGATCTCCACTCCATCAGCTGGAACCCTGAGCACTGTATGGTGCAAAAACAGTCTTGCCATACATGACTCTCCTGGAAGGCTAATAGGCCTGTCCTGGCTTGCTCCACCCTTCTGCTGATGGGGGAAGCAAGGGTGGGAGGAAAATGAAGGCTTGGGCCATTATGTCCCCTCCAAAGTGATAAACAGGTACCCACAGGTGTCTAGGTACTTGTTGGTGTCTTGCAAGCCCTGGGGTCACCTAATAGGGCAGTTTGGCAAATGCCACCTGATTGGTGAATCTCTGTGGCCAAAGGAGCCTTTGCACTTGGGCAAGGAATAGAAATGGAGCTAAGTTGCAAGCAGTTGTGCTGCTCTGCCTTGCTGCCTCTGCCTCACTGTGTCCTGCTTCTGCCTTGCTGCCTCTGCTTCACTGCTGTGCCTTTGCCTCACTGTGTGCTGCTTCTGCCTTGCTGCCTCTGCCTCACTGCTCTTGGACAATGTGTTCTGCTCTGCCTCACTGCTCTTGGACAATGTGTTCTGCTCTGCCTCATGCTTCAGACCAGCTTAGCCCTGACGTTTTGGGCTTGAACTACCTGCCTTTAGGCACACTTAAGTGCCTCAAGTTTCCCAGGAGGAGGCATTAAGTGCCTCACAATATGGCAAGAAGTGCCACAGACATGGCACCCTCTGCACATCTGCAAGAGATGCTGCCTGCACCTCTGCAAACCTCTGTGCCAAGAGGAACCAGGATCGGGTCAGAGATCCTCTGCCTCTTTCCCAGCACCCTGAGACAATCTGGAAACCTCTCAACAGCTGAGCAGTTCCAACACTGCCACAAAGGAGCTAGGGACTACACTGAAATTTCTACTCCTCCACAGTGAGTAGCACAGATTCTCCTAGGGCTCCAAACTACCTATTTACAAGTGAGAAAAACCATTTTGTGGCCAAACCTTTTCTCTTTTTTCCTGATTCTCCTAACTGAATGCATTGCCCAGAAGCATCCTTGTGAAGATCTTCCCAAATGAATTAGAACCCAAAAAATAACTCATTTGTATAGAGTTGTGGGCAGGGCTTTCTGGAAATAAAAATAACTACCTATTTTAGAATTCCTGCCTCCTTAATGGCCCCAACTAAATCATAGAATGATTTAAGTTGGAAGGGACCTCAAGGATCATCCTCTGCCATAGGCAGGGACACCTCCCACTAAGAACAGGTTGCTCAAGGCCTCATCCAACCTGGCTTTGAACACCTCCAGGGAGGGAGCAGCCACAACCCCTCTGAGCAACCTGTAATCAATGACTAGAACAACCCAGGCCTGTCAGCATCAAGGAGGTCAGACAGCAGCATGCTGAACCAGCCTGTTCTCACACAGTAAGCCACATATGTCCAAGCTGAGTTGCTCATGTGAAGCAGCCACTTTTCAAAGCTAGGTGTGCTGGGCTCTCATAGGTGCACAAGCTGCTGTGATGTTGTACTGCAGACAGATGTCTAGAACTGACTAGGTCACTAGACTGCCAAGAGAAACAATAAACCCTTGCCAAAAAGAGACTAGGTTGGCAAGTCTGCACCCTGCAGGCAAAGGAGCCAGAGTCCAACTCATCTCTTTTAATGTAGCTCTTGATCACCATCATCTCCTGCCTAAGCAGGACAAAGGAAATTGCTCATTTTGTTCTGTACCTGTAGTTTCTAAGAGCAGAAGATGCTGTCACAGGGTAGCGTTGAGCAGAAGGCATTTTGCAAGTACAGTTTCACACAGCTATCCAAGCCCACTGTAAGAAAGCCAGGAGAAATTCAGGCTGCATACCACTGAGTCTACTGATTTGAAGCAAGCAGTTATCACCCTGCCAGCTGCAGTGAGAAAACAAAACACACTCACATAGAAAAAGGAACCCCCAGAAGACTCCTCCAAGGATGCATTACACTAGGACTGGCAAATTCATAGCCTGGCACTCAGCATATTAAGAGTAGGAAAACTGAGTTCCTGGGGGAGAAAACATGAAGTCTCATGGCCTGGGTTTCCCCACTTAAAGGCTCCTTTCAATCAACCAAACATTTATACAGCAGCTGTGGTGATCAAGAGGATGGTGTTGTCTCTAAAGGATAGAATCATGGAATGGTTTAGGTTGGAAGGGACTCAAAGCTCATCCAGTTCCAAACTCCTGCCATAGGGAGGGACATCTCCCACTGGAACAGGTTGGTCAAGGCCTCATCCAACCTGGTCCTGAACACCTCCAGGGAGGTTGTGGAGCACAGAACGTGATTGCCTCCCTGGGCAACCTGTGCCAGTGTCTCACCATCCTCACTGTAAAGAGCCCTTTCCTAAACATCTAGTTTGAATCTCCCCTCTGCCAGTTTAAACCCATTCACAGGATCACAGGATATTTTAGGGGGTGGAAAAGACCCAGGGAGATCATCGAGTCCAAACCCCCTGCCAGAGCAGGACCACACAATCTAGCTCAGGTCACACAGGAACACATCCAGACAGGCCTGGAATGGCTCCAGAGAAGGAGACTCCACAACCTCCCTGGGCAGCCTGTGAGCCTTACAGTAAAGAAGTTCCCCCTTGTGTTGAGGTGGAACCTCCTGTGCTGCAGCTTCCATCCAGTGATCCTTGTCCTATCCTAGGGAGCAGTGAGCAGAGCCTGACCCCCAGCCCTCAGATGTTTATGAACATCTATTAAATCCCCTCTCAGTCTTCTCTTCTCGAGACTAAGCAGCCCCAGGTCCCTCAGCCTCTCCTCAGGCAGTGCTCCAATCCCCTCATCATCCTTATAGCCCTTTGCTGAACCCCCTCCAGCAGATCCCTGTCCCTCTTAAACTGAGGAGCCCAAAACTAAAGGCAGTGTACAAGATGAGGTCTCACCAGGGCAGAGGAGAGGGAGAGGAGAACCTCCCTTGATCTGCTGGACACACTCTGCTTAATGCACCCCAAGATCCCACTGGCCTTCTTGGCCCCAAGGGCACATTGCTGTGCTATAGCTAACTTGTTATCCACCAGGACTCCTCCGTTATCCTTCCTCCTGTCATTACAAGACCACTGCCTGGCACAGAGCCCTCTCTGGGGCATGCATTTAGGCAACACCTAAGAGCAGCTTGCTGCTGGTCAGTGTAATTTCCATGGAACTGGGTTCTGGCAGGCAAATGCAGTGCACAAAAGCCTGCACTCAGTGAGTGCTTCTCCCTCCTAAAAATCCCCTTCTCTGAAACACTGGTTACACAGCCTGGCAGCTGCACCTGCACACAACTCCAATCATTCACCTCTTCCCAAGCCCAGGGTTACAGCAAAGAGCTGTGCCAGAACCACTCTCCATCACCATGGCAAGGCCAGAGCCACGCTGCCCACACACACCAGCGAGCTCTGCTCACAAGCTCACTCCTGGCCAGCTGTCTGGTTTGAGCTGACCAACGAAGTGCTGACAACATTAATCTCCTGGGGCAAGGCACACGTCAAGGTTTAAAAGGAAAAGCATTCTGATGCAGTCCAAACACACACAAAAACATACTCCACTGCACAGCACTCTCTGCAGCCAGGGGAGGGCTGACACCACCCGCAGAGCCCGGGAGCAGTGCCTTCTCTTTGGGGCTTGCTTTATCTCCCAAACACAGAACTACAGTCCTGCCCAAAGCAGACAACAAAGCATTTCACTTGCCACTTCTCCCTGTCACAGCCTCACCTCACTGCTTAGCACTGTCTTGTCCCACATCATCTCTCCAAGGCTCTTTCAGTCCTTTCTAGGAAACCTCTCCACTGCACCTTGGCAGGTTTGATGCTGGAGCAGGGCTGGCAGCTTCTTGGAACTCTGAGGCACATGTCTCTTTTTGGGAGATCATACCTTCAGCAGTGGATTCAGCAAGGTAACAAAAAGACCTAGAACTTCCCATTTCAACCCAGACCTCTAGGTCCCAGCACCCAGACCAGTCAGAGATGCTGCACAGTACTCAGAACATCTGAGGCTGCACCCAAACCTGTGTTCATGAGGACATGGACTGTGCCCCTGAGATCCACAGCCTCTCATCTTTGGTGGCCAGATGATTTTGATGCTCCTGCTAGATGCAGAGGGGTTCTTGCTCCTGTTGTAGGATTCCACCACCTCCAGATTCAAGTGGTCTGTCTGGTCACCAGTCACTCAGGATCTGGGCAGTGTTTTGTGCTACTACAAACTGGGAAACTATAATTAGTTCAAGCCAAGCACTGGAACAGCTCAGGATTAGCAGAGATGATGTAAATATTTCACTGAAGTAGAAGTTATTTATACTCTGATCTGGCAACCACCTCTCTCCATTTGTGGCACTCCACATCAGGTGGTTTATTACCTGGTTCCTCAGGAAGGTCCTTGTCTGAAGGGGCAGTTCATCTGATAAACCACCTTTGCATAAAGTAGGCATGAAAGTAGTCCCCCTCTCTCCTGAAGGGATTTTGCATTTATACTACCCAGGTTTGCTGGGAGAGAAAAAAAGACATGACAAGGAAAAGCATCACAGCTAAGAGAGAAGGTGTGAGCAGTGCTCCTTGTCTACGAGGAAAGAACAAGTAAAAGCTGAGCTGAATGAACGCTTTAGAGACCTATTTTCCTTTCTTCTTTGATCTTAGCTGCTTCCCTGGTTTTGCTCCTGCAAGCCTAGGAGCCAGGCATCACAAGTTAACCATGGGACAGCAGAGTGCAGAGCCCTACACCTGGGGAGGAATGATAAACTGCAGCAGTACAGGTTGGGAGGTGACTGCTGGAAAGCAGCCCTGTAGGGAGGGACCTGGGAGTGCTGAGGGGCAACATCCATGGCACAGCAGTGTGCCCTTGTGGCCAAGAAGGCCAATGGGATCTTGGGGTGCATTAGAGAAGAGTGTGTCCAGCAGATCAAGGGAGGTTTTCCTGCCACTCTACTCTGCCCTGGTGAGACCTCATCTTGAATACTGCCTTCAGTTTTGGGCTCCCCAGTTTAAGAGGGACAGGGATCTGCTGGGGAGGATGGGCTACAAGGATGATGAGGGGACTGGAGCACTGCTTGATGAAGAGAGGCTGAGGGACCTGGGGCTGCTTAGTCTGGAAAGAGAAGACTGAGAGGGGATTTAATAATATCTGAGGACTGGGCAGACACAGGCTCTGCTCACTGCTCCCTGGGATAGGACAAGGAGCAATGGATGGAAGCTGCAGCACAGGAGGTTTCAGCCTGACACATGGGGGAACTTTTTGACTGTAAGGGTTCCAGAGCACTGGCACAGGCTGCCCAGGGAGGTTGTGGAGTCTCCTTCTCTGGAGCCTTTCAAAGCCTGTCTGGATGCATTCCCCTGTGATCTGTGCTAGATTGTATGGATGGTGCTGCTCTGGCAGAGGAATTGGACTTGATGATCTCCTTGGGTCCCTTCCAACCCCTAATATGCTCTGATCCTTCCCACCATATTCAGGCTGCTGATGTCTCCAAGGACTTTGGTGAAGTTTCATCCTCAGTGTCCATTCAGGCACAAATTAAAGCAGCCTAGACTGGCTCTGGACAGGCTTGTGCAGTCCCTCCCATCTCATCAGCCTCTTTTTCAGGGAGAAAACTACTAAACTGTTGGGGTTTTTTTATTCAGCATTATTAATGTTGCCTACAAAGCTGCTTTGGGAAAGGCTGATTAATTCAGCATTTGGAATTACATATTTTGGACAGAGATCAAACAGGAACCTGGATGGTAAATCATTGGGAAGGTTAATGATGATGATGGACAGATGCTTAGAAGGAAAGACTAATATCAGTTACCTCCAGCATCCTAGTCCCAGTGAACCATGAAGCAGCATTTTATGTGCCCATCAGCTCCATTAAGCAGAGGATCAGACATGCTCACCCTGTGACCATGGAACACAGCTGTAATACTTACTGTCCTTTGATCTTTCTACTACCTTCTCATATGCTTATTGCTGCTTTACATCAATCCACTGACAACTTCTCAGGGAAGGGGGAGGCTGTTGCCCTGTGGTCAACACATTACACAGACTCCCTACAACATTTCTAGTCATTAAACCCTCCAACAGAGCTCTTTTCCAAGAGGGACTTTCTGAGTGTCCCTGTAAACGATGGCTGAGCTAACCACCGAGCTGCTTGCAGAACAATTTCCACTGTGGCTCAGTAGGAGAAATGCCTCTTCCCTTCTGCAGGCCTGCAAAGGAGTGCAGCTGGCACTGCAAAGAGTCATCCTGCCTCCTGCCCTCAAGGTAACAGAATGACCCCTATATATGGTCTGAAAAGTGACTTGGGAACTGGCATGAGGTAAGGGCATGGTCTTACACTGGCACACACTATTATTACATGGATAAAGCTTCTGGAGCAGGTAGCAATGGAAAGAGGATCAGAAAATAGTCCCATTAAAAAGTCCAACCAAACTGTTTCCAGGTTTTCTGATCTTTTGGGAATATTTCAACTCTCCCTCAATGTAAGGAAGAAATAAGACAAGGATTTCTCCAGGTGTAAGAGACCTCCAAGCTCATCCACTCCAACCTTCCACCCAGCACTGCAGGGTCAACTTTAAACCATGCTCCTAAGCACCATCTCTAACACACTGCTTAAACACTTCCAGGGCTGGTGACTCCACCACTACCCTGGGCAGACCTTTCCAATATCTGAGAACCCTCTCTGGGAAGAAATATTTCCTAGCATCCAGCCTGGTGCTTGAAAGCATTTCCTCTGCTCCTATCCCTTGCCACCAAGCAGCAGAGGCTGCCCCCTCCTTCTCCAACCTCCCTTCAGGGAGCTGTAGAGAGCAATGAGCTCTGCTCTCAGCCCCCTCTCCTCCAGCCTGAGCACCCCCAGCTTCCTCAGCCCCTCCTCATAGCCCAGGTCCAGCCTCCTTGCCCTTCTCTGCACACACTCCAGCTCCTCAGAGTCCTTCCTGCAGAGAGAGGCCCAGAATTAAACACAACATTCGAGGTGTGGCCTCTCCAATGCTGAGTACAGGGGGATGATCCCCTCCTGTCCCTGCTGGCCACTGTGTTTCTGATCTCCACCAAGATGCCATTTGGGGCAAGCTGGGACTGCAACAGGGCACAGAACATTTAGAAGTCATTTTTCATTACACTATGTTTTCAAACCTCTCCAGCTCCTTACACTCCACAAAGAGATGGAGATTCCTAATTTACAGATGTCCCCTAATCCTCTGTCTCCTCAGTGCCCTTTGTAGAAGCAAGTGTAGATTTAGATTTTAGGGTAATACCTCTGTTTTGCATTGTTGTGGTAGGCCTGATAGGCCAAAAATGGGCTTAGCCATGTCCTGGCTTGCCCAGGCATGTTTTTCTGCTCTCCCTCTTCTGTTTTGGGGAGAAGCAACCACAGGAAGGAGGACACAGAACCTGGAGCCACTAAGCCTAAAGACTCTGGCTTGTCCAGACCTGTTTTGCTCTTGTGGTAAGCAAGGTACACACACTTAGCTTGTGCTTGCCTTGTGCAAGGCCCATGTTTTCCCCAATTTTGGGTAAAGCAAGCCTATGGCTTCACCCAATATGGCCAGGCTTGGCTAACTGCCATTCTGATTGGCTCTTGTGTCCAAAGGCCCATAAGTCTCAGGCTGTATTGATATAAAGAGTTGAGCAGGTAAGGCAGTGTGCTCTGCCATTGTAGCTGTGCCTGCTGCTGCCTGCTGCCATTGCTCACTGCCTCAGTGCATCCTGACTAGCCTGGAAACTGCCTGCCTCGAGTTTACCAGCAACAGGCTCTAAATACCCCCACATGAACAGCCTGCATAGCCAGTGTGACATCCTGCTGAGACTGCACATTGCATCCTGCCTACACCTGAGAGTCTCCTGCCAAGGCAGGGAGGCCTGGAGAGGCAAAGCTCATCCAGAGGAGACAGCATCACCAAGGTTGGAAGAGACCTCATAGATCATCAAGTCCAACCCTTTACCACAGAGCTCAAGGCTAGACCATGGCACCAAGTGCCACGTCCAGTCCTGCCTCCTTTCTCAGCACTCTGCGAAGCCTGGGAAGAATCAAAAGCCTCAGCAGCTGCCAAGAATCATAGAATCAACCAGGCTGGAAGAGACCTCCAAGCTCATCCAGTCCAACCTAGCACCCAGCCCTGCCCAATCAACCAGACCATGGCAATTCCCTGAGAGCATTTGGGTATTGTTTGAAGCTGTAGCTAGCCCTGCAAGTCAGGAGGTAATAATTGTGTGAGTAAATATTTATAGCCTCTTGTAATTCAGCTAAGCAGAAAGGAGCTCCTTGAGTCCATCTAGGGGGCAAGCAGTATTTGACCTCAGGAACTTTCTCTTCCAGTTCAAATTAATGATTTTATATCTATCTATATATTTTTTTTTTCTGGTTATTTCCAGATCTAGTTCTTATCTGTATAAAGTTTCCAGAAGAACCCATAAGTATTAAAATTAATGGTCAGGGGTGGTGAGAGTCCTGAAGATCAAAATTAATAGACAATATTAATTTGGGGAAAAATATCATCTCACATTAATTAATTACCTCTCCATAACATGCATGGATTCCTCTGCTGCATTTCAACCATCTGCAAAGCTCAGGTTATTCTGCTTAGCAAGGAACCAAAGGGACAAGGGACAGAACAACCTGGTATGAGCCAGGCAGTGCTGTCATCAGTTCCAAGATCCTCACAAGTTGCCACTACACAGAAATGAGAAGGTGATAGGAGGTTACAGAGAGAATATTAAGGCAAAAGGAAGCAGAAAAGATCTTCCTCAACCACTCCCTCACTGCACATACAGTTGTTAAAGGAAGAGTGAAGCTTCAAAGAGCACTTTGCAAGCAACTCAGGAAAGGCTTAGGAAAGGACAGAATCTGTGGAAACCAAGACTCACAAGGATCATGAAGAAAGAAGTGCTGGAAGGAAAAACAATGGGAGTCTCTAGTTGCAAAAGCAACTACAAATTCAATCAAGATTAGAAAATGTTACTCTTGGCACTAACAACACAGACCTCCACAGACCCCCCAAAAGGTACCACAGACCCCCCAAAAGTACCACAGACCTCCACAGACCTCTACAGATCCCTTCCAGACACCTAAAAAGGTACCTACAGAGCCATGCAGATCTTTATAGATGCTTCCAGACCTTAATGGGGCCCCTGCAGACATAGACAGAGCCCTACAGGCCCCAGCAGACACACACAGACCCCTGGAGACCTTTAAGAGGTCCCTGCAGACTTTGACAGAACCCTACAGACCTCTTCACACCCCTACAGATCTCCACAGACCTTTCCAAGTTGCCTGCACATGTCTATAGAACCCTCCAGACCTTTAGAAGATACCTGAAGGCCTCTGCAGGCCCCTACAAACTCCTGCCAACCTCTTCACATCCCTACAGACCTTGACAAACTCCTACAGAGCTCTAGAGACCCAAACAGATCCCTACAGAGCACTAGACACACCTGCAGAGGTTTACAGACCTCTACAGACACATAAATGGTGCCTGCAAACCCTCAAAGAACCCTACGGACCGCTTGTGAACCTTAACAGATCACAAGAGACCCCTTCAGACCTTTAAAAGACGTCTTCAGTCCCATACAAAACCCTACAGACCCCTCCAGACATTTTAAAGATGCCTGCAGACTCCTACAGACCTTTAATATACACCTGCAGACCCCCAAAGATCTCAACAGACCCCTGTAGACATCTATAGAACTCTCCAGATCCCTACAAACCCCTCCAGACATTTAAAAGCCTCCTTTGGGCTCCTACAGATCTCTACAGACCCCAAGAGACCCCTGCTGACCTCTTCATACTCCTCTAGACCTTTAATAGAGGTCTGCAGACACTGAATAGGTGCCTGCAGTCCCCTACAGATCTTTACAGAGCCTGACAGAGCTCTATAGACCTCTTCAGACATTTAATAGTTGCCTGCAGATGCCTACAAACCTCTACAGACCTTTAAAAGGTCCCTACGGACCCCTACAAACATCTACAGACACTGACAGATGCCTACAGACTCCTCCAGACCCTGACAGAGATATACAGACCTCTACAAACCCCTCCAGACCTTTTAAAGGTGCCTACAGACCCCTGAAAATATCTAAGGGGGGGAGGAGGTTGGACTCAATGATCTCTTTGGGTCCCTTCCAAACCTTAACATCCTGTGATCCTGTGACAGACTCCTCCAGACCTTTAAAAGGTGCCTGCAGACCCCTACAGAGCACTGCAAACATCTATAGACCTCAACAGATGCCTGGAGACCCCTGCAGACCTTTAAAAGAGGGCTACAGACCTCTGCCAAATTGTTCAGACCTCTACAGGCATTGACAAAACCCTGCAGAACTCTAGAAGATTCCTGCAAACCTCCCCAGGCCCCTGCAGACCCTGACAGAGCCTTCCAGACCCCTACAGACCTTTAAAATATGCCTGCAGCCATCTAAAGACAACTACAGACCCCTGCACACATCTACAGATCCCTACAGACATTTAAAAGATACCTGCAGGCCCCTACACATCCCTAGAGACACCTACAGAGGTCTACAGACTCCTACAGATCCTAAATAGATGCCTGCAGACCCTGACAAACATATACAGACTGTCACAGATGCCTACAGACTCCTCCACATATCTACAGACCCCTTCAGACCACTGCAGGCCCCTCCAGACTGCTCCAAGTCTTAAAAAGATGCCTGCAGACCCCCCTAGCTTCCTACAGAGCTTTAGAGAACCCCTAGAGACCCTTGCAGAACTATACAGAGCCCTGAAGGCTCCATAAACCTCTGTCACAAAGGCCCTTGCAGACATCTACAGATCCCTGAAGACCCCTACAAGCCCACAGAGACCTCTACAGGCTTCTAAAGACCCCTGCAGACCCCTAAAGACCTCTACAGATACTTGAAGATACTGACAGACCCCTAAAGAGCTATAAGAGACCTCTACAGACACCTGCAGACATCTACACATTCCCACAGACTCCTATGAATATTCACAGACCTATACTGACCCCTTCAGGCCTTTAAAAAGGCACCTACAGACCCCTCCAGAGCCCTGCAGACATCTACAGACCCCTAGAGACCCTTGCAGTACCCTATAGATATCTACAGACCTTTAAGAGACTCCTACAGACGTTTAAAAGGTACCTACAGACCTCTGAAGAACTTTGCAGACCTCAGCAGGCATCCACGGGGCCCCATAGACATCTACAGACCCCTACACATCTGTACAGACATCTACAGATGCCTCCAGACCCCTGCAGAACTTTACAGACCACTGTAGACACTTACAGACCACTGCCAACCTCTACAGACCCCTAAGCACCTCCAAAGGTCTATGCAGATCCCTCCAGACCCCTGCAGACTTGAACAGACCCCTGCAGACCTTCAAAAGGTGCCTGTGGAGCCCCACAGACAACTGCAAACGTCTACAGACCTCAACAAATGCCTACAGACCTTTAAAAGGCACCTACAGACCCCTTCAGACCTTAACAGACACCTGAAGAGCACTTGCAGACCCCTAATAACCTCTCCAGACTGCTACAGACCTCTAAAGACATCTACTGACCCCTGCAGACTCCTAGAGACACGTGCAGACCCTGGTTAGTCCTTCCAGAACTTGGCAGGTCCCCACAGACCCCAGTAGAACTGGGCAGAGCTCAAATGAGCCTTACAGACCCCTAGAGACTCCTGCAGACTGCTCCAGATCTCAACAGACCTCTGCATACCCCTATAAGCCCCTCCAGACCTTTAACAGATTGATACAGAGCCCTAGGATGGTTCAGGTTGGAAGAGACCTCAAAGCTCAGCCAGTTCCAACCCCCTGCCATAGGCAGGGACACCTCCCACTAGAACAGGTCACTCAAGGGCTCATCCAACCTGGCCTTGAACACCTCCAGGGAGGTTGTGGAGCACAGAATCACCCAATCAAAGATCACATTGGGTGATTCTGTGCTCCACAACCTCCCTGGGCAACCTGTGCCAGTGTCTCACCACCCTCACTGCACACAACCCTTTCCTAACATCTAGTTTGAAGAGACCCCTGCCAACCCCTGCAGTCCTCTGCAGACCACGACAGAGCACCACAGACCCCTCTGGACCCCTCTACAATGTCCCCTCCCCAGCTACAGCATGGGCAGAGGCACTGCCAGCACCCCCTGCACCCTGCGCTGCTCCAGGAGATGCCTGCTGGGCTAGCAGGAGACCCTCCCCAGCTCTGAGCAGCAGCAAGCACCAACTTACCTGTGCTGAGAAGCCACAGAAGAAGCCAAAGCAGAAGCGGACGATGGAGAAGACAAAGTTCTTGCAGAAGCAGCGGCAGAGGGACTTGCCCAGGTGAAGGGAGGAGCAGCACCAGGCACTAGGGCACTGCGGCAACTGCAGCTGGCAGAGGGAGCAGGCAGAGGCCAGCGCTGCCTCGATGCCTTCCTGCACACCGATGCAGGCAGCTGCAGAGAGAAGAGACACTTGGAGTGAGGAGAGCTCTGCCAGGAGCACAGACACTGACAACTCCCCTACACAACAACCCGGCCCCTCCGGGCTCGCTCCGGCACCCGGCCCGCTCCGGGCTCGCCCCGGCACCCGGCCCCGGCCCCCTCCGGGCTCGCCCCGGCACCCGGCCCCAGCCCCCTCCGGGCTCGCCCCGGCACCCGGCCCCGGCCCCCTCCGGGCTCGCCCCGGCACCCGGCCCCGGCCCCCTCCGGGCTCGCCCCGGCACCCGGCCCCGGCCCGCTCCAGACGCCTGCCTGCTCACGCTCAGCTTCTTCCCAGGACCCCCAAGGCCCTTTGCTCGGAGCTGCTTTTATCACCTCCTCTACCCCCCGCAGCCCCGGCAGGCACAGGCTTCTTCCCACCCAGCTGCAGGACCCTGCCCTCGTTAAGCCTCAGCAGCCACACCTGAGCCCAGCTCTGCAGCCTGCCCAGGTGTTTCCTCGACGCCATCCTGTCCCTCTGTCCTCTCCACAGCACCCCTCAGCTTGGGGCCATCTGCAAATGGCTGCTCCTGCCCCTTGCCACCAAGCAGCAGAGGCTGCCCCCTCCTCACTCCAACCTCCCTTCAGGGAGCTGTAGCAATGAGCTCTGCCCTCAGCCTCTTTTTCTCCAGCCTGAGCAGCCCCAGCTCCCTCAGCCCCTCCTTGTAGCTCAGGTGTCCAGGCCCTTCTCCAGCCTCCTTGCCCTGCTCTGCACACACTCCAGCCCCTCAGGGTCTTTTAACAGACTCCTACAGCCCCCTAAAATGTACCTACAGAGCCCTGCTGCCACACATAACACCCCTGCAGAAACAGACAGACCTGTACAGACTTCTACACACTGTTGAAGACACCTCCAGACACATGCAGACCCCAGAAGACCATTTAGAGACCCCTACAAACACGTACAGAACTCTACAGACCTCTACAGACCCCTGCAGACCCACGCAGCACCCTGCAGTGCCTTCCAGACCTCCGCAGACCCCTGGCGATCCCTGCAGACCTTTAAGGACATCTGCAGAGCCCTGCGGAGCCCTTCAGCTTTCAGCAGAAACCTGCAGGCATCTGCAGGGCACCGGAGACAGCTACAGACTCACGCAGACACCTACAGACCCATGCAGACCTGGCAACTCCTCCAGACGCTTGGCAAGTCCTCTGCAGACTCCTCCTGGCTCGCTCTGCCTGCTCACACTGAGCACTCCCAAGGCCCTTTGCTCGGAGCTGCTTTTATCACCTCCTCCGCCCCCCGCAGCCCCGGCAGGCACAGGCTTCTTCCCACCCAGCTGCAGGACCCTGCCCTCGTTAAGCCTCAGCAGCCACACCTGAGCCCAGCTCTGCAGCCTGCCCAGGTGTTTCCTCGACGCCATCCTGTCCCTCTGTCCTCTCCACAGCACCCCTCAGCTTGGGGCCATCTGCAAATGGCTGCTCCTGTCCCTTGCCACCAAGCAGCAGAGGCTGCCCCCTCCTCACTCCAACCTCCCTTCAGGGAGCTGTAGCAATGAGCTCTGCCCTCAGCCTCTTTTTCTCCAGCCTGAGCAGCCCCAGCTCCCTCAGCCCCTCCTTGTAGCTCAGGTGCTCCAGGCCCTTCTCCAGCCTCCCTGCCCTGCTCTGCACACACTCCAGTGTTGGATACACTACACTCCAGCCCCTCCGTGTCCTTTAACACACCCCTACAGCCCCCTAAAATGTACCTACAGAGTCCTGCTGCCACACAACCACCCCTGCAGAGACAGACAGACCTGTGCAGACTTCTACACACTGCTGAAGACACCTCCAGACACATGCAGACCCCAACAGACCTTTTAGAGACCTCTACAGATCCCTCCAGACCCTCACCGGCACCCACAGACCATCACAGGCACCCACAGCTCCCCACAGACCCTCACCGGCACCCACAGACCCTCACAGGCACCTACAGCTCCCCACAGACCCCCACCGGCCCCCACAGCTCCCCACAGACCTTCACAGGCCCCCACAGCTCCCCACAGACCTTCACAGGCCCCCACAGCTCCCCACAGACCTCGACAGGCGCCCACAGCTCCCCACAGACCGTCACAGGCATCCACAGCTCCCCACAGACCTTCACAGGCACCCACAGCTCCCCACAGACCGTCACAGGCACCCACAGCTCCCCACAGACCGTCACAGGCACCCACAGCTCCCCACAGACCTCGACAGGCGCCCACAGCTCCCCACAGACCGTCACAGGCACCCACAGCTCCCCACAGACCTTCACAGGCCCCCACAGCTCCCCACAGACCGTCACAGGCCCCCACAGCTCCCCACAGACCGTCACAGGCACCCACAGCTCCCCACAGACCGTCACAGGCCCCCACAGCTCCCCACAGACCTTCACAGGCACCCACAGCTCCCCACAGACCTCGACAGGCACCCACAGCTCCCCACAGACCGTCACAGGCACCCACAGCTCCCCACAGACCTCGACAGGCACCCACAGCTCCCCACAGACCGACACAGGCACCCACAGCTCCCCACAGACCTCGACAGGCACCCACAGCTCCCCACAGACCGTCACAGGCACCCACAGCTCCCCACAGACCTCGACAGGCACCCACAGCTCCCCACAGACCGTCACAGGCACCCACAGCTCCCCACAGACCTCGACAGGCACCCACAGCTCCCCACAGACCGTCACAGGCACCCACAGCTCCCCACAGACCTTCACAGGCACCCACAGCTCCCCACAGACCCTCACCGGTGCCTTCAGACCTCTACAGACCCCTTCAGACCTCTACAGACCCCTGCAGACCCACGCAGCACCCTGCAGTGCCTTCCAGACCTCCGCAGACCCCTGACGATCCCTGCAGACCTTTAAGGACATCTGCAGAGCCCTGCGGAGCCCTTCAGCTTTCAGCAGAAACCTGCAGGCATCTGCAGGGCACCGGAGACAGCTACAGACTCACGCAGACACCTACAGACCCATGCAGACCTGGCAACTCCTCCAGACGCTTGGCAAGTCCTCTGCAGACTCCTCCTGGCTCGCTCTGCCTGCTCACACTGAGCACTCCCAAGGCCCTTTGCTCGGAGCTGCTTTTATCACCTCCTCCGCCCCCCGCAGCCCCGGCAGGCACAGGCTTCTTCCCACCCAGCTGCAGGACCCTGCCCTCGTTAAGCCTCAGCAGCCACACCTGAGCCCAGCTCTGCAGCCTGCCCAGGTGTTTCCTCGACGCCATCCTGTCCCTCTCCACAGCACCCCTCAGCCTGGGGCTATCTGCAAATGGCTGCTCCTGTCCCTTGCCACCAAGCAGCAGAGGCTGCCCCCTTGTAGAGAGCGATGAGGTCTCAGCCTCCTCTTCTCCAGGCTGAACTCCACGAGCTCCCTCAGCCCCTCCTTGTAGCTCAGGTGCTCCAGGCCGTTCTCCAGCCTCCTTGCCCTCCTCTGCATGCATTCCAGCCCCTCAGTGTCCTTCCTGGAGTGAGTGGCTCAGAACTGAACACCTGAGATGTGGCCTCACCTATGCCGAGTAGAGGGTAATGCTCTCCTCCTGTCCCTAACACAAGCCAGGATGCCATTGGCTTTCTTGGCCACCTGAGCTGACTCATATTTAGTCAACTGTCAACCAATATCCTCAGGTCCCTCTCTAAGTTGCAGCTTTCCAACCACACACCCCCAAGTCTGCAGCTTAACCAGTTGGAGGACCTAGCACTTGAGCTTGTTAAACTTCATCTATTGGCCTTGGCCCAAGGGTCTCACCTGTCCAGCTCTCACTGCAAAGCCTGTCCTGGGTTAGGGTGGATTCCCCCCCCCAAAAAGCCTCCATACCCTCTGGCAGGTGGACACAGCCACCCAGCTTGATGTCATCTGCAGATTCACTGAGGGTGCCTCAATCTCCTCGTCCAGAGCACTGATAAAGACATTAAATAAAGAGGCCAGGCCCAGTACTGAACCCCAGGGAACACCACCAGTAACTGGGTGCCAGCCAGATTTAACTCCACTCCCCACCTCTCTGTGGGCCTGGGCACCAGGCAGCTTTTAACCCAATGCAGGGTGCTCTGAGTTTCTGAATGAGGATGCTGTGGGAGGCAGTGGCAAAGGCTTCACTAAAGCCCAGACAACGTCCATAGCCCTTCCCTCATGCCCTAGGCAGGTCACTTTGTAGAAGGAGATCAGATTAGTCAGGTACTGCCTCTTGTAAACCTCTGCTGTCTGGGCCTCATCTCCTGGTTGTCTTGCAAGTGCTGCATGATGGCACTCAGGATGCCCTGCCCCATCACCTTCCCTGGCACCCAGGTCAGACTGGCAGGACTGTAGTTCTCTGATTCATCCTTCCAGCCCTTCTTGTAGATGGGGGTCACATTTTCCAGCCTCCTGTCTGCTGGGCCCCCCCTGGTTAGCTAGCACAGGTGACAGACAATGGTGAGCAGCTTGGTGAACACACTTGCCAGCCCCTTGGGTGGACCCCATCTGGTCCCATAGGCTTGAGCACATCCAAGTGGTACAAGAGGTCACTGATCATTTCCTTCTGGATTGTGGGGGCTACTTTCTGCTCCCCACCCCTGTTTTCCAGTACCAGGGGCTGACCTCTCATGGAGCAACTGATGTCACTGACAAATACTGAGGCAAAGCAGCTGCTCAGCAGCTCAGCCTTTTCCTTGTCTTAGGTCACCAGGTTCCCTCCTTCATCCAGTAGTGGGTGGAGGTTCTCCCCAGCTCTTCTTTTACTGTTCAAATCCTTATCAAAGCTCTTTTATGCTCTTTAATGACACTGGCCAGATTCAGTTCACCTTGGTCTTTCTAATTTTTTCCCCACATACCCTTGCAAGAGTCTTGTACTCCTCCTGAGTTGTCTGCCTCTCCTTCCACACCTAAGAGGCTTTCCTTTTCTTCCTGGGTTCTACCCAAAGCTCTCTGCTTAGTCAATCCAGTCTCCTGCCCTGTAAGCTCATCTTCTAATGCATGGGGACAGCAAGCAGAATCAAAGAACCATAGAATCATAGAATGATTTAGGTTGGAAGGGACCTCAAGGGTCATCCAGTTCCAACCCCCTGCCATAGGCAGAGACACCTCTCATTAGAACAGGTCACTCAAGGACTCATCCAACCTGGTCCTGAACACCTCCAGGGAGGTTGTGGAGCACAGAAGCACCCAGTGTGATCTTTGATCACACTGGGTGCTTCTGTGCTCCACAACCTCCCTGGGCAACCTGTGCCAGTGTCTCACCACCCTCACTGCAAAGAACTTCTTCCTAACATCCAGCTTGAATCTCCCCTCTGCCAGTTTAAACCCATCCCTCCTCATCCTGTCATTACAAGACCTTGTCACTATTCCCTCTCCAGCCTTTCTGTAGGCCCCTTTCAGATCCTGAAAGGCCATTCCAAGGTCTCCTTGAAGCCTTCTCGTCTCCAGGCTGCAGAGCCCCAACTCTTGTAGCCTATCCTCATAGCAGAACTGCTGCAGCCCTCTGAGCACCTTGGTGGCCTCCTCTGGAGAGAGAGAAGAAAAAACTTCCAATTTTTTTTTCTCCTCCTGGCCTTTCTTGAACAAACAAACAAAAAAAGGCCAATTAGAGAAAAGAAAGAGGAAAGGTGTTCAAAAAAAGACTGGATGAGGCACTTAGTGTCATGGTCTAGTTGCATGGACAGGGCTGGCTGATAGGTTGGACTGAATGATCTTAGAGGTCTCTTCCAAACCTGGCTGATTCTATGAAATATCTTCCAATTCCTTTTCTCTTCTTGGCCTTTCTTAAGCAAGGTCCCACGGTTCGGGTGACCGTGTGGTTTAAGTAGCACTCTGCACTTTACACACTGAGTACCTAAAAGAAGTACTTAGAAGGGACCTGGAGGTCTGCCTTTGCCCCATCCCTTGGACGAAGGTGCGTGCTCACTGTACTCTTCTGCCTCAGCTGCAGTATTGCAGATGACCACAAGAGGGCTCCATTCACCAGAGCCAGCTTAGCTCAGCGACGCGAAGGGAGCAGCCTCCCCGATGGGCACCTTCCGACTATTCCCTTCCTCCCTGCTCCCCTTAGGGGAATTTTGACTCGTTTACTCACCCCCTCCCAGTGTGAACCAGAACACGTGAACCATGAGCATTGAGTACCTAAAAGAAGTACCTAAAAGACGGGACCGGGAAGTCTCTCATTGGCGCATCCCTTGGACTTCGGTGTGTGCTCACAGCGCTCTTCTGCCTCAGCTGCAGTATTCCAAATGGCCACAAGAGGGCTCCATTCACCAGAGCCAGCTTAGCTCAGCGACGCGAAGGGAGCAGCCTCCCTGATGGGCACCTTCTAAGCATCCCCTTCCTCCCTGCTCCCCTTAGGGGACTTTTTACCCCTTTTTCATTCTCATGCTAAAAATTCACCTTCTCAGGGGAAAGCTATCTTTGCCAGAGCGACAGCTGCAGTTGCAACTCCACCTCTCCTACTCACAACAAGGCAGAGATTTTCACAGCAGTTGTTAACTTGGGAAGGAATTACTCCATTTCAGGGACAGCCAAAAGTAAATAAAACACTCCCAGCTTTGAAATGGTAATGAATTTTTCCTCATAATAACAAACACACTCAATATGTGATTGATTATGACTACTGCTGTAGTAATAACAGTAGCAGTCTGTGCCATGCACCTATGCAGAGTATGTTTCATCTAAATTGCTGGATTACAGTCACAGATGCAGGATGAATTCTAATCAGCTCTGCAGTCACTCTGCTGACAATCTTAAGGCTTACAAAACACAAGTTCTGCTAAACACTGCTCTATTAGAATGCAGTAAGAGAAGGCTTCGAGGAGACCTTATAGTGGCCTTGAAGTATCTGAAGTGGGCTACAGGAAGGCAGGGGAGGGACTATGAACAAGGTCTTGTAATGACAGGATGAGGAGGAATGGGTTTGAACTGGCAGAGGGGAGATTGAAACTGGATGTTAGGAAAGGATACTTTGCAGTGAGGGTGATGAGACACTGGCACAGGTTGCCCAGGGAGGTGTTCAGGACCAGGTTGGATGAGGCCTTGAGTGACCTGTTCTAGTGGGAGGTGTCCCTGACTATGGCAAGGGGTTGGAACTGGATGATCCTTGAGGTCCCTTCCAACCTAAACCATTCTATGATTCTATGACAACTGGATCTGCTTTTTTCTGTTACCTGTACTTGACCATTCCCTCCCAGCCCCCATCTGCCTTTAGCTTATCTTTTATTCAAAACCTAAAGGACATCTCCTCTGCTGTCACTGTAAGGGCAACCTCAGACTCTGACACAAGCACAGGCTGCTGCAAGATCCTGTGATGATGTGACATCCTCTCAGATCCCCTCTTAGGGATTTTGCTGTAAGGTTGATTTACAGATAACCATGTCCTGAGCTCAGCAGTAGGAGGGCATGGGATTTTATCTCCTAAGAAAAGTCCTGTCCCTCTCAAAATCCTGGAGTGCAAAGACTGAAGATGCCTGAAAGCCTTGTTCCAACCTCTCTTGTATAGCATAGTGGTCCTTGGCCAGGGCAGAGACATAGATGCTGGGGAGAGGCCTAGAGCACAAACCCTATGAAGAGAGGCTGAGGGAGCTGGGGGTGTGCAGCCTGCAGAAGAGGAGGCTCAGGGCAGAGCTCATTGCTGTCTGCAGCTCCCTGAAGGGAGGCTGTAGCCAGGTGGGGTTGGGCTCTTCTGCCAGGCAAGCAGCAACAGAAGAAGG
The DNA here is from genome assembly GCF_015220805.1 of Pogoniulus pusillus. Lineage (NCBI taxonomy): Eukaryota > Metazoa > Chordata > Aves > Piciformes > Lybiidae > Pogoniulus > Pogoniulus pusillus. The sequence continues at coordinate 20,268,506 of NC_087278.1, forward strand.
AGACACAGTGTGAAGTTGTGGCAGGGGAGGTCTAGGCTGGATGTTAGGAGGAAGTTGTTGTCAGAGAGAGTGATTGGCATTGGAATGGGCTGCCCAGGGAGGTGGTGGAGTCACCATCCCTGGAGGTGTTGAAGCCAAGCCTGGCTGGAGCACTTAGTGCCATGGTCTGGTTGATTGTCTATTGCTGGGTGCTAGGTTGGACTGGCTGAGCTTGGAGGCCTCTTGAAACCTGGCTGATTCTATGATTCTATGGATGGTTCTACTGAGACCTCTAACAACACTTGGTGCCATGGTCTAGCCTTGAGCTCTGTGGTAAAGGGTTGGACTTGATGATCCGTGAGGTCTCTTCCAACCCTGATGATACTGTGATACTGTGAACAGTTACTGCTGAAGCTTCTGCTAGAAGCATTGGCACAATAATGCCCACTTTTCTCTCTCCCACCTCCTCCCAGTGTGAACCAGAACACGTGAACCATGAGCACTGAGTACCTAAAAGAAGGGACCTGGAAGTCTCCCTTTGCCGCATCCCTTGGACGAAGGTGTGTGCTCACAGCATTCTGCCTCAGCTGCAGTATTCCAAATGGCCACAAGAGGGCTCCATTCACCAGAGCCAGCTTAGCTCAGCGACGCGAAGGGAGCAGCCTCCCTGATGGGCACCTTCTAAGCATCCCCTTCCTCCCTGCTCCCCTTAGGGGATTTTTGACTCGTTTACTCACCCCCTCCCAGTGAACCAGAACACATAAGCCAGGGAAATCCCAAAGGGAAAGCCTTTCCTGCTGCTAGCAGATCTTTCTGATCCGTGTGTGGCCTCAGGGGCAGAAGGTGGCCATGCAGTCAGGAGAGTTCTCATCTCCTCCCAGTATGTTCTGTAGGAGTTCCTTTCTACTTTTGGTATAACTTTTGGCCTTCCTATACCTGTGTTGCTTCAATAATGAAGCCAAGGCTTGCTTTCTCCCACCAGTTCTTTGCCTTGTTCCCCTGTCTGGAGTGGTATCAGGAGGATTTCACTGTGCAGATGTGAGGGACTGCAGCACTGTGGGTGGTTGTAATGTAGCCTGAGTCTGGGTAATTTTGCCTCTCACATCCCTGTTGGCAGAGATGGGAGACCAGGCTGGCACAGCTGGGAGGGTGGTCCTCAAAACTGGAGGCTCACTCTTGCAGTTGTTGAGTGACACCTTCAGCTATAGGGACCAATTCATTATGAATTAAAATGTCCCAGATCTGATTACTTGCAGGCAGCCTGACGAGACAAAAGTGTTTGCTGTTGTCTTTGCCTGGATCTCAATGAGGATGTTGTGCAGGAAGGAGCCATAGCTGATCAGGTTTACCTAGAAAGTCAGGGAAACACTACTGAATGTTAAGGAAGCTTCTCTTCTGAGACAGCCTGCCTGTTAGTGACAGAGAGATTGAATGTGGCCGTGGTTATCCCATCACTTAGTTCCCAAAACTGGCATCAGACAATCAGAGAATCACAGAATGGTTTAGGTTGGAAGGGACCTCAAAGATCATCTAGTTCCAACCCCCTGCCATATGCATGCACACCTCCCACTACAGAGGTTATTTCGTGCCACCTCTGCATCCCATCTAACCCAAACTGGAACAGCTGCCCTTGATTTCTGTGACCAGGATGAAATCCAGACATGAGCTGTAATATGAATGCATTAACCTAATCAGCTGCAAGTGGTCAGCACAGGTAGGCTCAACCATGCAACCAGATTCAGTGTGACAGTAGACTGAGATCTTCTCCCAACAGAAGGAAGTGCTCCAGTTCCATTTGATTTGGTTTTATGTCCTCCTCAAAGAGCTAGCTTAACATAATAGCTGCTTTTTAAACACCAAATTGAGAGTTATTTGTATATACACAATTGAGATGGCTTCCTCAGCCTGGATTTTGGGAATTGCCAGATGGAGCTGAATGTTTCTCTGTTCTTTTCAACCCACAGTCATCTGAAAACATATAAATAGAATAGAATCAACCAAGTTGTAAGAGGCCTCCAAGCTCAGCCAGTCCAACCTAGCACCCAGCAATAGACAATCAACCTGACCATGGCACTAAGTGCCCCAGCCAGGCTTGGCTTCAACACCTCCAGGCACAGAGACTCCATCACCTCCCTGGGCAGCCCATTCCAATGCCAATCACTCTCTCTGACAACAACTTCCTCAGAACATCCAGCCTAGACCTCCCCTGCCACAACTTCACACTGTGTCTCCTTCTTCTGTTGCTGCTTGCCTGGCAGAAGAGCCCAACCCCACCTGGCTACAGCCTCCCTTCAGGGAGCTGCAGACAGCAATGAGGTCTGCCCTGAGCCTCCTCTTCTGCAGGCTGCACACCCCCAGCTCCCTCAGCCTCTCCTCACAGGGCTGTGCTTCAGGACCCTCCCCAGCCTTGCTGCCCTTCTCTCAACACCTTCCAGCACCTCCACATCTCTCTTGAATTGAGGAGCCCAGAACTGGACACAGCACTCAAGCTGTGGCAGTGCTGAGCACAGGGTCAGAATAAGCTCCCTTGTCCTGCTGCCCACACTGCTCCTGAGCCAGCCCAGGATGCCATTGGCTTCGCTGCCCACCTGGGCACACTGCTGCCTCTTGTTCAGCTGTGTCCAGTTCGAGTTCCTTCCTGTGTTATGAAGGAAATTTCAATGTGATTCCTGTCAAGTCACCCCTCAGGACCCTTTCTCTTCTTGTCAACGTTTGGGACCATGTGATAGTCAGGAAATAACCGAAGTGCTACAGTGGCTGTGAACTGCTTCTCTGCCCAAACTGTATCTTGCTTCATCTGTCTAAAGAGCAAATCTTTTGGGAGGTATCCAAGACTGCAGAGTCTGATGAACTTTCTCTAAGTACAATAGCTCTGCCAGTTGAGCTGACAGATGTAGTTACTTCAGTGACAAAGCACTCTGGGACTTATAATCCCCTTCTCAAAAGAAATTATATATATATGTCCCTGGTTATTGCTTTATTCATCTCCCCAGAACATTCTGGCATGTGATCTTAGGAAAAAAAGCTCATTAAATCTCATTTCTAGAATCAGTTATTGAATGGCTCATGATCCTTGGGCTGTTCTTTTCACCACGTTGTCACCCACTGTCAAGTTGGACTAGCAGGAGTTTATAGACCAAGAGTGAGCAGATGCAGTCTCGCTGACATGAATACAAACTCAGAAGTTCATCTCACTGCAGCTTAGCATGGATTAATTTCCCATGGCAGATGCCAGCTTCATGCTAAAATTGACTAACTCTGTCTTTAGGATTTGTCTCTCCTTCACAGTGGTCCATCTTTGTGAAAAGCAGGCATAACTAGAAACAGACCCAAATTACAAACTGGGGATCTCTACAGCACTTCTTTGAGGTTGAGCTATGCCTGAGTTTTCCTTTAGGCTCCCCTCCAGTCCTTTTCCCTTAGAAAACTATTCAGGGTAAGCTTGGTATGTTCTTACTCTTTTTATCAACAAGTCTGTTTAAGCACTTGTTGGCTTAAACAGACTTGTTGATGTTGGCTCTGCTGGAGCACCTTTCCTATGAGGACAGACTGAAGGAGTTGGGGCTGTTGAGTCTGGAGCAGAGGAGGCTCCCAGGTGACCTTCTTGTGGCCTTCCAGGATTTGAAAGGGGCTACAAAAAAGCTGGGGAGGGACTTTTGAGGTTATCAGGGAGTGACATAATTGGGGGGAATGGAGCATAGCTGAAGGTGGAGAGATTCAGCCTGGCCCTGAGGAGAAAGTTGTTGAGCATGAGAGTGGTGAGAGGCTGGAATGGGTTGCCCAGGGAGGTGGTTGAGACCCCGTGGCTGGAGGTGTTTAAGGCCAGGCTGGATGAGGTTGTGGCCAGTCTGATCTGGTGTCCCTGGCCATGGCAAAGACCTGAAAGCATCATAATAAGGATTTTTCCAGCCCACTGCAGTCTTTCACTGCATCGTTGCAGTGCTCCTGGTAACTCCAAAATCCTACTTGGCTGAAAAGCCTGCACTGAACTCCTTGGAGGGGTTCTGGACTGCATGAATTGCTCTGTATCTCTCCAAAGCTATTCCAGCACAGATGGCACACTGGATTAAATACACCAAACTGGTTTCCCGGTTTTGCAACACTCCTTCAGAGTGGCAGTTTCCTTTAATAGCTGCCAGAACCCAGCAGCTGATTCATGCTTTGTGTATATACATACATATATATATATTTAGATTTTTTTTTCATGACATGAACATCATCTGTGTCAGCCAAGGATTTTCACAGAATCACAGAATCAAACAGGTAGGAAGAGACCTCCAAGCTCCTCCAGCCCAACCTAGCACCCAGCCATAGACAATCAACCAGACCATGGCACTAAGTGCCCCAGCCAGGCTTGGCTTCAACACCTCCAAATACAGCAACTCCACCACCTCCCTGGGCAGCCCATTCCAATGCCAATCACTGTCTCTGACAACAACTTCCTCCTAACATCCAGCCTAGACCTCCCCTGGCACAACTTGAGACTGTATCCCCTTCTTCTGTTGCTGCTTGCCTGGTAGAATCATAGAATCAACCAGGTTGGAAGAGACCTCAAAGATCATCCAGTCCAACCTAGCACCCAGCCCTATCCAATCAACTAGAACAAGAAGAGACCATTCATTTCACAGAATCACAGAACCAGCTTAGAAAAGACCTCTAGGATCATCAAGTCCAACCTACCACCTAGCACTTTTTAATGGCACCAAGTGCCTCTTCCAGCCTCCTTTTAAACACCTCCAGGGATGGGGACTCCACCGCCTCCCCAAGCAGTCCATTCCAATAACAATCACTCTTGCTGTGGATCACAGAATCATAGAATCAAGCAGGTTGGAAGAGACCTCCAAACTCATCCAGTCCAACCTAGCACCCAGCCCTTGCCAATCAACCAGACCATGGCACTAAGTGCCCCAGCCAGGCTTGGCTTCAACACCTTCAGGGATGGCAACTCCACCACCTCCCTGGACATCCCATCACAATGGCATAGCAGAGACAGAGTTTCATCCTGGGTCTATGTTCCAGTGAGTTCTCTGGGGCTGGGGAACACCTTCACACATGGGCACCCACCTCTGGGTACAGTTTCAGTACTTTAATATAGCTTAAACACTAAAACCATCACGAGAAAGGTGTACTGGAAACCACACCACCTATGGCTCACATGCTACAGCCATAAGGGGAGTCTATTGGGAATTAATAACCAGTTATGAATTGTGGATATTCATTTCTGCACGAATATTAATTTCTGTATGAACATATATTTGGTTTATAATATTCCAAATTGGGGGAAATTCCCTAAGATCCTTTGGATTCAGGAAGTGCAATTGAACTTCAGGAAGTAATTGCACAGAATTAAACAGTTTAAACAATCAGAACTTGGAAAATAGCAAGGCAAACCCAGGAATAGTTCTAACTATGCTTATGGAGTCTTGGCATTCACTCCAGTAGATGTTCTCACCACGTTTTTGGTCCCTGAGTAAGTCTCCTGTATCAAAGACACTTTCAAACTCATGATGATGATCCCAGGGTGAAACACAAAATATTCCAGGCAGAGGGAATGTGCTGGATTGAGCCTAGCTGGGATAATGTGGTGAGAAGAATTAGATGATAGGCTGTGAAAAGGTAACAATGCTAATGTCTGCTGCACTCCTAGGCTTGCTGAGATGTGTTAGTGGGAAGGTGGCCAGAGCCACGATGCCAATGTGGTTAAAGTCATGCTCCAGTTTATTGCAGTGACACAGTGACTTATATGTGCACAGCTAACCTACTTCAAGATTGGTACACACACAAGGCACAGATAGGCTAAGGCTATGTGTGAGCTACAGATAGGGTAAGGCTTCATGAAAACATTTATGGGTCAGCCTCCTGCGGCCAGCAGATCCTGCCCCCTTGCAGCTGGACGTGGGGCTTTGTTTCATTGCCTTAGTTCCTGCCTCTGGGATGGGCTCAAGGACACTCTCTGCAGCACAGGTTGCTCATGGTTATCAAATCATGTCCTTTGTCAGCAAGAAATGCTTCCACAGAGATGTATAAAAACAAGAACACAAACACAGATAACAGAGTTGCTCTTTGGCTCTCGTTGCCTCCTTCTCTCCCTAACCTGCCATCTGTGTGACTAATCCCTCTGCTTCTAACCCCCCTGGCCAATTGTCCAAACTCACCTTGAATGTAAGGCAAAGTCTGGGATAAGGCAGAGGGATGGAAAGGAGGTGGAGGGGTGGTTGGGAGCCCCTCCTGGGGACTCAGGTTTCTGGCAGGGCTGTTGTGTTTCTGCATTACCTTTTTAACTTGTCTATTTCTGTCTATAGCTGTAGATATTGTAACTATCTGCTTGTATCTCGTGCTAAGCTGTAAGTATAAAGCTTCATTCTTTAATTTCCAGCTGCTGAGTCTGGTCTGGGTGATTTTTCTTAAGTGTAGGGGGGCAGGTAACACCCAATCCACCACAGGGAAGGAGAGCTGAGTTGCTGCTAAGCTGGTGGTGTGAGCTGCATACATGTGTCCGCCTTTACCAAGCCCCAAATGATGAGAGGCAGGAGGGCTCCGTGCAGCAAGGCTGAGTGCAGAAAGGCTGACTTTTCTAAATCATCTCCCTTTAAATACTGCATTTTGAAAATCAAACTGGCCAAAAGGCACTAGCACCAGAATGGCCAATGAATTCAAAGCTTTGTGCCTCGTTTGATCCTGCAGACACACTGAGTGATTGGCATTGGAATGGGCTGCCCAGGGAGGTGGTGGAGTCACCGTCCCTGGAGGTGTTGAAGCAAAGCCTGGATGAGGCACTTAGTGCCATGGTCTGGTTGATTGTCTAGGGCTGGGTGCTAGGTTGGACTGGCTGAGCTTGGAGGTCTCTTCCAACCTGGTTGATTCTATGATTCTCTGGTTCTATACTCTACAAGACTCACCTTAAACCATATCCCTAAGCACGACATCCAGATGACTTCTAAGCACATCCAACGGGCGGTGACAATTGTACTGGTTACCAAATGACTTAATGTCACTTGAATGGTTCAGGCAGCAACAAACTATTTCCACGTGCTACATTTTAAATGTACCTCTAGCTACAGCCATATGGCAATTTAACTTTTAAATGTTGTTTACTGTGTTCTTACAGTTTAATCAGTCAGTGTGAAGCTGAAGCTCTTCAGAACTCCACCGTTAGGCTTGAAAGCCAAAGCGTTTGCAGTTTCTGCCTTTGAGCACTTGCCATCTTCTACAGATAGCAACAGATCAATCAGTGCTCGAGCCTTCAAAGTGTGACAGTTCAAATGTCTTGACTGTCTTGTGCACCCTACCATATGTTCTGCTCTGAGTGGAGGCTAAACTCCCCTTCGTCAGAAGCAATGAGCTCTGCTCAATTAGCGGAGCGAGGCTGGCTCTGAGCATGGCACAGAACTAGCTTCAAGGGCTCTCAGTTTCAACAGCCATTTGTTAGCAGCCTTTTCACACAGCTGGCACGAAGCTTGGGATCCAAATGCAAGCAGGCAGCCAAATAGCTGGAGTGCTTCAGCTCCACACGTGACTCTAGAACTCAGCCAGGCTTTTCTGAGAAGCACTTTGCCCTCACATTTCGGAAGTGATGACATGGCCTGTTTAGGCAGAGAATCAGGGCTTGGAGTGACAAAGCAGCTTTGGAGCAAACTGCCCTACAGTTGGATTCCCTTCTTTCTTTCACAGAACCACAGAATCACACAGAATCACAGAATGCCAAAGGCTGGAAGGGACCTCCAAAGCTCATCCAGTCCAACTCCCCTGCCAGAGCAGGGTCTCCTATACCAGGTCACACAGGAACACATCCAGGCAGGTTTGGAATGTTTCCAGGGAGGAAGACTCCACAACACCCCTGGACAGCCTATTTCAGTGTCTGTCACCCTCCTTATGTTTAAATGAAACTTCCTATGCCTCAGCTTCCACCAAGTGCCCCTTGTTCTGGCACTGGGCATCACTGAGTCTGGCTTCAGCCTCCTGTCACTCACCCTGCACTTGTTGATAACCACTGATGAGGTCACCTCTCAGTCTCCTCCTCTCCCAGCAGCACAGTCCCAGCTCCCTCAGGCTCTTGTCCCTTCAGCATCTTTATGGTTCTGTGCTGGAATTTCTCAAGCAGTTCTATGTCCCTCTTGAATTGGAGGGCCCAGAACTGGACACAGTACTCCAGATGTAGCCTCAGCAGGGCAGAGTAGGGGGGCAGGAGAATCTCTCTTGACCTACTAACCACAGCCCTTCTAATCCACCCCAGGGTGGCACTGCCCCTCCTGCCCACCAGAGCACATTGGTGGCTCATGGTCAACCTCCTATCCACTAGGACCTCCAGATCCTTTTCCCCTTCACTGCCTTCCAACAGGTCAGTCCCCAACCTATCCTGATCCCTGGGGTTGTTCTTTCCCAGGTGCCAGACTCTACCCTTGCCCTTGCTGAATTTCATTCCATTTCTCCCTGCCCACCCTTCCAGCCTGTCCAGCTCTGGCTGAATGGCAGCACAGCCTTCTGGTGTGGCAGCCACTGCAAACAGTTTGCTGTCACCAGCAAACTTGCTGACAGTGCACTCTCTGCCCTCAGCCAGGTAATTGATGAATATGTTGAACAGAACTGGTCCTAATACTGACCCCTTTTGCCTCTCTTTCCTGAGACCTCCAAGCTCAGCCAGTTCAACCTAGCACCCAGCCCTGGCCAATCAACCAGACCATGGCACCTCATCCAGCCTAAACCTCCCATGGCACAACTTGACACTGTGTCCCCTTCTTCTGTTGCTGCTTGCCTGGCAGAAGAGCCCAACCCCACCTGGCTACAGCCTCCCTTCAGGGAGCTGCAGACAGCAATGAGGTCTGCCCTGAGCCTCCTCTTCTGCAGGCTGCACACCCCCAGCTCCCTCAGCCTCTCCTCACAGGGCTCTGCTCCAGGTCCCTCCCCGGCTCTGTCGCCCTCCTGTGGACACCTTCCAGTACTGCAACTTCTCTCTTGAAAAGCCCAGAACTGGACACAGCACTCAAGGTGTGGCTTGAGCAGTGCTGAGTCCAGGCAAAGAATAACCTCCCTTGTCCTGCTGGCTACACTGCTCCTGAGTCAGCCCAGGATGCCATTGGCTCTGCTGCCCACCTGGGCACACTGCTGCCTCATCTTCAGCTACTCTCTACCAGCACCCCCAAGTCCCTTTCTTCCTGGCTGCCCTCAGCCACTCTGTCCCCAGCCTGTAGCACTTGATGTTTGATTGAGGGAAGAAAGCAAATATCAGATCTGCCTTGGAGAAGTGAGAATAAAAGAAACATGACAGATCAATGTTAACTGCACTTTGAGTGTAATAGTTCAATAAGTGCTCAACACAGAAGGTGAGGAAGAAACTAGAGGGGTTTTCTTCATTGCTAACTCTGGGTTTCCATGCCAAATGAAAAGAAGTGGTCTGTATTAGTGTCCTTCTAAGTAACCTGAGGGCAGCAGATGTCCTGAACAGGTCAGGACTGCCCTTCCATGCTTTCTGGTGTTGTCAGTCATGATGGGTTAATCAAGTGAATGGGAAGTCATAGCTGCAGTGATATTTATTCTGTAGAGCATGTCTTTTACTACATGATGTTATAGGGCTGTGTATGTAACTGCCATAAGATACTGCCAGTAAATCCCTTGATTAGAAAATGGTATTTTATCATCCTTCTCTAACTTAACCATTTTAGGATATGGGGGTTATTTTTGTGTGTGTGTGTATGAGCTTTATGTGGGGAACTTGATGAGTTCAGTGAATGGATGGTGGGACACAGAGAGAGTGATTGGCATTGGAATGGGCTGCCCAGGGAGGTGGTGGAGTTGCCATCCCTGGAGGTGTTGAAGAAAAGCCTGGATGAGGCACTTAGTGCCATGGTCTGGTTGATTGGACAGGGCTGGGTGCTAGGCTGGACTGGCTGAGCTTGGAGGTCGCTTCCAGCCTGGTTGATTCAATGATTCTATGTGTGTCCTGGATAACATTAGGAGACACCTGTCCCCTGCCACAACATCAGGTTTCCTCATTGTAGCCCTGGGTCCTGTTTCATGGCAGAGGAAAACTCTCAGCAGGCTGCCCTCTTACCTGTGATAGAGGAGGACAGAAGGCTGAAAGACATCAGCAAGAGAATGGTGTGTGGTTCATGCTTGGACCAGAGATCTGGAGGACATTGTTGGGACAGCCTGTCAAGGCCCATCTGGGCTGCTGGGTGAGTTGAGTGAGTTGCTGACCCCCTCTTTAGGCTGCCTGGCCCACTCTAACGTGTGGTACATCTGCCCCAAAGGACAGCTAGGCCTTTAGCTGCCTGTTTCAGAACCACAGAGGACTGCAGGTTTTGTTTGGTGAAGTAATTCAGCATTTAAAATACTAACTGGAGTCCACTGTAAAGCAATTGCAACTTTTCAATCCCACACAGCATTCATCAGTATTGGAGTGCATCATTCCCTTCATCCCCCCTGCCAGTAACTGTCCCTGGGTTAATCTGCATCACAAAAAGTCCTGGCTCTACATTTTAGGCATGTGTGCATTACCAATTTTGTTTTCCAGAGCTGCTGGGCACTTGTGGGCTTTAGCACTTCAGTGCCTGCGGGTACCAGGCTGTTTCTGTGCTCAGGCACAGATGCTGGAGTTTGGCTTTATGTGCCTAAGCTTCAAAGCTTTAGTGGAAATGAAGAGCAAAGCACCACAACAAACAGCCTCCCATGCTGGGGAAAGGTCCAGGGAGCTGACTGACAAAACACCAGCAGCCACTTGAAGGGAAAGTCTGAGTAACAGTCCTGCTTCTGGTGGAATTTCCTTCCGTCCCAGATATAAATACACTGTCCTAGTTGGAGTTAACTTTACTCTCCTCTCATCTCCTCTCTTATCTTATTTCCTTTCTCCTTTCCTTTCCTTTTTCCTTTCGTTTCTTTTCCTTGCCCCTTTCCTTTCTTTTCCTTTCCTTTCTCCTTTCTTTTCTTTCCCTTTTTCCTTTCCTTTCTTTTCCTTTCCTTTCTTTTCTTCCCCTTTTTCCTTTCCTTTCCTTTATTTTCTTCCCCTTTTTCCTTTCCTTTCCTTTATTTTCTTCCCCTTTTTCCTTTCCTTTCCTTTCTCCTTTCCTTTTCCCTTTCCTTTCTTTTCCTTTTCCCTTTCCTTTGCTTTTCCCTTTCTTTTCTCCTTTCATTTCTCCTTTCCTTTTCCCTTTTCTTTCTTTTCCTTCCCTTTTTCCTTTCCTTTCTTTTCCTTCCCCCTTTCTTTTTCCCTTTGCTTTCTCCTTTCCTTTTTCCTTCCCTTTTTCCTTTCCTTTCCCATTTCTTTTTTCCTTCCCTTTTTCCTTTCCCCTTTCCTTTCTTTTCCTTTCCCCTTTCCTTTTCCCTTTCCTTTCTTTTCCTTTCCTTTTCTCTTTCCTTTCTCCTTTCCTTTTTCCTTTCATGGCAAAAGTGCATCCAAACCCCCTTTTTATCAGCTAAAGTGCCAAATGTGTGGAGAGGAAAAAAACGTTCCTGGCGCAGGCTTACCCTGGACAGTCTGCACGAACTCCTCATGGCTTTCTCTGCCCTCTTACCCGCGTTCAGACAAGCGAGCAGACCCCGAGAACGTGGAGCTGCACAGACTGGTTGTGGTGGCAAACCATGCTCAGTGTATTTTTTCATTCAAGAACAAATTCAGAGCGTGTCCAGGGGGCTCATTCACCTCACTCAATCTACGCTTCCTTGCCATGAAGGGTTTGTTTCGTTGTAAGCAGGAGGTAAAAGGAACTAACAGAGTCCCTGTTTTCCTGCTACCTGGCCCCATACCTTTCCTAGGTGGCTGAGCAGGTGATAGGAGTGCAGCCTTTCCTTAAGCGAAAGTTATTGGGAGCTGTCACCAACACAAGAAAGGCTGCATATAGCAGGGGATGAACACACTGCAGCCATCGGAGCAGCACTTTGGAGAAGGCAGTTAGTCCCCAGGTGATTTCAGAAGAGGGACCAGGGATAGAGCAGAGCAAAGCAAGCAGGTTCCACGGTAGCAAAACGCTTTTGCTGCCATCAGGGCAGAGTGCAGGACTGTTTGGCACAGACGATGCTGCAGAGCATCTTGCGGACGAGCCTTGAAGCAGTGAGGATGCGGTGCAGCAGCATCGATACCTCGGATCGGCAAGCGTGCTGGGGGTGCTGTGGAGTGGCGTGGGTACGCTGGAGGCGCCTGGGACACTCTCACTCCCGCGGTGGGCATCGTCCAAGGGCAGGCCACGCCTGGCGTGACTGGGTCTGGAGGGGGATGGCCGCGGGAAGACGAACGAGGACGCCCGAGCAGTAGAGTAATCGCTCCCACGAGCGACAGGGGCGACCCCCCGCAGCAGGGTTCCGCCGGCGGGCAGCACGGCCCGGCGCGGATGCTGCCGCGACCCCGCCGTGAGGGGCTGGCCGCGGGCCACGCCGCCGCGGGGCTGAGGCGGCGGCAGGGGGACAGCGCGGCAAGGAGCATGCGTGCGCGGGGGGCGGGAGGAGGAGGAGGGGGAGGAGGGATGGCGCGGGGAGGCGGCCGCTGTTTATGTGCAGCCGGGCGGGCTGCGCCTCAGCAGAGCGCCAGGGGCCGGCGGCCGTCCTGCTGCCCGCCCCGCACCATGCGGGCGCCGCCGCCTCCCCGCGCCGCCGCGGCGGAGGAGCCGGGGCAGCCGGCGCGGCGCCCCGCGCCATGGTGACGGGCTCTGCGCTGGGCTCCCGCAGCCGGGACCGAGCCGCGCCGCCCCCCCACCAGTCGGCGGGCGGGCGGCGCGGCGGGGCGGCGGTGGCGTTGCTGGCGGTGCTGTGCGCCCTCTGCTATGGCAACTCCCTGTGGGGCGAGTTCGTGCACGACGACGTCTGGGCCATCGTAAACAACCCCGACGTGCGGGCGGCCACCCCAGTGGCCGCCGCCTTCGCTAACGACTTCTGGGGCAAGCGGATGGCCGAGAACACCAGCCACAAGTCCTACCGGCCCCTCTGCGTCCTCACCTTCAAGTAAGTGCCGCCGCGGGCCGTGTGGCGCCGCTCCCCGTGCGCTGCGCGCCGTTCCCCCGGCGCCGTTGCTCGGGCCGGCCGGGCTGAGGGAGGCGGCCGGGCTGAGGGAGGCGGCCGGGCTGAGGGAGGCGGCCGGGCTGAGGGAGGCGGCCGGCGCCGAGTCGGGGGTCAGGGGCAGTCCCCCCGGCACGACGCCTGCGGTCCCGCGTTTTCGTGATTCAGCGGTTCTGCCCGCGGCTGTGTGGGACAAGGTGTGCCTGTTGCCGCCGGGGTGGCTTCGCGGCTCAGTGGAGATGGAGACGAGGGATAAGAAGCCGCTGCGGGGGTGCATGCCGCTCTCCCGGCAAGTACCTGCTCCTTCCGCGGTGTGGGAACAGGTGGCGTCGCTTCTTCGGGCTGGCGGGGGGATAGAAGGAAGCGTTTCGGGAAGCTCTTTTGACTGAGAAGGGTGCTCAGACTGAGTTCTCTTTGGGTGCCTCCTTTTTGCCGCCAGTGGTTTTTCTCTGCGATTGAGGGATCATGCCAGCAACTTCCTCGGTGCTGTTTCGAAGCAGCCCCGTAACCATCCCTGCCGTTCTTTTTGCCGCTAAGCAAAAGGGTCTCCGTCAAGGGTACCGCACCGCTGCTTGCAGCCAGCCTGGCAGCTGCAAGCCTCTGATGTCAGTCACGGAGTTCCCTGTCGCTTTCGCCGCGCTTTAGATGTTCCCTGTGTAGCGGAGAGAGTTGGCGAGGAGGAGTTGCGGCTTTGCAGGGATCAAGAGAAGTTGAGCGGTAGCGAAGTAACTGACAGTTAACCATCGCTGCGTTCTAGACGGAAAACCCAGACACCTCTCTGATGCTTCGAGGAGAATAAGGTGTAGCAGACCGTCTGAGTTACAAGTGGTACAGCTTGCCGTGCGTTCCCTTAGCTCGTTCTCGTTTTCGTTCCGTCTGGTGAAACGTAATTTAGTGCTCACAAATGATACGGCTGTTTGCAGGGAGCTCCGGCGAAGGGCTTGTGGAGCTGGGCGATGTTCAGTGCTGGTTTCCCAGTTCAGTTTGTAGGGGATCAGTAGATGCTTATTGCAAAGTTATGACAGGCATAAGGAGCAAACTATATATAGACCGTGGTAAGTATGCCAGGAGGAGGTGTTGCTGGAGCCTGGTTGACTCTGCTGGCTAATTATTTGTTAAAACACCTGATTTATGAATAACACTTAACAAAGTCTGTGACTGTTACATGTTTCTGTGAGGCCAGAGCAGTTTGGGGGGAGTGCAGCAGCACTTTGGCACTGTCGTGGAGCACTTGGCTAGCCTTAGGTTGTAAGGGTGGGCTATGAGCCAAAAGCAGTCGGGATCAGCTAGCTGGAGAAGTAGGGCTGGATGAGCACAGGGTGGCGTGTCCCTGGTAAAGCAAAACCAAACAGCACAAAACCCTGGTCAAGTGAACCATTTTGGGCAGCAGCCTCCCTCCCCTTGAAGGGTCTCTTGGCAGGTTTCTGTAGAGCGAAGGGGGATATAGGCAGCCATGGGTTGAGCTGGGTTTGTGTGCTCAGAGTGCTTTCTCTGTCAGATGTCCAGCCAAACTCTTGCAGTTTGGGGAGCCATCTGAGGAGTTCATTCCTCCAGCAGTACATCTGAGGGCAATTTGAGAGGTAAGCAGACCTGCCTGTGTCACCCCTGACCGCTCTGCCTGTGGTTCTGGACATGACCTCCTAGATCAAGTTGTAGGTCTGAGGTTGCATTGTGCTAATGAGCAAAAGAAGGTTAAACTTTAATGATGGAAAGGAAACCAGATGTGTTTATTTGTCTTGACTCTGAGCTGCTTTTGCCTTTGTTTAAAGGATGTGTGTGTTTAAAATAGATAAATAAATGAAGCCTTAATCTAGGTTTTTCTGGAAATCATAGAATCAAGCAGGTTGGAAGAGACCTCCAAGCTCAGCCAGTCCAACCTAGCACCCAGCCCTGTGTAATCAACTAGACCATGGCACTAAGTGCCTCATCCAGGCTTTGCTTCAACACCTCCAGTGAGTATCATTTCATTCTGGAGTGCTTGTAATAACCATACAGCTAAATCATAGGGTCAGGGTTCACTGCTTGGCATTACACTTTTAACAGGGAAGGAGTCATTTATCTTCCCTGTTTTAAGATGAGGATTATTTTCCACCACATTCCAGATGCCTCCAGTTTCCACATTCTCCCCATTTTGTTCCTGCCAGGAGGGTGTCAGAGGAAGACATTAAGATCTGGGAGGAATGGATCCTTCAGTCTCTGCACTTCCTAAGAGGCTGTGGGGAGCTTCTGCCAGGTGACACTGAGCCTATGGTTGAGCCATGCTCTGCCTGCCTGAGCCCTCTGCCCATACCTTGCTCAGAGGGGATGGTTGTGCTCTGTCCTCCTGCAGAAGGATAAAGGTTTTACCCTGATGCTTAGAAAATGTTCTTCAGAAAGGCACTTTTAAGAGAATGGAAATTAATGTTGTTTGTTAATATTTCCATTAGAATTTATTCTGTCAAACTAGGATGTGTTTTAAAACTGGATGTGCCTTGCAGGATGTTGCTGAGGAAGGGAGGACCAAAGTATTCTGGTACCTTTAACTTTTTAAAGTTGCTTATTGTATTACTTGTTGTGTAAATCAGATCAAATCTTGAGGTTAAATATCCAAGAGATCTCCAAAGTCCATGAACAGCACAGATGTGGGCTGAAATTTATGTCTACAGAACCATCAATCTACAGAAACTTTCTCTCAAGCCTCTTTTCTGTCCTTCATGGCTGTGAAAGTGAGAGGAAGGACTCCTGATCCCACAGCTGAACATATCCTTCATATATGCTACCTATTCTTGACATTATCTCAGTTTAAAAAAGCCATGATCCATCTCAGAAAAATCTTCAGCAGGCAGTGCTGGAATTTTGTAACAGTAGTTCAGTGTCCTTGACAAGTTGGAAATCCTAACTTACAGTCCTTGTTCCTCTAGACTAATCATGGAATCAGGCAGGGTTGAAAGGTACCACAAGGATCAGCCAGTTCCAACCCCCCTGCCATGGGCACAAACATCCTACCCTAGATCAGCCTGGCCTTGAACACCTCCAGCCATGGGGCCTCAACCACCTCCCTGGGCAACCCAGTCCAGCCTCTCACCACTCTCATGCTCAACAACTTCCTCCTCACAGCCACTCTGACTCTCCCCACCTCCAGCTTCGCTCCATTTCCTCCCACTCCTGTCACTATCTGATATCCTGAAAAGTCCTCCCCAGCTTTTTTGTAGCCCCCTTCAGATACTGAAAGGCCACAAGAAGGTCACCTGGGAGCCTCCTCTGCTCCAACCTGCACAACCCCAACTCTCTCAGTCTGCTCACAGCAGAGCTGCTGCAGCCTCTGAGCATCCTCCTGGCCCTGCTCTGGACACTCTCCAGCATCTCCACATCCTTCTTGTAATAGGGGCTCCAGAACTGGACACAGTACTCCAGGTAGGGTCTCAGCAGAGTAGAGAGGGAAATGCTCTGGAGCCAAACAGTGAAAAGAGGTCAAGAATTTGGCATTATTCACACTGGGTCTATCAGTATGAATGATCAGAGGAAAATAGGAGCTGCCTGTGTTACTGGAACCGTGAAGCAAACCTGAAACCAAAGAACTGCTGCATTGTTTTGTCAGTCAACACCAGAAGGAGGAAAAGAAAAGCCTGTGCATGGATTTACTTTTCAGTCAGAGTGTTAAAACTAGTTGGTTCAGAGGCATTCCTTTTACATGTGGGTAACTGTTAGATGGCAGATGTAGCACAACTTCTTGTCTGCCCAGGAGCTGAGATGGTAGGCAGTGACTTGAGACTGGGTCCCCTTCTTCTGTTGCTGCTTGCCTAGGAGAAGAGCCCAACCCCACCCTGGCTACAGCTTCCCTTATGGCAGTTGTAGCCAGCAATGAGCTCTGCCCTGAGCCTCCTCTTCTGCAGGCTGCACACCCTCAGCTCCCTCAGCCTCTCCTCACAGGGCTGTGCTCCAGGCCCCTCACCAGCTTCGTTGCCCTTCTCTGGACACCTTCCAGTACCTCAACATCTCTCTTGAATTGAGGAGCCCAGAACTGGACACAGCACTCAAGGTGTGGCCTGAGCAGTGCTGAGCACAGGGGCAGAAGAACCTCCCTTGTCCTGCTGCCCACACTGCTCCTGAGCCAGCCCAGGATGCCGTTGGCTCTGCTGCCCACCTGGGCACTGCTGCCTCATCTTCAGCTACTCTCTACCAGCTCCCTCTCTGCCTGGCTGCTCTCAGCCACTCTGTCCCCAGCCTGTAGTGCTGCTTGGGGTTGTTGTGGCCAAAGTGCAGAACCCTGCACTTGGCCTTGTTCAGTCTCATCCCATTGGCCTCTGCCCACCCATCCAGCCTGTTCAGGTCCCTCTGCAGGGCTCTCCTACCCTCCAACAGCTCCGCAGCTGCTCCTAGCTTGGTGTCATCTGCAAATTTAGTGATGCTAGACTCAATCCCCTGGTCCATATCATACACATACACATACACAGAATCATAAGATGTTGCACATACATATATGTATTTCTTGGCATCTTCCTTGTTAAATGTTAGGATGTAGGTCACTGGGAATTTCATGTTTAAACTGGCAGCTCTCTGTGTTACACCTTGCCTCCACTAACATGTTCAGTGAACCATCCCCTCAGTAGCACTTTGTCATTCCTTGGTTCCAGTGGTTTTGCAAAAAATACATCTTAGCTGTTGAAGCAGAAGGTGCAATCTTCAGTGTTGCCTCCCTCTCCCTTTCTCCTGTTATCTGCCACATTCTTATCTGGTTAATGTTTTTTTTCCACCCTGGAAGCAAATAGGTGATGGAGATTTGTGCAGACATAGCCTGAAGGTGTTCAGTGGTAGGAAATGGGGAGAGTGAAGCCCTTTAAAAAGCCCTGCTGCCTAAATCCAGAGACTGTTAGTTAGGAATCAGGCTGCTGGTTTTGTGGGTGCTCATAGAACTGGGAGCCCTGTCTGCTCAGTTGCTCTGGTAATGGGGTGCAGGGCACTGCCAAAGCAGATGCTTGTGAGGGACATGTCTCAAGTGACAGCTCCCCAGAAACAAAAGACTGGGTGAAACTGTGACATGTTTGGGCCATGTAGCCCGGAGAGAGACTCAGGAGCATGGTGCTGGACAGAGAAGCACAGGAGATACTTGGTCTTCCTTAAAGGAGGTGGAAGTGACTGTTCACTGGGAATGTGCTTGGCTCTGTGGATAGGGTCTAAGAGAGTCCACTCCAGCTGCTCCTGGGTGGCAAATGTGGCCCAGGAGGAGAGGAGCTGAGGCAGGCAAGCTGTAACAGGGAGCACAGTTCTCCCATGGAAGGAGATCTAAAGACTTTGTGTGCTGAACCATCCTGCTGGTGAGCTGGCTGGGAAGAGAGAGACAGAGATAGGTTTAACAGCCCAGTCCTTCGCTGCGTTCTGCACCGCAGATGACCCTCCAGGTCTGCTGGCTGAGGCTTCTAACCAGTGATGCTTGCTGCAGATGTGGCTAGGAAGTAAATAGGACCCTTCAGCAGTGGTTAAGTATTCTGTGTGAGCACTGAGAGCCTAATGTAAGACTAGTACTGGGGACGGAATGCCTGAGAGCAGCCAGGCAGAAAGGGACTTGGGGGTGCTGGTAGAGAGGAGCTGAACTTGAGCCAGTAGTGTGCCACAGGAGGGTGACAGAGCTGGTGAGGGGCCTGGAGCACAGCCCTGTGAGGAGAGGCTGAGGGAGCTGGGGGTGTGCAGCCTGCAGAATAGGAGGCTCAGGGCAGAGCTCATTGCTGTCTGCAGCTCCCTGCAGGGAGGCTGTAGCCAGGTGGGGTTGGGCTCTTCTGCCAGGCAAGCAGCAACAGATCAAGGGGACACAGTCTCAAGCTGTGGCAGAGGAGGTCTAGGGTGGATGTTCTGAGGAAGTTGTTGACAGAGAGAGTGATTGGCATTGGAATGGGCTGCCCAGGGAGGTGGTGGAGTCCCCATCCCTGTAAGTGTTGAAGCCAAGCCTGGCTGGGGCACTTAGTGCCATGGTCTGGTTGCTTGGCCAGGGCTGGGTGGTAGGTTGGACTGGCTGAGCTTGGAGGTCTCTTCCAACTTGATTGATTCTATTCTACTTATGACTTCAGATTAAAGCCTTAAGCGACTGTGGGCTTGGGTTACCTACTCTGAGTGAATTAATTCACTAGTGCATTGCCAGCTTTCTGATCTCTCTAGTTGCTCAAAGCTGATCTTTCTGTTTTTTCAGCTGTAGCTGTGGCATGAATTTCAGGGAGCTTAAAACCAAAACAACCTTGGGAAGAAAACCAGCCCATAGATTTTCTTTGTTCTTGATTTAACACTGTATTATGATTTGACATCCCAAGGTAATAAAGTGGGGCTATAATGTGTCAAGTTAAACATGCAGTGCACAAGTATTTTCTTCACTCTGTGCATCTGTGCTGGGGCAATGTCACAGTGGTTTTGATGGTGTTTGTATTTCTCTTGTACAATGAAGTCTGTTTTACCCTGGCTGTAGCAGTCAGTCTCCAAATGGTATTGTGATACTTGCCATAAAATTGATGTTGTTTTGGTGTAGCCATATTGAGCAAGTGGAGCTTGTGAAGAGAAGCAGTTGCTTTTACTAGACCAGTCAGAGTATATGGATGTGTTGCTTACAGGAGCAGAGTGCCCTGCTGCCCGCTCAGCTCTAGGAGAATCATAGAGTCAGCCAGGTTGGAAGAGAGCTCCAAGCTCAGCCAGTCCAACCTAGCACCCAGCCCAGTCAACCAGACCATTGCACTAAGTGCCCCAGCCAGGATTTGACTGAACACCTCCCTGGGCAGCCCATTCCAATGCCAATCACTCTCTCTGACAACAACTTCCCCCTAACATCCAGCCTAGACCTGCCCTGGCACAACCTGGGACTGTGTCCCCTTCTTCTCTTGCTGCTTGCCTGGCAGAAGAGACCAACTCCCACCTGGCTACAACCTCCTTTCAAGTAGTTCAGGAGGTACATGTGTCTCCAAAGCTTATTCCAGGTGTGCAGGAGTCCTCTCCCCTCCTTGTCTGGAACATGGTTTATTAGCAAGTATCTGATGGTTCTGGCTGTAGGTTTCAGCTGTGGTTCTCTAGGGAGACTGTCAGGGTTGCTTGCAGTCCCTGGAAGGAGGACAGGACTCCTAGGGAGGGTTAAAGAAAGCTTCTTGCCTGGAGGAGGAGGGCACAGACCTGGCTGGGGTCAGTGCTGACACACAGCCAAGCCCAGTGGTGAGGATCTTGCCCTGGTGGAGAGGTGTGTACAAAACATGTAGGACTTCTGGCTAATCACAGCAGTTTCTTTGAACTCAATAAAATTGGTATCTTGAATTAAAAGCCTTTTGTTATGAGCTGTCTGAAGCTTGTAGGCAGAGTGCCCTTAAAGATTTCCCTGAGATAAATCCAGCTGCACCTTGCTGTGGTTGTGTTTGGTCTCTTTTTAACACCTACCGATTCCAATGGATTTTCTCTCATCCTGTCTCCTATTCCTCTTGTACCAGTGTCAGCCTTAATTTTCTTTAGTCATATTTTACCTAAAAGGCACAGCTTCCAACCAGCCTTCTTCCCCACAGGAGCATCTCTGGCCATGAAAATAAAATGCTCTGGCTGCTGCTGGTTTGCCAAAGGCATTTCTCTGCACTTACTTGCTCTCTTTCTGACTGCTTTGCTGGGCTTTCCCATTTGTTGTCTCTCAGACTTAAAGACAGACAGAGGGTAGGGGGAAATAAAAAAGCTGTTCTCTTTAAGAATAGAAGAGAATCACTTTTAGAAGATAAGAGAATCATCCAGGTTGGAAGAGACCTCCAAGCTCAGCCAGTCCAACCTAGCACCCAGCCCTGGCCAATCAACCAGACCATGGCACTAAGTGCCCCAGCCAGGCTTGGCTTCAACACCTCCAGGCACAGCAACTCCACCACCTCCCTGGGCAGCGCATTCCAATGCCAATCACTCTCTCTGCCAACAACTTCCTCCTAACATTCAGCCTAGACCTGGGCTTCTCAATTCAAGAGAGAAGTTGCAGTACTGGAAGGTGTCCACAGGAGGGCGACAAAGCTGTTGAGGGGCCTGGAGCACAGCCCTGTGAGGAGAGGCTGAGGGAGCTGGGGGTGTGCAGCCTGCAGAAGAGGAGGCTCAGGGCAGAGCTCATTGCTGCCTGCAGCTACCTGAAGGGAGGCTGTAGCCAGGTGGGGTTGGTCTCTGCTGCCAGGCAAGCAGCAACAGAACAAGGGGACCCAGTGTGAAGTTGTGGCAGGGGAGGTCTAGGCTGGATGTTCTGAGGAAGTTGTTAGCAGAGAGAGTGGCATTGGAATGGGCTGCCCAGGGAGGTGGTGGAGTCACCATCCCTGTAAGTGTTGAAGCCAAGCCTGGCTGGGGCACTTAGTTCCATGGTCTGGTTGCTTGGCCAGGGCTGGGTGGTAGGTTGGACTGGCTGAGCTTGGAGGTCTCTTCCAACCTGCTTGATTCTACGATTGTTACTGAAAGAGACAAAGTAATGCTCCGTCTGCTGTGGAGCTGTTCTTCAGACCAAGAGCACTGAAACAGTAAGCATGTAGACTTCTCCTTTCAGTCCACAAGGGGTACTTGTCAGGAGGCAGCAACTGCCATGCACTGAGTTTGACATGTTGTATCACAGTATTATCAGGGTTGGAAGAGACCTCACAGATCATCAAGTCCAACCCTTTACCACAGAGCTCAAGGCCAGACCATGGCACCAAGTGCCACGTCCAGTCCTGCCTTGAACAGCTCCAGGGACGGCGACTCCACCACCTCCCCGGGCAGCCCATTCCAGTGCCCAATGACTCTCTCAGTGAAGAACTTTCTCCTCACCTCCAGCCTAAATCTCCCCTGGCGCAGCCTGAGGCTGTGTCCTCTTGTTCTGGTGCTGGCCACCTGAGAGAAGAGAGCAACCTCCTCCTGGCCACAACCACCCCTCAGGTAGTTGTAGACAGCAATAAGGTCTGCCCTGAGCCTCCTCTTCTCCAGGCTAACCAATCCCAGCTCCCTCAGCCTCTCCTTGTAGGGCTTGTGCTCAAAGTCTCTCACCAGCCTCGTCGCCCTTGTCTATTGATGGAAATCCTGACCAGCTGTAAGGAAAGTAACCAGCCAACCAGGTTGATTCTGTGACTCTGTGATCCCTGTTACAGCAGGAGTAACAAGCCCCTTAAGCCTTGTTGTCCCTTGAATCCGGAGGCATTGTGCTGTGCTGTGAAAAGATTTATCAGTGCAAACCAGCACCAAGTGCTGATGCACTGCGGTAGAAACTCTGCCTGCTTCTGCTGGCCGTTGCATGAGCACTGCTGCAAAAGGGACTCTCTTTTGGGGTACTGCTACAGCTTTTTCATGAATCTTTGAGCTGTTTCCACACAGCTTTAACCATCATTGCTGCTGGTGAAGCTGCACTGCTTTAGCAGTGCAGATGCTCCTTTTCTTGGCACGCTGTAGGTGCATCTGTGGAGCTCATAAGGAGATTTCACTGAGCACTGAAATCAGGCACTAGTTTGCATGAAGTGTGCTCTCTCTATATATAGCACAATTCCAAAGGGAAGGGAAGATCACAGGGAACTGAACCCATCCTTGTGTGGTAGATGAAGTTCTCTAAGTCTGCAGGTGAGCCTTGTTGTATAAGAACCGTGGGGGGCTTATGAGATGTGGGATGCTCTGAGACTTGCCATTAAGTGTTGCCTGTTCTAACAAATTGCCATGATTGTCCTCTGTGTTTTTCTGTTTCATCACACATCTGGGGGGGGGGTTTGTTAGTCTTTTGGAAATAATAAACCAGATTAAACTAAACACGAGCAGCCCAGGGATAATAACCCGAGTCTATAAAAAGAGAAACTCCAATTAGGATTTACAATATTATTAAATCATAAAGAGGCTTGGGGAGGAAGAAAAAATGAAGCTTGAATGAGTCTTTGTGCATACAAGTGGTAAAAGGCCTGGGGGTGTTAGTGATTATGTGCTGTAACTGGAGATGTGTGGGATTTGTCTGGGAGCTCACACTTCAGTGGTGTACACCTTCATCCTCTGGGCCTGCGGGGATGAAGTCACCAAATACCACTTGATGTCTGGACCCTCTGATGGGGAATTTCTTACCCAGGGAGATGTGTTCTGCATGATTGCTTATCTAGAGGAGGAGTTAAGTGCCTGTGGCTTCAGGATAGCACAGTGCACAGGCACTGGAATGAGCTGCCCAGGGAGGTGGTGGAGTCACCCACCCTGGATGTGTTTAAGGGTCCTTTGGCTGTGGTGCTTGGGGATGTGGTTTAAGGTGAATCTTGTAGAGTAGGGTTCTAGGTTGGACTTGGTGATCCTGGGGGGCTTTGTCAGCCTGGATGTTTCTGTGATTCTCTGATGACTGCTTGTGGGCAGTTACCAGCTGATTTTGCAGTGCATATCAGTAGGCTGTAAGAGGAAAGGGTTGGTATGTGCTTGAGCAGAAATAGACAACAAGCCAATAGCTGCCAGATTACCAGAGATAACAACAGGGTCTGGGAGCTTTCTGGTTCTGTGAAATGCCATTCTTCAAACCAGGTGGCTGATCTTCCCAGAGAGAGTGGTTGGCATTGGAATGGGCTGCCCAGGGAGGTGGTGGGGTCACCATCCCTAGAAGTGTTCCAGCAAAGCCTGGCTGAGGCACTTAGAGCCGTGGTCTGGTTGATGGGACAGGGCTGGGTGTTAGGTTGGACTGAATAACCTTGGAGGTCTCTTCCACCCTGCTTGATTTTATATGATCTAAGTGATCAGCTGAGGGCACTGACAAGTGTTGCTTATTCTTTTAAGAGTAGAAGTGATTCATTTTCTTCTGGAGAGCTCTTGTACAAGCTCTGCTCAATGAATCTTCAGCAGCTGGTGCCTGTAAAAGGTTTTTTTTTCCCAAAGAGAGTAGCTATGTAATTGCTTTCCCTGGAATGGACAGTTGGAAATGGAAATGCTGCTGTAGGTGGCAAGGAAAACTACACTGCTGTGCCTGGAAAACATCCAACTGCCTTAACAGAATCTAGGAATTTCTGTGTGGGGCATATGCTTCTGATTTTGGTGTCTCCTGCTGGGGCCTGTAGTTCTGGCAGTGCTCTGCCTTGTGTGTGCCAGGCTGAACCGAATGCATGCTGCAGGGTTTGCTCTTGGCTCAAGAGGCTGGAGATGTTTCACTGCAACCTTCTCTGCCCTAATGAGGCAAATGATCAATGGCCAGGCTGGATGAGGCACTAGACACAGCCTCATCTAGTGTGAGGTGTCCCTGCCTGTGGCACAGGGTTGGAACTAGCTGATCCTTGTTGTCCCTTCCAACCCTGACTGATGCTATGATTTCCAGCAGAGGTGTTGAAGTAAGGCAAAACTCTTCTCTCCAGTCTTTTGCAGAGGATTCCCCTGAGGAAAGACCTTGTCTGAGATGGAGTCTCCTCTTTCAAGTGCCTCCATTCCTAGGACTGTTGTCACTTCCTTTATCCAGCATTGTAGGAAAGTATTTGCAAGCTTCTCTGCAGCCCAGGCACTGGTTGGCTTTCTGGGTGCATGAGGAGAAGTGTGACCAGCAGGGCCAGGGAGGTGATTCTCCCCCTCTGCTCTGCTCTGCTGAGACCCCACCTGGAGTACTGCATCCAGCTCTGGAGTCCCTATGACAAGAGGGCTGTGGAGATGCTGGAGAGTGTCCAGAGCAGGGCCAGGAGGATGCTCAGAGGCTGCAGCAGCTCTGCTGTGAGCACAGCCTGAAAGAGTTGGGGCTGTGCAGGTTGGAGCAGAGGAGGCTCCCAGGTGACCTTCTTGTGGCCTTCCAGCATCTGAAGGGAGCTACAAAAAAGCTGGGGAGGGACTTTTGAGGCTGTGAGGGAGTGCCAGGAGTGGGGGGAATGGAGCAAAGCTGGAGGTGGGGAGAGTCAGAGTGGAGGTGAGGAGGAAGTTGTTGAGCATGAGAGTGGTGAGAGGCTGGCATGGGTTGCCCAGGGAGGTGGTTGAGGCCCCATGGCTGGAGGTGTTTGAGGCCAGGCTGGCTGAGGCTGTGTGCAGCCTGCTCTAGGGTAGGGTGTCCCTGGGCATGGCAGGGGGATTGGCACTGGCTGCTCCTTGTGGTCCCTTCCAACCTGACTGATTCTGTGATTCTATGATCCTGTCATTACAAGAACTTGTCACTAGTCCCTCCCCAGCCTTCCTGTAGCCCCTTTCAGATGCTGAAAGGTCACTCCAAGATGTCTTCAAAGTGATTTTTTTTTATTACACATCCCTTGCTGCTTTCTTGCTGAGGAGTTGCTCTGCAGTAGAGTGTATTTGGCTCTTCCTGGCAGGATGAATTACTTCTTTCCCCCCACGGGTGTGTGAGGGTGGTGGGGAGCATTGCAAAGGTCTTGTGACTTGGATTAGAGCTCTTTGGAGCCCCAGAATGGCTCACCTGTGTGATGTGCAATAAATGAAGCCCCTGCTAGGGTTTCAAAATCATTCTGTTGGGATTGTTTTCAGGACAAATTAATGTTTCCTTCATTGCCCTGTGGCCTCATTTCTTATCATAAAGAGCTTTAGCAGCAAGAAACACTGGTGCAAGTGTAGCACCTGCACACGTTCACATGGAGTTTTCATGGGCCACCAAAGATGGTATTTAAAGCACACAGTGAGGGCTGCCTGCTGCCAGATTTTGCTATTCAATGCAAAGCTTGGTTGGGTTTTTCCTAGCTCTGTGGGATTTGGCTGGTTTGGAGATTTGTTTGGTGTTGTTTGTGTTTGGTTTTGTTTTTCTTGTCACAGAATGGCAGAATGCCAGGGGCTAGAAGGGACCTCAAAGGCTCAGCCAGTGCAATCTGCCCTGCCAGAGCAGGAGCACCTAAGGTAGATCACACAGGAAGGCATCCAGGCAGGTTTTGAATATCTCCAGAGAGGGAGACTCCACAACCCCCTGGGCAGCCTGTGCCAGGGCTCTGTCACTTCAGTGAGATTTCACAGGGTGATAGCCAAGCTGTGAGGCTGATGGTTGTGCATAGCTCTGATGCTCAAGTCCTGGAATCAAGCAGCTTGGAAGAGACCTCCAAGCTCATCCAGTCCAACCTAGCACCCAGCCCTGGCCAGTCAACCAGACCATGGCACTAAGTGCCCCAGCCAGGCTTGGCTTCAACACCTCCAGGCACGGTGACTCCACCACCTCCCTGGGCAGCCCATTCCAATGCCAATCACTCTCTCTGCCAACAACTTCCTCCTAACATCCAGCCTAGACCTGCCCTGGCACAGCTTTGAGGCTGTCCCCCCTTGTTCTGTTGCTGCTTGCCTGGCAGAAGAGACCAATCCTACCTGGCTGCAGCCTCCCTTCAGGGAGTTGTAGACAGCAATGAGGTCTATCCTGAGCCTCCTCCTCTCCAGGCTGCACACCCCCAGCTCCCTCAGCCTCTCCTCACAGGGCTGTGCTCCAGGCCCCTCACCAGCTTTGCTGCCCTTCTCTGGACACATTCCAGTCCCTCATCTTTCTAGAATTGAGGAGCCCAGAACTGGACACACTTTGAATCAGCCAGGTTTGGAAGGGACCACAAGGATCATCTAGTGCCATGGGCAGGGACACCTCACACTACATCAGGCTGTCCAGAGCCTCATCCAACCTGTCCTTAAACACCTCCAGGGATGGGACTTCAGCCAGCTCCCTGGGCAACCCGTCCTAGAGCCTCACCACCCTCATGGTGAAGAACTTTTTCCTAGCACCCAGTCTGAATCTACCTCCAGTCTAGTAACTGTTCCATGTGTTTCCTTGCAGGTTAAACATATTGCTGGCTGGTATGAACCCCTTCTACTTCCATGCAGTGAATGTGACTTTGCACTGGCTGGTGACTCTTGTGCTGATGTACACTTGTGACAGAGCTGTCTTCAAGGACTGTCGCCTCGCTTTTGTCACGGCCCTCTTCTTTGCTGTGCATCCCATTCACACTGAGGCTGTAAGTATGTCACACCAAAGGGGGCAATGTTAAAAAGGGGGTGACAGAAAAGCTAAACATAAATGCAGCCTTAAAAATATTCCTTTAGTATTAGGAGAAGAAGAAATCTGAGTCTTGCAGAGGGCAATGAGCATGGTTAGGGGACTGGAGCACTGCCTGAGGAGGAGAGGCTGAGGGACCTGGGGCTGTTTAGGCTGGAGAAAAGAAGGCTGAGAGGGGATTTAAGCAGTGTTTATAAACATCTGAGGGCTGGGGGTCAGGAGGGGGAGGAGAGGCTCTGCTCACTGCTCCCTGGGATGAAACAAGGAGCAATGCATGGAAGCTGCAGCACAAGATGGGGAAATTCTTTCACTTCATTTCAACACAACGGGGAACTTCTTGACTGTAAGGGTCCCAGAGCACTGGAACAGGCTGCCTAGAGAGGTTGTGGAGCCTTTCCAGGCCTGTCTGGATGTGTCCCTGTGTGACCTGAGTGAGATTGTATGGTCCTGCTGTGGCAGGAGGGTTGGACTCTATAATCTCCTTGGGTCTCTTCCAACCCCTGACATCCTGTGATGCCTGTGATCCTGTGATGCAGAATATAGCACTTGTGGTCTTTGCTGTGGAGGAGCAAAAATGGGAATGTACTGTGTTTCAAATGATGTGCAGGAGTCATTAAGGACAAAATGAATTCAGTGCTTGCCATCCTTCTGCTCTGACGTTAAACTTTAATTGGTGGTGCTAATCGGTGATGCTGGAACAAGAAGGCAGCCTGATGGAAATGTTGAGTCTTCTGAAGCCAAAGAGCTCAGTGAAGCTCTCTCTCATGCTGGGACATTGTTGCATATCTTCAGTCACCTTCTGTAGTCATGAATTTAAGGGGGAGAAAGCGAAGGGAGTGTTCCCATTCTGGAGGAGAGCACTTAGAGGTGATGTGACCTGTGGATGAATTTAATGTTGATTTCAATCAAAAGGTAAGAGGATCGTCTTCAGGGAAAAAAACATTGTTGGCTTAATAAATCATAGAATCAAGCAGGTTGGAAGAGACCTCCAAGCTCAGCCAGTCCAACCTAGCACCCAGCCCTGGCCAATCAATCAGACCATGGCACTAAGTGCCCCAGCCAGGCTTGGCTTCAACACCTTCAGGGACGGCGACTCCACCACCTCCCTGGGCAGCCCATTCCAATGCCAATCACTCTCTCTGACAACAACTTCCTCAGAACATCCAGCCTAGACCACCCCTGGCACAACTTGAGACTGTGTCCCCTTGTTCTGTTGCTGCTTGCCTGGGAGAAGAGCCTATCTGAGGGATGTTCAGACCTAATGTTTCAGACCAGCTCCTGGGAGAAACATGTTCCTGCTGTAACGTTTGAATCTTTGTCTTCCAATCACTTCCCACAGTCTGGATCCCTTTTCTGACAATAATAGAGATCCAGCAAAGGGACACTGGAAGAGAAGCCTCATTGGCTTTTCTTTGGCCACCTCACTGCCAAATGGAATCATGGAATCAACCAAGTTGGAAGAGACCTCCAAGCTCATCCAGTCCAACCTGGCACCCAGCCCTGGCCAATCAATCAGACCATGGCACTAATTGCCTCATCCAGCACCCAGGACTGCAGGTGGGGTCTGAGGAGAGCAGAGCCAAGGGGCAGAATCTCCTCCCTTGCCCTGCTGCCCACACTGCACTTGCTGCAGCCCAGCACAGGGTTGCTGTCTGGGCTGCACTCACACTGCAGGCTCATGTTAAGCTTTTCATTCACCCCAGACCACCAGGTCCTTTTCCTCAGGGCTGCTCTCAGCCATTTGCCACCCAGCCTGGAGTTGTGCTTGGGCTATGAAATGCTGAAGTGCTGGATACAGCTTAATTATGAAATCTCTCCTCTTTGGAGATTACAGAAGTCCTTTTATTTGCTTTTTGGACGTATTTCAGGTCTTTATGAAGAAATGATTTGTAACAAAGAGTGTTTGTGCATTCTTTGCCATAAAAAGATTTGATTAATGAATATGTAGGAAAAAATCCTCCCTTAAACTGAGATTATTCAGGAAGAATAATTTCCATACTGCTCTACCCCTTTTTGGTAATCAAGTAGTAATTATTAACTCATCCATATATGATACATCTGCTCCAAAGGATCTCTTTGGCTAAGAAATGTGTTCTGGGGAGTTGGACACAGTGTTGCTTTGAGCCTTATTACATGGAATTAAAACAGGTCCCCCAAACTGGCATTTCCCTATGCAAAGTTACTTAATAGGAAAGCAAAGAATGACTTCACTGTTGGCTTCCTCCTTTGTTTTGGCAAGTAAGAAAGCTGAGACTAAACAGAGCATATCTGTCTACAGATATGGAGAGTTGCTCTCTACAGCTACCTGAAGGGAGGCTGTAGCCAGGTGGGGTTGGGCTCTTCTGCCAGGCAAGCAGCAGCAGAACAAGGGGACAGTCTCAAGTTGTGGCAGGGGAGGTCTAGGCTGGATGATCTTCAAGGTCTCGTCCAACCTGGTTGATTCTATGGATGTTAGGAGGAAGTTGTTGGCAGAGAGAGTGACTGGCATTGGAATGGGCTGCCCAGGGAGGTGGTGGAGTTGCCATCCCTTGAAGTGTTTAAAGCCTGGCTGGGGCACTTAGTGCCATGGTCTGGTTGATTGGCCAGGGCTGGGTGCTAGGTTGGACTGGATGAGCTTGGAGGGCTCTTCCAACATGCTTGGTTCTATGATTCTGTGCTTCCAGAGTAGAGAAGTTCTGCCTGTTTTAGTAGTGCTTCCTCTTGATATCCTATACCCACCCAGTATCACTTCACTGTGTTGAGGGAGGATAACACTGCCAGGTAAAAAGCTTAAAATAGCAGCACTTAGCATGGGTTGTTGGGACAGTCACTGAACAAGCATGCCTTATATGTGCTTTTACACCTCCTTGTCTCTTTTTCCTTTCAGGTAACAGGTATAGTAGGCAGAGCAGATGTCCTTGCCTGTCTACTCTTTCTGTTGGCTTTTCTCTCCTATAATAGGTATGGATCTTTGCTTTACTGCTTGTGTCATGAAATGCTCAGTCTGGGGAGGAGACAAAGGGGAAACCTGTCAGTTTTTGCATGAGTACTTCCCCAGCACTGCTGTGTGGAAGTGCATTGACCTCAGCCACAGTGCCAAATAAGAGCAAGTAACCAGAAGAGGAGCCAGCATTTAAGATGCCCTCTGTTGCTGCTACAGGTGACCATACACCAGAACAGGTCCTGCAGAGCTGAAAATGACAAAGAAATGTTTAAAGCTCAAGTCAGATTGTCTGTACATAGAGTGGAGAATGGACAGATGTGCTGCCTCTCTGGGACTCTGAAATGCCTACCCTGGGGCAGTTAAGGACTGTGTCTAGACCATTAAGTAGTCTTTGGCCTATGAAAACTTGGCCATATCTGCTGATCTGTGCCCTAAAAATGGAACTAAGCAAATACAGATAAAGAAGTAGCTTTACTCAGAGGGGCTTCTGCCCCTGTTTCTTTTAGGAGTGGCATCATGTTGGCATGGTCACAAGGAAGAGCTGCACAAGGGCAAACTGCTTCCATCCCTCCTGGGCCCTTTGGCAGAAATCTGTGCTGAAGGACCAACAATCCTTTGTCAGAAGGATGACAAGGCATGAAACTGACAGCGACCCTGCAGGAATCCCCTGGTTCCTGCTTGCCTCCTTCCCTCTCAGGGGGGCTTGCTGCTCAGTCTGTTAGTCATTAGGACACGTTTTTGACTCAGGGTGGGGATGCATGGAGGAGTTTTTGCTTGCCTTGTGTCACAGCAGGAGAATTCAGCACACGTCTGCAGAGGAGGGAAAGCAGCTGCTGCTTTGCTGCTCTTGCTGTGTTTTTCTTGTCATGTTTTTGGTCCACTTTATGCATCTACTTGTCTTATTTTTTCCCCCCTCCTTATCTCAAATCTTTGGTGAACTCCTAAGTGTTTGTGTTTTCCCTTCCTGGCCTGTGTCTAGATCTGTCCTCATTAATCAGTGAACAGTGCAGATTGTTCATGTCACTCAATACCAGCATCTTAAGACAGCATCTCAGTGCTTGTGTGAATGTGTTAAAGGTGCAAATAACAGAGCAGCTGAAATATGTCTATCAACTCTAATTTTCAGGAGTGTGGATCAGCTTTATGTTGGGGAACATTTCCCTCCCACTGCCTCCCCATTCTTCTTGCTGCTGAGTTTATTCCTTGGGACATGTGCAATGCTGGTCAAAGAGACTGGAGTCACCGTGTTCGGTGTTTGCTTGCTTTATGACTTCTTTTCCCTCTCCTGCAGTGGAATCAAACTGTGAGTACTTTGCTGTGCTTTCCAGTTGGTGCAGCCTGTATTACATAGAGCACTTGGGGAGCTGGCCTTGACCTGTACACCTCTGGTGAATTTGGAGGACACCAAGGTGTTCTCCTGGGTTGTTTGTGTGTGTTTGAGTGTTGGGTTAACTTATTTTCTTCTTTATCTGTTCAAGTTGGGTGGGTTTTTTTTGTTGCTTTTTCACTCTGCTGCCTCATTGATGACTTTTGCTTAGTAGCTGGTCCAGATGTGAAGAACTGATCTCTAAACTGCTCAGTTGACTCTGGCAAGACCAACATTGATTTTATTTTCATGGAATCATAGAATCAAGCAGGTTGGAAGACACCTCCAAGCTCATCCAGTCCAACCTGGCACCCAGCCCTATATTTCTAGCAACAAAACCCTAGCAACAGAATGAGGGGACACAGGCTCAAGTTGTGCCAGGGCAGGTCCAGGCTGGATGTTCTGAGGAAGTTGTTGGCAGAGAGAGTGATTGGCATTGGAATGGGCTGCCCAGGGAGGTGGTGGAGTTGCTGTGCCTTGAGGTGTTGAAGCCAAGCCTGGCTGGGGCACTTAGTGCCATGGTCTGGTTGCTTGGCCAGGGCTGTGTGCTAGGTTGGACTGGCTGAGCTTGGAGGTCTCTTCTGACCAGGTTGATTCTGTGGTTCATTATTTCTGTGGCTGGGATGTCAGATGAAGTACAGTGTTGTGAGTTCCATACCAGGTTGTGCTGTTTTCACAGCCTTCGACCTTTTAACAATTAAATGTGATAATGAAAATTCCCTTTCTTTCTCTTTTTCCCTGTGCTTTCCCCCTCTTACCTCTCTGTCTGTAAGCAGGAGAAATGGAGGCACCCACCAGACAGCTGCCTGGCAGCCTGTGGCTCCCTCCTCTGGCTCGCTGCAGGTCTCTCTGGCTGGCCGGGAGAACGGGAAGCATCGCTTTGCCCACCGGGGCGCCTGGAGCTCCTGCCACCCTCCACCACCCGAGGAGCAGCAGACTGCTGGCCTTTCTGTGCCTGGCAAAGCCATGTGGGCCATTTGGAGGTACTTCCACTCCCCTGGGGTTTAATTTGTAGCTGATCTTACCTTACAGTGTGAAGCCATTGGCTTTGGTGTAGCCATTTTTATCCTGAAATGTGCTCTTATTTTTTATGGTGCTGCTAGAGAGGGAAGGGAGAAGGAGGGAGGAAAATTGAGGGAAGAAAGAAAAGGGAAACAAAAAGTTCACTTCTCCAACTGCAAGACTGTATCTGAATTATAGAGCCAGGTGCAGGACCTTACCCTTGGACTTGTTGCCTGTCATGAGGTTAGCCTGAGCACACCTCTGCAGCCTGTCCAGGTCCCTCTGGATGGATCCCTGCCTTCTAGCAAGTCGACTGTGCCAATTTCTCTGTACAGACAACCAAATGCTGCTATTGCCCTGTACTTTGTTTCTTCAGTCCATAATCTGTAGAGTACTTCTGGCAGAGTTTCTGGCTGTGTAATTTCCTTGCTTTTTCAGAACAGTAAAGTGAATAGCCAGAAATCCTGCACTGGAGAGCCACATGGGTGTAAACAGTTGGATAGAAACCACCTCATCAACATCTGCTGCTTAAGCAAGCAGGTTAGCTGGTGGCAGCAGTAGATTGTGCTCTGTAGGAGTCACCATTAAGAGACAGAGGACTTTTCCTGTCACATACTTGCTGACAGAGACACAAAGACGTGATGTTCCCTTCCAGACTTGGAGGGGAATGAAGTTTGGCATGAACAGCTGCTTCAGGCAGCCCTTTCCTTCCCTTCCCCCTCTCTAGTTTGTTGTCTGCTCCAGCCTGCTCTCCTCCCTTCCCTTGCTTGCTTCTCCTTAGTAACTTAATTGCTTCCAAACCTTGCTCCTCAGACTTTGTCACTGACTCACAGGATGTCAGGGGTTGGAAAGGACCCAAGGAGATTATAGAGTCCAGCCCCCCTCTCAGAGCAGAACCATCCAATCTAGCTCAGGTCACACAGGAACACATCCAGACAGGCCTGGAAAAGTTCCAGAGAAGGAGACTCCACAACTTCTCTGGGCAGCCTGGGACCCTTAGTCAAGAAGTTCACTTTGTGCTGAGCTGGAACCTCCTGTGCTGCAGCTTCCATCCATTGCTCCTTGTCCTATCCCAGGGAGGAGTGACCAGAGCCTGTCCCCCCTCTGTGACCCCCAGCCCTCAGATATTTATAAACATTGATTAAATCCCCTTTCAGTCTTCTCTTTTCTAGACTAAATAGCCCCAGGTCCTGTGGATCTTGCTGCTGTCCTCAAAAGCTACTCCGTTAAACTCTCTCTCTCAGGGTCCCTGCTATACTTGCAGCTACAAAACCCTGGCACAGACAAGTCCAAGGGCCCTGACCCATGTCTGTGTACTGGTTACTGCATGCTCCATGTGCTCCCCACTCCTGCTGCTCAGGTTCCATTTCCTGCTGTGGGAGCTTTGCCCAGCTGGGTAGCAAAGTTTTCCAGCTAGCAGCAGATGCTGCATCCTCTCCTCCTCTCTGCATGACTTTATGCTCTGTGGGCTGTGGAGCCCAGTTGCTTTTTGACCTCTTTCCTCCAGTTTTGAGGGTTCAAAACCCTGCCTTGTACCTGAGTTAAGGAAAACAGCCTGGTGTGATCTTTGATCACATTGGGTGCTTCTGTGCTCCCCAGCCTCCCTGGGCAACCTGGGCCAGTGTCTCACCACCCTCACTGCAAAGAACCCTTTCCTAACATCCAATTTCAATCCGCCCTCTGCCAGTTCAAACCCATTCCTCCTCCTCCTGTCATTACAAGACCTTTTCAGTAGTCCCTCCCCAGCCTTCCTATAGATGACCAGATCCTTCCCTAACAAGATACTTTAATCTTCAACTTAATCTTCAGAAGAACAGCACTAAATCCCCTTTCTAATTCACCTACCCCCATATTCCTTTCCAAGCAGTGCACTGGAAACCTTAATCCTCTGCTCATCTTGGCACTACTGGAGTGCATTTTTCTCTTCAGATCTTTGAAATGCAGACTTTTCTTTTCATTGCTGTTGTTCACAATCTCCAGAATGTGACTATTCAGGGCAGCAGGGACTTGTCAGTGCATTCCACATTCCCAAATATCCATGCTGAGACTGGCCAAAGTGAGCCCTGCAAAAACAAGGTCTGTTTGCTCTCCGAGCCTTGGTAGGTCTCGCAGCATCTGGCGACGCTTTGCTTTGCCTGATGAGTTCTCATTACCTGCCACAAAACTGCTCAAGGAGAGGCTTAAGTTAACAACCACAAAACATTCCAGTGGAGTATTTTGTTATTTGTTGATTTTTAAACCTCTTAGAGTTAGATTTGTCTGAATTACCATTCTTGTGCTGCGTGGATAATGCAGTGTCCCTCTGTGTAAAGCTTTGGTTGGCAGAGTGTTTGCTGTAGATCCTCTGTTCAGGCCAGGGGCTAAAAATCTGCTCAAATCTCTCCTTTTGTGAGCTCTGAATTCCTTGTTTTTCCAAGTCAGCTGTGGAGTAAGCAACTACTAAGCATAAAATACTTGGAAGCTAATTGTGGTTGTAGTAGTAGGGAAAAAAAACCCAAAAAGAATAGAATTTAGTTCCCTTTAATCTCAAAATATGTCAACAAATCTGAGATCATTCTGATATGGGTCAAGAACTGCCCAGAGAGTGGTGGTGAATGGTGCCACATCCAGTTGGCAGCTGTCACTGAGGGTGTGCCCCAAGAATCAGTGCTGCGCCCAGTCCTGGTCAATGCCTTTGTTGATGATCTGGATCAGGAGATTGAGTCCAGCATCAGTAAGCTTGCAGAGGACACCAAGCTAGGAGCAGCTGTGAATTTGTTGGAGGGTAGGAGAGCCCTGCAGAGGGACCTTGCCAGGCTGGATGGGTGGGCAGAGGCCAATGGGATGAGACTGAACAAGGCCAAGTGCAGGATTCTGCGCTTTGGCCACGACAACCGCAAGCAGCACTACAGGCTGGGGCCAGAGTGGCTGAGAGCAGCCAGGCAGAGAGGGAGCTGGGGGTGCTGGTAGAGAGTAGCTGAAGATGAGGCAGCAGTGCCCAGGTGGGCAGCAGTGCCCAGGTGGGCAGCAGAGCCAATGGCATCCTGGGCTGGCTCAGGAGCAGTGTGGGCAGCAGGACAAGGGAGGTTCTTGTGCCCCTGTGCTCAGCACTGCTCAGGCCACACCTTGAGTGCTGTGTCCAGTTCTGGGCCCCTCAATTCAAGAGAGATATTGAGGTACTGAAACATGTCCAGGAGAGACCTCCAAGCTCGTCCAGTCCAACCTAGCACCCAGCCCTGGCCAATCAACCAGACCGTGGCACTGCCTGTGGTGGGGGGCTGGAACTGGCTGAACTTTGTGGTCCCTTCCAACCTAAACCACTTTGTGATTCTATGAATTAATTCTTTGAGTTGCCTTTAAAAGAGAAGTGCTCTTAGGTGACACTGGTGAAGGAGAGAGATGTTTTTCCTCTCTGCACTATGATTTATTGTAGACCAAAAGCTTTCTTTGCCCTCTGCATTTTGAGGGTCTGGCGTTTTGATGGGCTGAAAATGCTCTCTCCTGAGACTTTGGAAATGCCAGAGCTCAGGACCCCTTCAGTGGCACCACAGCCCAAATGAGCAGCTTTCTAATAATGAAGATTAACACTGCAGACTCCTGGCTCTGCAGAGCACTCAGTTAATTATGAGGTGTGAATAAGGAATGTGTTTCACAGTGCCTTGGCAGTTTTCTGAGTTCACTGATCCACAAACAAGATTATTCTCTAATAGTCCTTCATCTCTGCCATGGTTACATGAGGATGTTCAACTTGAAATTAAATCTAAAATTATAATCTTTCAAGTTGCTTGAGCCACAGCTAAGCTTTTGAGAGTGTTTTCAGGATTAAATATTTCAAAACTTCTTGGGAAGAGAAAATTTATTTTGTCATTCCTCTGGTGCCATTTTTGTAAAGCCTGCACTGTGACAATCCTCTGCTGGAAAGTGTGAATTAGTTCTGGTTTTTGCAATCTTAGAATCAAGCAGGTTGGAAGAGACTTCCAAGCTCAGCCAGTCCAACCTAGCACTCAGCCCTGGCCAAGCAACCAGACCATGGCACTAAGTGCCCCAGCCAGGCTTGGCTTCAACACCTCCAGGGATGGCGACTCCACCACCTCCCTGGGCAGCCCATTCCAATGCCAATCACTGTCTCTGACAACAACTTCCTCCTAACATCCAGCCTAGACCTCCCTTGGCACAACTTCACACTGTGTGCCCTTGTTCACAGTGTATCACAGTATTGTTCTATTGCTGCTTGCCTGGCAGAAGAGACCAACCCCACCTGGCTACAGCCTCCCTTCAGGGAGCTGTAGACAGCAATGAGGTCGGCCCTGAGCCTCCTCTTCTGCAGGCTGCACACCCCCAGCTCCCTCAGCCTCTCCTCACAGGGCTGTGCTCCAGGACCCTCACCAGCCTTGCTGCCCTTCTCTCGACACCTTCCAGCACCTCAGCATCTCTCTTGAATTGAGGACCCCAGAACTGGACACAGCACTCAAGGTGTGGCCTGAGCAGTGCTGAGCACAAGGGAAAAAAAGAAGAACCTCCCTTGTCCTGCTGCCCACACTGCTCCTGAGCCAGCCCAGGATGCCATTGGCTCTGCTGCCTACCTGGGCACACTGCTGCCTCAGCTTCAGCTCCTCTCTACCAGCACCCCCAGCTCCCTCTCTGCCTGGCTGCTCTCAGCCACTCTGGCCCCAGCCTGTAGTGCTGCTTGGGGTTGTTGTGGCCAAAAGGTAGAACCCTGCACTTGGCCTTGTTCAATCTCATCCCATTGGCCTCTGTCCACCCATCCAGCCTGTCCATTTCCCTCTGCAGGGCTCTCCTACCCTCCAGCAGATCCTCTCCTGCTCCTAGCTTGGTGTCCTCTGCAAACTTACTGATGCTGGACTCAATCCCCTCATCCAGATCATCAACAAAGGCATTGAACAGGACTGGGCGCAGCACTGATCTATGGAGCACACCACTAGTGCCAGCTGGATGTGGCACCATTCACCACCACTCTGAGCCCAGCTCTCCAGGCTGTTCTTGACCCCTATCAGGGTGAATCTGTCTAAGCCAGGAGCTGCCAGCTTTGCCAGGAGCTTGTTGTGGCAGATGGTGTCAAAGGCTTTGCTGAGGTCCTGGTAGACTACACCCACAGCCTGCCCCACATTCACCAGGCAGGACCCTAACCATAAAAGGAGTTCAGGTTGGTCAGGCAGGACTATGGCACTGGGTCCCCCATCCTGCCTGTGCTAGAACACCTCCAGAGATGGTGTCTCCACCACCTCCCTGGGCAGCCCATTCCAGTGCCAGTCACTCTCTCTTTCTTTCTTTTTGAAGTCCCTGATATTGTCAGGCAGCCTATAGGGAAGCTGTTTTGGGGGGAAGCTGTTTCTTCAAGGTACATGCATGGCAGTTTTCCGCAGTTCATTCAGCTGCTGCCAGCCTGGGAGTGAGGAACTGAACTGGGGTCCCAAATGCCAGCTGTCCAGCCCTGCTGCATCCCTGGCCCTCAGGCAGTTTGTATGGGATGGAGAAGACAGGGGCTGCTGGCTGGAAACTGTCATACAGTTTGTGATCTCTTGGGAGGTGCAGAGCTATGACTCCTTGAAGACATTTTTACCATTAGTAGGGGTGTCACTGTAGGTGTTTGTGATCTGAGCTGGAGCAGGGTGCCAGAGGAAGAGCTTTGTCTAAGAATTACAGCGTGGAGCCTGCGTTCCTCCAGGCTGTGTGGTACATCTGTCAGCAGCTCTGACTTCAAAGCCTTGCTGTGATGCAGTAGGTGAAATATCCTTAGGTGGATGGTAGCTGTGGCATGCTATTCTTGCTGGTAGAAATGTGAGCCTAGTCTGATTTATCTCAGCTCCCAAGCACTGCATTTTATGATGTCTTTTTCCATTAGATTAAACGGGGCTCTCCTAGGTGAAAGTGCAGTAGTCTGTGGTGAGTTCAGGCTCACAGGATGTCAGGGGTTGGAAGGGACCCAAAGAGATCATTGAGTCCAACCCCTCTGCTAGAGCAGGACCATACAAACTAGCTTAGGTCACCCAGGAACACATCCAGGTGGGCTTTGAAAGCCTCTCAATTGGTTCTGGCAGTGAATGAGGCAGGAATTATAAATTATGTAGTTATTTTATGTCCAAAAAGCCCTGCCCACAAACTGTATGCTAATTAGCTAACTTTGGGCTCTAATTGGGTCAGGAAAATCTTCACAAGGGTGCTTAGGGGCAATTCAGTGATTTAGGAAAGTTCAGAAATTTGGGAAATTCAGGAAATTGGAAAGATTTAGCCACAAAATGGCTCTGCCCCACCTGTAAATAGGCAGCCTGGAGCCCCAGGGAAGGTCTGTTCTACTCATGGGGGTGGACTACAACTCAGTGATAGTCCCTGGCTCCTTTGTGGCAGTGCTGGAACTGCTCAGTGTCTTGGTTGCTGTTGAGAGGCTTCTAGGTCTTCCCAGGCTCTAACAGGGTGCTGGGAAAGAGGCAGACAATCTCTGGCCTGATCCTGGTTCCTCTTGGCAGGGAGGTTTGCAGAGGTGCAGGCAGCATCTCCTGCAGATGTGCAGAGAGCACCATGGTGGTGCCACTTCTCACCACAGCATGAGGCCTTCTCCTGGGAATCTTGAGGCAGTTGAATTTCCAGGTTCTTCAGCCCCAAAACATCAGGGCTAGGCTGGTCTGAAGCATGAGGCAGAGCAGAACATGTTGTGCAAGCTGAGAGTCCCAGGTCCCTCAGCCTCTCCTCCTCAGGCAGTGCTCCAGTCCCCTGATCATCCTTGTAGCCCTCCACTGGACTCTCTCAAGCAGATCCCTGTCCCTCTGGGGAGCCCAGAACTGAAGGCAGTACTCAGGATGGGGTCTCAGCAGTTGTTTTATCATTCTTCCAGACAGAGGGAAAGGCTGACCTTCCAAGGCTCAGGAAACTGGGATTGTTTAGCCTGGAGGAGAGGAGGCTCAAGGCAGAGCTCATTGCTGTCTACAACTATCTGAAGGGAGGCTGTAGCCAGGTGGGGTTGGGCTCTTGTCCCACATAGCAAGGGACAGAGCAAGAGGACACAGCCTCAAGCTGTGCTAGGGCAGTTCTAGGCTGGATGTTCTGAGGAAGTTGTTGGCAGAGAGAGTGATCTGCATTGGAATGGGCTGCCCAGGGAGGTGGTGGAGTTGCCATCCCTGGAGGTGTTGAAGCCAAGCCTGGCTGGGGCACTTAGTGCCATGGTCTGGTTGCTTGGCCAGGGCTGGATGCTAGGTTGGACTGGCTGAGCTTGGAGGTCTCTTCCAACCTGCTTGATTCTATGATTCAGAGGGCCAGCAGCACACCAACCCAAACGTCACCGCTGCACACAGAGGCACTGTTGACTTCACCTTCTCCCATGACTAATTTCCCAATTAAGCCTGAAACTCTGTTGTGCCAGAAACACAACAAACATGGGGGAAGATCTTCTTCTTGCTCTATGGGGATTTATTAGCAAAGATACACTCATTTCACTCTCATCTCCTTGTTTTGACTCGGCGAAGTCCTGACATTTACAGCATGCAAATTTTCTGCTGCAAGAAAAATGAACTGCCTCTTGCTGCCTTGAAACAGTTTGTAGCATGGCCTCTACAGGAAAAAAAAGCACTCAACAACAGAAGGCAGGCAAACACTTTGCAAGCTTCTTTCACCTACTTGGATCTCCATGCTGTTGCAAACATACTCGTGGCAGGACCCAAGATAGTTAACCTGAGACTTGTTCAGATCTGCCTACATCAACTACATGCAACAGGGACTGCTGGGTAGGTAGGCACCAAGGAAGTTCAACCTTTCCCTCTGTCTAGAAGAATGGTAGAACAACTGGTGAGAGCCCATCTTGAGTACTGCCTTCAGTTTTGGGCTCCCCAGAGAATCATAGAGTCAAGCAGGCTGAAAGAGACCTCCAAGCTCATCCAGCCCAACCTAGCACCCAGCCCTGTCCAATCAACCAGACTATGGCACTAAGTGCCCCAGCCAGCCTTGGCTTCAACACCTCCTACTGGGCAGCACCAGTGTACTGTGGGATGTATGTGTAAGTATTTGGTAACCTTTTTGAGAGGAGATCATAGAACCAACTAGGCCTCTGAGGAGAAATCCAGCAGCACAGCTTGTGCTTGGTTTAGCAGTGATTGTGGGGAGATGGTTGGTGAGATGCAGTGGCTGTGGGGCAGCCAAGTACTCCATTCACAACCTGGAGCTGTGTGGCCCCAGAAAGCCTGTCCAAGTTCTGTGTCTCAGGAGCTGTTTGGTGTCTTCCCTCTCAGCTTAGAGCTGTGAGGTCCCAAAGAAGCTGTCCAAGTCCTGCAGGTCAGAAACTGGTCTCTGGGTCCCGGCTGAAGCCAGTGACTGAGGCATGATTGCCCTGACACAAGCAATCTGCAAGCCATAAAGCAAATATCCCTACCTTATTTTTCCAGAGCTGCCTCTGCCAAAGTGCTGTAAGACTGGTTGGCACCCATGGCTCTGGATAAGCTCTCCTCTCGTTGATTTCAGACATGTGTTACCATATCAATGTCATTTGTAGTCTTCTTTGCCTCCTGTCAAGAGGCAGCCTGTCTGTGTACAGCTATTGTGAGATGACAGAAACTTTTCCACTTACAAATCTATCTCTGACTGACAAAGCAGCAGAGGAGAAGCCAGCCTCATGCTTTTTCAAGCTCAGCAATGAGTCATTCTATCAAAGCTGGCATCAGTTGCTTGCAATTCAAAGGCAAAGTTGCCAGCAGGGTGAAAGTATCCTGCACTCTTTTGCTCAAGAAATGCCAGCCCCAAAAGGGAGTAGGAGCTGCCAAGATCAGCCTCACCCTCTGCCTGCAAGAACCAGTGTGGCCTGCTGAACTTAGGGAGCTCACATCTGTTCCCTCCTTCTTCCAACAGCTACTCTTGACTCCCAGCAGGATGAAAATTGATTAATTGGGTTGATCCTAATGAAAGAACCAACCAACTGGACATCCTAAGAAGCTTTTAAGTTAAAAAGCTTAAACTAAACTGTATTTTTTATTACTAACTGTAACCACCTGGAGAAAGAAAGTAGACCCCAAGTGAAGTACACCCAAAAGGACAGACAAAAGAATTTCTCTTCTGGTTCTATTTTGGATGTTTCCTAAATATGAAGTGTAGAAAAGGAGTCACAGTTGTACTTTTCCTGGGGGTGGGATAGAAAGAGGAGGCTATTAAGGTGCTGCTCCTTGTCCCTACCAGCCTGGAACACTGAAGATTGGTCAGTTCAATGCCATTTACTTTCCCCGTGGAGCTAGCAAAAATGGGGCTGGCGAAGTTGCACATCTGAGTTGAAAGAACTGGAAAGTTTCAGCCTAAACTTTCCTCTCAAATCATGGAATCAACCAGGTTGGAAGAGGCCTCCAAGCTCAGCCAGTCCAATCTAGCACTCAGC
This sequence comes from Pogoniulus pusillus, assembly GCF_015220805.1. Lineage (NCBI taxonomy): Eukaryota > Metazoa > Chordata > Aves > Piciformes > Lybiidae > Pogoniulus > Pogoniulus pusillus. The sequence continues at coordinate 20,309,976 of NC_087278.1, forward strand.
CCTGTCCAGTCAACCAGACCATGGCACTAAGTGCCCCAGCCAGGCTTGGCTTCAACACCTCCAGGGATGGTGACTCCACCACCTCCCTGGGCAGCCCTTGCTGAGGATGCCACACTCTGCATTGCTTCCTAGCAGTCAAACCAAGAGTGCTGAATCAGTGCATTTCTTTCTTGCTTGCTTTTCCCAGAATAGCCTTCCTTCAGGGCCCGAGGGCAAGAGTTTAACATAGTTAATTCAGGAATGTTTTTTTCTTCCCATCCATTTCACCACTTAAAACTTTGCAAAGTAAACCAGGAAGCATATAAAAGGAAGTGTTCTGGACTAAGCAAAGCATTACTGTTTCACAAGATCTTTTCCTACTGAGATGTGTTTTGGAAGAAGCCCTTTTCCCTTCTAAATAGCAGAGAGACAAGTAAGCTGTTACAGTGGCTGACCAGCAGCAGCCTCTCGTGACATGTCTGTGAACTGTGTTTTAAAAGCCTTGCCTTTGGTTCAGTTCTGCAGTTCAGGTTTACCTAGGTGCTTTACCTAGAATCATAGAGTCACAGAATCAGTCAGGGTTGGAAGGGACCACAAGGATCAGCCAGTTCCAACCCCCCTGCCATGCCCAGGGACACCCTACCCTAGAGCAGGCTGCCCATAGCCTCATCCAGCCTGGCCTTAAACACCTCCAGCCATGGGGCCTCAACCACCTCCCTGAGCAACCCATTCCAGGCTCTCACCACTGTCACGCTGAACAACTTCCTCCTCACATCCTGCTCAACTGCATTTTAACCCCAGCAGTGTGTGTGATGGGCACTTTTAGCAACTCTTTATTTCGCTGGCATTGTTTGTGCCACAGCTATTCTGATTGCTGCTTCACAGGTGTTACATTAATCAATGGCTCAGATCCAGAAATAATGGCAGTTGTCTGTCTTCAGTCTTCCCTGGAAAGATTAACCATGCTTTGGTACTTTAGCTCTTAATTATTCAGCAAGAGGCTGCTTATTGTGTCTGGTAATAGAATCAAACATAAGCACTTAGTGCCATGGTCTGGTTGATTACACTGGGCTGGGTGCTAGGTTGGACTGGGTGAGTTTGGAGGTCTTTTCCAACCTGGCTGATTCTATGATTCAGTGCAAGCATTAAAGAAGGGCAAATGAAGGGAAAGCAGCACTTAGATTAATGAACCTAGAGTCATAAAATGGTTTAGGTTGAAAGAGACCTGAAAACTCATCCAGTTCCAACCTCCTGCCCAAGGCAGAGACACCTCCTCCTAGAACAGGTTGACATCCTACCCTAGATCAGGCTGGCCAGAGCCTCATCCAGCCTGGCCATGAACACCTCCAGGGAGATTGTGGAGGACAGAATCACCCAATGTGATCTTTGATTTTGTGCTCCACAACCTCCCTGGGCAACCTGTGCCAGTGTCTCACCTCCCTTGCTGTACAGAACCCTTCCCTAACATCCAATTTCAATCTCCCCTCTGGCAGTTCAAACCCTTTCTTTCTCCTCCTGTCATTACAAGACCTTGTCAATAGTCCCTCCACAGCCTTCCTGGAGCCCCCTTCAGACACTGGAAGGCCACTCCAAGGTCTCCTCAAAGCCTTCTCTTCTCCAGGCTGCAGAGCCCCAACTCTCTCAGCCTGTCCTCACAGCAGAGCTGCTGCAGCCCTCTCAGCATCTTGGTGGCCTCCTCTGGACTGGCTCCAACATTTCCATGTCCTTGTGCTGGGGGCTCCAGAACTGCACAGAGTACTGCAGGTGGGGTCTGAGGAGAGCACCCATCCCCAGGACAAAAGCTGCTTTGGTTTTTAGCCAAGTGCAGCATCCTGTAAGCTTTACTGGGAGCAGCTAGGCAGGAACTTTTCATGCTTGCCAAGCTTTTAAATATCAGAATTTAAATTCACTTGTGTGGAGATGGAGACTACAAAACCATGTAGTTATTTGCTGCTGCTTATTTCTGGAAGTTGCCAACACAATTGAAAGCAAAGATCTTAGTGACTTAGACTGCAATATTTGTGGTCCTCTTTTTTTTTTTGCAATAGATGATACTGAATTGTGGTCAAAATAGGATAAAATGTAATTATGTTCTTCTGTCAAGTGTTAGGATTATTCTCTTACTGATGTGCTTTTGGCTTTTGCCATTTGCTCTCTGCTGGGATGAGATCTAAAGAAGAACTTTCCAGAGGAAATCCCTTTAAAGAAAGCCATTAATTTTTACTGGCTAGCTTGGGGTTTTCATTTTTGTTGTTCCCAGATGAGCCCTGTCATAACCAAATCATGATTGCCCTCTGATTACAGGCTCACAGGATGTCAGGGCTTGGAAGGGACCCAAAGAGATCATCCAGTCCAGCCCCCCCATTCCAGAGCAGGACCATACAGTCTAGCTCAGGTCACACAGGAACGCATCCATACAGGGCTGGAAAGGCTCCAGAGAAGGAGGCTCCACAGAAGGAGACTCCACAACCTCTCTGGGCAGCCTGTGCCAGTGCTCTGGGACCTTTACAGTAAAGAAGCTCTCCTTTGTGTTGAGCTGGAACCTCCTGTGCTGCAGCTTCCATCCACTGCTCCTTGTCCTATCCCAGGGAGCAGTGAGCAGAGCCTGTCCCCCCACTCCTGACCCCCAGCCCTCAGATAGTTCCAAACATTGCTTAAATCCCCTCTCAGTCTTCTCTTCTCCAGACTAAACAGCTCCAGGTCTCTCTTCCTCAGGCAGTGCTCCAGTCCCCTCATCATCCTTGTAGCTCTCCACTAGACCCTTTCCAGCAGATCCCTGTCCCTCTTAAACTGGGGAGCCCAAAACTGAAGGCAGTACTCAAGATGAGGTCTTACCAGGCCAGAGCAGAGGGGCAGGAGAACCTCTTTTGATCTGCTGCACACACTCTTCCCAATACACCCCAGGACCCCATTGGCCTTCTTGGCCACAAGGGCACTTTGCTGTGCCATGGATTTTCTCCCCCAGCACTCCCAGGTGCCTCTCCTTGGGGCTGCTCTCCAGCAGTCACCTCCCAGCCTGTACTGCTGCAGTTTACTATTACTCTCCAGGTGCAGGGCTCTGCACTTGTGCTCATTGAAGCTCATTTGGTTCCTTTGTGCCCAGCCCTCCAGTCTGTGCAGGTCTCCCTGATGAATGAGGAGGTCTGGTTTTAATTTGAAGAGTGTAAGGCTTTGTGTGTCGATGGTTGTGTGGCAAAGCAGCAGAGGCTACAGCTGCTGGAAGCATAGCATCTAGTGGGTCATGTCAGCAGTAACTGCACAGGCAGAGTGTGCTTGCAGGGCTGCTGACAAAAGCAGTCATTGGCTGCCAGCTTTGGAATTGTTTTCTGTCAGTTTCTTTCTGTTCTGCTCCGTGACTTTGGCACTGAGTCACATCTGCTTGCAAACATCAAGAAGTTTCTCTGTAAGGATCCCAGCTCTGAAGGATGTGGTTTTGCTTATGCAGGCACCTGTCACTCCTGTTTCATAGGAAAAAACATTGCTGGGGATGTCAAAAATAACAGACAAGGAAACAGTGGAGAAGGGGTTTGCTTTTTGTTCTTTCAGTTGGTTGGTTTGAGTTGGTTGGGGGTTTTGTGTTGGCCTTGAGTTGGTTGGGGGTTTTGTGTTGGCCTTGAGTTGGTTGGGGGTTTTTGTTCTGGGTTTGGTGTGTTGCAGGTTGCCTGGGAGAAGAGCCCAACCCCACCTGGCTTCAGCCTCCCTTCAGTTAGTTGTAGACAGCAATGAGGTCTCCCTGTGTGTGTGTAACGTTTCAGACCCCTTGCAGAGCCCCAACACTCTGTGTGTAACGTTTCAGACCCCTTGCAGAGCCTCAACACTCTGTGTGTAACGTTTCAGACCCCTTGCAGAGCCTCAACACTCTGTGTGTAACGTTTCAGACCCCTTGCAGAGCCTCAACACTCTGTGTGTAACGTTTCAGACCCCTTGCAGAGCCTCAACACTCTGTGTGTAACGTTTCAGACCCCTTGCAGAGCCTCAACACTCTGTGTGTAACGTTTCAGACCCCTTGCAGAGCCTCAACACTCTGTGTGTAACGTTTCAGACCCCTTGCAGAGCCTCAACACTCTGTGTGTAACGTTTCAGACCCCTTGCAGAGCCTCAACACTCTGTGTGTAACGTTTCAGACCCCTTGCAGAGCCCCAACACTCTGTGTGTAACGTTTCAGACCCCTTGCAGAGCCCCAACACTCTGTGTGTAACGTTTCAGACCCCTTGCAGAGCCCCAACACTCTGTGTGTAACGTTTCAGACCCCTTGCAGAGCCCCAACACTGTGTGTAACGTTTCAGACCCCTTGCAGAGCCCCAACACTCTGTGTGTAACGTTTCAGACCCCTTGCAGAGCCCCAACACTCTGTGTGTAACGTTGCAGACCCCTTGCAGAGCCCCAACACTCTGTGTGTAACGTTGCAGACCCCTTGCAGAGCCCCAACACTCTGTGTGTAACGTTGCAGACCCCTTGCAGAGCCCCAACACTCTGTGTGTAACGTTTCAGACCCCTTGCAGAGCCCCAACACTCTGTGTGTAACGTTTCAGACCCCTTGCAGAGCCCTAACACTCTGTGTGTAACGTTTCAGACCCCTTGCAGAGCCCTAACACTCTGTGTGTAACGTTGCAGACCCCTTGCAGAGCCCCAACAGTGTGCCTGTGTGTAGTGGGTCTGCAAGTGGCTCCCCTGTGGATGTTGTGCTGTGTTCTGGGGCAGGCTGTATTTGAGAGCAGCCAGCTCTGGTCTGTGTGAACACACAAGGGCAGCAGTCAGCCTGTAGGAGTCCTGGCTGACTCAGTGTTTTCAAGCCCATCTGCTCACGCTAGATGGGTTCATGGAGAGCACAGCTGCTTTGCTAAGTGGAGCTGCCCTGGGGAAGGCAGGCTCTTTCCTGCCTGTGGTGCTGCAGTCCAGCTCTGGAGTGCTCGCTTGGGGTGGAACTGAAGGGAGCTCCAGAGGTGCCAGATTTCTTGGATACTGCCCCTGGAACTCTGACAGGAGCAGAGATGTAAATGCTTCCATGTATCTCCACCATTCTCTTCCTTTCTCTGCTTCCTGATCTGGAGGATCACATTGTGTGACTCTGTGCTCCACAACCTCCCTGGAGGTGTTCATGGCCAGGCTGGATGAGGCCTTGAGTGACCTGTTCTAGTGGGAAGTGTCCCTGCCTATGGCAGAGGATTGGAACTGAATGGTCCTTGAGGTCCTTTCCAACCTAAACCATTCTGTGATTCTGTCAGGGTCTTGAAAGTGCCAATTCCTACCCCTGGTGGTTGCTGGGAGTTGGATCTGCTTCCTGAGAAGAACATAAATGGAAGCAATGATCTCATGATGGAAGGACCTGATCAAAATTCTTGTAGGCAAACTGGCTACTCAGGGCTTGGCTGAGCACACTGTCTGCTGGATAAAGCACTGCTGGACAGGAGGGCCCAGAGAGTGGTGGCCAATGGAGTTCAATCCAGCTGGCAGCCAAGCATTGGTGGTGTTCCTCTGGGATCTGTGTTGGGACCACTTCTTTTTGACATCTTTGTTGATGACCTTGATTTGGGCATGGAGAGTGTCAGCAGTGAGTTTGCAGCTGACACCAAATTAGGTGGCAGTGTTGATTTGAATGAGGGTAGAGAGGCTCTTCAGAGGGACTTGGATAGGCTTAGATCAATGAGCCAGCATCAATGGGGTGAGTTTCAACAAGGCCAAATGCCAGGTCCTGCACTTGGGTTACAACAACCCCAAGCAATGCTACACACCTGGGGCAGTGTGGCTGGAGAGCTGCTGGCAGAAAGGATCTGGGGATTGTAACAGACAGGAGCTGAACATGAGCCAGCAGTGTGCTCAGGTGGCCAAGAAGGCCAATGGCATCCTGGCTAGGATTAGAAATGCTGTGGCCAGCAGGAGCAGGGAGGTGATTCTGCCCTTGGACATGGTTCTGGAGGGGCCACATCTCGAGTATTGTGTTCAGTTTGGGCACTGCAATACAAGAGAGATGTGGAGGTGCTGGAGCAGGTCCAGAGAAGGGCAACAAAGCTGGGGAAGGGCCTGGAGAATATATCTGCTGAGGAGCAACTAAGGGAGCTGGGGATGGGCAGTGTGAAACAGAGGAGGCTGAGGGCAGACCTCATTGCTGTCTACAACTACTTGAAGGGACATTGTGGAGATGTCCCCAGGCTGCTGGTGGGCTCTGTAGCTGCAGACAGAACAAGGGGGAATGGCCTCAAGCTGAGGCTGGGGAGGTTTAGATTGGACATGAGGAAAAAGTTTTTGATGGAGAGAGTGGGCAGGGACTGGAATGAGCTGCCCAGGGAGGTGGTGGAATCACCCACTCTGGGTGTGTTTAAGGGTGGTTTGGATGTGGTGCTTAGGGCTATGGTTTTAGGCAAATCTTGTGGAGTAGGGTTCTGGGTTGGACTTGATGCTTCTGAGAGGCTTTGCCAACCTGCATGTTTCTGTGACTCTGTAAAACAAGCTCTTGAAATACCAAGGTTTGTTCTGCAGCTCATTTACCTCTGCCTTTTAGATGTCCCTGGTGGTGAGCATCCATCATACATATTAATTGTTTGTTTGCTTCCCTTGAGAAAGCTTCCAAAGAGAACAGAAGAGCAAGTTCATGTTACACACTGAAGCTGAGTCAGCTGCAGCGTGGGATCAGTGCGTGGCTGATCCTGCTCTGCAGTAGCTGGAGCAGTGGTGGCAAGGAACAGCAGCTGAGCAGCTGCCCTGCTCTGCTCTGTGAGCTGGAGATGCCTCCAGTGGTACAGGCAAATGAAAAAAAGCTGCCTGCTTCTTAGGTCTGTTTTGATTAACACAGAGTCCATCTGGTACCAGCAAAGTTTATGTTCCTGCAAAGTGCACAGTGCTGGGTTTTACTGGGCCACCTATGCTGCTGGCTTCAATTATAAACTCTCTGAGGGCCATGATGATGTAACTGATTTCAGGATGAACTGTGCTTTTCAGGAAGCTGGAGCTGCCAAATATCTGTCTTGGCCTCCCTTTGAACTGTGCAAGAGAAGTTCCTGCATTATTAAGCATTTCTTGGGTTTGCTGTTTGTGGGGAATCAGGTTGCTTCAGAAAGTGTTTCTGAAAGGCTTTTGAAAGAGAGCAAGCAGGCAGTTTGTGGGAAAGACAGGACAAAGCAGAGCTGGAACCTCTTTTCAGGCTCCTTTAGCAAACCTGGTGATTTGAATTTCCTCCCCTTCCTTTTGCCATTTCAGAGAATCATAGAATCAGTCAGGTTGGAAGAGAGCTCCAAGCTCATCCAGTCCAACCTAGCACCCAGCCCTGGCCAATCAACCAGACCATGGCACTAATCATAGAATCAAGCAGGTTGGAAGAGACCTCCAAGCTCATCTAGTCCAACCTAGCACCCAGCCCTGTCCAGTCAACCAGACCATGGCACTAAGTGCCTCACCCAGGCTTGGCTTCAACATTTCCAGGGACAGCAACTCCTCCACCTCCCTGGGCAGCCCATTCCAATGCCAATCACTCTCTCTGCCAACAACTTCCTTCTAGCATCCAGCCTAGACCTGCCCTGGCAGAGCTTGAGACTGTGTCCCCTTCTTCTGCTGCTGCTTGCCTGGCAGAAGAGACCAACCCCACCTGCTACAGCCTCCCTTCAGGTAGTGGTAGACAGCAATGTGCAATTTCATGATGAGTGTCTGGGAGACCCACACCGTGCAGTGTTTGCCTGCTCTGGAGGTACCGTTTTGCTGTGCTACCGTTGGCACAGTTTTTCTCCATACATCCCACACCTGCTCTCCTGTGGGAATGAATATGTGTGTGTGTGTGTGTTTTGGCATGAGCAGCCATGTTACTCTGGTCAAGGTGGGGCAGGTGACAGGGTGTGGTTGCCACAAACACTGATGTGTTTGGCAGCCTGGTGTAGTTGGCAAATGCATGGAAATCTGACCTGTGATACACTTTATTCAAGGCAGCTGTTTAAGACACATAGAAAGCAGCTGAGATGTTGTAATAACAGTTTCTTTGGTTGTCCTAGCTTGAAAACAAATGAAGAGCTTTGGGCAATCTTAAGGTTGTCTGAGCAAAGTTCAGTGTAACTTTAGATGCATTTGCAAGCTGCAATTTAACTTGTGAAACACTACTGCATTTTATACTCTGTGTGTCACTGATAGTCAGACAACTTCCTTGCCCAGGTTCCATTTGCAGTACATTTTAATGCATAAACTGTGGGTTGTTTTTCACCTGCACCAGATAGGAGGTCTTTTACTGGTTGCCATCCCTGAAGCAAGCAGCAGCCTAAGTTATACTGAAAACCATGTATGTGGTCCTTGGAAAGCTTTGATGCATGCAGGATGACCCACACAGCTATGCCTCTGCCACAGGTGGATCTGATGGGTAGGGAGCTGGGTTGCCAGTTGAGGAATTGTGTTAGCAGGACAGCAGCTTCCTCAAAATGGAAAGGGGAGTTGCATTTTAATTGGGTCTTTCCATGACAATGTAGGCTGAAGATGAGGCAGCAGTGCCCAGGTGGGCAGCAGAGCCAATGGCATCCTGGGCTGGCTCAGGAGCAGTGTGGGCAGCAGGACAAGGGAGGTTCTTGTGCCCCTGTGCTCAGCACTGCTCAGGCCACACCTTGAGTGCTGTGTCCAGTTCTGGGCTCCTCCATTGCAGAGAGATGTTGAGGTGCTGGAAGGTGTCGAGAGAAGGGCATCAAGGCTGGGGAGGGGCCTGGAGCACAGCCCTGTGAGGAGAGGCTGAGGGAGCTGGGAGTGTGCATCCTGCAGAAGAGGAGGCTCAGGGCAGAGCTCATTGCTGCCTGCAGCTACCTAAAGGGAGACTGCAGCCAGGTGGGGTTGGTCTCTTCTCCTAGGCAAGCAGCAACAGAAGAAGGGGACACAGTGTGAAGTTGTGCCAGGGGAAGTCTAGGCTGGATGTTCTGAGGAAGTTGTTGTCAGAGAGAGTGATTGGCATTGGAATGGGCTGCCCAGGGAGGTGGTGGAGTCTCTGTGCCTGGAGGTGTTGAAGCCAAGCCTGGCTGGGGCACTTAGTGCCATGGTCTGGTTGATTGAACAGGGCTGGGTGCTAGATTGGCCTGGCTGAGCTTGGAGATCTCTTCCAACCTGCTTGATTCTATGATTCTGTGAAGCTGCAAAGTAGCAGAAGCATTTGAGGGAAGGATTGGCATGCTGAGGCTCTCTGAACTCTTGGCTTCACCATTTCCAGTTACTCCTTGCCTTCATTGCAGTTTGCTGCCCATATGCTCTCTAGCACAGAGAGGTGGTTTGCAGTCATTGTGGGTCTGGTTGGTTTGGGGGGCTTGTGTTTGCTTTGGTTTGGTTGTTTCCTTGTTGTAGTTTCTGTTTGGTTGTGGGGTTGGTTTCTTTGGGGTGGTGTGAGGGTGTGTTTGTTTTCCTGGAGATAATTCTCAGGAATTAGGTTGGATGTTAGGAAGAAGTTCTTCAGAGAAAGAAGAGTGATTGGCATTGGAATGAGCTGCCATTAGAGGTGATGGAGTCCCCATCCCTGGAGGTGTTTAAAAGGTGGCTGGATGAGGCACTTGGTTTAGTTAATTGGAAGGTGTTAGGTGTTAGCTTGGACTCGATGATCTTGAAGGTCTTTTTCAACCTGGTTAATTCTGATCCTGAAATGCTTTTGTAAGGCCGACCCTGCAGTGGCCACAGCTAACCTGCAGTTCAGTGCAGCACTCCCAATTAGCTTTGACTTGCAGATAAGCTTTAGAACAGAGTAGCTCTCGTGTGGTGTTAGGCTTGCTGCAAGGAAGGTGCAAGATGTGGGCAGCATTTTAATGACTCATAGGCAAACAAAAAGAAGTCGAACTCAAGATGTTTAAAGAGTAATTGTTCCTGCCCTGTATCACCTGGGAGGAAGGAGCAACTGCTGCCTTCCATTTACATTCATTTTCTGGCTTTTCTCCTCAGGCCAGGCCTGAGAAACCAGAGGGGTGGTAATAATGAGGGTGCTTCTACATGCTCTGATGGTGTTCAGACTAAGATCAGTGTTTGCAAGGCCCCAAAACACAGGTGATGTTTTCTGACTCCAGGCAGCCTTCTTGCTGAAGGGCGGCCTTTACAAACAGCACATTAGCCCTAGCAGCTGTTCCAGATGGAGCAACTTTCAACTCTTTTGGTTCAGAGGCAGATTCCTGCTGAGCCTGGCAAAACAGTGGGGACTGCCTGTCCTCACCTCCCCACAGGCACTGCCTCCTCATCTCGTAGCTTGCCTGACTGTGGGTGACAGTTCTGGAGGGTAGCAAACAAGACAGTATGGAGATGACAGGAAGGGTTAGGTGATAGGTTGGACTGGAACATCCTGGTCTCTTCTCTCAATAGAACAAGGGGACTCAGTCTCAAGTTGTGCCAAGGGAGGTCTAGGCTGGATGTGAGGAGGAAGTTGTTGCCAGAGAGAATGATTGGCATTGGAATGGGCTGCCCAGGGAGGTGGTGGAGTTGCTGTCCCTGGAGGTGTTGAAGCCAAGCCTGGCTGGGGCACTTAGTGCCATGGTCTGGTTGATTGGCCAGGGCTGGGTGCTAGGTTGGCCTGGATGATCTTGGAGGTCTCTTCCAACCTGCTTGATTCTGTGATCCAGTCCAACCTTCAAAGTATTTCAACAAATATTTCTTTGCTTTGCTTTTGTTTTCAGCTGCCTGAGCACAAATAACAACCAGAATTTCTTATATATTGCAAGGCCTTTTTTGAAGAGAGCTGCTTTGGTGATCAGCTACGTAAGTACCAATGGGCTTGGTCCTGTATGTCTGTGTGCATGATGAGAATGAGCACCAAAAGACTTGAAAGGCTTAGGTGGAAGATCTTAATGCAAAATAGTCTTGGGAAGTAGTCTAGGACACTTAGGCTGAGCAGAGATAAGAACAATGCTGTGTTTTCACTTCCAACTTTGGTTTAGAGCAGTTGCCCATACGACCATGTAATTTCCTGCCCTAAACACAAGGGGATTGGCAGGTGCTGGGCTGACTTTTCAGTGGCATGCTGTTAGTTTCACTGCAGGGCTTAGCAAGAGTCATTAAAAGAAAGCTCTGTGTGCAAATGCTTCCTGCTTGGTGTGCTTCAGGTGGGACTGGGCACGTTGCAGGGGGGGGGACAAGCATGTCCGCAGAGGTGTGCTGCGTCTGCAGCCTGCTATACGGCTCTAGGAGCCAGATCTTCTTGCTTGTTCCTTGAGAAATGGTCCCCACAAGGGTGGAGGAGTGCCAGCCTGCACAAGTCCTTCCAGGGATTAAGGTTACACAGCATGAGAAGCAGTGATGGAGCTTGTCCTGGCACCTGTGCCAGCATGAGTGAGCAATAACAGCTTTTGAGTTAGCAGCCGTGCTCTTTGCCCTCTGGGTTTAGGTAGGTGCCAGCAGCAAAGCGTGGCAGTCTGAGCCGCCGCAGGATGATGGACTTGGCCTTCAAACTGCTGCCTGTGTTGTGCCTAGCCAAGGAGTGCCAGGCGCTGTCACTAATGCCCATATGAATGGGGAGGGCACACCATTGGTCACCCTGTGTAGGGTGGCAAAACCCACTGAGCCAGCTCGCTTCTAGGCACAGAGCGGAGCGTGGAGAGCTGCCACAGTGAGAGCACTTGCTGGAGGCCTTACTGCTGCTTAGTGGTGCCCTGCTAACTGAGCTGCTCTCCTTTGAAGGTGACTCTTGTGCTGTATTTCCGCCTCTGGATAATGGGAGGATCCATGCCGATGTTTTCAGAGCAGGACAACCCAGCCTCGTTCTCACCCTACTTCCTGACGAGGTACAGTGCTGCCAATACACCCAACCCTGACATCAGTGTTGCTTTCCATGCCACTTTTTCTTTCACCCTGCATTGAAATCTTTCACAGATGGCAAATGGGAAGACTTGGTGGAGTGTCTTAACTTGCTGCTTCTCCGTATCGCTCTGCCTAGAATAAGAAGCTGTCAGCATTGCCTGAGCCCCAAAGCATCCTCTGAGTTCTGTTACAGATGCTTCTTAGTGAAAAATGTGGCCTGGGTTCTGCAAAGCTTAACTGCCTGAGCACAGGACTGGAAAGCACAGGGACTGCAGCCTAATCCTGACCCTTCAGACTGGCTGCTCTGAAGGTGTGGGATGTAAGCATTCATAGAATCGAGCAGGTTGGAAGAGACCTTCAAGCTCAGCCAGTCCAATCTATTACCCAGCCCTAGCCAGTCAACCAGGTCATGACACTGAGTGCCCCATCCAGGCTTTGCTTCAACACCTCCAGGGACAGCAGCTCCACCACCTCCCTGGGCAGCCCATTCCAATGCCAATCACTCTCTCTGACAACAACTTCCTCCTAACATCCAGCCTAGACCTGCCCTGGCACAACTTAAGGCTGTGTCCCCTTCTTCTGTTGCTGGGTGCCTGGCAGAAGAGCCCAACCCCACCTGGCTACAACCTCCCTTCAGGTAGTGGTAGCCAGCAATGAGGTCAGGTTGGCATCTTTGTTGGCAGAGGCCTATGCTACTGATTCTGTGTGCAGATTTTGTTCCTTCCTCTCCCCATGCAGCATGTGCTGATTGCCAAAGGGCTGTGTTGGCAATCACTCCATGGGTTATGTTGCCTGTGTTCTTCTTGCAGGTTTCTAACTTACTCCTACCTTCTGGCCTTCAACGCCTGGCTTCTGCTGGCACCGATCACTCTCTGCTATGACTGGCAGGTTGGCAGCATCCCTTTGATCGAGTCCATCTGGGATGTGAGGAACTTAGCCACAGTGTCCCTCGTGCTGGTGATGGCTTTACTCAGCCTGCACTGCCTAGCTGCATTCAAGGTAACAGCAAAAGACATGCAAGGTGTTTCCAGTCTTTGGTTTCCTCATCTTGAGATGCAGTGGTCAGGAAGCAGAAGGTCTCAAGTGCACTGCACTGAGCTGAAAACCACCATGCCACACTTAACTGATACAGGCAAGATCAGGTTGGAAGAGACCTTTGAGATCATTGAGTCCAACCTATTACCCAACACTACCTAATCAACTAAACTACAGCACAAGTGTCACATCCAATCTCTTTTTAAACACCTCCAGGAATCGTGACTCCACCACCTCCCTGGGCAGCCCATTCCAATGCCAATCACTCTCTCTGACAACAACTTCCTCCTAACATCCAGCCTAGACCTGCCCTGCCACAACTTAAGGCTGTGTCCCCTTCTTCTGTTGCTGCTTGCCTGGCAGAAGAGCCCAACCCCACCTGGCTACAGCCTCCCTTCAGGGAGCTGTAGACAGCAATGAGCTCTGCCCTGAGCCTCCTCTTCTGCAGGCTGCACACCCCCAGCTCCCTCAGCCTCTCCTCACAGGGCTGTGCTCCAGGCCCCTCACCAGCTTTGTCACCCTTCTCTGTCCACCTTCCAGCACCTCAGCATCTCTTTTGAATTGAGGAGCCCAGAACTGGACACAGCACTCCAGGTGAGAGGTTGTGGAGTCTCCTTCTCTGGAGGCTTTCGTGGCCTGTCTGGATGTGTTCCTGTGTGCCCTGAGCTAGATTATATGGTCCTGCTCTGACAGAGGGGCTAGACTGGATGATCTCTTTGGGTCCCTTCCAACCCCTGACATTCTGTGACCCTGTGAAGAATGTCTTCCTACAGCAAGCAGAGGGAAGTTCAGGACATGTGAACTGCAGGCAGAGTATTAGGCTCATAAAGTTTCTTTCCAGATGCAGCAGCGTGGCCTTTGATGTGACATTGCTGCCTCCAACAAGGACCTGCTTTCAGTCAAGCCCCAGACAGGTTGCTTGTGGCTTGCAGACAGCATGAGCTGATTTCTCACATCCAATGAAGTGTAAGATGTTCTGCTTTGCAGTAGACACAAAACTGTCCTAGCAGCCATTTCTCTCTCCTATTACATTGCAGAGTCTAAGCAGGAAGCAGTAGCTTGCAGCTGCCGAAGGAATGACTTCAGTGATGAAGCCTGCAGGTTTATGTGCCTCCTCTTTGAGCAGAGAGGTGTGCATGCTTAGGAGAGGACAAAACCTGGCACTGAGCCTTCTCCCTGCCACAGAAACACTAGAAATTGTTTGGAGAGAAGTGAAGACATTTGTGCACTGAACACTGAAATGATGTTCAGTGGCAAGAGGTGAGGTGTGTGTGCCTCCACAGAACAAGCTCACAAGAGGCTCACAGAGCATTACAGAATATCACAGATCTATGTCTTGCAGCCCAGGGAGCCAACCAGAGCCTGGGCTGCAGCAAGAGGAGTGTGGGCAGCAGGGCAAGGAAAGACATCCTCCCCCTCTACTCTGTACTGGTGAGACCCCACCTGGAGTACTGCATCCAGTTCTGGAGCCCCTATTACAAAAGGGCTATGATGTGCTGGAAGGTTGCATGTCATGAAGAATACCTCAAAATCATCACAATTTCCTGTACCATCAGCAGGGCAAAACTGGTAAAATGGTCACCAGCTTCTCTGTGGATGATCAGAGGGCTGGAGCAGCTTTGCTGTGAGGTGAGACTGAGGAATTTGGGGCTGTCCAGTCTGGAGAGGAGAAGGCTCCAAGGTGACCTTAATGTGGCCTTCCAGTATCTGAAGGGGGCCTACAGGACAGCTGGGAAGGGACTTTTCAGGCTGTCAGGTAGTGATAGGACTGGGGGGAATGGAACAAAGCTGGAAATGGGTAGATTCAGACTGAATGTTAGGAAGAAGTTCTTCAGCGTGAGGGTGTTGAGACCCTGGCACAGGTTACCCAGGGAGGTGGTGGAAGCCTCATGCCTGGAAGTGTTTAAGGCCAGGCTGGATGAGGCTCTGGGCAGCCTGATGTAGTGTGAGGTGTCCCTGCCCGTGGCAGGGGGTTTGGGACTATGTGATCCTTGCAGTCTCTTCCAACTCTGACTGATTCTGCTTCTATGATTCTGTAATACATGGCAGGGACTCTAATTAGAGAATGCATGACTTGGGTTTCTGCCTTTGTTGTCACTGAATTGTAAGAAAGGCTAATTTGTTGTTGACATTTGTGATTAGGGTAATCACCCTCTTGGCATGTATGTGCAGTGCTGATAAAGAACATCTAAGACACGAAGCGTTCTTGTTCCATTTCATTTTGTGAACAGTATTGTCTCAGAAGGAAAAGAGTCTGTGCTTTGCTTGGAGCATCTCTTTAATTAGATGGGGTGTTGTATGCCGAGGGCTACAGAAACAGAGAAGGCATCCAGTCCAACCTAGCACCCAGCCCTGGCCAGTCAACCTGACCATGGCACTAAGTGCCCCAGCCAGGCTTGGCTTCAACACCTCCAAGCACGGTGACTCCACCACCTCCCTGGGCAGCCCATTCCAATGCCAATCACTCTCTCTGACAACAACTTCCTCACAACATCCAGCCTAGACTTCCCCTGGCACAACTTCACACTGTGTGCCCTTCTTCTGTTGCTGCTTGCCTGGAAGAGGAGATCAACCCCACCTGGCTACAACCTCCCTTCAGGTAGCTGTAGCCAGCAATGAGGTCTGCCCTGAGCCTCCTCTTCTGCAGGCTGCACACCCCCAGCTCCCTCAGCCTCTCCTCACAGGGCTGTGCTCCAGGCCCCTCACCAGCTTCGTTGCCCTTCTCTGGACACCTTCCAGCACCTCAACATCTCTCTTGAATTGAAGAGTCCAGACCTGGACACAGCACTCAAGGTGTGGCCTGAGCAGTGCTGAGTCCAGGGGCAGAAGAACCTCCCTTGTCCTGCTGGCCACACTGTTCCTGAGCCAGGCCAGGATGCCATTGGCTCTCCTGGCTACCTGGGCACACATGCCAGTGACAAGGCCAGAGAAATAATCTGTGTGATGCTTCAGATGTCAAATACCCTACCCAAGAAGTGCCTGTAGTGCTGCCTTCTTGTGCTGGAAGAGGCACCTGCTGAATTAGAGAGAGAGGACAGCAATTCTTGGCATGTCATCAGGATGACAGTTATTTCTTTGACATACCATAATAATTCAGTGAGCATGAAAGGAAAACCCTTTGGATGTTTGAAGTGCCTCTCTGCCTGGCGTTTTTAGGTCGCTGCTTAATTAGCAGCCTGATTAAAATGCAGCTTGTGCTGTACCTGCAAACCTATGTACAGAGCACACAGCTCTTTCTCTGTGCAACCTGATACAAGGAGGACTGATAGTGGGAAAACTCCTCTGTGTGTGATGTGCCCATTCAGACCAAGCTGGTTGTGCTGGTTAGAGGCTAATTGGAGTATTTTAACGAGTTCTGGGCCCTTCAGTTCA
The DNA here is from genome assembly GCF_015220805.1 of Pogoniulus pusillus. Classification (NCBI taxonomy): domain Eukaryota; kingdom Metazoa; phylum Chordata; class Aves; order Piciformes; family Lybiidae; genus Pogoniulus; species Pogoniulus pusillus. The sequence goes on from NC_087278.1 coordinate 20,326,083, forward strand.
AGACAGATGTTGAGACACTGGAACATGCCCAGAGAAGGGTGACAAAACTGGTGAGGGGCCTGGAGCACAGCCCTGTGAGGAGAGGCTGAGGGAGCTGGGGGTGTGCAGCCTGCAGAAGAGGAGGCTCAGGGCAGAGCTCATTGCTGTCTACAGCTCCCTGAAGGGAGGTTGTAGCCAGGTGGGGTTGGTCTCTTCTCCCAGGCAAGCAGCAACAGAACAAGGGGACACAATCTCAAGTTGTGCCAGGGGAGGTCTAGGCTGGATGTTGTGAGGAAGTTGTTGTCAGAGAGAGTGATTGGCATTGGAATGGGCTGCCCAGGGAAGTGGTGGAGCATAGAAGCACCCAATGTGGTCTTTATCCCAGTCTTTGATCACATTGGGTGTTTCTGTGCTCCACAGCCTCCCTGGAAGTGTTCAAATCCAGGTTGGATGAGGCCTTGAGCAACCTGTTCTAGTGGGAGGTGTCCCTGCCTATGTCAGGGAGTTGGAACTGGCTGATCTTTGAGGTCCCTTCCAGCCTAACTCCTTCAGTGAAAATGAGTTTGTCTTTAGGGAATTTTAGAAACTTGGTTAAGAGCATAAACACACAGCTGGATGGATGGATGAGTAACTGAGGTTACTGCAGGGAAAAAGGAAGTAGTAGGTATCAAACTCTTACTTTAGGATACTAAAATAGAAAGTGAAATACCAGTGGAGTATACTTCTGAGCCCTGCTGTGTGTTACAGGATTGGGAACAGGCTGCTTTCTCTTCTGTTCCATGACTGGAAGCCAGAGACCCTGAGCTGTTGCTATGAGCACAGACTGAATGAGTTGGGGCTGTTCAGTCTGCAGAAGAGGAGGCTCCCAGGTGACCTTCCTGTGGCCTTTCAGGATCTGAAGGGGGCTACAAAAAAGATGGGGAGGGACTTTTCAGGCTCTCAGGGAGTGAGATGACTGGGGGGGAATGGAGCAAAGCTGGAGGTGGGGAGAGTCAGGCTGGCTGTGAGGAGGAAGTTGTTGAGCATGAGAGTGGTGAGAGCCTTGAATGAGTTGACCAGAGAGATGGTTGAGGCCCCATGGCTGGAGGTATCTAAGACCAGACTGGGTGAGGCTCTGACCAGTCTGCTCTAGGGTAGGGTGTTTGTGCCCATGGCAGAGGGGTTGGAAATGGCTGATCCTTGTGGTCCCTTCCAAGCCTGACTGATTCTATGATTTGTTGATGTCAATAAAGTCTGGAGGCACTTAATAGCATTTCTGATAAGCAATCTGCTTTGCCTGGCTCCTTGCTTGGACGTGGCAAGTGAATGCTCTCATCAGCATGCTCAGAGATACGTGCCAAGGATGTCTCTTCAGATAATCCAGGGTTAGGAAGCCACTGATACTTTGAAGGGGGTTGGTTCAGTTCCTGACTTGTGTCTGTTTGGCTGTACACCAGCTCCTGAGTAGGTGCTGCTGCTGGTGAACTGGAAAGTAGTTTCTGCTGCTATCAAATGCTGGCAATTGGTACAACGTGTCAAGTAGTTAAGAAGCAGTCAGAAGTGACAGTCAAAATAGTGTTGGAAGTCTTCATAGCTTTGGACTATCTGTGAAGTATAAAATCTGCTTCATTCCAGTCAGGGACTGTGGGTAATTTTATCAGGACTAGCTGATCACCAGGGAGAAGAGAGACAGGGAGTTGCTAAGGCTGACATTCAAGCAGCTGGTGCTATTGAAGGAGCTGGGCTCTTAGTTGGGCTGTGTTTGCTTTGGGTTTTGGGGGCTTTATGAGGTGAAAGGATAAAACTCTTGATAAATTGTAGTGGTTATGGAATTTGTGGCTCTTTTGGTAGGAGCAAGATGATTAAGTTGGGTGTTTGAGTCAGATTTGAAGCTAGGCTGATACCTTTCTGTACCAAGTGTTTGAGTTTGTCAGACCTTCTGTTGACACCTGACTTCTGGCACTGTTTGCTCAAAGGTGGTGGTGCAGGCAGCAGAGCTCCACAGTGCTGTCCTGTTTGGCCACAGGTGGCAAAGATGCACATAGAACCATGGAATCAACTAGCTTGGAAGAGACCTCCAAGCTCATCCAGCCCAACCTAGCACCCAGCCCTAGACAATTAACCAGACCATGGCACTGAGTGCCCCAGACAGGCTTGGCTTCAACACCTCCAGGCACAGCGACTCCACCACCTCCCTGGGCAGCCCATTCCAATGCCAATCACTCTCTCTGCCAACAACTTCCTCCTAACATCCAGCCTAGACCTGCCCTGGCACAACTTCACACTGTGTCCCCTTCTGCTGCTGCTGCTGCTTGCCTGGCAGAAGAGTCCAACCCTACCTGGCTACAGCCTCCACAGTACTCTCCTGTTTGGCCACAGAGGACAAAGATGTGCATGTCCCATCCTGGTTTCTGATGATGTAGAGCAGACTGTGCTGAATGTACATGGAGCATGGTACAGCTCTGCCACGACATGGCTGCTTGCTCCAGTGAGACTGGAACTTGGAGCACTCAGTGCTTGCTTGCTTCTGAGAGAGTGATTGGCTTTGGAATGGGCTGCCCAGGGAGATGGTGGAGTCTCTGTGCCTGGAGGTGTTGAAGCCAAGCCTGGCTGGGGCACTTAGTGCCATGGTCTGGTTGATTGTCTGGGGCTGGGTGCTAGGTTGGACTATGTGAGCTTGGGGGTCGCTTCCAAGCTGGTTGCTTCTCTGATTCAACAGGGATGAAATGACTGCACCCATGTGCCATTTGGGGCCAGTTTTCTTTACACAAAGTGTGACTGAACAGCTTTCCCTCACTTCTAAACCTTTCAGACTGAAGAGAGCAGAGAAGCATTTGCTTGTTGACATGCAGGCAGTCTGTGGCAGACATGCTCATGTCTAAGTTCACTCTGCTACCGGTAACACCATTTGAGCACTACCTGTACCACCTCAAGAGAGCTGTGTGCAGTAGAGCTGAGCTTGGAAGCAGTAATACACACTGGGGCTCATGTTTGTATCTCAGTAGCACAAACTGTGTAAATAGTGAAGAACAGGGCCTTAGAATCATTTCTTTTAGTTGCATGGCTTATCAAACATCAGTTAAGCTGCTGCTTTTGTGAATGGGAGTCTTGAAAGGGGCAAGTTAGTAGTGTCTGAAGTTGGATTTTTTTTCTTAGTTGATATTTTTTTCCATCTTGTGTTATTGCAGAAACTGGAACACAAAGAAGTTTTGGTTGGCTTGTTGTTCCTGGTTTTCCCATTCATCCCAGCCAGCAACCTCTTCTTCAGGGTGGGATTTGTGGTGGCAGAGCGAGTCCTTTACATGCCGAGGTAACTATCACAGTTCCAAACCCCTGCAATTGAATTCCTTTCTGATGAGACCACCACCCCCTTGTCTACAAGCAAGCATGATTGTGTCTTCCCTTTTACAATGCTTCAAACATTGTTTTGCTGGGCAGTGCCTTGGAGTTTTGGTGTGATAGCATGAGACCTTGTATAGTTGGTTGAGAACAGATGGCTTGGAAGAAGCAAAGCTGAGAGTTGGAGCTAGATGATCCTTGTGGTCCCTTCCAATCCTGACTGATTCTGTGGTTCTACCTAAAATCCTGGGTTTTTACACAGCATTGTTTTTTTTGTGTGTGCTTGAAACAGCTGAATTCAGAGATCACAGAATCAGTCAGGTTTGGAAGAGACCACAGAGACCATCGAGTTCCAAACACCCTGCCATGGGCAGGGACACCCTAGATCAGACTAGACAGAACCTCATCCAGCCTGGCCTTAAACACCTCCAGGGATGAAGCCTCAACCACCTCCCTGGGCAACCCATTCCAGCCTCTCACCACTCTCATGCTGAAGAACCTCCTCCTCACATCCAGTCTGAATGTCCCCACCTCCAGCTTTGCTCCATCATCCAGAGATGAGCTGTTATTTCTTGAGCAGTGTTCTCAAAGACTCTCTTTCTTAGTAGCATTGTCAGCTTAAATTCTCTTATGTCTTTATCTTAAGGACAGCAGATGAGGAGTTAACCTGCTGTATTCCTGTTGTGGTACTGCTCAGCTTTGCTTCCACATTAGGTGGTCAGTAAAAGCAGAGGTGACTGCTGCTGTCTTTAAAAGCTGCTGGATTCAGTTGTGAAATAAGTGCATGTCCTGTAAGCTGCCTGCCTGCATGCACACCCAAGAGGAGAGGATTTGACTTTGACACTGTCCCACACCACATCCTGGTCTCCAAGCTGCTGACACATGGCTTTGATGGGTGGGCCACTGGATGGATAAAGAACTGGCTTGATGGCTGCACCCAAAGGGTGGCTGTCAGTGGCTCCATGGCCAAGTGGAGGCCAGGGACAAGCAGAGTCCCTCAGGGATCAGTCCTGGCACCAGTCTTGTTCAACATCTTTGTGGGTGCCATGGACAGAGGCATTGAGTGCAGCTTCAGCAAGTTAGCTGCCCACACCAAGCTGTGTGGTGCAGCAGCCAGGCTGGAGGGCAGGGATCCATTCAGAGGGACCTGGACAGGCTGCAGAGGTGGGCACAAGCCAAGCTCAGGAGGTTCAACAAGACCAAGTGCAAGGTCCTGCAGCTGGGTCGGGGCAATGCCAAGCACAAATGCAGGCTGGGCAGTGAGTGGCTGGAGAGCAGCCCTGAGGAGAGGAGTTCAACATGAGTCAGCAGTGTGCACTTGCAGCCCAGAAAGCCAAGCAGAGCCTGGGCTGCATCAAGAGAAGTGTGGCCAGCAGGGCCAGGGAGGGGATTCTCCCCCTGTGCTCTGCTGAGACCCCACCTGGAGTACTGCATCCAGTTCTGGAGCCCCTGGGACAAGAGGGCTGTGGAGATGCTGGAGAGTGTCCAGAGCAGGGCCAGGAGCATGCTGAGAGGGCTGCAGCAGCTCTGCTGTGAGCACAGACTGAAAGAGTTGGGGATGTGCAGTCTGCAGGAGTCTTGAACTAGATGAACTTGGAGGTCTCTTCCAACCTGCTTGATTCTGTGATTCTCATGTCTGGAGCTCCATGCCTGAGAGTGCATTTTGGGGGTAGAAAGAGCCAGTCTGGCTGTGCTTGTTTTTTCCAGTGCCCTGTTCAGTATCTGACTGCTGTGTAGCGAGGCAGGAGCAGCCTACACGGCCTGCCAAGAATGCTTTTTGCGATCAATTACTCCCCATTAGAGAAGTGTGTGTGCAGCCAATGAGTGTGTGGAGTGCCTTTTGTCCCCTGCAGCAACAGCCCTGCCTGCAAGCTGCATTTCAGCTGACTTTGACTTTTCCTCTTAGTGTGTTTGCTCAGCACAGGCTGCAGAGCTGCAGTGGCTTGGTCAGGAAACACCCACGGGCTTATCATGCTCTGGGTAACAGATGCAGGCAATTGGAGCTAGCAAGGTAGTGGGGAACTAAAACTGAGAGAATCAAATGTCTGTTCAGCATTAGGATCTGCCTAAAGCTCATCTCCTCACAGCCTCAAAGGCAGAAGCAGAGTATGCACTTAAAGTCGTGCAGGCATGGGTTAAACTTGCTTGGGAGCAGCCTGAAAGTGAGGGTTAGATTTTACAGAGGGAAAGGGAGTCATCTGAAATAAGTGCTGGAAGCCAAGGAGGTTTGCAGCCCAGAAAAAGGCTCTGGGGTGAAATGTCAAAGCCAAGCACGTTTTCTGGTCTCAGTATAGGTTTGAGGTAATCTCTTCTGTTGCATTAGCAGCCCTTGAACAGGGCACTATTTCATCCATACTTAGTAGGCTGCTCATGGGCAACTCTGTTCCTAACTGACATGTAAATGTTTATGCATCTGGATTCTTGTCCTGGCTGAGATCTGCAGTTACTGCTATGATGAAGTCTGTGGAAGTCAGGAGAAGGGTGATGGTGAGGGGCCTGGAGCACAGCCCTGTGAGGAGAGGCTGAGGGAGCTGGGGGTGTGCAGCCTGCAGCAGAGGAGGCTCAGGGCAGACCTCTTTGCTGTCTGCAGCTCCCTGAAGGGAGGCTGTAGCCAGGTGGGGTTGGTCTCTTCTGCCAGGCAAGCAGCAAGAGAACAATGGGACACAGTGTGAAGTTGTGCCAGGGGAGGTCTAGGCTGGATGTTCTGAGGAAGTTGTTGTCAGAGAGAGTGATTGGCATTGGAATGGGCTGCCCAGGGAGTTGGTGGAGTTGCCATGCCTGGAGGTGTTGAAGCCAAGCCTGTCTGGGGCACTCAGTGCCATGGTCTGGTTGATTGGCCAGGGCTGGGTGCTAGGTTGAACTGTTGAGCTTGGAGCTCTCTTCCAACCTGCTTGATTCTTTGATTCTAACAGCAGCCACCACTGAGGCTGTTCAGAGATTTCCCTCTTTACCATGGTTTTCACACCCAGGCTGCTGCAGTCAGGCTCAGTATTACTGTTATTATGTAGTGCTTTCTTAGCTTGCTGTGCAGCAAAGCAGCTGCCTTCTGCAGGCTGGTGTAAGCTACCATTATGCTGGGTGGTATTGTGTACACTGCTGTACTGCTGGCATCTGGCTCTGTCATTTAGATTAATTTGTAAATTATGGAGTGACTTGAGGAAAACTGCTGTGGAATTGGTGTTTGCTAGCCTGGAAAATACAATTAATCCCCCCCAAAACCCCTGTAATTGTGCAGTAGATGAAATACTGAATGGCCTTGTATGTAAACCAGAGTGCTGCAGTGTAACTTTTGGTGCCTTTTCTTTTCTGTGTGTCTTTGTTTTTCCTCCAGTATGGGATACTGCATTCTTTTTGTCCACGGTCTCAGAAAGCTGTCTACGTGGTTAAATAAGTGGAGGATTCCTGTTCTCACCCTCTTTGCTTTGCTGCTGCTGCTCTTTTCATGGAAGACTGTGAAGCAGAATGAAATCTGGCTGTCACGAGAGTCCCTGTTCAGGTATGAGCCACCACAGGAGAATCTTTGCATGTTTGTGCCCTGTGGCAGGGTTCCATGACGTAGTTTCCTTCAGCAGAAGGCTTTCCACTGCTGCCCTGCTGTGATTTCACATTCTGACTCTTACAAAGGATCACCTACTTTCTGCTTCCTGGCAAGAGTGCCAAAGCTGCTGTCAGCACTTTATCTGCTTTTGTGTGAACTTTGGTTCAGGCAGTTGTGTTTTTAAGACATGCTGGGTTTAAATAACCTCTCTTCTGTGCATCTCCCAATGCTGCAACCCTGCCCTTCTGCAAGGCACAGCAAACCTTCTTCTGCAACCCTCCAGAACACCATAGCAGTGCTGATGAGTAGATTAAAATCAGAATCAACCAGGTTGGAAGAGACCTCCAAGCTCATCCAGTCCAACCTAGCACCCAGCCCTGGCCAAGCAACCAGACCATGGCACTAAGTGCCCCAGCCAGGCTTGGCTTCAACACCTCCAGGGATGGTGACTCCACTACCTCCCTGGGCAGCCCATTCCAATGCCAATCACTCTCTCTGACAACAACTTCCTCAGAACATCCAGCCTAGACCACCCCTGGCACAACTGAGACTCTCTCCCCTTGTTCTGGGAGAAGTTGCCAACCCTACCTGGCTACAACCTCCCTTCAGGTAGTTGTAGCCAGCAATGAGCTCTGCCCTTGGCCTCCTCTTCTGCAGGCTGCACACCCCCAGCTCCCTCAGCCTCTCCTCACAGGGCTGTGCTCCAGGCCCCTCCTCAGCTTCGTTGCCCTTCTCTGGACACCTTCCAGCACCTCAGCATCTCTCTTGAATTGAGGAGCCCAGAACTGGACACAGCACTCAAGCTGTGGCCTGAGCAGTGCTGAGCACAGGGGCAGAATAACCTCCCTTGTCCTGCTGCCCACACTGCTCCTGAGCCAGCCCAGGATGCCATTGGCTCTCCTGCCCACCTGGGCACACTACTGCCTCATCTTCAGCTACTCTCTACCAGCACCCTGAGCTCCCTTTCTTCATGGCTCAGCCACTCTGTTCCCAGTCTGTGGGGCTGCTTGGGGTTGTTGTGGCCAAAGTATATTGAATTTTCTTTGCCCATGTCCTTAATGACAGAACCAAAATGCCATGAAGTGCCAGGCTTTAATGCCCCATATTTCATTGGGTTTGATTACTCTTAGCCAAATGGCTCTCTTTACAAACTCATTTATATATATGTTTTTTTTTGCACTGAAGCAAATTGTTTCATTTTGTGTCTTGCCATCAAACCTACTGCATTTGCCTCCAGCTGCTTTCAGCAGTTGTCTAATTGTGCAGTAATTGCAGGAAAGCAGGTGATGGGCACAAGGGTTGCTTAGTTTTGTTTTCTAACTTATTGGCCAGAGCAAACTTTAATTTACACAGCACTAAAGAGAATGAAAACCTCTCTGTGTGCTTTTTTCTTTCCCAGCTTGCAGTAACCTGCAGATGAAAGATTCCTGAGCCAGAAGTCACTTATTTGGGTGGTGTTTTGCTTTTAATAGCCACTGATGGACCTTTCTTCCATTAATGTCTCTAACTGCTTTTTCAAGTGTATTTATAGTTTTGGCTTCTGCAGCATCCTGTGCACTGGGCTCTGCTGTTAAATCACACAGCAGAAAGGCTAAGACTTCCCTTCTGTGTGCTGTGAGCCTTCTGCCTGATCATCTTTTCTGGTGTCCCCTAATTCTGATGTGCTGAATAAATAGTGAGTAACCACCAGCTCCTCACACACCCTCTGCCTTCCATGCCTTTGCTCTGTGCCCTCACCCAAGGTAGTAGTTTTTGTGCTGGAGTCTGCTAGGTTTGAACTCTTCTCATATGGAAGCTGCTCTGCATTTCTGGTCCTGCTTGTCATTTTTTGCTTGATGCTTTCAAAGTCTAATCAGTGACTTTGAGGAGACCAGAACCACCTGTCAAGACCTACAGCAAAGTAAGACTGGTTTCTGGGTTTTGTCCTCTCCTACTAACTCTGTTCTGGGCCCCTCAATTCAAGAGAGATGTTGAGGTGCTGGAACATGTCCAGAGAAGGGCAACAAAGCTGGTGAAAGGCCTGGAACACAAACCCTATGAGGAGAGGCTGAGGGAGCTGGGGGTGTGCAGCCTGCAGAAGAGGAGCCTCAGGGCAGAGCTCATTGCTGTCTGCAGCTACCTGAAGGGACATTGTAGCCAGGTGGGGTTGGGCAATAGAACAAGGGGACAGAGTCTCAAGTTGTGCCAGGGCAGGTCTAGGCTGGATGTTAGGAGGAAGTTGTTGTCAGAGAGATTGGCATTGGAATGGGCTGCCCAGGGAGGTGGTGGAGGCACTGTCCCTTGAGGTCTTCAAGAAAAGACTGGATGAGGCACTTAGTGCCATGGTGTGGTTGGTTGCATAGGGCTGGGTGCTAGGTTGGACTGGCTGAGCTTGGAGGTCTCTTCCAACCTGGTTGATTCTATGATTCTAATTCCTGATCTTCCAGTTGCCTTTTGTGACCTCTGATGAGCACTGGGTGATATTTTCACAGCACTGTCCACGCAAACTCCAAGACAGATTCAGAGAGTTCTATGAGTTGGTAAAGACCTGTAAGTCCAGCTATTAACCTAGCGCTGCCAAACCCACTGCTAAACCATGGCACAAAGCACCACAGCTGCAGTGCTTTTAAGTACCTCCAGGAATGATTACCCAAGCATGTCTCTGGACAGCCTGTTCCAATGCTTTGCAACCCTTCTGCTTAAGGATTTTTTTCCTAATGTCCAATTTAAACCTCACCTGGCTCAACTTGAGGCCATTTCTCTTCATCTTTGTTGCTTGTGACATGGGAGAAGAGCAGTAACACCCACCTCTCTCCAGCCTCCTTTCAGGGAGCTGCAGGCAGTGCCATCCACCTCTCTCCAGCCTCCTTTCAGGGAGCTGCAGGCAGTGCCATCCACCTCTCCCCAGCCTCCTTTCAGGGAGTTGCAGGCAGTGCCATCCACCTCTCTTCAGCCTCCTGTCAGGGAGTTGCAGGCAGTGCCATCCACCTCTCCCCAGCCTCCTTTCAGGGAGCTGCAGGCAGTGCCATCCACCTCTCTCCAGCCTTCTTTCAGTTACTTCTCATAGACCCTTTATCAGCTTCACTGCCCTTCTTTGGACACACTCCAGCACCTCCCTGTGTGTTTTTTGTAGTGAAGAGCTCAAAACTGAACAACAATTTTGAAGGTGCAGCCTCGTCAGTGCCAAGTACAGGAAGGTAATCACTTCCCTAGTCCTGCTGGCCACTCTATTTCTAATACAAGCCATATCCTATTGGCCTTCTTGGCCAGCTGTTGTGAGTGGAAATGTCCAATTTATAGACCTCAGTCTGGCTGCAGATTTATGCAGAGTTAGAGTGTGTGTACAGACTCTCTGATCCTCATGCCTGTACCAGAACTGCACTTCATCTGCTCTCTTCTTGCCCAACCTTCGGTAAGGTGAGATCCTTCTGCAGTTGTTTGCACTTAGCTTTGATGCCTGCAGCGTGAGTCACGTTGGTGTCCTCAGCAAATGCATTGCCTCCCTGTTTGTTTGCTCCCTTCTCAATACCCTTTGTGAACACATGAAGCAGCTCAAATACCAGTGCAGGTCTCAGGGGAGCTCTGCTTGCAGACTTCTCTGATTGCAAAAGCTGCCCACATAATCACGCTCTTTGCTCGCTGTCTTTCAGCTGAGTATTGATTCAGGACAAGACCTTCCTGCTTGCTTCACTTAAGAAACTGGAAGTCTTCAGTGAAGGGTTTTGTCAAAAGGCTTTTGAACGTTGAAGTGCAGAGCAGTGGTGTGTGTGATTCTGACCTCCCTTCTCTGTAGTGGCAGCCTCATTTGAATGAAGGGGTACAGACTGCAGCTGCCAGCAGCGTTGGGTTTGATTTTCTTTGGATGACTACCACCAGCTGCAGTGGATTGTTGCTGTTCTTGGTCTTGATTTATTTTAGAGCCTCATTTACTGCCACTTCACTTCTTAAGGCAGTGCTTTTGACTTGCCCCCTGTAAGGAAAGGCTCCTATGTGGCAGCCTCCTCTGTTCTCCTGTATCATAGAAACAACCAGGTTGGAAGGAATTGAGGGGTCCAGAACTGGACACAGCACTCAAGGTGTGGCCTGAACAGTGCTGAGCACAGGGGCAGAATAATCTCCCTTGTCCTGCTGCCCACACTGCTCCTGAGCCAGCCCAGGATGCCATTAGCTCTGCTGCCCACCTGGGCACTGCTGCCTCAGTATCATCAGGGTTGGAAGAGACCTCACAGATCATCAAGTCCTCATCTTCAGCTCCTTTCTACCAGCACCCCCAGGTCCCTCTGTGCCTGGCTGCTCTCAGCCACTCTGTCCTCAGTCTGTGGGGCTGCTTGGGGTTGTTGTGGCCAAAGTACAGAACCCTGCACTTGACCACAACATTCAGTCCAACCTCTTCCAGAGCAGGAGCACCTAGAGCAGATCACACAGGAACACATCCAGGTGGGTTTTGTGGAGTCTCCCTCTCCAGAGAAGGAGACTGAGACTCCACAACCCCCCTGGGCAGCCTGTTCCAGTGCTCTGCCACCCTCACAGGGAAAAATAATGTGGGATTTGAGTAATGCTAGGATTTGAGGTTAGAAAATACCCCTGCTGTTTCATTTATCAGGTTTCTGGCTCCTGGGCCTTCTGTCATGACACAGAGAGGAATTGTTATGCCTGCTGCTTATTTTCCATTTCTATTGCTTATTGATGTCGTGGAAGGCACAAAGGAAGGAACTCCTTTGGAGAAGTGACGTCCACTCAGGGTGGGCTTGTTTCTGATTACAGCCAGGTCAGTGCCATGGCTTTGCAGAAGGGCAGGCATGCTGGGCTGGGAAAGAGGGAAACAGGAGAGTTTGGAAGAGCACAGTGGAAATTTAGATTGAAATTGTGAGAGGCTGGAGGCTTGCAGAGAGCAGGGACGGAAAAACCTTGTGCTCTACTTTGTTATTTAACCTCCACCCTTTCCTGCTTGGCTTTCCTTATGGAAATTGTTTCCTCTGTCAATGAGCAGAGTGTTCTTGGCTGGTCAAGAATCAATTAGCAGGAATGTTTGCCCAAAGTCTCCTAAAAAAATCCCCAGCCCAGCCATAGCTGTGTTTGCTGCTACCTCCTACGGCACAGACTCCAAGAAGCCTGAGTCATTGCTGTGTGCATTTGCAAAGTGAAACAGCCCCCACTCCTCCAAGGAAAATAAATAGGTCAGGGAGCCTGAGCAGTGTGATGCAGAAGAGAGCAGCCTAAGAACTCCAACTGATTCCTGCCTTCCCTATGGCATCCCACCTCCAGCACAAGCACACAGATGAAAGAGGCTTTATTAGTATGGTCTTAATAAATGGAACAGCAGGAGTAGTGATAAATTCTCTTTGAAGGGAAAGAGTCCAGAATTAAAATACTTAAGCATAAGCAGCTCTCCTTTCAAACTGTATCCCCTGGGAGCTGGGTACATGTGTGTGTGTCATGTGCTCCTGAGAGCTGGCTACATGTGTGTGTGTGTGTGATGTGCTCCTGTGAGCTGGTTATGTGTGTGTGTGTGTGATGTGCCCCTGAGACCTTGTTATGTGTGTGTGATGTGCTCCTGAGAGCTGGTTATGTGTGTGTGGGGGGCGGATGTGCTCCTGGGAGCTGGCTATGTGTGTGTGTGTGTGTGATGTGCTCCTGAGAGCTGGCTACATGTGTGTGTGTGTGTGATGTGCTCCTGTGAGCTGGTTATGTGTGTGTGTGTGTGATGTGCTCCTGAGAGCTGGTTATGTGTGTGTGTGTGTGTGTGTGTGATGTGCTCCTGAGAGCTGGCTATGTGTGTGTGTGATGTGCTCCTGAGAGCTGGCTATGTGTGTGTGTGTGATGTGGTCCTGAGAGCTGGCTATGTGTGTGTGTGTGTGATGTGCTCCTGAGAGCTGGCTATGTGTGTGTGTGTGTGATGTGCTCCTGAGAGCTGGTTATGTGTGTGTGTGTGTGATGTGCTCCTGAGAGCTGGTTATGTGTGTGTGTGTGTGTGTGATGTGCTCCTGAGAGCTGGTTATGTGTGTGTGTGTGTGTGATGTGCTCCTGAGAGCTGGCTATGTGTGTGTGTGTGTGATGTGCTCCTGAGAGCTGGCTATGTGTGTGTGTGTGATGTGCTCCTGAGAGCTGGTTATGTGTGTGTGTGTGTGTGTGATGTGCTCCTGAGAGCTGGTTATGTGTGTGTGTGTGTGTGTGATGTGCTCCTGAGAGCTGGCTGTGTGTGTGTGTGTGTGTGATGTGCTCCTGAGAGCTGGCTATGTGTGTGTGTGTGTGTGTGTGCTCCTGAGAGCTGGCTATGTGTGTGTGTGTGTGATGTGCTCCTGAGAGCTGGCTATGTGTGTGTGTGATGTGCTCCTGAGAGCTGGTTATGTGTGTGTGTGTGTGTGATGTGCTCCTGAGAGCTGGCTCTGTGTGTGTGTGATGTGCTCCTGAGAGCTGGCTCTGTGTGTGTGTGTGTGTGTGATGTGCTCGTGAGAGCTGGTTATGTGTGTGTGTGATGTGCTCCTGAGAGCTGGCTCTGTGTGTGTGTGTGTGTGTGATGTGCTCCTGAGAGCTGGCTCTGTGTGTGTGTGTGTGTGTGATGTGCTCCTGAGAGCTGGCTATGTGTGTGTGTGTGTGATGTGCTCCTGAGAGCTGGCTATGTGTGTGTGTGATGTGCTCCTGAGAGCTGGCTCTGTGTGTGTGTGTGTGTGATGTGCTCCTGAGAGCTGGCTCTGTGTGTGTGTGATGTGCTCCTGAGAGCTGGCTATGTGTGTGTGTGTGTGTGTGTGATGTGCTCCTGAGAGCTGGCTATGTGTGTGTGTGTGTGTGATGTGCTCCTGAGAGCTGGCTATGTGTGTGTGTGTGTGATGTGCTCCTGAGAGCTGGTTATGTGTGTGTGTGTGTGTGTGTGATGTGCTCCTGAGAGCTGGCTATGTGTGTGTGTGTGTGATGTGCTCCTGAGAGCTGGTTGTGTGTGTGTGTGTGTGTGTGATGTGCTCCTGAGAGCTGGCTATGTGTGTGTGTGTGTGTGTGATGTGCTCCTGAGAGCTGGCTGTGTGTGTGTGTGTGTGATGTGCTCCTGAGAGCTGGCTATGTGTGTGTGTGTGTGATGTGCTCCTGAGAGCTGGCTATGTGTGTGTGTGTGTGTGATGTGCTCCTGAGAGCTGGTTATGTGTGTGTGTGTGTGTGATGTGCTCCTGAGAGCTGGTTATGTGTGTGTGTGTGTGTGATGTGCTCCTGAGAGCTGGTTATGTGTGTGTGTGTGTGTGTGATGTGCTCCTGAGAGCTGGTTATGTGTGTGTGTGTGTGTGTGATGTGCTCCTGAGAGCTGGTTATGTGTGTGTGTGTGATGTGCTCCTGAGAGCTGGCTATGTGTGTGTGTGTGTGATGTGCTCCTGAGAGCTGGTTATATGTGTGTGTGTGTGTGTGATGTGCTCCTGAGAGCTGGCTATGTGTGTGTGTGTGTGATGTGCTCCTGAGAGCTGGCTATGTGTGTGTGTGTGTGTGATGTGCTCCTGAGAGCTGGCTATGTGTGTGTGTGTGTGATGTGCTCCTGAGAGCTGGCTATGTGTGTGTGTGATGTGCTCCTGAGAGCTGGTTATGTGTGTGTGGGGGGCGGATGTGCTCCTGGGAGCTGGCTATGTGTGTGTGTGTGTGTGATGTGCTCCTGAGAGCTGGCTACATGTGTGTGTGTGTGTGATGTGCTCCTGTGAGCTGGTTATGTGTGTGTGTGTGTGATGTGCTCCTGAGAGCTGGTTATGTGTGTGTGTGTGTGTGTGTGTGATGTGCTCCTGAGAGCTGGCTATGTGTGTGTGTGATGTGCTCCTGAGAGCTGGCTATGTGTGTGTGTGTGATGTGGTCCTGAGAGCTGGCTATGTGTGTGTGTGTGTGATGTGCTCCTGAGAGCTGGCTATGTGTGTGTGTGTGTGATGTGCTCCTGAGAGCTGGTTATGTGTGTGTGTGTGTGATGTGCTCCTGAGAGCTGGTTATGTGTGTGTGTGTGTGTGTGATGTGCTCCTGAGAGCTGGTTATGTGTGTGTGTGTGTGTGATGTGCTCCTGAGAGCTGGCTATGTGTGTGTGTGTGTGATGTGCTCCTGAGAGCTGGCTATGTGTGTGTGTGTGATGTGCTCCTGAGAGCTGGTTATGTGTGTGTGTGTGTGTGTGATGTGCTCCTGAGAGCTGGTTATGTGTGTGTGTGTGTGTGTGATGTGCTCCTGAGAGCTGGCTGTGTGTGTGTGTGTGTGTGATGTGCTCCTGAGAGCTGGCTATGTGTGTGTGTGTGTGTGTGTGCTCCTGAGAGCTGGCTATGTGTGTGTGTGTGTGATGTGCTCCTGAGAGCTGGCTATGTGTGTGTGTGATGTGCTCCTGAGAGCTGGTTATGTGTGTGTGTGTGTGTGATGTGCTCCTGAGAGCTGGCTATGTGTGTGTGTGATGTGCTCCTGAGAGCTGGTTATGTGTGTGTGTGTGTGTGATGTGCTCCTGAGAGCTGGCTGTGTGTGTGTGTGTGTGTGATGTGCTCCTGAGAGCTGGCTATGTGTGTGTGTGTGTGTGATGTGCTCCTGAGAGCTGGTTATGTGTGTGTGTGTGTGTGATGTGCTCCTGAGAGCTGGCTCTGTGTGTGTGTGATGTGCTCCTGAGAGCTGGCTCTGTGTGTGTGTGTGTGTGTGATGTGCTCGTGAGAGCTGGTTATGTGTGTGTGTGATGTGCTCCTGAGAGCTGGCTCTGTGTGTGTGTGTGTGTGTGATGTGCTCCTGAGAGCTGGCTCTGTGTGTGTGTGTGTGTGATGTGCTCCTGAGAGCTGGCTATGTGTGTGTGTGTGTGATGTGCTCCTGAGAGCTGGCTATGTGTGTGTGTGATGTGCTCCTGAGAGCTGGCTCTGTGTGTGTGTGTGTGTGATGTGCTCCTGAGAGCTGGCTCTGTGTGTGTGTGATGTGCTCCTGAGAGCTGGCTATGTGTGTGTGTGTGTGTGTGTGATGTGCTCCTGAGAGCTGGCTATGTGTGTGTGTGTGTGTGATGTGCTCCTGAGAGCTGGCTATGTGTGTGTGTGTGTGATGTGCTCCTGAGAGCTGGTTATGTGTGTGTGTGTGTGTGTGTGATGTGCTCCTGAGAGCTGGCTATGTGTGTGTGTGTGTGATGTGCTCCTGAGAGCTGGTTGTGTGTGTGTGTGTGTGTGTGTGTGATGTGCTCCTGAGAGCTGGCTATGTGTGTGTGTGTGTGTGTGATGTGCTCCTGAGAGCTGGCTGTGTGTGTGTGTGTGTGATGTGCTCCTGAGAGCTGGCTATGTGTGTGTGTGTGTGATGTGCTCCTGAGAGCTGGCTATGTGTGTGTGTGTGTGTGATGTGCTCCTGAGAGCTGGTTATGTGTGTGTGTGTGTGTGATGTGCTCCTGAGAGCTGGTTATGTGTGTGTGTGTGTGTGATGTGCTCCTGAGAGCTGGTTATGTGTGTGTGTGTGTGTGTGATGTGCTCCTGAGAGCTGGTTATGTGTGTGTGTGTGTGTGTGATGTGCTCCTGAGAGCTGGTTATGTGTGTGTGTGTGATGTGCTCCTGAGAGCTGGCTATGTGTGTGTGTGTGTGATGTGCTCCTGAGAGCTGGTTATATGTGTGTGTGTGTGTGTGATGTGCTCCTGAGAGCTGGCTATGTGTGTGTGTGTGTGATGTGCTCCTGAGAGCTGGCTATGTGTGTGTGTGTGTGTGATGTGCTCCTGAGAGCTGGCTATGTGTGTGTGTGTGTGATGTGCTCCTGAGAGCTGGCTGTGTGTGTGTGTGTGTGATGTGCTCCTGAGAGCTGGCTATGTGTGTGTGTGTGTGATGTGCTCCTGAGAGCTGGCTATGTGTGTGTGTGTGTGATGTGCTCCTGAGAGCTGGTTATATGTGTGTGTGTGTGTGTGTGAGATGTGCTCCTGAGAGCTGGCTATGTGTGTGATGTGCTCCTGAGAGCTGGCTATGTGTGTGTGTGTGTGATGTGCTCCTGAGAGCTGGCTATGTGTGTGTGTGTGTGTGATGTGCTCCTGAGAGCTGGCTATGTGTGTGTGTGTGATGTGCTCCTGAGAGCTGGTTATGTGTGTGTGTGTGTGATGTGCTCCTGAGAGCTGGCTATGTGTGTGTGTGTGATGTGCTCCTGAGAGCTGGCTATGTGTGTGTGTGTGTGTGATGTGCTCCTGAGAGCTGGCTATGTGTGTGTGTGTGTGTGATGTGCTCCTGAGAGCTGGCTGTGTGTGTGTGTGTGTGATGTGCTCCTGAGAGCTGGCTATGTGTGTGTGTGTGTGATGTGCTCCTGAGAGCTGGCTATGTGTGTGTGTGTGTGTGATGTGCTCCTGAGAGCTGGCTATGTGTGTGTGTGTGATGTGCTCCTGAGAGCTGGTTATGTGTGTGTGTGTGTGATGTGCTCCTGAGAGCTGGCTATGTGTGTGTGTGTGTGTGATGTGCTCCTGAGAGCTGGCTATGTGTGTGTGTGTGTGTGATGTGCTCCTGAGAGCTGGCTATGTGTGTGTGTGTGTGTGATGTGCTCCTGAGAGCTGGCTGTGTGTGTGTGTGTGTGATGTGCTCCTGAGAGCTGGCTATGTGTGTGTGTGTGATGTGCTCCTGAGAGCTGGCTATGTGTGTGTGTGTGTGATGTGCTCCTGAGAGCTGGTTATATGTGTGTGTGTGTGTGTGTGAGATGTGCTCCTGAGAGCTGGCTATGTCTGTGATGTGCTCCTGAGAGCTGGCTACGTGTGTGTGTGATGTGCTCCTGAGAGCTGGTTATGTGTGTGTGTGTGTGATGTGCTCCTGAGGGCTGGCTACGTGTGTGATGTGCTCCTCATCCTTAGCTGCACTTGCTGTGTTAGGGTGGGGGCTGTAGCAGAGCCAGCAACTCTCTGCTCATAGCTCCAAGAGAGCAGCAGTTTTGAGTGCCTGTCCTTGTCTCTGCCTGCAGCTCTGGCACCGAAGCAGTGAATGCTTCTATGTGTAAGAATTACTATTCCAGTAATGCCCAGAGGTTGTGTGCAGCTAATAGCTCCCAAGGCCAGTGGCTACGATCAGAGGCGCAGCAGCCACACGTTAGTTGCTTCTGCTGCAGTCTATCTTTGTGGAAACTGTTCCAGAAAATGGTTCTCTTAAGAATAGCATCAATTAACTGATTGAGTGCAGCAATTAGTCACAAAATGTCTTATTCCTGTTGTGCTCCCAGTAAGCAGTGTGGGCATTCCTGCTGAGGAGGAAGCCAGCTGTGAGATGGAGTTTTCATTTCGGTGGGCAGATCGTGGTGCAGAACTCTGCAAGCAGCTGTGGGCAAAGCTTTCACAGGTAGTCATTAGCAATGCTTGGTGCCACTGGCTGCAGATCCCAGAAAGGTGTCCTGTTCACCTCTACACTTCTTCAGCAATGCTCTGCCATTCTCAGCAAAGGGCTTTTGCAGCTGTGAGTGCATTTCTCCTACGGGGAGAGGCAGTGCACACTACCCTAGAGGCTGTGTTAAACAGGAGAGACAGACAAAGCAAAGCAAAAAGATTTGGGAATTTCCTTATCTTTTGTAATCTGTGCCCACAGCAACCTCCAGCAGCCCTACAGGCTGGGGGAGGAGTGGCTGGAGAGCTGCCTGGTGGAAAAGCACCTGGGGGTGTTGGTGGCCAGCTGGCTGAATGTGAGCCACCAGTGTGCCCAGGTGGCCAAGAAGGCCGAGAGCATCCTGGCCAGGATCAGCAATGGTGTGACCAGCAGGAGGAGGGAGGTGATCATGTCCCTGTACTCAGCACTTGTGAGACCACACCTCGAGTACTGTGTCCAGTTTTGGTCACCACAGTACAGGAGGGACACTGAGGTGCTGGAGCGGTGCAGAGAAGGGCAACGAGGCTGGGGAGAGGTCTGGAGAACAAGGCCTGTGAGGAGTGGCTGAGGGAGCTGGGGGTGTTTAGTCTGGAGAAGAGGAGGCTGAGAGGGGACCTTATTGCCCTCTACAACTACCTAAAAGGAGGTTGTAGTGAGGCTGGAGCTGGTCTCTTCTCCCCAGTTACTAATGATAGGACAAGAGGAAATGGCCTCAAGTTGTGTCAGGGAGGTTTAGGTTGGATGTTGGGGAAGAAGTTCTTTACTGAGCAGGTGGTCAGGCACTGGCACAGGCTGCCCAGGGAGGTGGTGGAGTTGCCATCCCTGGAGGAGTTTAAAAGGAGAGTGGATTTGATGCTTGAGGCTATAGTCTGGTGATGAAGGCTGCTGGGATGAAGGTTGGACTGGCCTATCCTAGTGGTCCTTTCCAGTCACAGTGATTCGTAGTGATTTGAGGGATTTGGTTTAGTCAGGGACTTGTCAGTGTGAAACTAAATTGATTGGACTCAATGATCTTGAAGGTCTTTTCCAATCTAAGAAATTCTGTGATTCACTTTTCCTACCTGAGACAGGAGAGTCAGAGATGATGGGCAGAGAAAAGATAGCAGCTGACAGGAATCTACTTGTGAGCAAGAAACAGTCCTTTGTCTGCTTTTACATAACCAGATTCCTCTATCCTTATTTCCCATTGCCTCAGAGAGCTCCTGTGTATGTGCTGGAAAGGATTCTCACATTAAACACAGTGCTGACTGCACCCTGTTCTTGCAGGGGAAATGTTTCCATGGTGTACCTGCTCCTGTTGTCTTTTCTCCCCTCTCTTTAACCTTGAGCCATGCAGGCGTACTGGGTCAGGACTGGGAGCATGCTCTGCATCCCCCCTGGTGGCTGCTGCCTGTGGGATCCATACCTTCTGGCTGGTACCTGTAGCTGACAGATTTAGATCAAGGTCTTCATAAGGTGCTTTGTGAAGCTGAGCTTGCAGCAGCAGGGAGCCTGCTCTGGCTGTGCTGTAGCAAGCGCTGGGTGCTTCCCGTCTCAATATTCACCTTTCTGAGGTCTCCCAGTGGGAGAATTCACATTTCTAAGTGCAGTGACACTGGGCCACAGGCATTGTTTATGCTAGGGGTACGTGCAGTGACAGCAACCAGGCCAAGTTGAATTGCTGCCTCTTACTTCTGTCTGCTTGGAGCATATGGTGTACCAGTGCATGGGGCGAGCTTGGGGTTGCAATAGAAGTTGTGTTGGACAAGGGCTCAGGAGGTGGCAAAGTGCTCAAAATCCAAGCAGAATTCTCAGACAAAGGGACCACGAGAAGAAGGAGGACCTTAGGGCAGGGGGAGGAACCTGGCCACTAACACCATCCTGCTTCTGTTCCTCTTCACAGCTCAGGAGTGAAGACTCTGCCCCACAACGCCAAGGTGCACTACAACTACGCCAACTTTCTGAAGGACCAGGGCCGTAATGCTGAGGCAATCTACCACTACAAAACTGCTCTCAAGTAAGTCCCCTGGGGGCCTGGGGGGGCTCCACCTGCATGGTGCAGCCTGCCACTGGCCCAGTGGCATGGGACAAACTACCTACTCCTCATCCGTGGCTTCCAAGGGCAGGGAGTAGGCAGCTTTGCTTTTAAGGGCTGGGAGAAGCTTGCTGGCCTGATGTTTCTGTGGCTTTAAAGGAGATCACCTCATTTCCCTCCAGATCCACGTGTTTGTGGGGTGTGTGTGCACACTTTGGTGTATGAAATAGAAGTGTTACCATAGCTACACAGAGAGCAATGCTGCTGAGCAGGAGGTAGTTGTCATCAAGGCAGTTTCTGGTTCCTAGGCCGTTTATCTTAGTAAACTGTTAATGGTGCATGGCTGGAAAGTGGCAGTGCTGTAGCCATCTGAAGTGCAGCAGTTAACAGCAGTGCTCACTACTTGCATTGAGGCTTCTGTCCACAGAGCCTTGCATGAACACTGAACTAACTGATTCTGAACATGCTCTTGTGCAGTAACAGGGTAAATGTCAGTACTGCACTTCTAGACAGGGGGAAGCTGAAGCAAGAGCGTGAATTACCTGGTCCGTAGATGTGTGGCTAATCTGGGCTCAAGGTTGGTCTGTAATAGGGCACATCCCCTGTGGGACCTCTGGAGGACCTTTCTGACCATGTGTTCTGTGTGAATGGGGTCACTCCCTGCGAGCAGCACCCTTGCTTGCTGCTGCTGCCAGGGGTGTTAGCATAGCTGCTGCTTCCCCTGCCCAGTCAGTGCTCAGTGCAGCCAGCAGCTCACCCAAACCTCTCTCTCCCGGTCCTGGAGGACTGGGAGAAGTGACAAGAGTCTCAGGGGGGTGATTGCAGGAAAAGGGATGAGAGGGAGTGGCAAGGAAAAGCAGACATTGATGGTTCAGCTAATATCTTTGGGAATAAAAGTATGCGTGGGAGGGTCAGACAAAGCGAGGAGTGGCTCTGCTGGAGAGAAAAGGCAGAGCTGAGTTCCACAGAGCACTTCAGGAGGTGCCAGGAATGTTGTTTCCTGGCATGTGGTGTGGCAGGAAGCTCCAGAAATTACAGCTGTGTTTTGTCTTCTGGCCAGCTGAGAGGGCTGTAACAGGCTGTCTGAGGGCTCCTTACTACCCAAGTTAAGCTGGGGAGACAGAAGCTCATTGTCAGTGAAGCTGGGTAAAGGTGATGGTTAGCTTTGGTGAGCTGATCCCATTCTGTGTTACTGTGCTGGACATTAAGGAAGTCATCTAGAAAAACCTGGATCCTGTTCTTTTAGTGTTTCCAGGAATGGAAAAGCCAGCACAAGCCTCAGTAAATCATAGTGGGAGTTAATTGCCTTGGCTATTGAAAAGGTCCTCTCTTATTTTTAGTCTGATTTGTTTAACATCAGCTTCCACTTACTGGATTTGTTTACACCTTCAGATGTTGCACTGAAGGCCCCATTGTCAAAAATCTGTTTTCCAAAAGGTGAATCAACTTCTCCTTTAACCTACTTCTTGACATGACTCCTTCAAGTAGCTGCTGGGGTTTGATTGTGTTAGGAGATTTCCTGCAGTCCTCCAGGTGTTCCTGCAGTTAGTCTCTGAACTTTCTCCAACTTACCAGAGAAGCCTATTCTAAGTTAAAAAAGAAGAGGGACTGACAGAAATGGGAAGAGATTGAACAGGGCCAAGGGCAGGGTTCTACACTTGGACCACAACAACCCCAAGCAGCATTACAGGTTGGGGACAGAGTGGCTGAGAGCAGGCAGGCAGAGAGGGAACTGGGGGTGCTGGGAGAGAGTAGGCTGAAGATGAGGCAGCAGTGCCCAGGTGGGCAGCAGAGCCAATGGCATCCTGGGCTGGCTCAGGAGCAGTGTGGGCAGCAGGACAAGGGAGGTTCTTCTGCCCCTGTGCTAAACTCTGCTTAGGCCACACCTGGAGTGCTGTGTCCAGTTCTGGGCTCCTCCATTCAAGAGAGAAGTTGCAGTACTGGAAGGTGTCCACAGGAGGGCGACAAAGCTGTGAGGGGCCTGGAGCAGAGCCCTGTGAGGAGAGGCTGAGGGAGCTGGGGGTGTGCAGCCTGCAGCAGAGGAGGCTCAGGGCAGAGCTCATTGCTGTCTGCAGCTGCCTGAAGGGAGGCTGTAGCCAGGTGGGGTTGGGCTCTGCTGCCAGGCAAGCAGCAACAGAAGAAGGGGACAGAGTCTCAAGCTGTGCCAGGGCAGGTCTAGGCTGGATGTTAGGAGGAAGTTGTTGGCAGAGAGAGTGATTGGCATTGGAATGGACTGCCCAGGGAGGTGGTGGAGTCACCATCCCTGGAGGTGTCTAAGCCAAGCCTGGCTGGGGCACTTAGTGCCATGGTCTGGTTGATTGGCCAGGGCTGGGTGCTAGGTTGGGCTGGCTGAGCTTGGAGGTCTCTCCCAAGCTGGTTGATTCTTTGGTTCTATGAAATTACCCACGTGCTAATACCCAGAGAAGCATAACTACTCCTACTGACACTGCCTTTGCTCTCTGCTTGCATAAATGGGATTTGCTGAGGAAAGATTTTGCCCTTCTAACTCAGCAGCACCCATTTATTGCTGTTGCAATCCTGCCTTCTGCTCTGCACTCTTTAAATTATGAAAGGCTCTGTTCTGAGAAATGGCTGCAAATGTTTCCTCTGCTTTATTAGCTAGCATGGTTTGTGCTGCTGCTGCTGTTTGTAGAGCATCCAAAGCCTCATAGAGGCTTGGAACCACACAGACCCAGCTGTGCTTGGTGTTTTGGTGGCGCTGGTGCTGGCACTCCACTTGCTTCAGTGATTGCAGCATTAGTTGGCACTGCTGAAAAGCCTCTGTGCAAGCATCTTGCACGTTTGCAATCTGAGCTGGCAGCACAGGCCAGGAGCTGGGAGTTTCCTGTTGGATCTGTTGCTGTACTGCTTGATCCAACCCCCTTGTCTCTGCAGTTCTGCTTTCCTTACTTTTCACCCTTTCTTCCCACCTCTGTCACAGGAACATGGTTCAGGGCCTGTGCACTAAGCCAGCATGAGAAGTGCAGTGTGTGCTCCTGTTGAGAGTTACACCCCAGGTTTATCCACAGGTGTACCTCTTCTGCAGTGCCTGGGCTTGTGTGCAGGCCTTGCAGCCTCCACTAGGTGCAGCCTTTGTTGGAATGGAGCAGGTGATGGACGTGGGACAGGCAGTGTGTGGTGATCAATATAGTGGAAGACCCTAGACAGGTACTGCAGATGAGAATAGATTTCATGTCCATCCTCACAGACTCCAACTGTGCAGTCTCTGCTCTGGTTGTAAACCAATTACTCTACATTTAGAGAGAAGGAAGCTGTGGTACCCTGACCAGATTTTGGCAGTCCAGAGTATTTTTGGACACTGGCTTGACCTGAAAATGGAAGAACAGCTGGGGAGCTGAAGCACCCATAGCATCAAGCAGGCTGGAAGAGAGCTCCAAGCTCCTCCAGTCCAAACTAGCACCCAGCCCTGTCCACTCAACCAGACCATGGCACTAAATGCCTCATCCAGGCTTTGCTTCAACACCTCCAGGCACAGCGACTCCACCACCTCCCTGGGTAGCCCATTCCAATGCCAATAACTCTCTCTGACAACAACTTCCTCCTAACATCCAGCCTAGACCTCCCCTGGCACAACTTGAGACTCTGTCCCCCTGTTCTGAGAGAAGTGGCCAACCTCACCTGGCTACAGCCTCCCTTCAGGTAGCTGCAGACAGCAATGAGCTCTGCCCTGAGCCTCCTCTTCTGCAGGCTGCACCCCCCCAGCTCCCTCAGCCTCTCCTCCCAGGGCTGTGCTCCAGGCCCCTCCCCAGCCTTGCTGCCCTTCTCTGGACACATTCCAGTACCTCAGCAGCTCTCTTCATCTCCATATCAGGTAGTAGGCATAGCAGCACTTCAGATGCTGATACAAGGAGCTTGCCTGATCTCCCCCAGGTACCCCTCACTGGGTATCTGCTCTCCAGGTGAGTCTAGGTGGATCCACACTCTCCAGATTACAGAAGACACAACTCAAGAGGCAGTGCTGTCAGAAGTACAGGAGATCAAAATATTGTCTCTGCCTAGTGCAGAGTGAGCAGATCAATAAGGGATTTAATAAGGAAATGGAATCAATAAGGATGTGGACTGCTGCCACCCAGGAAAGAGTTGCTGGGAGATAGTAAAGGGAGAGCATCATCGTGCTGGGCCAGCTTCATCTGTGGCACGTGGCTGATGGCCCATCCATCACTCCAAGTGGCTTCTAAAGCTTTGCCAAATTACAGTTTCAGCCTGCTTAGTCTCTGCTGAGTGAGCCCAGCTGTTTGCTGAGCAGAAGTGCTTCTGCCAGGCCACACTTGGCTGCTTGGGCTGCTGGCAGTTACCCCTCCACCAACATAACGATGCCTTCCTGTGTGCTGCTGTTCTGCCAGAAGGGTGGATTGCTGTGTGGCTGTTGAGTGCTCCTGTGAGGTAGGCAGGTGATGCTGCAGCCATAGCTGTGGGAAAGGATGCTGTTTTATCACTCCTCAGTGAGTGTGAGGTGCCAGACAGAGACAGGACACCAGCAGAGCCTTTATTTGTTAATAAATGGGGGGGAGAGGGGCAGAGAAGTCACCTTTCCCTGCTGCTATTGCACTGGTTCAGAATGTTAGTTCTCAAAGTGGCTTTGTCTTACTCCCTGTCATAGAATGGTTTAGGTTGGAAGGGACCTCAAGGATCATCCAGTTCCAACCCCATGCCATAGCCAGGGACACCTCCCACTAGAACAGGGCACTCAAGGCCTCATCCAACCTGGCCTTGAACCAGGGAGGTTGTGGAGCACAGAAGCACCCAATGTGATCTTTGATTTCCAGAGCTGGCTGAGTCTAGTCTGGGTGATTTACATAGTGGGGAGGGGTGGGGAACACCCCAACCACTACAACACCCTACCCTAGATCAGGCTGGCCAGAGCCTCATCCAGCCTGACCTTAAACACCTGCAGGGATGGGGCCTCAACCACCTCCCTGGGCAACCCAGTCCAGGCTCTCACCACTCTCATGCTGAAGAACTTAGAATCATAGAATCAATCAGGTTGGAAGAGACCTCCAAGCTCAGCCAGTCCAACCTAGCACCCAGCCCTGGCCAATCAACCCGACCATGGCACTAAGTACCTCCAGCTTTGCTCCATTCCCCCTAGACCTGTCACTACCTGATAGCCTAAAAAGTCCCTCCCCAGCATTTTTGTCTGCCCCCTTCAGATACTGGAAGGTCACCTGGGAGCCTCCTCTTGTCCATGAGGCCATGCTTGGTATTCAAGTGCAGGCTAGACAGAGGAGGCTAGCTTCAAACCAGCACAGGTGTCCCTGGGCATGGCAGGGGGGTTGACCCTAAATGATCCTTGTGGTCCCTTCCAACCCTGGCTGATTCTAGGATGCTTCTTGATGTCCATGTCCCTCACTGAGAGAACGGAATGGGTTCCTAACATCCCTGCAACAGCTAGAAAAGGAGGAAGCAAGGCTGCTCTTTCTCCTCAATCCACTTGAGACACAAAGCCTTCATGCTCTAAGGCAGGCTCAGGTTTCTTGCTGAGCTTTCCCACACACCTTCCTGCTGATTTTTTTACCTACCTTAAATCAGCAGTATCTGAGGTTGGTTAAATTCAGTTAAATTGCCCTCTCCATGCAGTTAAAGAAAACCAGTTGTGTTCATCCAGCCCCTTTATATGTCTGTGTGCCTTGAAAATGCCTCTCAGCACTGACTGCAGGTGGCCCTTAAATACCATCTGTGATTTATTTCTGGAAAGAATTAAAATACCAGCACCATTTGTTAGCCTGCTTTTTACAGGGAGCCAGAAACATGCACAACACTGCTCTGCTGTGACTGCCAGGGCTGCCTTTGCTCCTGAAACCAGCAGTGTCCTTCTGGCACTTTAATGTTGCTTAGGTCAGGCCCTGGGAGCAAGCCTTCTGGTTAAGCATTTGAGGAAGCAGCTTCATGGAGGCTTTGTAGGATGCCTTCTGTTAGTGGATGCTGCAGGCATTTGTCATAGAATGGGTTAGGTTGGAAGGGACCTCAAAGACCATCCAGTTCCAAACCTCCTGCCATAGGCTGGGACACCTCCCACTAAAACAGGTCATTCAGCCTGGCCTGGGAGGGGGGCTGGGAGGGAATGGTCAAGTACAGCTAACAGAAAAAAGCAGATCCAGTTGTCATAGAATCATAGAATGGTTTAGGTTGGAAGGGACCTCAAGGATCATCCAGTTCCAACCCCCTGCCATAGCCAGGGACATCTCCCACTAGAGCAGGTCACTCAAGGCCTCATCCATCCTGGTCCTGAACACCTCCAGGGAGGTTGTGGAGCCCAGAAGCACCCAATGTGATCAAAGCACCTAACACAAGGAGTATACCCTGAAGGTGTGCAGGGTCTGTAGGAGAAGATCTGGTTTGCACTCTCCTTGGGAATGGAAGAGGATCATCAGGATCCCATCACAACCTGCAGCAAGCAAAGGGAAACCAACACAAGGACATGCAACTGTTGGAGCCAGTCCAGAGGAGGGGCACAAAGCTGCTCAGAGGGCTCCAGCAGCTCTGCAGCCTGGAGAAGAGAAGACTTTGAGGACACCTTGGAGTGGCCTTCCAGTATCTGAAAGGAGCTTACAGGAAGGCTGGGGAGGGACTATTGACAAAGTCTTGTAATGACAGGACAAGGAGGAATGGGTTTGAACTGGCAGAGGGGAGATTGAAAGTGGATGTTAGGAAAGGGTTGTTTGCAGTGAGGGTGGTGAGACACTGGCACAGGTTGCCCAGGGAGGTTGTGGATCACAGAATCTTTGATCACATTGGGTGCTTCTGTCTTCCACAGTCTCCCTGGAGGTGGTCAAGGCCAGGCTGGATGAGGCCTTGAGTGACCTGTTCTAGTCAGAGGTGTCCCTCCCTATGGCAGGAGGTTGGAACTGGATGATCTTTGAGGTCCCTTCCAACCCAAACCATTCTATTCTATGATTCCTGTGTGCTCTGTGGAGGTGCCTGCACCATTCACACTGTCTGCAGGCTGGATGTGTTGTGAATTTTAAGTCCTGTGCTGGGCATGAGTAGTTTCCAGGATTTTCAGGACTTGGGTGGATCCTGCATAAATTCTTGATGTGAGGGCATAAGCAAGCAGCCCAGTTTGGTAAGCTGCTGTTGCCTTGGCACTGCAGGGAACGTGTGAGTTAGGCAGGGAAGGGGTTTTTTAACTCATATTTAGTTCTGACATTGTTTTGACTTAAAATCTCCTTTTTTTTTTCCTCCCCCCTCCTGCCCTAGTTTGAGAATTGGATGAAAAAACTTAAGTGGTGGTATTGATTGATCTGCCACAGGTTTGTGTTTTCAGTGACCTCCCTCTTCATAAGCTGTGCTTTTTGGTTTGTGTTTCTTCTTCATGGATGCTGTACTCAAAGGACTCCTGAAGCTTTTGTCAGTTAAAACTATTCAGCTTCTCTTCTTTTCCTGTTTGTGTCCTGGAGAGGTTTCCCTTGATATTAGGGTACAGCATGGCTGCTGTCCCTTGTGTTTGCCCATCTGCCTTGGATGCTCAGGTTAGTGAAAGGGTTTACTGGAGGCAGGGTGCCTGTGGGCTGCTGTTCCTGCTGGCTGGGCTGCTGTGCCATGGGGGAGGTTATATGGCCAGCTCCTCTCTTTATAGAATCAACCAGGGACACCTCATCCAACCTGGCCTTGAACACCTCCAGGGAATCACAGAATCATAGAATCAAGCAGGTTGGAAGAGACCTCCAAGCTCATCAACTCCAACCTAGCACCCAGCCCTGTCCAATGATAGAATCGAGCAGGTTGGAAGAGACCTCCAAGCTCATCAACTCCAACCTAGCACCCAGCCCTGTCCAATCATAGAATCGAGCAGGTTGGAAGAGACCTCCAAGCTCATCAACTCCAACCTAGCACCCAGCCCTGTCCAATCATAGAATCGAGCAGGTTGGAAGAGACCTCCAAGCTCAACCACTCCAACCTAGCACCCAGCCCTGTCCAATCATAGAATCAAGCAGGTTGGAAGAGACCTCCAAGCTCATCCACTCCAACCTAGCACCCAGCCCTATCCAGTCAACTCAACCATGGCACTAAGTGCCTGATCCATTCTTTCCTTGACCATGGCTCTGCACTTCTTTTGATAGCCTCTTGTGCCCTTTGGTGGCTGTGGGAGCTGCTGGTGGTGCAGCCTTTTCCCCTACTGTGGCAGTTTCCATGGATAACTGCACATTAGCCTGGCCCCATCCCTGTTGCTCTCTGCTCTCAGGCAGCCATGCAAGAGCAAGGTGAGGGGTGGGAGTTGTCAGGCAAAGCCTTTTGCCCCTGAACTACTTCTGGCAGCAGACCAAAGGCTGTTTAAAGGCAGGACTGCAAGCAGAGCTTGCCTGTTGTTTGAGAAGTCTCTCTTAAACTGCATTAAAAGAATCACAGTTCTTGGTGGTGGTGTAGCCATGACAACAAATTTCTCTCCCTGTCTCTCCCTTTTTTTTTGTCTCCTGGAATTGTCTTGTAGTTCAGATGTGTTGCCAAACCTGCATGAAATTAAGAGCCAAAGAAATGCTCCCCAGCTTCTTGATGGCTCTCTGTGGTTTACCCCTGGTTATCTCCTTGTGCCAATCTCTTAACTCTACAAGTTAGTGAGGCTTTTTGTTGGGTGGTATCGGGGGGGACTTTTGCTAGCCTGAAATAAGTGAGAATAATTACTTGGAGGAGTCCTTGTGCAGGGTGTACCTGGAATAGCAAAGGGGAAAGCTGCTTGAATTTGTTCTGACATTTGCAGCCACAGCACTGGAGGAATCATTTGAATTATTCATTCTGCAGCAGGGAAACATCCCACTTGTCTTCTCCTTAGAAATAAATTCCCAGTCTGGTTGGAAAGATGCTTTTAAGAGTTGCTTTCCTTGGGTGTTTTAAAAGGACTTTTTTCCCCATTTACAGAGTTATCATAGAATCAAGCTCATCCAGTCCAACCTAGCACCCAGCCCTGGCCAAGCAACCAGACCATGGCACTAAGTGCCCCAGCCAGGCTTGGCTTCAACACCTCCAGGCACAGCAACTCCCCCACCTCCTTGGGCAGCCCATTCCAATGCCAATCACTCTCTCTGCCAACAACTTCCTCCTAACATCCAGCCTAGACCTCCCCTGGCACAACTTCACACTGTGTCCCTTTGTTCTGTTGCTGCTTGCCTGGCAGAAGAACCCAACCCCATCTGGCTACAACCTCCCTTCAGGGAGCTGCAGACAGCAATGAGCTCTGCCCTGAGCCTCCTCTGCTGCAGGCTGCAGCCTCTCCTCATAGGGTTTGTGTTCCAGGCCCCTCACCAGCCTTGCTGCCCTTCTCTGGACACTTTCCAGCACCTCAACATCTCTCTTGAATGGAGGACCCCAGAACTGGACACAGCACTCAAGGTGTGGCCTGAGCAGTGCTGAGTCCAGGGGCAGAAGATCCTCCCTTGTCCTGCTGCCCACACTGCTCCTGAGCCAGCCCAGGATGCCATTGGCTTTCTTGGCCACCTGGGCACAGCTCTCAGTGCAGGATTTTGAAGGCAACCATTCTGGTTTCTAGAAGAAAGGACAAACTGCTTTGGGGGGTTGTTTTTTTGCACATGGACTGCTTCTTGTAGGAGAAATGTAATGAAATTCAGCTTTCTTTCATAAATAATGCAGCCCTTGCATGTGATTAGGTGAAGCCTAGAGGAGTTTTTGCCTCCTCAGATGCACAGCAAGAAGGATATTGCCTGCAGACTGTTACCATTATCAGTGGTGGTGGCAAGGAAAATGCAGCTCTGTGTGTGTCAGGCAGAAAGCTTTGTCACTGAAGAGAAGCTGCAGGACCAAAGTATTTGTGTTCCAACAGCTGATTCCTTGCCTCTTGGTGTCCTGGCTGCTTGTAAGACAAGATCTGATTTCTGAGTGTTACCATGAAGAGACTTCAAGGTAACTGGAGGCCTCCTCATCCTGGTGATGGTCTTCTGACACTTCCAGTAAATAATGAGATGTGAGGGTGAGGCAACCTCTGCATCAAGCAGTGCTACAGGCTGGGGACAACATGGCTGGAGAGCAGCCAGGCAGAAAGCCCTGCCTGGCTACCAGTACCTGGGGGTGCTGGGAGATGTTTTAATGACAGCCCTGCTAACAAGTTGTTGGAGGAGCAGTGAAGTCTGCTTTCTCCAGAGTTCTCTGCCTTGCAGTTAGGCTCCCTGACGTTCCAGGAGCTTTTGCCATGGGATGAGGGATTTGTCAGCATGGGTTATCTGGTGTCTGGTGAGAGTGCTGAGCTCACGTGGCAGTCTCTCCCTTAATGGAGGCTGTAATGGTTTGGGTGTGACCTGACTCCCCCACACTTAAGAAGATCACCCAGACTAGACTCAGCTGAACTGGGAATTAGAATGGAGCTTTATATTCACAGCTTAGCTCAGTATCCAAGCAGGTGGTTACAATATCTACAGCTATAGACAGAAATGGACAAGTTAAAGGTAATACAGAAACACAGCAGCCCTGCCAGAAACCTGAGTCCCCAGGAGGGCTCCCAACCACCCTTCCACCTTCTCCCCACCCCTCTAACTTATCCCAGACTTTGCCTGACCTTCAGGGTGAGTTTGGAGAATGGGCAAGGGGGGTTAGAAGCAGAGGGATTAGTCACACAGAGAGCAGGTTAGGGAGAGAAGGGAGGCAGCCAGAGCCAGAGAGCAACTCTGTTATCTATATTTGTGTTCTTGTTCTTATCCATCTCAGCAAGGCTCTGAGTGCAGCAGCCATCACCATTGTTTCCTTTTCACAGCCTAGCATCTCATTCCTCTCACTAAAATATCCCAGCTAGGCTCAAACTAGCACAACCCACCCCTGCCTATTTCACTCAGAGTTACACTGAGAATTACCTGTCTAATCTGGCAGCATCTCCCAGCATCACTCAGGCAGTGGTTTTCTGACAGTTGGAGGAACATAGTGTGTGCTGTCAGGTTGGCTGGTGGTGGCCAAGAGGCTCCAAAGGTGTTCTGGGGGTAGAGAGGCAGGCTGCCTCTCCATCTCTCACATGTGTGCACGCACGCCAGGCACCACCACGTAAGCTTTGCTCCTTATGAAACAAGGCTGAAAGCAGGCAGTGCTGAGTTCTGGAAGTGATTTACCCTTGGAATGGGCTGCCCAGGGAGGTGGTGGAGTCGCT
Source organism: Pogoniulus pusillus (assembly GCF_015220805.1). Taxonomy (NCBI): domain Eukaryota; kingdom Metazoa; phylum Chordata; class Aves; order Piciformes; family Lybiidae; genus Pogoniulus; species Pogoniulus pusillus. The sequence continues at coordinate 20,357,282 of NC_087278.1, forward strand.
GTCCTTGGAGGTGTTGAAGCAAAAGCTGGATGAGGCACTTAGTGCCATGGTCTAGTTGATTGGTAGGGCTGAGTGCTAGGTTGGGCTGGCTGAGCTTGGAGGTCTCTTCCAACTTGGTTAATTCTATGATGTCAGAGGCTAGGGATGGTTTTATGTGTGAGCACTGCCAGGAATAGTGCACAGCTTTTATCCCAGCCAACTGGAAAGAAAGCCTCAACAATTTCACTCCCAGTCTGTTTTTTTGGTCCAAAGCAGTATGAATATCCCAGAGAAGAAATGGGGGTCGAGACTGGGTGCTCAGTCACTTGCCCTGAGTTAGACAGGACAGTTTTCACTCCAGTTGCTGCTCAAGGTATCACACAGTGCTGTGTGCCAGCTGCTGACAAGCAGGCAAGCAAGCTTGGTCTTTTCCCTTGGTGCATCTTCCCTTAATACTGCTGTGGAAAGCATTTCTTCCAGCCTGCTTCATCTAGGACAGCTCAGCCTTGATACCAACTGGATTTTAGAGCCAAGGTCAAGACTAAGCAGCAGCCACTGTCTCATCTTTTGCTGATGCAAAACACAGGCAGCCTCTCACATCCCAAAGTGCTGCAGCCTCGCTGGGTAGCTTCACTGATGGAAAGTGATACCGTTTCTATGCCAACTGCAGCCTCACCATGAGTTTCCTACTCTTTGCTACTCTGCAAAAAGATCCATTAGGGACCTCTTCAGAACTCCTTTGAGCAGTGAATGCAGTGGTGTGGGTGGATGGAGATGCTGAGCAGTGCTCCTGAGGGCTTGCAGCAGCAGGAGTGGGTACCTCTGACAAACAGGATGCTTATGTCTATGGGAGGGATGTTGACAGAGGCTGCAGTCCTTAGTTACTAAGAGTGGTGGCTGCATGCTTGAATGATCTGCCTCTGTCTATATGGCTTTTGCAGTCCCTGTCTGCTAGGCTTGATGTTGAGTGGAAAGAAGACTTCTGGATCTTCTTTTGCTTAGCTGTATGAGGCATTGTAGATCAGTTACTGGCATGTGCCTGTTTCTCCTGGAGTTTGGCAGAGCAGCTCTGGCTTGTTTGCAGAGCACTTTGAATGAAGACATTCAAGCTGCCTAGGTTGCTTTGCCTCTTGCTTGGAGGGTGAAATAGGTTTTGAAAGATATTCAGTGTTCCCTTTTGACCTGAAGGTGTACAGGGTCTGTAGGAGAAGATCTGGTTTGCACTCTGCTTGGGAAGTTAAAAGGATCCTCAGGATCCCATCAGAACCTGCAGCAAACAAAGGGAAACCAGCACAAGGACATGCAACTGTTGGAGCCAGTCCTGAGGAGGGGCACAAAGCTGCTCAGAGGGCTGCAGCAGCTCTGCTCTGAGGACAGGCTACAAGAGTTGGGGCTCTGCAGCCTGGAGAAGAGAAGGTTTTGAGGACACCTTGGAGTGGCCTTCCAGTATCTGAAGGGGGCTCCAGGAAGGCTGGGGAGGGACTATTGACAAGGTCTTGTCATGACAGGACAAGGGGGAATGGGTTTGAACTGGCAGAGGGGAGATGGAAAGTGGATGTTAGGAAGGAGTTCTTTGCAGTGAGGCACAGGTTGCCCAGGGAGGTTGTGGAGGACAGAAGCACCCAATCAAAGATCACATTGGGTGCTTCTGTGCTCCACAACCTGCCCTGGAGGTGTTCAAAGCCAGGTTGGATGAGCAACCTGTTCTAGTGGGAGGTGTCCCTGCCTATGTCAGGAGATTGGAACTGGATGATCCTTGAGCTCCCTTCCAACCTAAACCATTCTGTGATTTCCTAGCTGACAGCAGTGGTGGCAGCACTGGTGCCCTCAGCTTGATTTGTCAATGAATGAGTGTCTATAGCTTGATATTTCATCTTTCCTAGGCTGTACCCTCGTCATGCAAGTGCTCTCAACAACCTGGGGACACTGACCAAAGAAGTGGTGGAGGCACAGGACTACTACAGACGAGCCCTCCAGTTAAACCCTCAGCACAACCGTGCTCTCTTCAACCTCGGCAACCTGCTCAAGTAAGTGGAGTGTGGAACTGGCACCAGGGGAATCCCTCTGCTCTGCACACACATCAAGGAATTAGACTCTCTTAAGCCAACTGATGAATCACAGAACTTCAAAGGTTGGAAGGGACCTCCAGGGATAAAGTCCAACCTCCCTGTCAAGGTAGCATCACCCAGGGTAGTCTGCACAGGAACTCATCCAGGCAGGTTTTGAAAGCCTCCAGAGAAGGAGACTCCACAACCTCTCTGGGCAGCCTGCCCCAGGGCTCTGTCACCCTCACTGCAAATAAGTTTCTCCTCACGCTGAGCTGAAGCCTTCTATGCTCCAGTTTGCATCCATTGCTCCTTGGCTTATTGCTGCTGACCAGCAAAAAGAGCTTGGCCTCCTCCACTTGACCCCCACCCCTCAGATGTTTGTATACATGGATCAGATCTCCTCTCGGTCTCTTCTCCAGACTAAACACCCCCAGGGCTCTCAGCCTCAATTCATAGGGCAGATGATCAAGTTCCCCACTCATCCCCCTGGCTCTCTGCTGGACTGTTTCCAGCAGGCCCCTGTCTCTTGAACTGGAGAACCCAAAACTGGACACAGTATTCCATGTGTGGTCTCACCAGGACAGATTAGAGGGGGAAAAGAACCTCCTTAGACCTGCTGGCCACACTTTTCCTTATGCAGCCCAGGGAGGAATGCCATTATTCCTTATAGATGGCCAGGTCTCTGGCACAGAGGTGAGGCTTACTTTGGGTAGCCTTATGCTATCAGACCCTGTTTACAGCTGTGTTTCAGCTGAAGGGAATTAGCTTGGTTCAACCTGAAGGGAGGCTGTAGCCAGATGGGGTTGGTCTCTGCTGCCAGGCAAGCAGCAATAGAACAAGGGGACACAGACTCAAGTTGTGGCAGGGGAGGTCTAGGCTGGATGTTCTGATGAAGTTGTTGGCAGAGAGAGTGATTGGCATTGGAATGGCCTGCCCAGGGAGGTGGTGGAGTGGCCGTGCCTGGAGGGGTTGAAGCAAAGCCTGGCTGGGGCACTTAGTGCCATGGTCTGGTTGGTTGGCCAGGGCTGGGTGCTAGGTTGGACTGGATGATCTTGGAGGTCTCTTCCAACCTACTTGATTCTATGTTGGTTGGACAGGCCAGGGTGATAGGTAGGTTGGACTGGGTGAGCTTGGAGGTCTCTTCCAACCTGCTTGATTCTATGCTTCTATGAAATCAGGCATCAAAACATGCAGTGCCCAAACCAAACTAGTCACCTAAGACTCCCATCTGAGTGGAGAGGTTTCCAGCAGAGCAAGCCACGTTCAAAGACAGGCCTCTGATGCAGATCTAATGAATAACACAGACCCAACAGATCTCTCTCTGCAAATTCCCACTTCACCTCATTAGCTGTCTGGAAGGCTGACACACAGTTCAGGAGTAAGCACCTGACTCTGAGATGCTCAGAGCAATAAAAGCTTCATCCCATTAGAGGTTGGGTCTGGATTTGAGAGAGAAGCTGGCTTGCATCCCCATACAGCTGTTCTGCTGAGCAAGAAAATGGATTCATCAGCTCATAATTTCCCTTATTATTCAGAGTGCCAGCCTTCAGTGAGGAGAACAGCAGACAGTCATAGCCATGCAAATGAATTTGGCTAACCCTAGCTCAAGACTGAACTTAAACCTATGCAAGAGGCTTTGCCAGTGTGGTAAGATCTGCTAGGAGTACAGTTAAAGACAAATGAATCTCTTTTGCAGCAGCAAAACCTCTTGTTTTGGTGTTTGCAGACAGCTGTGTGAGCTGCAGCAGCAAAACCACATTTTTACTGATACAAACTATGCCTGCTCTGCTGGTAATAGGTCTCTTTTAGGTCAGTCTTTTAGAGCGAAGCAGGCATTAGTGTCAGGATGGTTTCCAGGTGGCACTGTCCAATCTGAACCTGCTTTATCTCTCAGGGCCTGAAATGTTTTCAGTCTGAGTTTCTGTGGCAGATACCAAGTGGATTACTGAAGCTTTGCTGAGCACATTCAGTGTTGGGTAATATCAGGGTAGGGTGTCCCTGCCCATGGCAGGGGGGTTAGAACTGGCTGATCCTTGCAGTCCCTTCCAACCCTGACTGATTCTGTGATCCACTGCTTGAGATTTAAGCTTGAGTAAAAATCTGTTTTGAGGACCAGAGGGTGGAATTTCTAATGTCCTTCTCCTGAGGAAGCCCTAGATGAAAAAGGATGTTTTCATTTGCTCTTTACACCTCATGAAGACAGCTCCGTGCCAGAAGATGAATGTTCTCAGGAAACATTGCAGGGCAATGGCTGAATAAGCCTCTGGTTTTGTTTGCACATCCTAAAATACAGCTACATGTCAACATTTTCCTCCCTAATGTAAATATTGGAGAGTAGATAATTAGGGCCATGCCAACAGATTTCTTGTTTAAAACAGACCCAAAAGATGGCCTGCCTCAGAGTGAGAGATCTTGGCTCTGCTGATGTGCTCTGTGAGCAGTGCCACAGAGCAGCCCTGGTGCTGCTTTGTTGTGCAGCTTCCCTTTCTAGAAATACTTAACTCCTCTGTACAGATTCATCCAGAAGCACAGAGGTCAGTAAAGTCCAGAATACCTCACAGGTGTATAGATCATAGAATCTTAGGTGAGGTTGGGGGGTAGGCAAGGGAGGTTGGAAACAGAAGGATTAATTACACAGAGGAAGCCCAGGGGGAAAAGCACAGACACTGACTCCAGTGGAGACACACATCCTCACTGTCCTGGCTGTGTTTGTGTCACAGAATCATAGTATCAAGCAGGTTGGAAGAGACCTCCAAGATCATCCAGTCCAGCCTAGCACCCAGCCCTGTCCACTCAACCAGACCATGGCACTAAGTGCCCCAGCCAGGCTTTGCTCCAGGGACAGCAACTCCACCACCTCCCTGGGCAGCCCATTCCAATGCCAATCACTCTCTGCCAACAACTTCCTCCTAACATCCAGCCTAGACCTGCCCTGGCACAACTTGAGACTGTGTCCCCTTCTTCTCTTACTGCTTGCCTGGCAGAAGAGCCCAACCCCACCTGGCTACAGCCTCCCTTCAGGTAGTTGTAGCCATCAATGAGGTCTGCCCTGAGCCTCCTCTTCTGCAGGCTGCACACCCCCAGCTCCCTCAGCCTCTCCTCACAAGACTGTGCTCCAGGCCCCTCCCCAGCCTTGCTGCCCTTCTCTGGACACCTTCCAGTACTTCAACTTCTCTCTTGAATTGAGGAGCCCAGAACTGGGCACAGCACTCAAGGTGTGGCCTGACAGGGGTTGAGTACAGTCCTTGTTTTTATCCATCTCAGCAAGCCTAGGAGTGCAGCAGCCATCACCACTGTTTCTTTTTCACAGCCTAGCACCTAATTTTCCTCCTGAAAACTCTCCAGTTATCCTCAAACCAGCCCACACAGCAAAGGTGTACATTTCCTGGCCTTTTCTGCCCCAGATCCCCAGTTGACAGCACATTGGTGTATCAGGGCTGTCCCTCCAATGCTCTGTGCTCTCCCAGATTGCATGGCATTTATAGAAGCAACATCCTCCATGCTGCAAAGCCTTGGCCTTGAGCCAGGCAACCACTTCAGCCACTAATTAATTTGCATACATAAAAGTTAAGTATGCCTCTAAGTGCTTGGCTAGAGCACTGGGTGTCCTGCAGGCCTGAGCTCTCTGCCAAACCACTGGATCTGCTTTTGTGACCATAATTGTGTCTGTCACATGAAAAGATGCCATGATCTTTGCCTCTCTACCCTCACTTACAGGAGGCAGCCATTGTGTTTGGGTCGTTGTATTCTTTTTGAAGTCCACTTTGGAAATCACCAGTAATTAAGAGGGCTGCCCCATGCTCAGAGAGCATGCTTGTGATTAATGGCAACCTGTGCTGCTGCTGAGTGGATCACTTCATCCTTTTATTTCTATAGCTGCCATTTCCCACTCTTTTTTGGGGCTTTTTGTGGTGGTTGTTTTGTTGGTTTTGTTGTTGTACCTGTAGAAAATCACAGAATCAAGCAGGTTGGAAGAGAGCTCCAAGCTCATCCAGTCCAGCCTAGCACCCAGCCCTGGCCAAGCAACCAGACCATGGCACTAAGTGCCCCAGCCAGGCTTGGCTTCAACACCTCCAGGGATGGCAACTCCACAACCTCCCTGGGCAGCCCATTCCAATGCCAATCACTCTCTCTGCCAACAACTTCCTCGGAACATCCAGCCTTGACCTCCCCTGGCACAGCTTGAGACTGTCCCCTTGTTCTGTTGCTGCTTGCCTGGCGGAAGAGCCCAACCCCACCTGGCTGCAGCCTCCCTTCAGGTAGCTGCAGACAGCAATGAGCTCTGCCCTGAGCCTCCTCTTCTGCAGGCTGCACACCCCCAGCTCCCTCAGCCTCTCCTCACAGGGCTGTGCTCCAGGCCCCTCCCCAGCTTTGTCCCCCTTCCTCGGTTACTAACTTCACTGGGGCCAGACCTCCCAGAGCTGTCTGCAGACCTGGTGTTACCCTGCCAGCATCCCAGCCTGGAGGGCATGCAGCTTCCCAAGGGAGGGTCTTGTGCCCTACTTCATGCCTGGAGGCATTTCTGCTGTCTTTGTCTTCACATATCTTTAACTCTTGATGATACTGGTGAGGCAGAATGTGATGAATGTGACCTAAGGAGAAATACTGAGGGATGGACAGTAGGACTGGAGAACTTCATGAAGTTCCTAGTGGTTGTGACTCAGCAGGCAGAGCCTGTGGCCTGCACTGCTTGCCCAACAGCCTAAATAAAGTCCTTTTTGCTCCTCACAGTGTGGAGTCGAAGGATGCACTGTGTTGGATGTGCTTTTGTCTCCATGGGGATCCCTGTGTAGTGCTCAGTGTGACAGTCACCATAGCAGACCAGACAGCAGACTCTTCACAGCCTGTGTCCTCCCTCCCAGCTCCTGAGGACAAGGAGTGGAAACAGCAATGGTCCAAAGAGGTGCTGTGGAGAGGGGAGGCATGAGGGCATCCTTCCGTCCTCAGGAGAGTCAAGCCAGGGACTCTCAGATCTCTTTAAAGTAGTTAATCAGTAGGATGACCTAAATCTGTGCTTACAGGAACATTTCTTTCTTTTTTTCCCTTCCTCCTTTGTCCTGCAGGTCCCAAGGGAAGAAGGAGGAGGCTGTAACCTTGCTGCGGGACTCCATTAAGTATGGCCCAGAGTTCGCAGATGCTTACTCAAGCCTGGCCTCGCTGCTGGCCGAACAGGTAAGGGGCATGGCAGGAGCTCTCATCCTTCCACACACAGTTTATGCCCTGCTGCTGCTGCAGCCAGGCAGCAAGGCCCCAGGGAGGCATTTCCACCTCCAGCATCCCAATGGAGCACCTTGCATGTGCATCCCAATGGAGCACCCTCGCCTTGCACGTGTGCGATGGCAGGTGCAGGTCCACGGCTGTCTGCAGAGAGCTCTCAAGCTGCTTCAGAGATGACTTTTTCAGGGTTGGAGACAACTCATTGGCAGTGAGTAATTACCCTGAGCTAAGTCATTGCTGGAGCTGTGAGTAAGTGCCCTCTCTGCAGCTCCCTGCATCCACTGCAGTGGCATAATCCATCACACCTTGAAGGCTGTGGCAGTGGAACAAGCAGGCACTGCCCCCTCAGGCACACACACCTGCCTACATAGCCTTGAGGCTGCAGAATGAATCACCTCACAGCCAGGCAGTGGCAGAACCCAGGCACCCTCTGCAGCCTAAATCCTGCCCCATCAGAATATGGCCCCTCATTACCCTGGCAGATGATGGTGTACCGGAGGTGGGAAGGCTCCTTGGCTTTATGCTGCTTCTAATGAGCAGCTGTTCCATACTTTATTTAGCCTCATTGCTCACAGTGTGCCCCCAGGCCTTATTTACTGCACATGGCCCAGACTCTGCTCTGGAGGCAGCATTACTCATTTCCTCACAGGCTTGTTCCCCATGCTCATTACTCAGGCCTCTCCTTCTCTCTCTGGTTACATCTACAAGGTCCCTGCGAGGTGATACATTGTCCCAAAAGAGGAAAAGGGAAATTGAGGAACAAAATGCTTGAATTCAGAAGAAGCCATGAAGTGTAGATGCCCATATCAAGACCACCAAGCCCTGCTTTTCTCCACACCAGATGAGGGATGCTGCTGGCATCAACTGCAGTCACAATCAGTGGCCTCAGCCTGGAGTTACAGGGGTGGATGACAAAGTCACAGCTCCAGCACAGCTCCATAAACCTTTTGAAAGCTGATCTTTATTTGCTCCCCTAAGTTTCAGCTCTAACTGTTCCATAGCATGGGGGCTAAAGCTTTCTTGAAAGGTTGCCAAATGCAAATACAAGGCAAAAGAGAATCACCTTCCACTGTCCTCCATGCATCTGGTTAGTGAAAGCTCTCTGTAAGGGAAGTGGATACACTTGGCAAAGCTAAAAGGACAGGTCTTTTTCTGCTTTAGTCTCTTTAATGACATAGGCACTCTGCAAAACTCACCTCTAGTGTATCACAGAATCACAGCAGGCGCTGGAAGAGGCCTCCAAAGCTCATCCAGTCCAACCCCCCTGCCAGAGCAGGGTCACCTAGAGCAGATCACACAGGGACACATCCAGGCAGGTTTGGAATATCTCCAGGGAGGGAGACTCCACAACCCCTCTGGACAGCCTGTTCCAGGGCTCGATGTCACCCTCACAGGGGCAAAAATCCTCCTCCTGTTTCCATGAAACTTCCTATGCTTCAGCTTCCACCCAGTGCCCCTTGTCCTGACATCAGGCACCAGAAAGATCTGCTGTTTTATTTTCCCTCTTAAGTGACTTGCAAGTATATTAATACTACCAGTATCAGCTGCATGGCTCTAGGAATCCAGAGCAGGGATTGGAAGCTGCCATTTGTTGAATAGGAGCTGTGTTTGGAATAAGCCTCTCAGTGAAGAGTCCCCTGCAAGTATAGGGAGTGAGTTCTCTGCAGTAATACCTGCTTTGTAATGTTGTCTGAGATTCTTGATTAAAGCCAGTGGTGGTAAGGTCAGCAGAGCTGTGCAACACTTACAGGTACTGAGGCCTTCTGCCCGTAGAAGACATCATTAGTAAGCCCAGTGATAATTCATCTGCTCTTATGCTTAGACTGTTCACCCTCTTGTGACTTGAATCATAGAATCAGCCAGGTTGGAAGAGACCTCCAAGCTCATCCAGTCCAACCTAGCACCCAGCCCTGGCCAATTAACCAGACCATGGCACTAAGTGCCCCAGCCAGGCTTGGCTTCAACACCTCCAGGAACGGTGACTCCACCACCTCCCTGGGCAGCCCATTCCAATGCCAATCACTCTCTCTGACAACAACTTCCTCAGAACATCCAGCCTAGACCTACCCTGACACCACTTGAGACTGTGTCCCCTTCTGCTGCTGCTGCTTGCCTGGCAGAAGAGCCCAACCCCACCTGGCTACAGCCTCCCTTCAGGTAGCTGCAGCCAGCAATGAGGTCTGCCCTGAGCCTCCTCTTCTGCAGGCTGCACACCCCCAGCTCCCTCAGCCTCTCCTCACAGGGCTGTGCTCCAGGCCCCTCACCAGGCTTGGTGCCCTTCTCTGGACAGCTTCCAGCACCTCAACATCTATCTGGAGAAGAGAAGGCTCAGGGCAGAGCTCATTGCTGTCTACAACTACCTGAAGGGAGGCTGTAGCCAGGTGGGGTTGGGCTCTTCTGCCAGGCACCCAGTGACAGGACAAGAGGACATAGCCTCAAGTTGTTCCAGGGCAGGTTTAGGCTGAACATTAGGAAGAAATTCTTCATGGAATGAATGATTGTCATTGGAATGGACTGCTCAGGGAGGTGGTGGAGTCACCATCCCTAGAGCTGTTTAAAAGGAGGCTGGGTGAGGCACTGAGTGCCATGGGTTAGCTAACTAGAAGGTGCTCGGTGATAGGCTGGACTTGATGATCCTAGAGGTCTTTTCCAGCCTGGTTAATTCTGTGATCCTGTTGTGCCCCTCCATGGAAGAGACAGATCTGAAAAAGGCCTTTTTCATGCTGCAGGCTTGCCTGACCCCCCCTCTGCACTACACTTGTTGGTGCAGAGGCCTCCTTCCATAAATACACCCAAGAGCAAAGCTCTGAAGTTAGGGAGTGAGTAAAGCTGTGCTGGCTGTTGCTGGTGAGCCTGCAGGCAGTGGTGGTGCACTGGCTGAGCAGAGGGAAATGGAGTCCTTGCTAAGTTGCCATTCCATTTGGATGAGACACCTTAAGCTTGTTTCAGGACCAGGCTGCCCACAGCTCAGGCTAAACAGAGCCAGCATTTTCTAGGGATGCTCCTGCCAACAAACCTTGGCATGTGGGCAGAATGCAAGGAGGACTCAGTGGCATGCTGCCCTGCTTCTTCTTTGGCCCCCATCCTCCTCCAACTTCCCTCACTGCCTGCATAAGCTCCCCATCCCCCAGCCATCACACACACCAAGCTTTCCTTCCTTGTGCTTCTTCCCACTGCTTAGGGAACAAATAGCAGAGCTGCAGAGGGGAAATGTTGGCTGGTGAGATGCTCATTACAGCAATCACTGCGAGTACATGAGCTCCCAGGTGGCAGCTCTCTCTCAACAGAACCAGCTCCACCCCAGTCACTGCCTGTTTCCCAGCTGGGTCTGTGCCCAGCTGTGGCTTGTTGATGTTGCACAGGAGCTGCCTGCTCCAGGTGTTATCTTGTTTCACAGGTAGCTTTGGTTGCAGATGTATAGGGGAAAGCTGTCGGACTTCCTCTGGATACCAGACAGCAGCTGTATGGCATCCATGCCATGGGGCATAATTTTGGTCTCCTTGGGAGCAGGGTGGGCTGGCTCCCTGAGCTCCCCATGCAGCCAGGGTGCAGTCACACAGCACAGGTGTGCAGCAAGGGGTGCAGACGCCCCTTCTGCCATGGCTAAGGAATCTCTATCCCTTTTAAGGAACAGCTGAAGGAAGCAGAGGAGGTCTACAAGGCTGGCATAGAGAACTGTCCAGAGAGCTCCGATCTGCACAACAACTATGGGGTTTTCTTGGTTGATACAGGTGAGTGAGAAGACACAGGGGACTTTCCCTCCCTGCCTTATTTGCCTGGCTTTGTTTTATTCAGCACAATGCACCTCAAAGGGTGTCAAAAGCTGCCAGAGCAGTAGATGTGCCTCCGCTGCAGCTTGGCAGCAAAGCCGCCTGAGCTGCTGAGCTGGCAGAGCACAGAGCTGTGCGATCAATGTGGGCACTGTGTGCTGGTGGCACTCAGCCCAGAGGCTTACTTCAGTGTTTCTCCTCATCTTTGCACAGGCAGTTGTCCTCTTCCATTTGAGCTGGGCAGCATCCTGACAATACTGCCAGTTCTCCAGGGAAGTATGGGCCACATCAAACCAAATGCCAGGCACAGAAGTGGATGGTGATGGTCTTTGGAGGGCTGGCAGCTCTGCTCTGTGACAAAGCAGCTCTTTGACTACAGAGGTCGAGTGCCAGTGCTGTAAAAACAAATGTGGCTTTTAAACTACAGTCACCTTGGGAAGCAAATCCTAAGATACTGTGATGTGAATTGGTTTTTCAGGAGCTCTTTAAGGGCATCCAGCAGCTTTCTTTTCTGGGCTCCTAGTTTCCATATAACTTCCCTGGACTCGAGGCACTTCTTGGCATCCACATAACAACTACAACAAGAATGCCTCTGTAACTGCTGCCTCTTACTGACAGCTTTATAACCAAGGCGAAGCTGGACAAATGAGAAGTGGAAATGAAAGTTCTGTCTCACTCCAGTCCCTCCAGAACACGACCGAGACTCAGTGATTAAAATATAGCCTTAAAGTGTGTAGGTGTTACCCATCCTGTCCCGTTCACACTGTGCCCAGCTCTGCTGGTGCTTTGGAAGTGAGGATGATGATGATGCATTTGTCTGCAGCTGACTGTCCAGCCTCTGAGCTGATGCTCAGATGTCACTCTTGCATGGAATCATAGAATCAACCAGAGTGGAAGAGACCTCCAAGCTCATTCAGTTCAACCTAGTACCCAGCCCTGTCCACTCAACCAGACCATGGCCTCATGCAGGCTTTGCTTCAACACTTCCAGGCACGGCGACTCCAGCACCTCCCTGGGCAGCCCATTCCAATGCCAATCACTCTCTCTGACAACAACTTCCTCCTAACATCCAGCCTAGACCTCCCCTGGCACAACTTCACACTGGGTCCCCTTGTTCTGTTGCTGCTTGCCTGGCAGAAGAGCCCAACCCCACCTGGCTACAGCCTCCCTTCAGGTAGTTGTAGACAGCAATGAGGTCTGCCCTGAGCCTCCTCTGCTGCAGGCTGCACACCCCCAGCTCCCTCAGCCTCTCCTCACAGGGCTGTGCTCCAGGCCCCTCACCAGCTTTGTCGCCCTCCTGTGGACACCTTCCAGTACTTCAGCTTCTTTCTTGAATTGAGGATCCCAGAACTGCACACTCAAGGTGGCTGCTCTCAGCCACTCTGTCCTCAGCCTGTAGCCTGGCTGGGGCACTCAGTGCCATGGTCTCGTTGTTTGGGCAGGGCTGGGTGCTAGGTTGGACTTGATGAGCTTGGAGATCTCTTCCAACCTGCTTGATTCTATGAGTCCTGTATTCAGGAGGTAGTCAGCAGGTCTTGCCCGAGGGAAACACTGCAAGGTCCTTCTTGAGGAGAACTACTATGGAAACAGGTGGTCAGAAATAGAGCTTCATGCTTCGGGGGCTGTGGTCTGGCTTCTTGCTTTTGCCTGCCGTTGGGTTTTGCGGTGCTGATGTACGCCAGGCGCTGCAGGCGCTGGTGCTGGCACTGGCACAGTGGAGCAGTGCCACCTCATGGCTTCTCTGTGGCACAGATACAGTGCCTGAGCACTCCAAACTAGGCACTAGGGCACCTCTGCTCTGGGGTTTGTTGGCCCAAGGTAGGAATTGGTTGGTCTCTAGCTTCTCTTCCCCATGCTGTCGAACAATGCAGTGAGCAGGGCCAGCACAGCAGAGGCGAAGGAGCAGTCTCTGCTTGCACAGAGCTGAAACAGTTTGCAGATATTTTGGGGTTGTGGGCTGAGGGGCTTGTTCTTTGTGTCTTCATTGCCCATCTGTCCAGTGTGCCAAGGTGGAAGGATGGATATCCTGCCAGGAGATGGGACATGTGCCCCAGCCCCTTTTCTAATGTCGGCTTTGTCCTGAAGCACAAGGGCTGCATCCCCCTGTCAGCTCAATAAGAGAGTGCTTTCAGTCATAGAATCAGTCAGGGTTGGAAGGGACCACAAGGATCAGCCAGTTCCAACCCCACTGCCATGGGCAAGGACACCCTACCCTAGAGCAGGCTGCCCACAGCCTCAGCCAGCCTGGCCTTAAACACCTCCAGGGATGGGACCTCAACCATCTCCCTGGGCAACCCATTCCAGCCTCTCACCACTCTCATGCTCAACAACTTCCTCCTCATGTCCGGCCTGAACCTCCCCACCTCCAGCTTTGCTCCATTTCCCCCAGTCCTGTCACTCCCTGATATCCTGAAAAGTCCCTCCACAGCTTTTTTGTAGCCCACTTTAGATCTTGGAAGGCCACAAGAAGGTCACCTGGGAGCCTCCTCTTCTGCAGACTCAACAGCCCCAACTCTTTCAGTCTGTGCTCACAGCAGAGCTGCTGCAGCCTCTGAGCATCCTCCTGGTCCTGCTCTGGACATGCTTCAGCATCTCCACAGCCCTAATAGGTGCTCCAGAGCTGGATGCAGTACTCTAGGTGGGGTCTCAGCAGAGCAGAGGGGGAGAATCACCTCCCTCACCCTGCTGGCCACACTTCTCTTGATGCAGCCCAGGCTCTGCTTGGCTTTCTGGGATGCAAGTGCACACTGCTGGCTCCTGTTGAGCTTCTGGTGTAGCAGCACCCCCAAGTCCCTCTCCTCAGGGCTGCTCTCCAGCCACTCACTGCCCAGCCTGCATTTGTGTTTGGCATTGCCCCAACCCAGATGCAGGACCTTGCACTTGGTCTTGTTGAACCTCCTGAGGTTGACTTGTGCCCACCTCTGCAGCCTGTCCAGGTCCCTCTGAATGGATCCCTGCCCTCCAGCCTGGCTGCTGCAGCACACAGCTTGGTGTGGGCATCAAACTTGCTGAGAGTGCACTCAGTGTCACTGTCCATGGCAATGACAAAGATGTTGAACAAGACTGGTGCCAGGACTGATCCCTGAGGGACTCCACTTGTCCCTGGCCTCCACTTGGCCATGGAGCCACTGACAGCCACCCTTTGGATGCAGCCATCAAGCCAGTTCTTTATTCATCTCATGGCCCACCCATCAAAGCCATGTGTCTGCAGCTTGGAGACCAGGATGTGGTGTGGGACAGTGTCAGAGACCTTGCTCAGGTCCAGGTAAATGCCATCAGTTGCTCACCCCTCATCTATGAATGTTGTGACCTGTTCATAGAAGGCCACCAGGTTTGTCAGGCAGGATTTGCCCTTGGTGAAGTCAGCATTCTCCTCCTGGTGACCCTACCCCTGACTTGCAAACACCTACCCCTAGGAAAGTCTCCTCTTGTGAACCCTCTCCAGATACTGGAGCAGAAAGCTCCATTTGGACAGCCATTTTTAATCCTTTGTCAGTTCCTCTATCAAAGTGGCTCCCACACACAGAGGAGTAGTCAAAAGAAATGCAGAGCATTGCTGTGGGCTGAGTTCATGGCAGGGCTCTTCTGAGGCACCAGTTCAACAGTTGCTCTCCTCTCCAGGGGCTCCTGAGCAAGCCATGTCTCACTACAAGCAGGCCATCCGCCTGAGCCCCGCTCACCACGTGGCCATGGTGAACTTGGGCAGGCTTCACCGCTCCCTGGGGCAGAACAAGGAGGCTGAAGCATGGTATAAGAGGTAAGAATTTAGCATGGAAGATAGAAATTTCCATCCTCCCCCCTGTACTCAGATAAGGAGCCTCCTATACATCAATCTGTCAGTGCATGTTTGGGGTTTTCTCTCTTTATTCTTCAACCATTCAAAACCAGATTTGCCTTTGGTTGTTTGGGGCAGTGCTTGGAGAGGCAGCACAGACTCAGTCTTGGCTTCCTCTCAGCACTTTCAAACCCCCAGGACGGACACACTGCCAGCAAGTCCTGGCACCCTCTGGAACGCTGGTCCTGGCCAGCAGGTGCCAGTAGGCAACATCTGATAGCAGTATGCAGCAAGGTGGGCTGGGTGGGGTTTTTCCTTCCTTTTTGACATCCAGATTTGTGGTCACATACTCCAAGTTCTTTACCATCAGCCATCCCAGCCCTGCTGCGTGCTCCTGTGCACTTTGGAGACAGTCCTCTGCTTAGGCAGCCAGAGGGATTGCTGCTGTGGGCATGCTCCCTCCTCACTGGGACCTTAAATTAGCACTCTCCAAGGTGGAAGGAGCAGAGTGCAGAACTTCCATCCTAGCACAAGGCACAGCTTGCTCTTTGCTTTCATAGCCACACTGGCTGGAAACATCGATGTTCCTAACTTGCAGGGCACTGAAGGTCTCCCGGAAGGCCGAGATCCTGTCGCCGCTGGGGGCTCTGTATTACAACACTGCGCGCTATGAGGAAGCCCTGCAGGTTTACAGAGAGGCAGCAGCCCTGCAGCCTTCCAACAGGGAGATCCGACTGGCTCTGGTGAGTGTGGGCAGGGCCAGCAGAGAGGAGCAGCAGCCCCTGGGTGCAGCACCGTGGCTGGGGAGGGCTGAGCTCTCCCAGGTGCTAACCCTGGGTAACGTGGCTCCGCAGGCGCAGGTGTTAGCAGTGATGGGGCGGACCAAGGAGGCTGAGAAGCTGACCAGCCATATACTCAGCGAGGATCTGGAGTGTCTGGAGTGCTACCGCCTCCTGTCAGCCATCTACAGCAAGGAGGAGCACTATGCCAAGGTACTGTGCTCATGGGGTACCCTTGTCCTGAGTGCTCATGCTGAACTGTGCATCTGTCTGGAGACCTGTCGCAGGGGACACAGTCTCAAGTTGTGCCAGGGTAGGTATAGGCTGGATATTAGGAAGAAGTTCTTCACAGAGAGAGTGATTTCCCATTGGAATGGGCTGCCCAGGGAGGTGGTGGAGGCACCGTCCCTGAGGGTCTTCAAGAAAAGCCTGGATGAGGCACTTAGTGCCATGGTCTGGTTGATTGGTTAGGGCTGGGTGCTAGGTTGGACTGGATGATCTTGGAGCTCTCTTCCAACTTGGTTGATTCTATGATTCTATGACTCAGCACACAGCCAGGAGACTTTTTTGTTTCACTCTAACACTTATGTTTGTCTGAGTACTGGGACTGAACCTAAGCAGCTCCACTGCCCATTTAGATGCTGTCAAGGTCTGGAGAACAGGGATTAACAATATCTCTGCCCAGAGGAGCAAGATCTGCTCCTATGGATTTCTCTGTTGTGAAATTAAGGTGCAAGCGAGACCAGAGGGCACCACAGAACTATTAGAGGATAAAGCTGAACCAAACAGAGGGAGAGAGAGAAGGGGAGAGAGAGAGGGAACAACAGAGAGAAGAAGGAGGGAAGGAAAAGAGCAGGGATTAGAGTACCATGAGCTGCAGATGGCATAGGGGAGAGAGATGTGTGCGCGGCACAGGGATGTTCTTCTGTGGAGTTTGTCAGGAGTTCTTCAGGTGGAGGTGCATGGGTGGAGGTGCTCCTCTGGAGGTGCACGAGTGGAAGTGCTTTTCTGGAGGTCTGTGGGTGGAGTTTCTCCTCTGGAGGTGCAGGGGTGGAAGTGTTTCTCTGGAGGTGTGTGGGTAGAGGTGCTCCTCTAGAGGTGCTCGGGTGGAAGTGCATCTCTGGAGGTGCGTGGGTGGAGGTGCTACTCTAGAGGTGCACGGGTGAAGGTGCTCCTCTGGAGGTGCAGGGGTGGAGGTGCCCTGGTGGAGGTGTTCTGCTGGAGCTTCTGGTGCTGTGATTTGCATCCCTGAGCATTCGGCCAGGAACCTGGGCTGAGTCCTGGAAGATCACAAAGGCAATCTTTATCGTTTGTTGATGACCAAGGGAGAGATGATTTAGGCTCTCACAGATGCTCACAGGTACCTAAAGAAGTCATTTCCCTGTGTGTGAGCAATGAGGGCAAAGAAGGGGAGAAGGAAGATGACTTTTGCTGTGGGAGGCCCTGGTGCTGAGGCGAACATGAGGAGTGGAGAGGTACAGAGTGCAGTAACACAGTGTTCTCTTGCTTTTTCACAGGCACTTGAAGCTATAGAGAAAGCTCTTCAGCTGAAACCAAAGGATCCCAAAGTCATATCAGAGCTCTTTTTCACTAAAGGAAACCAGCTAAGAGAGCAGAATCTCCTTGACAAGGCTTTTGAGGTAGGATTTCTCAAAGCCCTGTGGATAGTTTTGTAGCTTAGAAGATAGAGTTGACTGATTGCATCCTGTACTCTCTGGTGTATGCACTCCAGCTGTTGACCTTGGGACCTGAGTAGTTCACCAGTGGCACAGTTAAAGTTATGGGGCAGCTAACTTGGCCTGACTTAGTTGCAGCTTTCTTCCTCATTTCTGTGTGGAACTAAAGATGCTTGATCTGAAAGGTTAAGTACAGAGCTGGGCTGAGATTGTGGAGGAGCCTAGGCTTTTTGTCACTGACCAGGCCAATGTTCCCTCCAGCCACAGTCCCTCTTGCTGGTGATGGCCAACTCCAGGTGGCTCAGCAGGAGGTTTGGGGACCTGTGAGAGCCCAATGTGTTGTTGTATCTCACCACATTACCTAATAGCTGAGAGTCTGGCTTGTCTTGTGGAGCAGGAGGCTTCGTGGCTCAGAAATGTTGTTGTTATAAAATAGTAGCAGAGAATATTACTGGGACAGTTCTGCATGTTCTTACATACCTAGAGATGATTTGGATCCTTTCCTTTTGTGACACCATAAAATCTGTGCTGTTCAGTGGTGTTCAGAAGGTCCTTGCTGCTTCTTTACTGATAATCTGGATGAGGGGCTTGAGTCCATCATCAGTAAGTTTGCAGGTGACACCAAGCTAGGAGCAGGTGTGGAGCTGTTGAAGGAGCCCTGCAGAGGGACCTTGACAGGCTGGATAGGTGGGCAGATGCCAGTGGGATAAGATTTAACAAGGTCAAGTGCAGGGTTCTGCACTTTGGCCACAACAACCCCAAGCAGCACTACAGGCTGGGGCCAGAGTGGCTGAGAGCAGCCAGGCAGAGAGGGAGCTGGGGGTGCTGGTAGAGAGGAGCTGAAGCTGAAGCAGCAGTGTGCCCAGGTGGGCAGCAGAGCCAATGGTATCCTGGGCTGACTCAGGAGCAGTGTGGGCAGCAGGACAAGGGAGGTTCTTCTGCCCATGTGCTCAGCACTGCTGAGGCCACACCTTGAGTGCTGTGTCCAGTTCTGGGCTTCTCAATTCAAGCGAGAAGTTGCAGTACTGGAAGGTGTCCACAGGAGGGCGCCAAAGCTGGTGAGGGGCCTGGAGCACAGCCCTGTGAGGAGAGGCTGAGGGAGCTGGGGGTGTGCAGCCTGCAGAAGAGGAGGCTCAGGGCAGAGCTCACTGCTGCCTGCAGCTACCTGAAGGGAGGCTGTAGCCAGGTGGGGTTGGGCTCTTCTGCCAGGCAAGTAGCAGCAGAACAGTGGGACAGAGTCTCAAGTTGTGGCAGGGGAGGTCTAGGCTGGATGTTCTGAGGCAGTTGTTGTCAGAGAGAGTGATTGGCATTGGAATGGGCTGCCCAGGGAGGTGGTGGAGTGGCTGTCCCTGGAGGTGCTGAAGCAAAGCCTGGCTGGGGCACTTAGTGCCATGGTCTGGTTGACTGGACAGGGCTGGGTGCTAGGTTGGACTGGCTGAGCTTGGAGGTCTCTTCCTACCTGGTTGATTCTATGGTGCTGTGATTCTTCTGCCGTGCAGAAGCCGTGGGGAGGACAGCAGTGCCCTCAGGTCCCTGTGAAATCCCCGTGCAAGTGGCTGTACTGTAGTGTGCTGCCACTTCCAAAGCAAAGCCTGGCAGGTGAGGAGCATTACAGCCCACATGTGGCTTCTGGTAGGCAGGCACTTAACCAGGGACACTACCCTGATGTGCAAGGGTCTTCGGTGGTGCAAGGTAGCAGGAAGAGGGTTGCAGGATTGGTGCAGCTTAGGAGGAACCTGTAAGATGCACTCAGCTATGGAGCAGTTGATTATGTTGCCTTTGCTGTAAAGAAACTGAAATTCATCTTGTGTGCTGCATATGAAAATAGCTTGAAATTGTCTTTTTTATGCATTCAGAAGGAAACTTTATTTCTCTTTCCCTTCCAGCACTGTTTTTGCTGAAGTGTCAGACACTTAACCTAGAAACATTTCCTGTCTCTGCAGAGCTATAAGCGAGCTGTGGAACTCAACCCAGAGCAAGCACAGGCTTGGATGAATATGGGAGGCATTGAGCACATCAAGGTAGGACAGTTTGCTTCTCCTTAAGCTCTCAAGTACAGAGCCTACTGCTCAGCACAAAGAGCTAAATTTGGTTCAGGCTGCTAAGAGCAGCATGTTTGTGAGTATTGAGTGTCCTCAACATATTGTATTCAGAAAGGAGGAAAATCTGTTCCCCCACACATCCCTGTCACTGTGAGGGTGACAGAGCCCTGGAACAGGCTGCCCAGGGGAGTTGTGGAGTCTCCCTCTCTGGAGATATTCAAAACCTCTCTGGATATGTTCCTGTGTGATCTGCTCTGGGTGACCCTGCTCTGGCAGGAGGCTTGGACTGGATGAGCTTTGGAGGTCATTTCCAACCCCTGACATTCTCTTTGGTCACAGCAACCCCAAGCAGTGCAACAGGCTGGGGACAGAGTGGCTGAAGAGCAGCCAGGCAGAGCGGGACACCTCCCACTAGAACAGGTTGCTCAAGGCCTCATCAGGCTTGGCTTTGGACACCTCCAGGGAGGTTGTGGAGCACAGAAGCACCCAATGTGATCAAAGATCAAAGATCACATTGGGTGCTTCTGTGCACCACAACCTCCCTGGGCAACTTGTGCCAGTGTCTCACCACCCTCACTGCAAAGAACCCTTTCCTAACATCCAGTTTCAATCTCCCCTCTGCCACTTCAAACCCATTCCTCTTCATCCTATCATTACAAGACCTTGTCAGTAGTCTCTCCCCAGCTTTCCTGTAGCCCCCTTCAGATACTGGAAGGCTACTCCAAGGTCTCCAGGCTGCAGAGCTCCAACTCTCTCAGCCTGTTCTCATAGCAGAGCTGCTGCAACCCTCTGAGCATCTTCGTGGCCTCCTCTGGACTTGCTCCAACACTTCCTCGTGCTTCTTGCTGGGGGCTCCAGAACTGCACACAGTATAGAATCAGAGACTCAACCACTACTTGCTTTGTGTGTTGGCCCTCATGTATCCCAGAGAATGAAGTTCCCATGGCAAGGAATGTGCCTGAGGCCTGTCACTGGTTTTCTTTCTAGGGGAGCTATGTCACTGCCCGTGGCTACTACGAGAAAGCTTTGCAGCTGGTCCCACACAGCAAGCTGCTGAAGGAGAATCTGGCCAAGCTGGATCGCTTGGAGAAACGATTTCAGGAAGTCCAGGAGAAAGACCAAACGTAGCATTCAGTCACCAGTGGGGAGGAACCCATGTCTCTTGGAGAAGAGGATGGTGGAAGCATCACTTGCTCCGAGTGCTGCTGCAGGAGCTTTGATAGGACGCGGTGGCAGAAGGCGGATGTCAAATGCATGCTTATGTTTGAGTGAAATGACAGGAGATACTCAGTGCCTGCAGGACGTGCTGGAGAATGAACAAAGGCTTCTCTGTGTTTAGGCTGAACCCTTTTTAATCACATCAGGAGCATGGGTGGGACATGTACCTTCAACATCTTGGTTATCACTGGGAAAACCATGGAGACAAAGCACTCATCCATTGCGGCAGGGCTGAAGTAGTACCTTCTGTTGGTCAGCACAAGCTCCCCTCATCCACATTAAGTACCACTGATGGGCTTCGTTTGCAAGTGCTGACAGGGCCATCTGGGCCAGGAAATGGTCACATAAAAAGGTGTCAGGGGGTTAACACCGAGGAAGTGGTGGCCACCTTTACAGCTCTAAATGTGGCTTGGGAATGATTCTAAAGAAAGGGAAAATGGTGTCTGAATGTCACCCTTGAAAGAGAAGGTTCTGCAAGTAGAACAAATGATCCTTTGAAGGAAAACCTCACCTGTTTTCCTCACAAGGTAGTCAGTCTGTAGGAATTCAGGTTGGTGGTGTCACTGTTGTCATGTATCACATGGCTTTACCCTTTGCCCTTTTCCTGCAGGCCAAATGTTCACTACTCTGAAGGAAAAAAGGCCTCCTAAGGCAATGGGATTGTCTCTCCTGTCCAGTCCCCCATAAGCAACCAACCAACAGGAGGTAAAGTAGAGCCACAGGGAAGATTCCTAGCCTGGAAAGGTACTAAGGAGGCATTTTTCTGGGTGTGCAGGGTCAAAGCCCATTTATCATGGTGATGACACTGACAAAACACTTTGTCAAAGTGTTCTTATGCCCTCCCCCAAGAGATACAGAAAATGAACTATAGCTGAGCAGTCATAAATCTCTATTTTTAAATACTGAAGTGGGAAAACTCTTCAGAATTGGAGCTTTTATTTTTGAGCTTTATTTATTTAACTTATAATAATCAAATAATTAATATATTTTCTCTTTTATACAAATTGGGTGGTAGCCTTCCCAGCTGGCTGCGTGGCTGGGCTTTGTGACTTGTGTTATCTGAAGTACCACCGAGGTGTGCTGGAAAGACTCCCCCTAATGATGTTTCTAAAGCAAATGGCTTCAGTGCAGGCTGGAGCCTGCTGGCCACTGCTAAAACAGTGCTGCTGCTGCTGCTTTCACCAGGGTTTGCCCAGGTCACAGGCAGTGTCAGTGCCATCATGCTGGGTGCCACTGTGTTGACATTCAGACATCAGTGTAGGTCATCAGTTTGTTCCTCTTGGCAGTGGGAAGCCACTGTGAGTGCTGTCGTGTTTGAGCTTCATTGTGGACAGTCCCTGCCAAAGAGTGGCACAGGGTTTGCCATCACGAGTAAAGGAACAGTTCAGATGAGGTAATGTGATGCCAGGGACCCACCTGGCACTTGGATTTAGTTGGTGCTGGCCATGGCACCTCCATGGGTGTGCTGGGACAGCCATGCGCCACTGCCGCAGTCTGCAAAGCTGGTGTCTGGCTGCTGCTGAGGGTCAAGTCACTGACCAGTTACTGACATGACTTAAGTTGCATTTCGAGCTCAGAGGCAGTCCAGACCGATGCAGATGTCAGCACTGCCAGGGCTTGTGGACCTGCTAGAGCTGTGGCTGTGCATCCAGCAAGAAGAGAACAGACTTGGGAGATACTGCTTCCCGCTGGCCAGCGCCTACGCCTGTGCAGAGGCTGCAGGGAAAGATCATTGTGAGGAGAAGGGGGTGACACAGTTCTGAGCTCTCTCCCTTCAAACTGGCTTCCTAGGAGAGCATCTAGGACCCAAAGAAGCAAGCCTTTTGCTGGTGAGTTTTCCATTCTCCTCCCAGCCCAAGCAGCCTGCTGTGCTGTCCAGGGCTGAGACCCTGGGGCGGGGTCAGTAACCCTTTTCACATGTCTGTTGTGCCCATGGACTTGCCCGTGATGTTTGTGCAGGTGTTGTGCTGAATGCTCTGCACAAAGCAGTTTTACACAGGCTGGGCACTGCCAGGACAGCTGGGAAAGGATGGATCATGCCAGCAGAGTCCCATGGGATGGGGGTAACAAATGGCCTCTGAGAGCAGTCAGTTTCCCACCGTGGGCTGCGCAGTTGTAAGTGGCTCCTTACCAGGGCATTCAGAAGGCCCTGCCAGCCGAGGTGAGCCTGCCTTTGGGGCAGCTTCACCAAAACCTCCTGTACCCAGGCTGGCAGGCTGCCTGCAGCACCACTGTGTGCTGGGCAAATTTAGTGGCTGGCAGAGCAGCCTTTGGTGTGGCCCCTGACAGCGGTGCCATGCGAAGGGCCCTGCAGAGGAGGCAGCTGCAGAGTGTGGCTGAAGCATGGGGGTGGGGAAAAAACATCTCATTTAAAAATATATCTCAGCTGTAAACTTTGCTTCATAAAGATATGTTCAATAAATGCTATATATTCTCCAAGCCCCACAGCTTGAAATTGTGGCTAACAAAGCCTATTTTTTGCAGATGCAGAAGTTGTATTTTTTATAGCAGTGTTTTGTGAGGGGGGAAGGCTTAGGCTTGTGGTTGTAGCTTTGGCTACTTAGTTTGTCCTTCCTGAGAGACCTGGTAGAAATGGTTGCCTCATTGTCATCCTACAACCTGATCAAAGCCATCCTGACCCCCTAAAATCAGTGCATGTGTTAAAAGTATAATAGAGCTTTGGTTTCCTCCCCCTCCTCTTCCAGGTCCTGGAGAAGGATTAATGTTTTGCAACATTCTTACCTGCAGATGCCATCCAGAGGGACCTGGACAGGCTGCAGAGGTGAGCACAAGCCAACCTCAAGGTCCTGCAGCTGGGTTGAGGCAATGCCAAGCACAAACCCAGGCTGGGCAGTGAGTGGCTGGAGAGCAGCCCTGAGGAGAGGGATGTGGAGGTGCTGCTGGACCAGAAGCTCAACAGGAGCCAGCAGTGTGCACTTGCAGCCCAGAAAGCCAAGCAGAGCCTGGGCTGCAGCAGCAGAAGTGTGGCCAGCAGGGCAGGGGAGGTGATTCTGCCCCTGTGCTCAGCACTGCTCAAGCCACAGCTTGAGTGCTGTGTCCAGTTCTGGGCTCCTCAATTCAAGAGAGATGTTGAGGTACTGGAAGGTGTCCAGAGAAGGGCAGCAAGGCTGGGGAGGGGCCTGGAGCACAGCCCTGTGAGGAGAGGCTGAGGGAGCTGGGGATGTGCAGCCTGCAGAAGAGGAGGCTCAGGGCAGAGCTCTTTGCTGTCTGCAACTACCTGAAGGGAGGCTGTAGCCAGGTGGGGTTGGGCTCTGCTGCCAGGCAAGCAGCAACAGAACAAGGGGACACAGTGTGAAGCTGTGCCAGGGGAGATCTAAGCTGGAAGCTAGGAGGAAGTTGTTGTCAGAGAGAGTGATTGACATTGGAATGGGCTGCCCAGGGAGGTGGTGGAGTTGATGACCCTGGAGGTGTTGAAGCCAAGCCTGGCTGGGGCACTTAGTGCCATGGTCTGGTTGATTGGCCAGGGCTGGGTGCTAGGTTGGACTGGCTAGGTTAGGAACTGGCTGGAGGGCCGGACCCAGAGAGTGGTGGTGAATGGTGCCACATCCAGCTGGCAGCTGTCACTAGTGGTGTCCCTCAGGGATCAGTGCTGGGCCCCATCCTCTTTAACGTCTTCATAGATGATCTGGATGAGGGCATGGAGTCAGTCATCAGCAAGTTTGCAGATGACACCAAGCTGGGGGCAGATGTGGCTGGGTTGGAGGGCAGAGGGGCTCTGCAGCGGGACCTTGACTGCCTGCACAGATGGGCAGAGGCCAATGGGATGGGGTTCAATAGCTCCAAGTGCTGAGTGCTGCACTTTGGCCACAACGACCCCATGCAGAGATACAGGCTGGGGTCGGAGTGGCTGGAGAGCAGCCAGACAGAGAGGGATCTGGGGGTACTGATTGATACCCACCTGAACATGAGCCAGCAGTGTGCCCAGGTGGCCAAGAGAGCCAGTGACATCCTGACCTGCATCAGGAATGGTGTGGTCAGCAGGAGCAGGGAGGTCATTCTGCCCCTCTACTCTGCACTGGTTAGACCACACCTTGAGTGCTGTGTTCAGTTCTGGGCCCCCCAGTTTAGGAGGGACATTGAGATGCTTGAGCGTGTCCAGAGAAGGGCGACGAGGCTGGGGAGAGGCCTTGAGCACAGCCCTACGAGGAGAGGCTGAGGGAGCTGGGATTGGTTAGCCTGGAGAAGAGGAGGCTCAGGGGTGACCTTATTGCTGTCTGCAACTACCTGAGGGGTGGTTGTGGCCAGGAGGAGGTTGCTCTCTTCTCTCAGGTGGCCAGCACCAGAACAAGAGGACACAGCCTCAGGCTGTGCCAGGGGAAATTTAGGCTGGAGGTGAGGAGAAAGTTCTTCACTGAGAGAGTCATTGGACACTGGAATG
The DNA here is from genome assembly GCF_015220805.1 of Pogoniulus pusillus. Lineage (NCBI taxonomy): Eukaryota > Metazoa > Chordata > Aves > Piciformes > Lybiidae > Pogoniulus > Pogoniulus pusillus. The sequence goes on from NC_087278.1 coordinate 20,382,185, forward strand.
GGCTGCCCGGGGAGGTGGTGGAGTCGCCGTCCCTGGAGCTGTTCAAGGCAGGATTGGACGTGGCACTTGGTGCCATGGTCTGGCCTTGAGCTCTGTGCTAAAGGGTTGGACTTGATCTGTGAAGTCTCTTCCAACCCTGATAATACTGTGATACTGTGGAGGTCTCTTCCAACCTGCTTGATTCTATCATTCTAAACCATTGGCCCTTCAGGACCTTTTTGCCTCAGCCTGCAGCCTCCTGCAGCAGTTTCACCGTTGTGCTGTTGTGTGCATGTGAACAAAAGACAACAGAACCTGGGTGGGGGTGGGGAAAAGTGCTCGTTGTTCACTGGTGTTTCCATGTGGCAAAGCTGCTTCAGGTAACCCCCATGACTTTGTGGAAGAGTTCATTGCCATCTTTGTACTGACTTGCTGAGAATGCTTGCTTCTGGAAAATGCCCCAGTGGTATCCTCTGCAAAAGTTGCAGCTTCTACAACTGCACCCCTGCAGAAATCCCTGCCTGAAGCAGGGCTGCCTGCTCCTCTCCTGCAGGAGGTGCTTTGCATTGCCTTTTTGTTCGTATGGTTCTCACTTCTGTGTTTCATTTGGGTTTAATATCTTTTAAATAACCAGCAACAACAAAACAAAACTGAGAAGAAGTAAACAGCCCAGGGGTTCAAAACCCTTCAGCAGTCGATTCACACCTGGCAGCAGCTGAATGTATGCCAGGGGTAGGTCTGTGCTGTTTTACACTGGGAGGGTTGTGGCTGGATGTCACTTAAAGGAGTGATGCTCCAAGTCTTTGCAAGAGAAAATGTATGTCTATTTTATATAAAGGCTGAGAAAAGTGCTGTGTCTGGGTCTGTTCTCTTGGCTATGGGCTCAGGCTCTTCCTTAGCACCAACCATGAGCAAGTCCTTCTGCAGGTGTGGCATGACCTATGAGATGTCCTGGCTTGCCCCAGCCTTCTGATGATGGGGGAAGCAAGGGTGGGAGGACAACTGGATGAGGCACTTAGTGCCATGGTCTAGTTGACTGGACAGGACTGGGTGCTAGGTTGGACTGGCTGAGCTTGGAGGTCTCTTCCAATCTGTTTGATTCTATGATTGGACTGGGCTGGGTGCTAGGTTGGACTGGCTGAGCTTGGAGGTCTCTTCCAATCTGTTTGATTCTATGATTGCCGTCTGTCCTGCTCTGCTCCAGTATGATGCTGCTCCTTGTGCTGTTGCTAATGTTGTTTCTCTCCCCACCTTAGGGATTGGTGCTTCCTCCATCATTTGCCTCCCTGATGAAGTCTGTTTATTCTCTCCTTCCCTGGCAGACTTGCTGCTATAGCAGTAATCACCAGAGTCTCTCCTTGGAAAAGCTACTCGGCCACAAGGGCTGTGCAGAGCTTAGTCCAGGTCAGTGGCTTAGAAAATTGTGTCTGATTTTGTGACTGAGCTGCCTGCAGTAGTCAAATGCTCTGAGGCTGGAGAGTGCTCTGGGAATAAGGTAAAATGCTGTTAAAGGGAGAGAAAAGGAGAGAGGCTGGGCAGGGTGGAACAGCTCAGTTAACCCCTCCACAGCCAGGGGTGCTGCAGGAGTGGTGCACAGCTGGAGGTGGTAACGTTTTGAATCCAGACTGAGCCTCCTGGTGTCTCTAGTGAGTTATTCCAGGTTCTTGCCAGGGCAAACACAGTGCAAGAACCTCCTAAATCATGAGCATTACATTGCCTGGCTGGTAGCTGAACTCTTACCCCAGCCTTGGCTTGGCAGAAGCACTCTTGCCCAATGTGGTACCAGAAACACATTGTAGAGGAGTGACTGTCAGAATGATTTTTGGCTTGTACAGGCACAGCCCCAGGTGAAGGGAGTGGAGGAGGTACTACTGGCCTCAGCAGAGGAGCCAGGAGCTTGCTGCTGCTGCTCTCCCACAGCTGCCTTCCCTGGAGAAGCAGATCACTGGTATGAGAATCACAGAATCATGGAAACATCCACTTTGGAAAACCCCCTCAGGATCACCAAGTCCAACCTATAACCCTACTCTACAAGATCCACCTTAAACCATATTCCTAAGCACCTTAAACACATCCAGGGTGGGTGACTCCACCACCTCCCTGGGCAGCTCGTGCCAGTCCCCATTAGAAAATGAGCCTTAATGGCAAAGACCTCACTGCTGTTGTACCCTGTGCTGTGAGAGCTGGTAAAGGAGAAACACTGACAGGCCAACTGTGTGGCTCCCCTGGGTTTCTCTCACAGTGCCCGGTACCAGGCAGATAAATGAACCCAGTTCATGCCTCCCAGTGAGCACAAAACTCTGCCACCCTGCACCCCTGAGCACTTGCTGCACTCTGAATGTTGCTGTTTATTTTTACATCCCCAGTGGTTTGGGACCCATCTGCAGTAAAGGAGGCAGGAGGTTTGCCTGCCTCTCACTCCCCACAGAGCCTTCCAGGACAGAGCCTGCTGTCCTGCAGCCAGGGCTGCTTTTCTCTGCTAGCAGCTCACTGCATCTTTGTCCTGGCCCCTGAGTGTCTCCAGCCCTGTGGTATGGTGCTTGGGAGAAGAAAGCAGTGGTACAAGCTGGGGACAGAGTGGCTGGGGAGCAGCCAGGCAGAAGGGGACGTGGGGGTGCTGGTAGATAGGAGGATGAACATGAGCCAGCAGTGATCTTCTCATCCAGCCCAGCTCTGGATGCATATGGGAGGAGGGCAGTGTGTTAAATGCCATAGTTTAAGTGGCTCATTAGAAGTGCTTGTTATAACCAGACACAGCTCTGCTGGCTCCCTGATGGCCAGTTGTATTCTTCTGTGCAGGTGACTGCTGGGCTGATAGAAGTCACTACAGAGATGAGTTTATTTCTGTCACAGCCTTCAAAGCCAAGGTGTTAGTATTAACTAATGCCCAACCTACCATGGCTTTGCTAGGATCCCTTAATGATTGTACTTTCAAAGGGGAGAAGCTTGTACAGCTAAGAAGGTGCTTTTTAACTGGGAGCAGTAACTCCACGTGGCTGCAGGGTGGATGCATTATCCTTTGCCAAAGGGAGCTATCAGGATTCACAGAGAGCAAATGCCCATAGAAGATGAAGGGAAAGCCAACATGAAAGTGATGCCTCATTAAAAATGAGCCTGGAGCAGCCAAGCTGAGTGACTGCTGGCCCAGAGCATTGGTGGGACAGCTCCTGAAAGCTTAGAGATCTGTAACATGGCTGTAGCAAAGACTTGTGGGCATCCCACTCTTTGGAGAGAGTGGCTGCTTTTGTCACCCCTGAGGTCTAGAGGATCATTACCCTGACAACGGATAACTGTAGTGTGGCTGTAGAAGCCCAAATACTGAACCTGGAATGGGTTGCCAAGGGAGGTGGATGTGGTCCCATGCCTGGAGGTGTTTAAGGCCAGGCTGGCTGAGGCTGTGGGCAGCCTGCTCTAGGGTGGGGTGTCCCTGCCCATGGCAGGGAGGTTGGAACTGGCTGCTCCTTGTGGTTCCTTCCAACCCTGACTGATCCTATGATTTTCCTCAGGGCACCCACTGAAGTGTTTGCCAGGGCTTGGAAGCCCTGACCACCACTGGCCTGGGCACCACTCTCAGCAGTACCCAGATGGCACTGGCTGTGTGTTGCCTGCACAGCTGCACTTGCTGGACTGAATAACACTGCAGGGGAAGGCAGAAGACACAAATCTGTAACACAGATTCTGTACAAGGCAGGCTCCCACAGTGGCTGTGGCTGGCTAGAGATCTGTTGCCCCCCTTTATCCTTTGGTCTGACCTCATTTATGTTTATAAGTATGTAAGGGGTTGTGATGGTTTGGGTGTTACTTGTCCCTCTCCCCTTCCCACTCTTATAAAATCACCCAGACTAGACTCAGCCAAGCTGGAAGTTAAAGAAGCTATATTTAGACATTAGCACAATATACAAGTAGATAGTTAGAAGCAATATATAATATTTATATACAAAATGTAATGTAATAGATAACATTATATAACTATATGATATATAATACCATAGAATTTGTAAATACATATATAATGTAATATATTTATATAGTACGTAGTATAATTACAAGCAATATACAAGCAGATATTACCCTGGTGAGGGGCCTGGAGCTCAGCCCTGTGAGGAGAGGCTGAGGGAGCTGAGGGTGTGCAGCCTGCAGAAGAGGAGGCTCAGGGCAGAGCTCATTGCTGTCTGCAGCTCCCTGAAGAGAGGCTGTAGCCAGGTGGGGTTGGTCTCTTCTGCCAGGCAAGCAGCAACAGAACAAGGGGACACAGTCTCAAGACCTTTCAGTATCTGAAGGGGGACTACAAAAAAAATCTGGGGAGGGGCTTTCTAGGCTCTCAAGGAGTGACAGGAGTGGGGGGAACGAAGAGAAGCTGGAGATGGGTAGGTTCAGGCTGGACATGAGGAGGAAGTTATTGAGCATGAGAGTGGTGAGAGCCTGGACTGGGTTGCCCAGGGAGGTGGTTGAGGCCCCATCCCTGGTGGTGTTTGAGGCCAGGCTGGATGAGGCTGTGGGCAGCCTGCTCTCGGGTAGGGTGTTTGTGCCCATGGCAAGGGTTTGGAACTGGCTGATCCTTCTGGTCCCTTCCAACCTGACTGATTCTATGATTCTGTGATTCCAAGTTGTGCCAGGGGAGGTCTAGGCTGGATGTTAGGAGGAAGTTCTTCACTGGAAGAGTGATTAAGTGCCTCACAACGTGGTGAGAAGTGCCACTGACACTGTGCTCTCTGCACATCTGCAAGAGATCCTGATAAACTGCCTCTTGCCAGCCTTAGCTGTGGGAGTGCCACAACGTTAGTAGCAGAGGGGAAGACTCATGCTGTAATCACCCCGGCTTGTGCCCCAGGAACACCAAAGTGCCACTGGCTCACTGAAGCCTGTAAAGGTAATAAAAGGAGAAACTGCACTGAAACTTCTGCACTAAGAACTGCTTAGGGAACAATGCAATAAAATCCTGCCAGGAACATCTGTGACATGCAAGGGAGTAAACTGTAGTGTTTCCAGGTCAGTGGTTCTTTGCAGGGCATGTGTTTCCAGACACCAACCCCCAGCTCCTGGGCAGAGGGCCTGTGACTGCTGAACGTGCTTGAGGTCTGCCGGCACCGATCTCGGTTCAGAGCAGCACAGGTCTGAGGGCAAAGGGAAGGTGAGGAGCCTGCTGTGAGCAGGCCTAAACTCCTGCTCCTCCCAGTCTGAAGTATTTGCTTCTCACCGTGCACAGGCTGCCTGCTAACAGCTTCCACTCACTATACGTGCAGCTCTCTTTATCGCTGCTGCCTCTTGCTGTTTGTGTGCAGCAAGACTGCTGCCGAGCTCATCGCAGCCCGTGGCCACTCAGCTGGCCACTTAACGTTGTTCAGAGCAGCTGTAGCTCCCCTGCTGCCTTGGCTATGGTGGGCGAAACTGGGGTCAACCCTAGGGCTGCTGGAGGGTGTGCAGAGCTGTCACTGGGGATGCTGCAGAGCTGTCACTGTAGGTGCTGCAGAGCTGTCACCGGGGCTGCTGCAAGGCTGTCACTGTAGGTGCTGCAGAGCTGTCACTGTAGGTGCTGCAGAGCTGTCACCGGGGCTGCTGCAAGGCTGTCACCGGGGCTGCTGCAGAGCTGTCACCGGGGCTGCTGCAAGGCTGTCACCGGGGCTGCTGCAAGGCTGTCACCGGGGCTGCTGCAAGGCTGTCACCGGGGCTGCTGCAAGGCTGTCACTGTAGGTGCTGCAAGGCTGTCACTGTAGGTGCTGCAGAGCTGTCACTGAGGTTGCTGCAGAGCTGTCACTGAGGATGCTGCAGAGCTGTCACCGGGGCTGCTGCAAGGCTGTCACTGTAGGTGCTGCAGAGCTGTCACTGAGGATGCTGCAGAGCTGTCACTGGGGCTACTGCAAGGCTGTCACTGTAGGTGCTGCAGGGCAGGGCTAGGGGCAGGGAAAGAGGAAGAAGAGGAGGCAGATGTGAAGTAGTGGGACAGTGTGATCTAAATAAAGGCAGTGTAGAAGCCCAGGAGGCTGTGTAAACACAGGGGTCTCACCGTGTCTTGTTAGCAGCACCCACAAGGCAAACACCGCTGAGCTTCCAAGAGTGCCTGAGCATGGGCACTGCCCGTGGAAAGCTTTTGTGCTCAAGGATGGAAGCCCTGGGGCAAACTGGCCTGGGGAAAGTGTTGTGCCTCAGCTGCACGGATCTGTGCCTCTTTGGAAGCTCTTCCCTCTCATCTTCTTAGAAACAGGCTTCAAAAGCTGCCTGGGCTGACTGCTGTGGCCTCAGACAGAGGTCTGAGGAGAGAGCCAGATCTGACTCATTAAAGCAGCACTCTCAGGCACCCAGAGAGTACAGCAGGGCAACATGCACATGATTAAAGCTGTGTCTCATCTGTTTTGCAGGTGTATTATGGGATGTCTAGGGGAAGGGGAAAGGAAGCAGTGAATTAGGAGGCCAGCAAAGCAAGGAGCTGACAGAAGAAAGGGCAGGGCAGCTGCACCTGGTGTCAGTGGGAATTTGCTGTACAGCACAGGCAGGTCTGTGGCAACAAACTGCTTACCAGGAAGGGAGGAGAAAGAGAGCACTGCTTCAAGGTGCTTAACCATGGGAAACAGGGATAAGTACAGGTTACTCTGGCACCAAAGAGCAGCTATGACCTCTGAAGAGCAGTGCCAGCTCAGTCGGGGTGCTGTGCCAAGAGATACTCCCCCTGCTCCGTCAATTCTGTCTGCAGCATGTGAAAGAGTTTGTTAGATAGCAGCCCAAGCTGCTGCTTCTGTGGGAAAGCCAAAGCCAGAGTGAAGGTTAAGTGAAAGGGAATGAACTGGATGGAAATGAAGCCACCTTTGTGGTGTCTCAGTGCCTGAGGCCACTGGCCCATGCCATCCTTTCTGCTCAGCACAGTGGGCAAATACCTCCCGGTGACGACGTCTCCTTGGGAGAGCTTGTTGGCTGTGGAGGAGAAACTGCTCACCTCATCATCGAATTGAAGGCAGCTGTAGCACCTCCTCACTCAAAATGACCACCAACCTGCTGCCTGAATGCAGCTGGCACAGCTCTTGTCTGAGTCCCACCTAAGCAGCCCTTGGCCAAAGCCTAGCACAGATAGGGGCAAGGAAGCTCCCTATGAGCTGGCTGGAGGTTAAGCTGAGAAAGCTGATGGAGTGGTGATGGACTTGTAGATGGTGTCAGAGATTTGAAGGTGCTTATGTGTGCCCTGCAAGAGGCTGTCATCACTGGTGCTGTGCTTTTAGGGGCTTACCCTAGCCCTTCTAGTTTTTTAGTGACCCCTGCAAGAGACAGAGGAGAGGTAGGGGCACAATAGAGCTCAATATATCATGCATGCTTCCCACAGTCCATGCTGCCCTGTTACTGCTCCTAGCTGCAGGGCTTGCTCCCACTTGCCAGCTGCACACTTCCCAGCTTCAGAGGGCCCCACTCCAAGCTGCATCGACCACCAAAGCCAAAGAGGCTGGTATGATGAAGCACAGAGCTGGAGCACAGACGTTGCCCTTTGTCCTGTCATTGGGTGTCACCCAGCAGAGGTGATGCTCAGAGCTCCATCCTCGGGGCACTCAGTCTTTCCATATTAATACACATTACTCAACTCTCAGTGTCCTCTTCTCCCAGCAGCACAGCCCCAGCTCCCTCAGGCTCTCCTCCTAACAGATGTTCCATTGCCTTCAGCATCTTTGTGGCTCTGTGCTGGACTCTCTCAAGAACTTCTACGTCCCTCTTGAACTGGGGGGGGCCCAGAACTAGGCACAGTACTCCAGATGTGGCCTTACCAGGGTAATCCAGGTACAATAGTTTGATGAAAGTTACACACCTGACTTACCAGATGCTAGACTGTGTTGCTTAAAAGAAACCTTTCTCTCTACTCTGCCCATCCCATGCTGCTTTTGGAAAGAGAAGCTCACACTCTTGCACAGTGCAGAAAACATCAGACAATCAGAGGTAATAGTTCCCTCAACTAGTAGGGCTGGAAATTGCAGTCATCTGCCAGGCTGCTGCTGCTGACTGAGTTGTCACATTATAACTAACTTCAAAAAACTGCCCTGCTATCATAACAGCAAATATGTTGTGGGGCTTGGCTCAAGGATGTGATTTCTTCAGCTGTGCAAATAGAGAATTTAGGGGGTTGTAATTTACTGCTGGATGGCAGACCTGGGAGACTTCCTGCTGTGAAAATGTGGGAGGCATTAGGTGAATGACACACTCCCTGCAACCTTCAAAGCTGGGTTACTATGCCTGCTCTTGGTGACATGGAGCTAGAGAGGAGGAGGAATAAGATGGTGAAACAGTCCAAGGCCAGAGTGCTGCCTTCTGTTCTCTAATGAATCCCAGTTTGGTTTTGAACAGGGAAAACATAGAATCCTAGAATTAACCAGGTAGGAAGAGACCTCCAAGCTCAGCCAGGCCAACCTAGCACCCAGCCCTGGCCAAGCAACCAGACCATGGCACTAAGTGCCCCAGCCAGGCTTGGCTTCAACACCTCCAGCCACAGCCACTCCACCACCTCCCTGGGCAGCCCATTGCAATGCCAATCACTCTCTCTGGCAACAACTTCCTCAGAACATCCAGCCTAGACCTCCCCTGGCACAGCTTGAGACTGTGTCCCCTTGTTCTGTTGCTGCTTGCCTGGCAGAAGAGACCAACCCCACCTGGCTGCAGCCTCCCTTCAGGTAGTTGTAGACAGCAATGAGCTCTGCCCTGAGCCTCCTCTGCTGCAGGCTGCACACCTCCTTTTCTTTTTAAAGAGAGACGACAGAAATCGTTTCAAATTTTATTTAACCTTTCCCAGCACTTCTCCCTCCACCTTCTCAACAGACAACTGGGAAGGAGGAGGATCTGGTGGTGGACGAGGAACAGGTGGCAGAATTGGGAAGCAAACAGGATCAGTGCCGTTCACAGGACCCACTGCCGGACCAGGAGCGTCCATCCTCAGCGCTGCCTCACCGGCCAGAGGAGCCGCTACCGTCAGGGCACCCCTGCGGCTCGCCCTGCCGCTTGGGCTCCGCTCCAGGGCTGCCGCTGCCGCTTCTGCCTCCGCTGCAAACCCAGCGGGGACACAGTGCCCTTTGCCGCTAGTCCTGGCTGCTACCCTGCGCAGAACCGGCGGCAGTGTGCGGGAAGCGGAGCGAACCCCTGCCATGCTCGGCACCGCCAGTGCCGCCACTCTACAGTTAGGGCTGACCCGCAGCGGGGGAAGGGGATCCCCATCGCCGCTCTCCGCATATTCCCCAGCGGGACACGCTCCAAATGCAGACTGGTCCTTCACAGCCGCAGCTTACCCGTACACGCTGCCTGTGCTGGGACAAGAGGAGTACCGAGGCAGGGCCGTTCCCTCTAGAGCCGCCACCTCATCCCCTGAATTGGGAGTGCCTGCGCCCAGCAAGAGGACGGCTCAAACTGCACTCGGCCCGCCGAGGCACCGAGCCTGCTAAGGCACTCGGCCCGCCACGGCCATCAGCCCGCCAAGGCACCCGGCCCGCCACGGCCATCGGCCCGCCAAAGCACTCGGCCCGCCAAGGCACTCAGCCCGCCAAGGCACTCAGCCCGCAAACTGCACTCAGCCCGCAAGCTGCACTCGGCCCGCCACGGCGTGCGGCGCCGCTTCCGCCTGGCGCCATCTTCGGAACGCCGCCTGGATCTACGGGTCCAGGGGAGGCTACCGGCACGGCCGGAGCCGCCTGCGTTTCCACCGCCCGCGGATTCCCATCATGAGGGGCAAACACGCAGGGGTTTAACACGCAGGGGTTTGCCTGCTCCGCTGTACCCCAGCCCTGCAGCTCGCCCCGCGCAGTGCCGCTGGGCACCGTGCCGTGGGTCAGGGCGAGCCGTGGCCGCTTCAGGGGCGAGGGTCCCATATCGCCTTCAGCCATCTCAGACCTTCCAACTCGCTTCTTGCTGCTTCCTTCTCCCCTCTCCGCCAGCCAAGAGGGGAGCGGCTCTCTTCTCCAGGCCTCCCAGCTCTCCACGGCAGCCTCACCAAGAGGCAGGGTTTTTCCAAGCTCTAATTCCGTGTTTTTCTCCAATTCAGTCGATGCAAACCGGCAGCCATCTCGTTCCCCGCAGGGGCCACCAATTGTCCTGTCCTGGTTTCTTTTTAAAGAGAGACGACAGAGATTAAACTCTTAAACCAAATGGGAGAGAAAATACAGAGATAAACATTAGAAAGCAATTTCCCCATCCATGACAAAGCCCCTTGAGTTCTTCCCCATCCCAAAAAAACCTAAATCTATGCTCCCCAGTGCTCCAATGCTCCCCCCCTAACGCCTCCACCATCCAAAGAGGCCAACTGCTTGCATGTTCTTCCCGTTAGATTGGCTCCTGCCACACACACAGGGCAGCAGGAGGAGGAAAGGGGCAAGAACTGTTGTGAGTCTCTAAAGAGATAGCAGAGTTATGGGATTGAATAACAATTTTTAACCCTATAGCCTCAACCTCGGACAGTTCAGCTCCTCTCTACCAGCCCCCCCAGCTCCCTCTCTGCCTGGCTGCTCTCAGCCACTCTGTCCCCAGCCTGTAGTGCTGCTTGGGGTTGCTGTGGCCAAAGTGCAGAACCCTGCACTTGGCCTTGTTCAGTCTCATCCCATTGGCCTCTGCCCACCCATCCAGCCTGGCAAGGTCCCTCTGCAGGGCTCTAACACATCAACACCTGCTCCTAGCTTGATGCTACTTTGAGCTCCACTGAGTAGAGGTCAACCTGCCATGGGCATCCCTGCTTGTCGCTAGGTGTCGCTGTTTGCATGCTGACTGCTGCTGAAGTTGAGGAAAAGGACTTACGGAATCCAATATAGATTGTAAAATGTAAGCCGTTTAATACAAAAATCAGAACGCTTTTATACTATATCAGAAGGCTGTTATAGGATTACATCAGAATTACATGTTAATTTCTAATTGGTCCATACTACACATTGCTACATATTTTGTGGTTAAGGCATATTCGTTAATGAGTACAAAGGCATATTGAATATTGAATAAACAAAGGCATATTGAATAAACAAAGGCAGCACTCAGTATGACTAGCTAGGGAGGCATCGTCCTTGTAGGCCAGGATACAGCTAATTCTAAAATATATCTATGACTATTTTATTACTATGTTTCTTCTACACAGCTGCACAACAAGGACACAACATCTTTACCCGCTTTGTTCAAGTCGCTTACATATCGATTGCAAAGCAACAGCTCCTACAAAGTTTCCCACACCTGCTTTAGAAGGGGTAGTTGGACTAGGTGATCCTCAGAGATCCTTTCCAACACTGACCAATCTGTGTGAGGTGAACTATCTTTGCTCTCTTCCCTCTCACAAAGTAAGAATCTGAAGGAGTCTACAAGGCTGCAGTGTTTGATATGGGACAGGAGATAGTCCAAGGATTTATTGCAGAACAGGGATTATGTAAATCAAACTATTAACTTCCTAGAACTGTCAAGTGGTCTGAATGGATGTGACCTGTACAATGTCACAGAGCAGTTTGAGTGAGGTTGAAATCAAAAATGTTGTTTTACTGAAGCTGCAAAGGCATTTGAATTACTGTGTCTTTTCCAAACACTTTGGTTTCAAAGCCCAGAGAAGTTGAATCAGGCCCTGGTAGGTCTGAATACAACCTCAGCAAAGGCCTGGTGCAGGTAAAATAGAATAGTTTCATGTGTAGGAATCCAAAAGGAGTTTCTGGTAGCTGTGTAAATGAATCTGTTTCTATGCAAACTAAACAGCAGAAGTGGAATGGGAAGGGGCAAGTAACTTGCATAGGAGAAACCAGAAAGGGAAAGAGGATCCATAGAAGAAAGTTAAGTCACGGTTCAAATGTCTCAGCAGTGAGAGAGCTGTCTCAGCTGAATGAGAAGGAATAGCTTTTAGGCTCAGGAGGTTATTAGAAGCAGGAATACAGAAGGAAAGTGTTTTTCAGCTCAGTGCTGTTCATGGCCTCAAACAGATACCACCTGAAGGGACTTTTTGCCAGAAGAGGTGAAATGAGCAGGTGAGGATGTGCAGTCTGTGGTCACAGTCTAGAAGCACAGCTGCGGCTCTGCTGTCCCACCTGGGTTCCCTACAGACACCAGCTGCTGTCCATTGTCACATACCAAGAGTGGCTGAGGAAGAGTGCTGCTGTGCTGCCTGCCCATGGCCTCACAGAGATGGTTGGGGGTCACAGCCATTTCTTCTGTGCCACACACAGGCACACCAGGAGCAGCCCAGTCAGAAACAGTGCTGTAGAACCACCACATCAATCACACTGCAGTCAAAACAGCAGTCCTAGAAGAAGACATCTGCATTGCCACAGAGCAGCAGCTCAGACCTTTGCTCGTTAACCTCTTTGGCCAAATGCACATTTTCTGACCCAGACAAAGGTTTGAAATTCTTCCAGGCAGCTGAGACAGTTGTGTGAGCCCCAATCTGGAGACATCTTTAGATGCTCCTGTGGCTCAGAAAGGCTGCCAGCACCACTGTGGGCATAAGGCCTGAGACAGCTTGCTCTGACCTCATAGAGAAACCAACAGTCCTGCAGAGCAAGGAATTCACCATGAGAAGGGCTCAGCTGCAGAGAGGCATCTGTGCAGTTCTCCAAAATACTCTGAACACAGAGTTTAGTTTTGGGCAGCCCTGCAAGGAGCAGGGACTCGATGACCCTTATGGGTCCCTTCCAACTGGATGTATTCTATGATTGGTTCCCTTTGGAACCTTCTTTTTTTGTCTCTAGAGATGGAAGGTCACACCAAAGGTGACCCTGGGTCAACACTGCCCTGCACAAAACCTTTGCTGAGCCTGTAAAGGCTGTTTCTAGAGCGTGTGGGGCACAGCCAGCACTGTGGAAAGCTGAATCCCATTCCTGGCCCTCTTGCTGGATGATGCTGTGACTTCAGATGAGCCCTGTGCTTGCTACTCCCATACCTGCTCTTGATAGTGGGGAAGCAGCTTCTATTCCAAGCTCCTGGGAGCTGACATTCCCAGTCTTGTCCCATACAGCCTGTGGCATACCTGGCTTCTGAGCCTCTTCACCTTCCCATGTGTCCACCTGTAAATGGGATCACATTGCAATTACCCTGCAGAAGGCACTGATGATGTTCAGAGCTTGTGATGTACTGGGACACAGCTATTGAGAGAGACTATTAGGGCTCATTAAATGATTAATTACTTCTTAAATTGGGCAAGAAGGCAGTAAAAAGAAAAACCACTTTTGAAATGTGAAACTTGGAAGGTGAGGTTCTGGGACACACCTGGCTCCTTCTTCTAGCCCAGCTGGGCACAACCACAGTGGCACCATACAGATGCTGCATGCCCCTCTGGTGGGACGTGGGACCCAGAGAGCTGCAGCCATAGGGGTGCTCCTCCCAGCAGCTCCTTAAGTGCCCGGGAGCTGCAGAAAGAGAGGAGAAGCAGCCTCAGCGCCTCTGCTGCCCAGCCTGCGGGCAGAGCTCTGCACCCACACAGCCCTGCCCTGTGGGCACAGCCACGGGGGCAGCTCAGAGATGCTGCCCGTCCCCCCGGTGGGACGTGGCAGCCAGACTCACCAGAAGGTGACCACGCAGCGGCCACAGGGCCAGATGAGGATGAAGCTTCCCTTCCTCCTCTATGCCATCCTCAGCTGCTCCCTTGCCACTGATAAGCAGCGGGGGATGGCACAGCACCAGGCGGAGCTTGGGGCACAGGGCACCGCCACGTCTGCAGAGAGGAGCGGCAAGGAGTTACCTGGAGCCCTCCCCTCTGGCAGCTGCCCACCAGCGGCAGGGCCAGGGCTGCACCCAGCAGCAGGGCGCCAGGGGGCTGGGACAAATTCTTGGGTGCCCTGCCCTGGTGCCAGTACCAGGGCCCGGGAATAAAGCCAGCTGGGATCTGGGATCTTGGCCTTGGCAATGAGAAGAGGGCAAGGAAAGGGAAGGGAACGAGGAACGTGGAGGGAAGGCTTCATGGAGGGGAAAGAGAAGGGAAAGGCAGGGGGAAGATGACAGGAAGGGGAAGGGGAAGCAGGATTAGGAAGCAGCACTTTTCAGATGTGAGAGCTGGAAATCAGGCTCTGGGACACACCTGGCCTCCTCCTTCTCTCCCTGCCTGGCTCCTCTCAGGTGCCCCTTCCCGAGAGGTCCCTCTCCAGCCGCTGGCATTTGCTGCAGGGCTGGAAGTCAGCCTCCGTCAGCAGCATCTTCCTCTTCTTGCAGAGCTGCTTCCTGGGCTGCACAGAGCCTGGCAGGCTTTGCAAGCGAGAGCATTCTTGTCAGGCAGGCAAAGCCATGCTGAGCAGCAATGCATCCCCTTCAACCAAAGCTAGCTGGGCTCACCTTCCCTCCCCAGGGCAGCTCTCCAGGGCTCTGACTGCCAGGGTGACAGGAGGCACCTGCAATGGCAATGGGCAGATGAAGAGGGGGCAAGGACCTACCTGCCCAATTGCTCTGTAGCTGCAAAAGGCAGACCCCCCGGGGGGCTTTGCTCAGCTCAGCTAAGCCAGTGCTGCTGGCATCAGCACACAACGTGGGATGCCCACCCTGCAGCAGCCTTGCTTCTCCTGTGGCAGCAGTGCCACCTTCTGAGGGCAAAGCCTTTAGTCTGCAGGCTCTCTCAGCACCGCACATACCTCTGCACTTGAGAGAGTGGCTGACTCCTCAGCCACCGCAGCAGCCACCTCCTCCTCCTCCCCAAAGACCTCCAGGTGCAGCTCCATCAGGAGTTCCACCAGCTGGGTCACCTGCACGCAGCAAACCATTGCTTTCCAGGCTGCTGGCTGAGGAGGGCTCCACGAGTCTTGCCCACGACTGAGCCTGGCCTCAGCCCAGAGAGCTGCGGCCGTGGGGATGCTCCTCCCAGCAGCTCCCACACCAGTGTCTGCTGCGGGCAGGAGGCAGCCGGGTGCCTGCCGACAGCACAGCTCAGGTGTGCCTAGGAAGCTGTCAGTGGGTGGAGAGCAGAGCTTACCTTGCCCGTCACCTCCAGCAGCATCTGCGGGGGAAGGCTCTGCTCCTCGGGTGGGCTGAGCAGGTTGGGCCCCACGCATATGGCCAGGTTCTTGAGGGACATCCTGCTGGTGGCCTCGTTCTGGCTGATCTTAGCCAGCAATGCCAGCAAGCTCTTCAGCAGCAGGAGGTTTGGCCTCGGCAACTTGCCGGCCACCCTGCGGGAGCAGGAGCACAAAGCAGGTCCAGCAGACAATCCCAGTGCTCATCTGCCAGGCTGATGTCAGCCCAGGACAGCCCAGGGAGAGCTCCTTGGCCACCCTGGCCCTACAGAGCCTGCTGCGGCTCTGCTCCCTGCCGAGCAGGCAGGCTGCCGGCTGCACTCACTCCTTCAGCCCCTCCATCCTCTCCTGCCTGCTGGGCATCTGCAGGGTGCTCATCCACTGGTGGTAAAGCTCCACGCTGAGGAGCTTGCAGGGGATCTTGCGCAGGAAGTCCTGCAACGATGCCAAGGGCTGGGCGTGAGGCTCTGGGCGCTGCTGCCGGGAGCGCAGGCAGCATCCCTGGCACTCGGCTCCTCAGCAGGTGCCCAGCTGGCAGCCGCCGGGCTCCAGGGCAGCTGGCTCACCTTCAGGAGAGCGGCCAGCAGATGTGGGGGCTGGCTCTCCAGAGGCACCTCCTGCCCACTGTCCAGGGCCTCCCGCAGCTGCCTGGACGCGCGCTCACTGGCCGCTAGACGGAAGATCCCCTCCGTGGATGGCCCCACCTCGCTCAGCAGAGCCAGCAGGTCCTGCGGGGCACACAGGAGCACAGGGGGCTACAGACAGGCCCTAGGGCAGAGGCCCCTTCCGCAGGACAGAAGCATGTGGGGATGGCTCCACAGCTCTCCCCCAGGCAGGACGGACAGAGAGCTGCCCTGGAGGTGGGGGATGCTGGGAGCAGCTGGCCCGGAGCCCAGGTCCCTGTGCTGGAGACAGCAGCACGGAGGAGGAGCCAGCAGGATGGGGAAGCCCTGGCCAAGCCTGCTCACCTGGATGGGCTGGGGCAGGGTGCCCTCCTCGCTGCAGACAGCTGCGAGGGGCTGCCCAAAAAGAGCTCGACTGCTGGCAGAGGCCACGGGCCCAGGCACCTCTGCCGTGGCCGACATCCCCCTCTGGCCAAGGAGCCACGGTAAGCCCCTCAAGATGCTGCAGGGCACAGCACCTGTCAAAGAGTCAGGAGCAAAGAGCCGTGGAGGAGAAGTGCCAGGGGAGGTGCAGCACAGCTGTGCTGAGCTGTGCCCCTGCCAACTAGCACAGGGGACAGAGGGGCAGAGGAGGGCATCCTGCCCCTATGTCCCCCCACACTCACCAGCCGCGGGGACACCGCTGCCTCGGCTGCTGGGACGAACCGGAGGTGGCTGCTGCTCTGCCCCAGCCTGCAAGAAAAGCTCTCACTGAGCAGGCCTGCAGCAGAGAGGGACCTGGCCAGGCTCAGCTGGCACCCCGAGCCCTCTTCACCTTTGCCTGCTCCCCTGCCAGCTTCTCCAGGCTGCTGGAATGGAGCGTCCTGGCCTGGGAAGGCAGAAAGAGCAGGAGGTGAGAAGTGATGCAGCTGCTGCAGCTGGGCAGCAGCAGCCTTTGGGGCCCGAGCAGGACCAGGAGGGACACTCACAGTGTGGCAGCCACTCAGCCGCCTCAGGAGCGGCTCGATGGAGGCCAGCTGGGTGACTCGTGCTCCCTCCACTCCTGCTGCCGGCCTGTGGGTGACACAGGGGCAGAGCAGGAGCTGAGTGGAGCCCCAGCTGCCCATTCCCTCTCCTGCCTGCCCGGTGACACTGCCAAGGTGCCCCGAGGATGCCAGGCCCCCACAGGCACTACAGTGGAGCTGTAGCTGTGCTGAGGACAGGCCCGGACAGGGGATGGTTGGACACAATTGGGTGATGCTGCTTCAGCAGCTCAGCCCCCTCCAGAGCTGCCCACAGCCTTCCTTGGTTGGGGCTCCCTACAGCCAACTGGGCAGAGCTGTCTCTACATCTTGGGGCTCAGAGATGCTGCCCGTCCCCCCGGTGGGACGTGGCAGCCAGACTCACCAGAAGGTGACCACGCAGCGGCCACAGGGCCAGATGAGGATGAAGCTTCCCTTCCTCCTCCTCTGTGCCATCCTCAGCTGCTCCCTTGCCACTGCTAAGCAGCGGGGGATGGCACAGCACCAGGCGGAGCTTGGGGCACAGGGCACCGCCGCGTCTGCAGAGAGGAGCGGCAAGGAGTTACCTGGAGCCCTCCCCTCTGGCAGCTGCCCACCAGCGGCAGGGCCAGGGCTGCACCCAGCAGCAGGGTGCCAGGGGACTGGGACAAATTCTTGGGTGCCCTGCCCTGGTGCCAGTACCAGGGCCCGGGAATAAAGCCAGCTGGGATCTGGGATCTTGGCCTTGGCAATGAGAAGAGGGCAAGGAAAGGGAAGGGAACGAGGAACGTGGAGGGAAGGCTTCATGGAGGGGAAAGAGAAGGGAAAGGCAGGGGGAAGATGACAGGAAGGGGAAGGGGAAGCAGGATTAGGAAGCAGCACTTTTCAGATGTGAGAGCTGGAAATCAGGCTCTGGGACACACCTGGCCTCCTCCTTCTCTCCCTGCCTGGCTCCTCTCAGGTGCCCCTTCCCGAGAGGTCCCTCTCCAGCCGCTGGCATTTGCTGCAGGGCTGGAAGTCAGCCTCCGTCAGCAGCATCTTCCTCTTCTTGCAGAGCTGCTTCCTGGGCTGCACAGAGCCTGGCAGGCTTTGCAAGCGAGAGCATTCTTGTCAGGCAGGCAAAGCCATGCTGAGCAGCAATGCATCCCCTTCAACCAAAGCTAGCTGGGCTCACCTTCCCTCCCCAGGGCAGCTCTCCAGGGCTCTGACTGCTGGGGTGACAGGAGGCACCTGCAATGGCAATGGGCAGATGAAGAGGGGGCAAGGACTTACCTGCCCAATTGCTCTGTAGCTGCAAAAGGCAGACCCCCCGGGGGGCTTTGCTCAGCTCAGCTAAGCCAGTGCCGCTGGCATCAGCACACAACGTGGGATGCCCACCCTGCAGCAGCCTTGCTCTGTGCTTCTGCAGGCCTTGCTTCTCCTGTGGCAGCAGTGCCACCTTCTGAGGGCAAAGCCTTTAGTCTGCAGGCTCTCTCAGCACCGCACATACCTCTGCACTTGAGAGAGTGGCTGACTCCTCAGCCACCGCAGCAGCTACCTCCTCCTCCTCCCCAAAGACCTCCAGGTGCAGCTCCATCAGGAGTTCCACCAGCTGGGTCACCTGCACGCAGCAAACCATTGCTTTCCAGGCTGCTGGCTGAGGAGGGCTCCACGAGTCTTGCCCACGACTGAGCCTGGCCTCAGCCCAGAGAGCTGCGGCCGTGGGGATGCTCCTCCCAGCAGCTCCCACACCAGTGTCTGCTGAGGGCAGGAGGCAGCCGGGTGCCTGCCGACAGCACAGCTCAGGTGTGCCTAGGAAGCTGTCAGTGGGTGGAGAGCAGAGCTTACCTTGCCCGTCACCTCCAGCAGCATCTGCGGGGGAAGGCTCTGCTCCTCGGGTGGGCTGAGCAGGTTGGGCCCCACGCATATGGCCAGGTTCTTGAGGGACATCCTGCTGGTGGCCTCGTTCTGGCTGATCTTAGCCAGCAATGCCAGCAAGCTCTTCAGCAGCAGGAGGTTTGGCCTCGGCAACTTGCCGGCCACCCTGCGGGAGCAGGAGCACAAAGCAGGTCCAGCAGACAATCCCAGTGCTCATCTGCCAGGCTGATGTCAGCCCAGGACAGCCCAGGGAGAGCTCCTTGGCCACCCTGGCCCTACAGAGCCTGCTGCGGCTCTGCTCCCTGCCGAGCAGGCAGGCTGCCGGCTGCACTCACTCCTTCAGCCCCTCCATCCTCTCCTGCCTGCTGGGCATCTGCAGGGTGCTCATCCACTGGTGGTAAAGCTCCACGCTGAGGAGCTTGCAGGGGATCTTGCGCAGGAAGTCCTGCAACGATGCCAAGGGCTGGGCGTGAGGCTCTGGGCGCTGCTGCCGGGAGCGCAGGCAGCATCCCTGGCACTCGGCTCCTCAGCAGGTGCCCAGCTGGCAGCCGCCGGGCTCCAGGGCAGCTGGCTCACCTTCAGGAGAGCGGCCAGCAGATGTGGGGGCTGGCTCTCCAGAGGCACCTCCTGCCCACTGTCCAGGGCCTCCCGCAGCTGCCTGGACGCGCGCTCACTGGCCGCTAGACGGAAGATCCCCTCCGTGGATGGCCCCACCTCGCTCAGCAGAGCCAGCAGGTCCTGCGGGGCACACAGGAGCACAGGGGGCTACAGACAGGCCCTAGGGCAGAGGCCCCTTCCGCAGGACAGAAGCATGTGGGGATGGCTCCACAGCTCTCCCCCAGGCAGGACGGACAGAGAGCTGCCCTGGAGGTGGGGGATGCTGGGAGCAGCTGGCCCGGAGCCCAGGTCCCTGTGCTGGAGACAGCAGCACGGAGGAGGAGCCAGCAGGATGGGGAAGCCCTGGCCAAGCCTGCTCACCTGGATGGGCTGGGGCAGGGTGCCCTCCTCGCTGCAGACAGCTGCGAGGGGCTGCCCAAAAAGAGCTCGACTGCTGGCAGAGGCCACGGGCCCAGGCACCTCTGCCGTGGCCGACATCCCCCTCTGGCCAAGGAGCCACGGTAAGCCCCTCAAGATGCTGCAGGGCACAGCACCTGTCAAAGAGTCAGGAGCAAAGAGCCGTGGAGGAGAAGTGCCAGGGGAGGTGCAGCACAGCTGTGCTGAGCTGTGCCCCTGCCAACTAGCACAGGGGACAGAGGGGCAGAGGAGGGCATCCTGCCCCTATGTCCCCCCACACTCACCAGCCGCGGGGACACCGCTGCCTCGGCTGCTGGGACGAACCGGAGGTGGCTGCTGCTCTGCCCCAGCCTGCAAGAAAAGCTCTCACTGAGCAGGCCTGCAGCAGAGAGGGACCTGGCCAGGCTCAGCTGGCACCCCGAGCCCTCTTCACCTTTGCCTGCTCCCCTGCCAGCTTCTCCAGGCTGCTGGAATGGAGCGTCCTGGCCTGGGAAGGCAGAAAGAGCAGGAGGTGAGAAGTGATGCAGCTGCTGCAGCTGGGCAGCAGCAGCCTTTGGGGCCCGAGCAGGACCAGGAGGGACACTCACAGTGTGGCAGCCACTCAGCCGCCTCAGGAGCGGCTCGATGGAGGCCAGCTGGGTGACTCGTGCTCCCTCCACTCCTGCTGCCGGCCTGTGGGTGACACAGGGGCAGAGCAGGAGCTGAGTGGAGCCCCAGCTGCCCATTCCCTCTCCTGCCTGCCCGGTGACACTGCCAAGGTGCCCCGAGGATGCCAGGCCCCCACAGGCACTACAGTGGAGCTGTAGCTGTGCTGAGGACAGGCCCGGACAGGGGATGGTTGGACACAGTTGGGTGATGCTGCTCCAGCAGCTCAGCCCCCTCCAGAGCTGCCCACAGCCTTCCTTGGCTGGGGTTCCCTACAGCCAACTGGGCAGAGCTGTCTCCACACCCTGGGGCTATGGCTGGCACATCCTCCCGAGCTGTGAGCAGGGCTTGCCCAGACTACAGTGCCAGGCAGGGCTTACCCACGCAGCACGCCGAGCCACAGCTCCTTAAGTGCCCGGGAGCTGCAGAAAGAGAGGAGAAGCAGCCTCAGCGCCTCTGCTGCCCAGCCTGCGGGCAGAGCTCTGCACCCACACAGCCCTGCCCTGTGGGCACAGCCACGGGGGCAGCTCAGAGATGCTGCCCGGCCCCCGGGTGGGACGTGGCAGCCAGACTCACCAGAAGGTGACCACGCAGCGGCCACAGGGCCAGATGAGGATGAGGGATCGAGTGGCCTTCCCTTCCTCCTCTTCTGTGCCATCCGCAGCTGCCCCTTTGCCACCGCTTAGCACCTGGAGCTGGCCCAGGACCAGGCGGAGCTTGGGGCGCAGGGCACCGCCGCGTCTGCAGAGAGGAGCGGCAAGGAGTGAGCTGGAGCCCTCCCCTCTGGCAGCTGCCCGCCAGCGGCAGGGCCAGGGCTGCACCCAGCAGCAGGGTGCCAGGGGCAGTTTCTAGGGCGCAGGACTCGGGCTTTGATCTAAGGTAGCTGGGGTCTGGGAGTCTTACTGGGCCTTGGCGATGACCAAGCAGTCGGCGAAGAGGAGCAGCTCCCTCTCCCTGCTCCGCCGGCCCTGCCTTACCCGCGCTCCCTGCCGGAGTAGGGGCTCCGGCGGTGCCGGGACAGGCTCCTGCTGCTGCCTGGTCTCAGCGGTGACCCTGCAGAGCAGACAGGGCGGAGCATGAGCACAGTCGCTTCGGCGGAGTCGCCTCTGCCCGGCTGTCGCCAAGCCTCGGGGGGAACTCACCCGGAGCGGCAGCAATTGAGCTGGCCCATCCCGCCCAGTCCGCAAGAGTGGCACCGGACTCGCTGATGGTGGTCAGGAGGAGACCACTTGACTCCTCCAAGCCTTCCAAGTGGCTCCTGCTCCCGGGAAGCACTTGCCAACGCTATCGGCAAAACGCCTTCCTCACCTGCTGGCAGAGCGTCCTGCCACAGCACCGACCCAGTGGGTACTGTGCCCGTTTCCAGGGCAGCAGCAGGTAAACTCCAGCCAGCCGTTGGGACCCCAACGGTCACCCAGGGGAGCGCGGCGGGGGTGGGGCGCTGGGGGCTCTCCGCAGTGTGTCTCTCTTGTACTGGGGAGCCCAGGGCTGCTCCGCACTTCATGCATGGCCTCACCATGAGCAGAAGGGAAGGGTCACCCTCCAATAGCAGCTGGCAAGGCTTTTCCCAGTACAACCCAGGCTACCTCTGGCTGGCTTTGGGCATGGGCTGCTTGGTAGCTCTTGATCAGCCTGGTGATCCTTGGGAGCCTAGGATCTTTCCTGCCATGCTGTCTGTGTGCACCTGTACCAAACTGCCTCTAGTAACCATTAAGTGTGGCTGTGGGCCAGGATGGTTCATGTCCCCAGTGGTGTCTTCTGCAGCCAGCTTCTCTTGCTAGAGAGAGAAGTCTGTATGGGTTTTATTCAGAACAGAGCTGCTTAGACTCTTTAGACCAACAGTGGGAGGAGTCTTCTTTAAGCATCTTTTTCACCCTCCTTTCTTCCCAGCCTCCTCTAAGTTATTTTGCCTATGGCAGAAGAGCTGCTTGACAGCTGTTCTGCTGAGGGACTCAGCAGTACCTTGTGCACTGCAGTAAGAGGCATTTCTTACAGGGCTCCTTCAGATCCTCTCTCCAGCAGGGGCACCTCACTGCTGCAAACAGTTCTGAGCATTGTAAGGAAAATTGGTCTGTTGCTGGAGATTAATGCTCACAATGAAGACAGAGGAGTCCTGTTGAGCTTCATTCCAATAAAGGGAGACTCAAAGGGATAATAATTCCTATGGAATCATAGAATCAGCTAGGTTGGAAGAGACCTCCAAGCTTATCTAGTCCAACCTATCACCCAACCCTGTCCAGTCAGCTAGACCATGGCACCAAGTGCCTCATCCAGGCTTTTCTTCAACATCTCCAGGGACAGTGACTCCATGTCTGCAATTTCTGGAAGGCACAGCTTCCCTTTTATCCTAGATTCCTGGACACAAGTTTCCCCTTCCCTTCCCCATTGGCTGAGGTACTTGGAATTTACAGCCTTCCCAATCCGCCTCCTGCATGTGCCCCTTTACATGCAACCCCTCCTGCCTCACACATCTTATGGCTATTTGAATCAGGTCCTTCCCTTCTCTGGGCAGAGAACTTCATATTCAGCTGTCTGCTAAGCCTGATACCTCCTAGAGGTTCAGCAGTTCATACCAGTCACTCTCTCTGGCAAGAACTCCCTCCTAACATTCAGCCTATACCTCCCCTGGCACAACCTGAGACTGTGTCTCGTTCTGTTGCTGCTTGCCTGGGAGAAGAGACTGAGCAAATCTCTCTGAAATTAACTTTTTTTTGGCTCAAGTTGATTACAGTTGGATGGAAATCTTCAGTATTTGTTTGCCCATTAGGCACAGCCTTTCAGAGCAAATGGATGCTCTTGGAGGTCTCTTCCAACCTGGTTGATTGACTCAGTGTTAGTCTGCTTTGAAAAACTCAAACTAGTTGTTTTCAGAATACTGGCAAAGAAAGAAAGTTGAGTTGGGCTCACTGAACTGGGAATCGTTGATTTTGGTTTCATGTTTGAGGTTTCAGAGTTATTTATTCTTTTCTAATGTGGGTTTGGCTTTTTCACCTCTTTATTAATGACTAAGATATTTTTAAGGACTCGAGTCCTTAACTAAAGAAATATGCTTTCAAGATGTACATGACCACCAAAGATCACAACCATTAAGGAAACCAGAAAGAAGTGACTGTATCTAGGGTGCCTGACTGTATCTAGAAGTGCCTGATCTAGGGTAGGGTGTCCCTGCCCATGGCAGGGGGGTTGGAACTAGATGATCCTTGTGGTCCCTTCCAACCCTGACTGAGATTTAAAAGAAGATGAGGGTGAGGACTTGTATGGGTAGATGTGAGGAGGCTGATCCAGACATTTTTGGTACCATCACAGAGAAGCAGAACGAAGGTTTCTCATCCATTCAAGTTTCCTTTACATTTAAATGTGTAATGTTTCCCTCTTCTCCCCCGCTGCTATATACTGTCATACAGTTGCAGTTGCTTTTAACCTTCTGGCATCAGAAAAGGCTGAAGTGTGATGCTCTTTTACCTGGCATGAGTCGCCCTTGCCTGCAGTGTCAGAGAGAATACTGCAAGACTTTCTTTGTTATAAAGGCAGCTCAGAAAAGCCATGTTGTGTTGTCTGGTGGTAAACTCGACATTTTTTGGCCGCGGGTGCCTCCCAGTGCAGGGGAAGGAGTCAGAGAGAAATGCCTGGACTAGTATGAGGCGTGAGCTGAGCTCTTTCAGCGCGGGTGCTGCCGATGCTCTCACCGCATCCCGGGTACCCGACAGGAGCCGAGCCCGCGCCGCGGCGGCCCCTCCGTCACCTGTGCTCAGCCACCTCCCTTCGCAGGGCTTCCCAGCTCCTCCCGGGAGAACTCCGGGCGACACTGACCCGGCTACCGGGCCAGGCCTCTGAGTCCCCCGGCTCCCGGAGGAGGGTCTGCGCTCCCCCGTGCCCTCTAGCCTGGCGGCGAGAGGAACTCTCCGTCCTGGGGACGGCTCTGCGCAGAGGACGGAGCCGGAGCCGCGCCGCCCCGCAGACCTCGCTGGGCAGCTCCGGGGAGGCGCAGCCAAGGGTTAACGGCGCCGAGCCGAGCGGCCCCTCGCACAGCAGGCCCGCAGCGCCGCGGCCCCCCGCCCCTTTCCCCTGGCCCCGCCGACACCGCAGCCTCGGCCTCCGCCCGGTGCCGCCGCTGCCACCTCCTCGGCCTCCGCCCGCCGACACGCACATGGCCCCGGCCCCGGTAAGTCGGCCGGGTAGAGCACGGCTGCTTTGCGCCCGCCGCAACAACAGCGAGGCGGCGCCGGGGCGGGGGCGGCCGGGCTGGGGAGTAAAGGGGCTGGGCACTGCTCCGTGCTGCGGCCCTCAGCCGGGGCGGGCAGGGGGCACCGGGGCGGACAGGGGGCAGCGGGGCGGGCAGGGGGCAGCGGGCCGCGCCCGTGGTACGCGGGCATGGCCGGCGAGCAGCGGGCGGGCACTGCGGGAGGGAGCGACTCCGCCGCCCTCACTCCCCGCTGCCACCACCCATCCGGTGGGAGGGAGCGCAGCCCGGGGGTCACGGTGCGGGGCTGCTGCATCGTGCGAGGCCTGATCGGAGCGCTCTGATGAGGAATGTCGTTTGGTTTGCTGAGGCCAAATCTGGTCTCCCTCTCTACCCTCAGGAGGGCCTGGCAGCCCACTTCTGCTGTGATACTCTGCGCTGGTGTGCCACTGAGGAGCTAGTTTGGATTGTTTCTCGTTTTGAAAGAAAGAGGTAGTGGCTTAACGTTTGCTTTTCTGATGAACACCCCGTCCTGAGCAATTCCACAGTTGTTCCTAGTGTCACGGGGGGAATCCATGTGACCAAAGTGGGGCAGCACCATAGAACTGCAGGTCTGGCAATCACACGTGCAGGTTTAAAAGCATTTTCTGCCTGCGACCTGTACATTTCTGGGCCATCAGTGAGCCCTCAGCATCTCAAAGTGCTTCTGTACAAATACCACTGCACAAATGTAATGCTAAAGCTAAGAATGGGTGACCTAGTTTTCTGTCCCACAAGCCCCACTCCTGCACAGCGTACTCCTGCTTTGAAAAGAGATGCTTGAGAAGGGGGACTGCATGTTGGCTGTCAAAACTGGCCAAACTCAATCATCTCAGTGTTCATGCTTAAATAGGTTTGTGTGACTGGCTTTTCCTGTTCACCACTGGCCCTGCAAACTCCCCTCTGGAACACAGGATAGGAAATTTTGCCTTTGGACTGCCTCTGTCAGCAATATATGGGCAGACCAAAGTCTCTTCTTTCACCCAGACCTGTGCATGCTTGGCTAAGCCACTGAGAGCAACCAAGCAAAATACTCCTTTGCGTGGTAAAGGCAAGAAACAGAACTCCACAAGGCTGCAGAGAGCAGCCCAGTTGAGAAGGTGGCATTTATCCTCTGACTGCAGACCAGAGTGACACTAACTGCATTATTTGTCCCTTGCACTCAGCACTGCTCAGGCCACACCTTGAGTGCTGTGTCCAGTTCTGGGCTCCTCAGTTCAAGAGAGAAGTTGTAGTACTGGAAGGTGTCCACAGGAGGGCGACAAAGCTCAGGAGGGGCCTGGAGCACAGCCCTGTGAGGAAAGGCTGAGGGAGCTGGGGGTGTGCAGCATGCAGAAGAGGAGGCTCAGGGCAGACCTCCTTGCTGTCTACAACTCCCTGAAGAGAGGCTGTAGCCAGGTGGGATTGGTCTCTTCTGCCAGGCAAGCAGCAACAGAAGAAGGGGACACAGTCTCAAGTTATGCCAAGGGAAGTCTAGGCTGGATGTTAGGAGGAAGATGTTGGCAGAGAGAGTGATTGGCATTGGAATGGGCTGCCCAGGGAGGTGGTGGAATTGCTGTCCCGGGAGGTGTTGAAGCCAAGCCTGGCTGGGGCACTTAGTGCCATGGTCTGGTTGATTGGCCAGGGCTGGGTGCTAGGTTGGACTGGCTAAGCTTGGAGGTCTCTTCCAACCTGGTTGATTCTGTAATTCTATATGCAGGGTATGATAAAGATGAAGTACACTCCAGGTGAATCTAATGCTTCCAAAAGAGCTTATCCAAAAGAAATCAAATCCTGTGTACTTGTCAGCAAAGACTATGGCTAGAAGGGTGGGAGGCATAACCAACCAGAGTGTGGCTTTTTGTTCCCTTCACACTGATGATTTTTGTAGTGTTTCATTGGTTAGTTCACTGCTGTGAGGTGCATGCCCTGGACCAGTGCTATAACTCCCTTTGTACTACCAACGTTTTTCAGCCCTGAGTATTGAAAAAAACCCATTGACTTTGGGACTTGGTGTAACTGGTGTGGTGGTGTCTGCTGAGATCTGCACATCACCTGAAACAAAACCTGAGGGGTTTATCTTGCCCCGTTCCCCTCGTGTTCACTGTCACTTCTGTTCAGTCCAGAAGGTGACAGGACCTTGGGCAACACAAAGGGCAGGCTGCATCAGGAAAGTCTTGTGAGAGCTGAACTGCATCTCTTTCCCTCCAGAAAGCTCATAGGAAGTACCTTCCAGGACGCTGACCAAAGACAGGACTGCAAGCAGGAGCTGGAGACAGAAAGTCAAGTGGAGCTGGCTTTTGGAAAGAGACAGGGGATGGTAACGCCCTGTGAGATGGAAGTCTGGGAGTGTGAGAATAGTGGCAGAGCCCACATCAGCAAGGTCATCTTTGCTGGGGACGAGCCAGACCCACCCATCTACAGGAACAGTGCCATTTGGATTCAGCAGATGGGAGAGAAAACCTACGAGTGTCCTGAGTGCAGGAAGAGCTTCAGCCGGAGCTCGTATCTGAGCCAGCACCAAAGGATCCACCTGGCAGAAAAGCCCTTCAGCTGCTCTGAGTGTGGGAAGAGTTTCACCCGCAACTCGGACCTCATCAAGCACCAGCGGATCCACACCGGTGAGAAGCCCTACCAGTGCAACGAGTGCGACAAGACCTTCAGCCAGAGGTCCAACGTGATCAGGCACCAGCGGACCCACACGGGGGAGAGACACTACCAGTGCAGTGAGTGTGGGAAGAGCTTCAGCCAGAACTCTCACCTTGTCGTCCACCAGCGAAGCCACAAGGGTGAGAAACCCTTCAGTTGCCCTAAGTGTGAGAAAAGCTTCAGCGACCGCTCCTCCCTGATCATCCACCGGAGAGTTCACACTGGAGAGAAGCCCCACAAGTGCCAGGAATGTGGGAAGCATTTCCGGGACAGCTCAGCCATCATCCGGCATCAGAGGATCCACACAGGAGAGAAGCCCTACGAGTGCAGCCGGTGCGGGAAGAGCTTCCGGCAGAGCTCCTCGCTGGTCACCCACATGCGAACGCACACGGGTGAGAGGCCCTACAAGTGCCCCGTCTGCGGGAAGGGCTTCAGCCAGAGCTCGGCGCTCACCACTCACCGCCGCATCCACGGGGGAAAGGCCTTGCCCCGCTGCCGCGGTGGCCTTCTGTCCAGCCCCTACCAGTGTGCTGAGTGCGGCCGGAGGTGCAGCGACCGCTCCGCTCTCACCAAGCACCAGAGCGGGCACGCCAAGGAGCGGCCTCACATCTGCGTGGAGTGCGGGGACAGCTTCCGACGCAGCTCGGCTCTCAACGTGCACCTGAGGATCCACCGCGGGGAGCGACCCTACAAGTGTGAGGAGTGCGCAAAAACATTCAGGCACAGCTCAGCCCTCGGTGCCCACCTGAGGATCCATGCAGGAGCCAAGCCCTGTGAGTGCAGCGAGTGTGGGAGGCACTTCTGGAACAGCTCGATGCTCACGGCCCATCTGAAAATCCACACAGCCCGGCAGCACTACCAGTGTGCTGTGGGGAGGAGAACACTCAGCTCCCTCTCACTGCTGCCACAGGGCTGGAACAGCTGTGCACAGCAGGAAAACAAAAGCAGTGTTCAGGGGAAGCTGGAAGAAGTGAGTGATGAGAGCTATGGTGGGAAGAGGCTAGGTTGGAAACTCTAGCGTCAGGGTTGGGTGCTGAACCCCAGCAGCACAAAAAAACATTAGGAGACCTGGAAAGAGAGGGCTGACCCTAAGAGCCAAGTGCTGGGGGGTTAGGACATGTGCTGAAAGCCTGAGGAACAGGCACCATTGAGGACTGTGGTAGAATAACAGCTCAGAGAGAACGAGGCTTGTAAACTTCACAGCTAAAGCCAGTGTCAAAACAAGAAGTTCCAGGTTGGTTCTGACTCAAACCTTTGTCTCATTAGGCACTGTGGTAGTCTAAGGAACTCTCTTCGTGTCACTTTCCCTTATTTTTCATGAATGTAGTGAGTTTACTCAGTGTTTGACAAGGTGTTGACAAATCTTTTGAGCCTAGGAGTTTGGAACTAGATGGTCTATGAGGTCCCTTCCAACCTAAACCATTCTATGATTAATCTGTTTGTATTTTCTTCCTCCTTCCTAAGTCTTAAATGTGACAATAAATTCCTCCTTCTGCCTGCAAAGCCTGAGTGACATCATAGCTGGGTAATGCCTTGGCTGTTCCCAGAAAACATGGAAGTGCAGGCAATTCCAGTGGGAATGCTGCCCGTTCTTGATCTGTGGCAGCTTCTCCCAAACTCATCCTGGGTGGTTTGAAACATCTGTGGGGCTTGGGGCTGTTCAGCGTGGAGAAAAGCCTCTGGGGAGACCTTAGAGCAGCCTTCCAGTAGTTGAAGTGGGCTACAGGAGTGTTGGGGGAGGAACTTTATACAAGGGCTGGTCAAGGGAGGTGCTTCTCTTCTTTGCTCTTAGGAGATCCCACCTGGAGTACTGTGTGCAGTTCTGGACCCTCCACCACAAGACATTGAATTGTTGGAGCAAGTCCAGAGGCGACCATGAAGATGCTTAGAGGGCTGCAGCAGCTCTGCTATGGGGACAGGCTGAGTTGGGGCTCTGCAGCCTTGGAGTGGCCTTCCAGTATCTGAAGTGGGCTTCAGGAAGGCTGGGGAAGGACTATTGACAAGGTTTTGGAATGAGAGGGCAAAGGGTAATGGGTTCAAACTGCCATGGTCTGGTTGACTGGCTACGGCTGGGTGCTAGGTTGGACTGGATGAGCTTCAGGTCTCTTCTAACCTGCTTGATTCTGTGATTCTATCCACAGGCTCTTCCCCATGCCTGTAATGTTGCATGGGGGGAAGGACTCAGCAGAACCTCCCAGCAGTTGGCCTTAGCCATTGATCCAGCCTGGCCAGGTCACTGTGGAGCCCTCCTACTCTCAACACTGCCACCCGGCTTGGTGTCATGTGCAAACCTATCCTCATCCGAGGATAGGTGAGAGACAGATAGTACCGAGAGAGATAGTAAATAGAACTAGCTCCTGAGGAGCAGCACTTGTGACCGGCTCTAGCTGCATTTAACTCTGTTCATCACCGCTGCTTGGGCCCCGCGACTCGGCCAGTTTGCGGGGGCTATGCTGCTCCCGCTAGAGAGAGCTACAGGGCTTGGCTGGACCACACTGCACTTCTCTCCAAGGAGCGGACGAGCTGCCCCGGCCAGGGCCCGGCAGCCCCGGGGCAGGGGCAGGCTCCTCCGGCAGCCCCGGGGCAGGTTCTTCCGGCAGCCCCGGGGCAGGGGCAGGTTCTTCCGCCCCCCATGCCAGGGCCCGGCAGCCCCGGGGCAGGGGCAGGTTCTTCCGCCCCCCCTGCCAGGGCCCGGCAGCCCCGGGGCAGGGGCAGGTTCTTCCGCCCCCCCTGCCAGGGCCCGGCAGCCCCGGGGCAGGGGCAGGCTCCTCCGGCAGCCCCGGGGCAGGGGCAGGTTCTTCCGCCCCCCCCTGCCAGGGCCCGGCAGCCCCGGGGCAGGGGCAGGTTCTTCCGCCCCCCCTGCCAGGGCCCGGCAGCCCCGGGGCAGGGGCAGGCTCCTCCGGCAGCCCCGGGGCAGGGGCAGGTTCTTCCGCCCCCCCGGCCGGGGCCCGGCAGTCTCCGGCAGGCGCAGGCGGTTCCGCCGCGCCGCCCGTCCCCGGGACGTCAGTGGCGGGGGGCGGGGTGTCTCCGGCGGTCGGTTCGAAGCGGGGCGGCAGCAGCGAGATGGAAAGCGGGGCCGCGGCGGCGGGCGGCAGCGAGATGGAGAGCAGGGCTGCGGCGGCCGTGCGGCCCGTGTGCCCGCAGGCGGCGGGCGGCGTGGAGCCGGGCCCGGGGGCAGGCCGGTTCCCGTTCCCCTACACGCCCTACCTCATCCAGGAGCAGTTCATGGCGGCGCTGTACGGCGCGCTGGAAGCAGGCTGTGTCGGGATCTTCGAGAGCCCCACGGGCACGGTGAGGCGGGAGGGCGGCAGGGGCGGCCCGGGAGGCTGGAGCGGCGGCAGGGAGCGGGCGGCCGGGAGGGCGGAGGCCTCTCTGGGCTGGGGACGGTGGTACCCTGGAAAGGGGCCAGATCTGGGCCTGATGCCGCTCAGGAGGGGCTGTCACCGAGTGGGTGGTCCCTGTGGCGGGGCAGTGTGGTGTGAGCGTTGGTAACAGTCGTGCTCCGGTCCCGGGAGCCTCATGCTGGTTTCTACGGCAGGGAAAGTCGCTGAGTCTTATCTGCGGGGCCCTCTCCTGGCTCCGAGACTTTGAGGAGAAAAAGCAGCAGGAGGAGGCTCGACTTCTGGCACTCGAGCACGGCGGGCAGGAAGGGAAGAAACTGCCGACCTCGGTGGAGCCGGGACACCCAGCCAACAGAGACACCGCTGGAGAGCCGGACTGGGTCACAGCCTTTGTGCAGAGCAAAGAAGAGCGAGACATGGTGGACAGGCTAAAGGTAGAGAAACCTTCGTGTCTATGGGATGGGGAAAATAATAAGGTGTGAGAGAAAGGATGCTAGCCGGGATGATGGCTGGAAGAGCACAGGAGGCAAGCCTTGCTTTCACAGGGCTTTGTTTCCGTTGTGAGGGATGAGACATTGCCGTGTAGATCGTGTAAGATAGAAGCTCTGTAGCTCTGAGTAACAGCTGTGCGCTCTGGGACAAGTGGTCTGTGTAGTGACTTTTCTTTCAGAGTTAACTTTATTATAGGAGCACAGGAAAGTAATTACACCCAGGGTCTAGGACTTCATCCTTCCTTCAATCTCTCTTTCTTTCAGGAAGAGCAGATGAGGAGGAAGAAGCGAGAAGAGCATCTTGAGAAGATTCGCCACAACGTGCAGTTAAAATACACAGCAAAGAGGAAGGTGAGTTGCCCCATGGGGAGCTTCTGCTTTGCTTACCTCAGGTATTGCTCATACTTGCTTGTATCAGCGACTTCACAGTGAATTCTCTTTGTATTAGGCTGCTGAAATTTGCCATCCAAAGGTTTTGGTTAGAGAGATGTGGTGTGCCAAAGCAGTTTGTGTGCAGAGAATGTCCTGTGCCAGTGTTGGTGTGTGGATAGCAAGGGTGTGTGTCCTGATGGCCTTCTAGTCCTCTGGTTTTGCTTTTAAAATTGTCATATGTGGACTTTTATTTTTTAATCTCTCTGTTCTAAGAGCTTATGGGAACAGAAGACACTCTCCCCCCCCCAAAAAACACCCCAACAGTCAGCCAGGTCAGGCTTTGGTTGTACTTTGCTTGCCACTGGGGGGGAAAGTACTTCTACTTGCATAACTAAAGCAATTGTGCTCTTCAGAAATGTCTCTTTTGTACTTACATAAAGTTCACAGATATAGTTTCCTGTCCCTTAGATGAGTGACAGACCTCAGTCCTCTTGGCTTGGAGAGCTTCTGCTTGATATAAAACAGTCTTCCCAGAAATACCTTCTCCAGGTCCCCAAGCAGGCAGGTTTATTAGGCTGCCAAGCTATTCATTTCTGATATGCTTTGTCTCAAGTGCTGGGGGTCTGGGGTGATGAAAAGCTCCACATGAGCCTGCAGTGTGAGTGCAGCCCAGACAGCAACCCTGTGCTGGGCTGCAGCAAGAGCAGTGTGGGCAGCAGGGCAAGGGAGGGGATTCTGCCCCTTGGCTCTGCTCTCCTCACACCCCACCTGCAGTCCTGGGGGCAGTTCTGGAGCCCCAAACACAAGAAGGACATGGAACTGTTGGAATGAGTCCAGAGGAGGCCACCAAGATGCTCAGAGGGCTGCAGCAGCTCTGCTATGGGGACAAGCTGAGAGAGTTGGGGCTCTGCAACCTGGAGAAGAGAAGGCTTTGAGGAGACCTTGGAGTGGCCTTCCAGTATCTGAAGGGGGCTACAGGAAGGCTAGGGAGGGACTACTGACAAGGTCTTGTAATGACAGGACAAGGATGAATGGGTTTAAACTGGCAGAGGGGAGATTTAAACTAGATGTTAGGAAAGGGTTCTTTTCAGTGAGGGTGGTGAGACACTGGCACAGGTTGCCCAGGGAGGTTGAGCAGCACAGAACCACCCAATGATCACATTGGGTGCTTCTGTGCTCCCCAACCTCCCTGGAAGTGTTTAAAGCCAGATTGAATCAGGCCTTGAGTGACTTGTTCTAGTGGGAGGTGTCCCTGCCTATGACAGTGGGTTGGAACTGGATGATCTTTGAGTTCCCTTCCAACCTGAACCATTCAGTGATTATGTTTTGGTCAACTCCTGTCAAAAGCATGTGGCAGGAATGACAAAAAGAAGTGGAGCAAAAAAACTTTTGCATCTTAAAGGGTAAAGAGCATCTGAAGTAAGCAGCACAATGAAATGCAAGAAAGCAAATAAAAGCAATAATACAGAGATTGGAAAAAGCAACTGATTGCTCTCCTCTATGGTGCTCACTAACTGCATTGCTTCACAATGCCATAGCAGAAAACCCTACTCATTGACCCTGGAAGCTTTTTGTTTCCAGTACACAAAGATAATACAGAGGTCTGTGTTAGAATATGAACCACATCATTAGACAAAACAGCAAGAGAGGTCTTGTGCTCTGCGTTCTGAAACAGCTGCTGAGCTGATCTTAGCTTTAAGTTAAGTGCAGGCATAGTGTGTGATGATGTGCATGTTTGTTTGGGTTTGTTCACACTGTTTTCTCAGGCAGACTTATATGGAGCACTTTAAGCCACTAACGTTGGGTAATGTGAATATTGCCATTTCAGGATCCGTTAGTTCAGTGAGCCTTTTGCACAGAAAGGGTCTTATGTTTGCCATTTATCTATGAATCTGTGGACAAGCCTTTCATGGTTGGTAACAGCTGAATTCTGTGGGGCTGAACAGCTTGGAGCACCTGCAGTGTGCTTGGTTTGGCCCACTGAGGGAGTGACAGGGCTAGGGAATGGAGCGAAGCTGGAAATGGATAGGTCCAGACTGGATGTGAGGAGGTAGTCAGGCCACACCTTGAGTGCTGTGTCCAGTTCTGGGCCACTCAATTCAAGAGAGATGTTGAAGTGCTGGAATGTGCCCAGAGAAGGGCAACGAAGGTGGTAAAAGGCCTGGAACACAAACCCTATGAGGAGAGGCTGAGGGAGCTGGAGGTGTGCAGCCTAGAGAAGAGGAGGCTCAGGGCAGAGCTCATTGCTGTCTACAGCTACCTAAAGGGAGGTTGTAGCCAGGTTGGGTTGGTCTCTTCTCTCAGGGACCAACAACAGAAGGAGGGGACACAGTGTCAAGTTGTGCCAGGGGAGATCTAGGCTGGATGTTAGGAGGAAGTTGTCGGCAGAGAGAGTGATTGGCATTGGAATGGGCTGCCCAGGGAGGTGGTGGAGTCACTGTCCCTGGAGGTGTTGAAGCAAAGCCTGGATGGGGCACTTAGTGCCATGGTCTAGTTGACTGGCTAGGGCTGGGTGCTAGGTTGGACTGGCTGAGTTTGGAGGTCTCTTCCAACCTGGTTGATTCTACGATTCACTGGGGTTTACCCAGCAAGGCATTCCCAGTGTGAGACTGCTGTCTCTTGAGCAGTCTGTGGAGTAAGGCAATGTGCCTGCTACCTCTTGTGCTGTATGAGAAGTGATGTGATTGTGTGTTTCTTTCAGAGAGCTGAGGAGGATGAGACGACGAGGCTTCTGCAGCTCAGCAAGGAGCTTCTTTCAGAGGGAGATGGAGCAGATGTTCTAGAGAAGCTGGATCACAATGATGAGGAGCTCATTCTTGCTGAATATGAGAGTGACGAAGAAAAGAAAGTGGTATCTGGGTAAGGACAGGGGTTGAGGGGATTCAATACCAAAGAAACATTTTCTGGGGCATTTTTGGCTTGGGATGGATGTGGAGGAGCCTCCCCATCCTAGCTGTGTAAGGTAGTGGTTGTTCTGTGGGTTGGCTGGTTGGTTTATTTGGTTGGCTTGCTGGTTTTGGTGCTGTTTGGTTTTTGTTTGGTTGGTTGGGGGGGTTTGGCTTTTTTGGCTGTTTTTTAAATGATTTATTATTTTGGTTTGTTTTTTTTAAGCTTTTGTTTGACTAGAGTGACCTGAAGTATTCCCTGAGAAAGTGCATCTTTGTTAGGATGTGTGGCAATGTCCTGCCTCTATACATTCCCAGTTTCCCAGAGAGTGCCTCTGGATGCTGAGTGAATCACTTGAGATCAAGTTCCTTGCATTAAAAAAGCAAAATGTTCAACATCTTTGTGGATGCTGTGGACAGAGGCATTGAATGCACCCTCAGCAGGTTTGCTGCCCACACCAAGCTGTGTGCTGCAGCAGCCAGGCTGGAGGGCAGGGATCCATCCAGAGGGACCTGGGCAGGCTGCAGAGGTGGGCACAAGCCAACCTCATGAGGTTCAACAGGCCCAAGTACAGTGTCCTGCAGCTGGGTGTAGGCAATGCCAAGCACAAATCCAGGCTGGGCAGTGAGTGGCTGGAGGGTAGCCCTGAGGAGAGGGACTTGGGAGTGCTGCTGGAGGAGAGGCTCAACAGGAGCCAGCAATGTGCACTTGCAGCCCAGAAAGCCAAGCAGAGCCTGGGCTGCATCAGGAGAAGTGTGGCCAGCAGGGTGAGGGAGGTGATTCTCCCCCTCTACTCTGCTGTGCTGAGACCCCACCTGGAGTACTGCATCCAATTCTGGAGCCCCTGGGACAAGAGGGCTGTGGAGATGCTGGAGTGTGTACAGAGCAGGGCCAGGAGGATGCTCAGAGGGCTGCAGCAGCAATGCTGTGAGCACAGACTGAAAGAGTTGGGGCTGTGCAGTCTGCAGAAGAGGAGGCTCCCAGGTGACCTTCTTGTGGCCTTCCAGGATCTGAAGGGGGCTACAAAAACGCTCAGGAGGGACTTTCAAGGATATCAGGGAGTGCCAGGACTGGGGGGAATGGAGCAAAGCTGGAGATGGGTGGGTTCAGAGTGGATGTGAGGAGGAAGTTGTTGAGCATGAGAGTGGTGAGAGGCTGGAATGGGTTGCCCAGGGAGGTTGTTGAGGCCTCATGGCTGGAGATGTTTAAGGCCAGGCTGGGTGAGGCTGTGGCCAGGCTGCTCTTAGGGTAGGGTGTCTGTGCCCATGGCAGGGAGGTTGGAACTAGATGATCTTTGTGGTCCTTTCCAACCTGAGTGATTCTGTGATTCTAAAATGGAACTCAGGGCATCAGAGGAAGATACCAGTCCTGCAAATCAGCACTTCATGCTCTAAAAGGAGAGACGGTTAAGTTTCTGGAGTGCCAGCTTCAGCATGAAAAGCTTGTGCACACTTTTTCTCCCCTGTGTTTGCTTTCTGCAGGAAGCCAGAAGCCATACTTCAGCATGAAAATTAAATACATTTAAAATACAAATTCACTAATTAGCATCAGGGCAGATCCCCCCTGCCTTAGAAACTGCAAGACACTTTACTGCCTTTCCATTTAGTTTATCAAACATTTAACTGCTGTTGCCTTTGAACTCTGTCTACAGCAGCCAGATATCTTCTTGAAGCTTTTCTTTATGCAAGAGCTCGAGGGTGGTAAATTTTCTCTGAAGGGGGAATCTTATAAAAATAAATAAGCTTACCAAAGGATAGTGTAGCACTGAATATGTTATGCACAGGGCTTAGAAGCCCCAGATTTCAAAGGAAAAGCCCCAGCTAAAGACTCAGCCCTGCAGACTTTCTCTTAAAGAGCACACTTACACCATTCTTCAGAACTTGATTTGTTTTTTTCTTCCTGAGTTAAGATGTGAAGCTCTTGAGATGATACAAACATCTCTCTTGAGGCCTTTTGCGTCTAGTAGAGCATCATCTGTTTCTAACTGTCAGTGATCCACTGAAAAGAAGCTGTTTGAACTTTCTCTTTTTCTTAGGCTTGCAGAAGATGATGATGATTTGGAAGAGGAGCATGTGACTAAGGTGAGATGAGGGAAATAAATAGTGCTGCCTCACAGAACAGTGTGGCAATGAGCAGAGTTCTGGCTTCTTTGCACCCTTGTTTCAGAAGGATTTAGGAACTGGCATCTGAGAACTGCCAGGTTTATTGATAACAGCAACCACTTGTGCTGTGCTGTCCTACTTCTGGGCCACACTGTCTGCCTAAGCAGTTTGCTCTGCTAGCACTGCTGAATTTTTGCTGTGGCTTGCTGTAAAAACACACTGCAAGGAGTAGTTTTTTGTTACTCTCCAATGGAAAGTCTCTGTCTTTATAGAAACTGTACTAGTTTGAGCCTAGCTGGGATATTTTGGTGAGAGGAATGAGATGATTAGGCAGTGAAAAGGAAGCAGTGGGGGTGGCTGCTGCACTCAGAGCCTTGCTGAGGTGGATTAAAAACAAGAACACAAACACAGATAACAGAGTTGCTCTCTAGCTTTGGCTGCCTCCCTTCTCTGTCTGTGTGACTAATCCCTCTGCTTCCTAACCCTCCTGGCCAATTCTCCAAACTCACCTTGAACTTAAGGCAAAGTCTGGGATAAGGTAGAGGAGTGGAAAGGAGGTGGAAGAGTGGTTGGGAGCGCCTCCTGGGGACTCTGGTTTCTGGGAGGGCTGTTGTGTTTCTGTATTACCTTTAACTTGTCTGTTTCTGGCTATAGCTGTAGATATTGTAACTACCTGCTTGTGTGTTGAGCTAAGCTGTGAATAGAAAGCTTCATTCTTTAATTGCCAGCTACTGAGTCTAGTCTGGGTCATTTTTCTTAAGCTGGGGGTGGGTAACACCCAAACCATCACAGGAACCTTGGAAAATGAAACAGAAGCAAAGGCAAATGCATAGGGGAAAACAAAGATGAGGCTGTCAGCCTCAACAGTTGTGACACTCAGATGTTTTTGCAGGCTTGAGCCCCCTGCTAAGGTGCTTGACTGCTTCTTTGTGGGATTGATTGTAGTTAGACAATTAACTTCCACTTTATTCCTGTCTCCTATTTCTTCTTCCTCCTTGCAGATCTACTACTGCAGCCGCACTCACTCCCAGCTGTCGCAGTTTGTGCATGAGGTGCAGAAGAGTCCCTTTGGCAAAGGCACCCGGCTGGTCTCCTTGGCATCCAGGCAGGTGGGTGGTGGTGTTCACAAGGGACCCAGAGTGCCTCTGTGAGAAAGTGTGGGGATGCAAGGCCACAGGAGGTGTCTCAAGCACTGACTCAGTTGCCTGTTTCCAAACTAGCCACGTGTCATGCCGCAGAGCCGTGTGGTGCACAATTTTGTTGTGGTCATTCAGCCATTTGATGGAAATGCAAAGATCTCTTTGACCTTTTCTCATGTGGAACTTTCTAGATGGCTGGGAAGGTGCTCCTCTTAGTATCACATCCAGCTGTTGTGTAGCAGTGAGCCATCTCACTGCACCTTTCCCCGTGTTTCCTCTCCTTGCCATGGTGTGTTTGGAGCATAGTTGTAGCAGTTGGGGTAGAATCATAGAGTGGTTTAAGTTGGAAGGGACC
This sequence comes from Pogoniulus pusillus, assembly GCF_015220805.1. NCBI lineage: Eukaryota > Metazoa > Chordata > Aves > Piciformes > Lybiidae > Pogoniulus > Pogoniulus pusillus. The sequence goes on from NC_087278.1 coordinate 20,419,722, forward strand.
TCAAAGACCATCCAGTAGGGCAGGGACACCTCCCACTAGAACAGGTTGCTCAAGGCCCCATCCAAAGATCACGTTCTGTGATTCTGTGCTCCACAGCCTCCCTGGGCAACCTGTGCCAGTGTCTTAACCACCCTCGCTGTGATTCTGTGCTCCTGGGCAGCCTGTGCCAGTGTCTCACCACCCTCACTGCAAAAAACCTTTTCCTAACATCCAGTTTGAATCTCCCCTCTGCCAGTTCAAACCCATTCCTCCTCATCCTGTCATTGCAAGACCTTGTCAATAGTCCCTCCCCAGCCTTCCTCTAGGCCCCCTTAAGATACTGGAAGGCCATTCCAAGATCTCCTCGAAATAGGCAGCATCTGACTGACAAAACTGTTCTGGTTTGGAATCTGACCCGAGATTGCTCTAAAGAAAACTTGTGCTGTACAGCAAAGGCTCAAGGAGAGGCACTCAGCTGCTCACTGACCTCTTACTGCTTCCTCTCTTTGCATGTCAAAGAACCTGTGTGTGAATGAGGAGGTTCGACGCCTGGGGGCTCTTCAGATCATCAATGACCGCTGCATGGAGATGCAAAAGAACAAACACGGTAGGAACACTTCCAGCCTGGGAAAGCAATCACTGATAAAGCTGGTAGCAGAGTCTGGAGGCAATGTGCAGTGCCCATCAGTTTTAGCAAGGGTTTGAAATGGCAGCTTAGAGGAGTAGAGTTAGAGATCCTCAGCACTTTTACTTGTCTTGGCCTTCAGGCTTAGATGCTGTGATCCTTGTGTGTCTTCAGTTGATCAGGACTTCTGCAATGGAAGGATACTTCTGCCCAGGGAGGTGGTGGAGTCACCATCCCTGGAGGTGTGTAAAAAAAGTGGATGTGGTGCTTAAGGCTATGGTCTAGTGATGAAGGATGCTGGGATGAAGGTTGGACTGGATGATGCTGATGGTCCTTTCCAACCATGGGCATTCATAGTGATGAGATGTTGTGCTGAGGGATTTGGTTTAGTCAAGGACTTGTCAGTGTGAAGCTGATGATTGGACTTGATGAGCTTGAAGGGCTTTTCCAATCTAAGACATTCTGTGCTTCTCTTTGTAGCTCAGTAGTAGAAGTGTTGGGAAATGACAGGTGGCTAAATAGAAGTGGCAAGAGCAGTGCCCACTGTGGAACTGGAAATGTTTCTGCTGAGTAGTCTTAAAATAGATGAGAGGTCAAACTATACCTGGGCAAGTCTGCTTTGGAGCCCAGGAGGTTCTGCAAAGTGGTTGCTTTAGGCTGCCCTGCTAGTTTGAGGCAAATTGGAATATTTTAGTGAGGAAAATTAGATTATAGGCTGTGAAAAGAAAACAGTGGTGATGTCTGCTTCAGTCAGAGGCTTGCTGGGAAGTATAGAAACAAGGACACAAGCATAGATAAGACAGAGTGTATGTGTCTCTGTCGCTTGGAGTCTGTGTTTCTCCCTGGGCTGCTTCTGTGTGACTAATCCTGCTTCTAGCCCCCCTGGCTGATCCTCCAAACTCACCTTGCATGTAAGGCAAACTCTGGGATAAGGTAGAGGCATGGGAAGAAGGTGGAAGAGTGGTTGGGAGCCCCTCCTGGGGACTCTGGTTTCTGGCAGGGCTGCTGTGTTTGTGCATTACCTTTACCTTGTCTATTTCTGTCTATAGCTGTAAATACTGTAACTCTCTGCCTGTCTGTTGTGCTAAGCTGTGAATATAAAGCTTAGCTCCCAGCCAGCTGAGTGCTGTCTGGGTGCTTTCACAGCTGCCCTGTGTTGCTCAGAGTTTTCTTTTCGTTCCTGCTGTCAGAAAAGAAGAGTGAGGAGGAGAAGGCAGGGCAGAGGAGACGTGCGAGCCGCCCCAGCGCCTCCTGCCCCTTCTATTCCTATGAGCAGATGCAGTTTCTGCGCGATGAAGTTCTCGTGGAGGTGAAGGACATTGAGCAGTTGGTGGCTCTGGGGAGGGAGGCCAAAGCCTGCCCATACTATGGGAGTCGCTACGCCATTCCTGCTGCTCAGGTAATTGTACTAGTGCCAGGGGCTCTGAGAATGGAATGTCTGCTCCTTCCAGTTCTTGTAGAGTAGAGTAGAGTAGAAGGAAAGAAACCTATAGAATAGAATCAACCAATTTGGAAGAGACCTCCAGTCCAACTTAGCACCCAGCCCTGGACAATCAACCAGACCATGGCACTAAGTGCCTCAGCCAGGCTTTGCTTGAACACCTCCAGGTACAGCCACTCCAGCACCTCCCTGGGCAGCCCATTCCAATGCCAATCACTCTCTCTGACAACAACTTCCTCCTAACATCCAGCCTAGACCTACCCTGGCACAACCTCACACTGTGTCCCCTTTGTTCTGTTGCTGCTTGCTTGGCAGAAGAGACCAACCCCATCTGGCTACAGCCTCCCTTCAAGGAGTTGTAGACAGCAATGAGCTCTGCCCTGAGCCTCTGCTGCAGGCTGCACACCCTCAGCTCCCTCAGCCTCTCCTCACAGGGCTGTGCTCCAGGCCCCTCACCAGCTTTGTCGCCCTCCTGTGGACACCTTCCAGTACTGCAACTTCTCTCTTGATTTGAGGAGCCCAGAACTGGACACAGCACTCAAGGTGTGGTCTGAGCAGTGCTGAGCACAGGGGCAGAAGAACCTCCCTTGTCCTGCTGGCCACACTGTTCCTGATCCAGGCCAGGATGCCTTTGGCTCTCCTGCCCACCTGGGCACACTGTTGGCTCATGTTCAGCTACTATCTACCAGTACCCCCAGGTCCTTCTCTGCCTGGCTTCTCTCCAGCCACTCTGTCCCCTGTTGTGGGAGCTTGTGACCAAGTTGTGCTTCTCTCAGCTGTGGTTTTGCTGAGGAAGCAAAGGAACATGGGAGTGCCCATTTGCAGTTAACAGGGAGGCTGCGAGCATGCCTCAGCATTCCGAGCTGCTTGGAAGGCTCAGCAGCTCTGAAGCAGTACTGGCACATGAGGGTAATCTTAGCTTCTGCCACTGCTCTTATTCCTTGGTTCTCTATTGGAAGATGTGCTTTCAGGGTTTCAGAGGAGATTTAGAAGGTGACTCGAGCTGATAGGGAGTAGTGACATAGTCAATTTCTCTTTGGTTTATATCACTGCCCCTCTCAAGCCAGTGCTGTCTCTTCCTTCCTACAGTAAAAGCAACTCTGCTGAATTCCACAGAGCCATAGAATATGAGCCTTTGAGGGGTGGGAGGGTGTCCTAAGTTTCTAAGGATGAGAGCTAGAATCAGGGCAGCCTGTGCTTCTCCTGTTAGCTGGTGGTGCTGCCCTATCAGATGCTCTTGCATGAGCCTACCAGGAGTGCTGCTGGGATCAAGCTGAAGGACCAAGTTGTAATCATTGACGAAGCCCACAACCTCATAGACACCATCACCTGTATCCATAGTGCAGAAGTCAGTGGCTCTCAGGTGAGTCAGAGCCCAGTTTGGTAATCCTAAGTGCAGAGCACCTTTCCTCAATTCCTTTCTACTAACAGCTCCTGTTTTCCCTTTGTGTAGCTGTGCTGTGCCCACTCCCAGCTGCTGCAGTACATGGAGCGATACAGGTGAGGCTCTAGAAGGAAGACAGCACAGCAGCGACAGGCAGTGTTGATGCTATGGCTTGCCTCATGTCTGCAGAGTCTTTCTTGCTCTTCCCTGGTGGAAGGTTGTTTGCAGATGAAAAGCCACTTGCTTCATTATTGCTGCCTAGAGTCTTAAGTCAAACTCCTGGGGCTGATAGTAAGCAGTGAGAAGGGAGATGCCCTCAGCATTCTGGCTTTACCTCATACTCTCAGTTCCTTTGCCAGTATCTCACTCTAATCTCCTCTGCTTTGTGATGCAGAGTTTCAGACAATTCAGTCTTTCATGTCTGTCCCAGACCTTAGTCTTTCATGTGCACACTGGCATTATGGCAGAGGTAGTAAGCTGGGAGGAGGAGGAAGCCCTGTGTGAGCTGTATACCAAATCTTGCATCTTTGTCATCCCTGCAGTGGTTGATCGTTGTGCTCAATGCTAACAACTGAATCTGGGGGGCAGTACTGCAACAGGGGCTTGAGGCATCCCTAGCATTGTGATTAAACTGTAGTTAATGTGTGGGAATGCTGGTGGGAGGCAGAGTGTTGGGGTCCTTGAGGGGTGAGTTTGGGCTGGATTTCATGAGATCTGTGCCTTGTCACAAGTAGGGAGAGCAAGCCCGGAAGAAATGATTCATGGTTTCTGTTGCCCCCAAATGGAGAGGAGTTCCCATGCCTGTTTATGCAGCTCAGCTGCTTGAGTTAGTCCCTGAAGATGATCTGAGGCCTAATGCCTGCCTTGTTTTTCAAGGAAACGTTTGAAGGCAAAGAACTTGATGTACATTAAGCAGATCCTGTATGTGCTGGAACGGTTTGTGGCTGTGCTGGGAGGTAAGCAAACTCATGGATGCTGATAGACTTTGAGCTAGCTGGTGCTTGTGTTGCCCCCATTCCATCTCTGTGGAGGCTGTGGGGAGGTGTTGCTCATGTATTTTTGCTTCTCACTGCCTGAAGTCTCTCAGTGGATTATCTGAGGAGCAGCAGATGGTGTGAGAAGTTCATAGAAGCAGTTGCCCTCTCTCTCTCTGTGAGTGCTCTCTGCTGTTCTCTCAGAAGCACACTTCTCTTCCCCCTCTGTTCCAGCCCCTCTTCCCCACACTGATTTAAGTGCTTTCATTAGAAAGTGCAGTCTGTGTACAGCTTCAGGACTGAGGCTGCAGAAGTGAGGTGGCTGTTAAATACCAGGACATAAAAGACAGTGAGTGGCAGTAGTTAATCTTCTTGTGGCTCTCAGGGTCTGGCCATGGAGCTGTCCTCAGGTTTTCCCCTCTTCACAGCTGCTTGCCAGTTTGTGTGGCTCCCAGCTTGCAGCTGCTGCACTGAGGAGGGAATGCATTGCAGTCCTTGTCCCTTCATCTTTGCAACAGTGACTACATAGGGTGTGAGCATTTGTATGTACCTATGCTGCCTGCTGCACCCTGCTACAGAAGGAACCCAGGTGCTGGTTCTTAGGATGCAGCAGCAAACTTGTCCTGCACCTTAAGTTAAAACTGAGCAGGGGCTGATGTTCTGTCTGTGTAGCTACATTTTGCAGGTAGGCTTTGTCCTGGTGTGCTGTGCCTTTCAGCTCAGCTGCTTAACTTTAAGGCAGAGCTATTGTAGGCCTTCCTTGAATCGGTGTCCTGTTTTACAGGTAACGTGAACCAAAATCCAAGCTGTCAGGTGGTTCCCCAAACAGGTGAGACTGGAGTGAGCACCTAGGGCATGCAGCCAGCAGTTGGGAACGTGGGAATGGGCAGTAAAGGGCTGCAGGCCCAGCAGCTAATAATTCATTTTTCTCCTTTCCCCTCCTTTTATTGTTTAGGGACAGTGCTAAAGTCCATCAATGACTTTCTATTTCAGAGCCAGATTGACAACATCAACCTCTTCAAGGTAATGCAAATGCAGTCATCTGCTGGGGTGCAGGTGGTGGTGACTTGTTCAGGTATATCATGAGAGCTGGAAGTAGAGCCAAGGCCCACATGGCAGGATCTGCTTTCTAGCAGATTCTCTCCACCTCCCCAGTGTGTAAATCTCTTCTGATGCTGTCTGGATAACCACATTAAAGCCAGATGGATGAGCTTTGGGTAGAGGAAAACAAGCAATTAAACATGTGCAAGTGCAGAGGCTGTCTTCTGGCAAAGCTAAGCTGGAAGGGTTGAGGATGAAACTCCAGTAACCTAACCCATCCCTCCAGCCTCCAAACACAGCACCTTCCCCAGGTGCTTGCACTGTGGAAGCAATGCTCTTGCCCTGGCAGGCTGGGCTGTGTTGGTTTTTAGAGGGCAGACCGAATATCATTTTACTCTCCCAGAAGAGTAAAAGAAAAGGCTCTCAAATTGGACAACAAGACAAAATTGTGTTTCAGAAAGATGGAGAGAAATACAGATCATGTAAATCCTTAACCCCTAATACATACATAGAACACATGAGGATCCCCTTAAACCTTTCCCTAAACCATAACCCCTAGTGCTCCTCTTCTCCCTCCCAGTGCCCCTGCTGCCCTTAGGCCTAAACAGGCCAAAACTGCACAGATATCAACAGGCCTACTCCTCCATGGTACCAGATTAAGGTATCTCATTTGGGAGAGAAAAGGAGACAGGGTTGGCCTTGCTGCCAACTCGTAAAGAGATAGCAGAATTATGGGATTGAATAGCAATGTTGCAGTTTCACAGACTCAGGCAGGTTGGAAGAGACCTTTAGGATCATTGAGTTCAACCTGTCACCTAACCCTTCTAATTAACTAAGCCATGGCACTAATTGCCTCATCCAGCCTCCTTTTAAACATCTCCAGGAATGGTGACTCCACCACCTCCCCGGGCAGCCCATTCCAATGCCAGTCACTCTTTCCATGAAGAATTTCTTCCCAGTGTCCAGCTTAAACCTGCCCTGGTGCAATTTGAGGCTGTGTCCTGTTTCCTGAGTCCATCTCCTGGACTATCTGTTCTCTGAAGGATTTTTCAACTCTGTGGCTCTTAAAGCTGTAACAGATGCTTACAGAGAGCTGTGCATCCCTCCCCAGGAGCACAGCAAGTGGTAACAGCAGGCTGGGAGCAGGGATGCTGAGTGCTAGTTCATTTTTCTGTCTTCTCCCACCAGGTTCAGCGTTACTGCCAGAAGAGCCTCATCAGCAGAAAGGTATTGCCCCTGGGACTTCCTGGGCAGTCTTTGCATGCTGTTTTCACACCCTGACTCTGAAGTGGAAGGTGCAGCAGCTGGGCTGGGAGCCTGTCTTCTCCACCCTGCTTTGCAGACAAAATGCTTCTTGCAAAAAGCACCAGATGGGGACATTGCTGTTTGCTTGTACAGAGAAGCACACAACTTGGTGTAGCACAGTATGCCAGGGGGTGCTGGTTCTGTGCTGCTTGGCCTCAAACCTGCTAGGCTGTGCTGCCCTGAAGGAACAAACAACAGATACTTGTTTTGGTTTTGATTCAAAGGAGGGAGGAGAATAATAGCAGCTCTGGGCTGTACTGATGGATTCTGATTGGGCTGATTAACAAACGCTGACCAAGGAGCTTTCTCAGCAGCAGGCCAGCAACCCTGTTCTTATCATGTCTGATTCCTGCTCTTGCTGGGCTTAGTCTTTCTGGCTTTTCCTTGGCAGCTTTTTGGGTTCGTGGAGCGCTATGCAGGCCCTGCCACAGCTGTGAAGACCAACAAGGAGAACCAAAAGTTGGCTGGTTTGCAGAGCTTTCTTCTGACCCTCCAGCAGGGGTCTGGTAAAGAAGGTGAGTTCAGACATGCTCCACTTATGCATCTGTGGGCAAGGGGAGGATGTGGAACCTACATTTACCTGCATGACAAGAGGAGGGAGTTAGATGTGAGGGAGAGGAGAGTGTGCAAAAGCTATGCTGCTTGGATGGTTTTAAATACATCTGCCTAGGTGACCTAGGTAACTACACAGGATTAATTCTCCTGAGGTCCTTACCAAGGCAAATGATATGAGTCTGTGATTACACTGCATGCAGTCATGCTCAGCACTACTGTGACTTGAGCTGCTGTGGGTAGCTTTGTTTAGTGGTGCCAGCTACCAAAAGCAGGCTTTTTCTCTGCCATGCCCCTCCCACACCTAGCAATGAGACAGAATTTGGGTCCTCACCTTTCTTAAGTCTCTGTTTTGAGTCTTTGCTTTCTGCTGTTATGTGTAGAAAGGACACATTTGTATTTCATGCTTAGTCCCTGTCTGCAGAAGTGTGGCCTGAGCTGCCTGCTTCTCCTTTCTGAGCCAGCAGGTGTTCCCCAGAGCCATCCTCCTGCGGAGGCTGAGAATGAGCAGCTCCGAGCTGCCTCTCCACTGATGCAGATCGAAGGATTTCTCTCAGCCCTGACAAATGCAAACCAGGATGGCAGAGTCATTCTCAACAGGCAAGGTACTGGGAAGGATGGGCTGGAGAGAGGTGGTGTGAGTCACAAGCAAAGTGCTTTTCTGGCAGTGAGGGAGAAGATTCTGAACCCAGGGTGAGCCTGCAGCAATGTGTGCCATCTGTGAGCCCAGAGGAGTTCTTAAGCATGAGCATGGAGGCCAGGGTTGGAAGAGCTCTTCTCCCTCTTTGGGTGTCAACTCTTGTTTTGCAATTTACTGTGCTTGTTCTGCAGTGCCAGGATGACTAGGAAGCAGAAGTTAACTGCAGGTTGATGCTGCAGGCTGCTGCCTTTGGCTGTGTTTAATAGCAAGTCCATGCTTTGCAATGTGGGGACCTAGCAGAGTGCCCAGAGCAGGAAGGAGAATCTCATAGGGTGGAGAATGTGTGTCACAGCCAGGTCCTGATGTTGTCTTTCTCCTCCCAGGCACAGTTGCCCAGAGCAGCCTCAAATTCCTCTTGCTGAATCCAGCTGTCCATTTTGCCAAGGTGGTGGAAGAATGCCGTGCTGTGGTCATTGCTGGGGGCACCATGCAGCCGGTGAGGGAGGGAGGATGCTGTGCTGAGGGCTTGGGAGGTCTCTGGTGCTATCCACCAGCAGGCATGAAAGGAGAGCAGCTTGACCCCAGTGGGATGTGCTCCTCTCGCTTTCCAAGGCATGTGTGGGAGAAGACCTGCCTACCTTTTTACCTCCCTGCATGAGATGGCTGGTGAGGGGCCTGGAACACAAACCCTGTGAAGAGAGGCTGAGGGAGCTGGGCCTGTTTAGCTTGGAGAAGAGGAGGCTCAGGGGTGATCTCATTACTGTCTACAACTACCTGAAGGGACATTGTAGCCAGGTGGGGGGTGGCCTCTTCTCCCAGGTAACCAGCAATAGAACAGGGGGACACAGTCTCAAGTTGTGCCAGGGGAGGTATAGGCTGGATGTTAGGAGGAAGTTCTTCACAGAGAGAGTGATTGGCATTGGAATGGGCTGCCCAGGGAGGTGGTGGAGGCACCGTCCCTGGGGGTCTTCAAGAAAAGACTGGATGAGGCACTTAGTGCCATGGTCTAGTTGATTGGCCAGGGCTGGGTGCTAGGTTGGACTGGCTGAGCTTGGAGGTCTCTTCCAACCTGGTTGATTCTATGATTTATGGCACAGAGCCTGTTCATGCACAAAGTGGCAAGTGCAAGGGAGCCTGTGTCAGGCTTTCTTGTTCTCAGGACCATACAGGCTGAGGCTGAGCTCAGCACAGGTTGGAACTAGCATGGATAGCAGTCAGAAGAGCTTGGAAAACCATCTGGCCTTCTAAAGTGCTGTGAGGTGATCCCTGTAAGATCCCTAGGGGATCTTTCAGAAGAGTCTGCACTGCAGTATTGGTGTGGTGGTAAGCAGCTTATCACCCTGCTGTTGCTTTAGTGCCTAAGGGAGGGTGTTTGTGCTGTGCAGGGGATGCTGTGGGGTGTGGCAGGTATCCTCTTCCGGGACACAAGTGTCCTGAAATTTCCTCTGCCCTTATGGTGACAAAAGATGGAAGAAGGATGTGAAGTGCAGGACCTTGTTGGAAGGCCAACTTGGAAGCCCTCAGACTGCAGCCCATAGGGAGGGAGTGATCACAGTCCGAGTACTGTGCAGTGCTTGGCAGTCTTGGTTCTTGAGCCTGGGCACGTCTGAAAGCGGAATGCGTTGGGCCAAGAGAGGCTGGGCGAGGACCGCAGGCACTGAACGTGCTTGGGCCAGCTGGTAGGTGCGTCCCTGGCAGGCAGGGTGGGCAGGAGCCGTAGGCCTAGGGCAGAAGGCGGCCGGCAGGGGGCGCTGGCGCTCCTCGGCGGCGGCGCTCGGCCGGCGCTCGGGGCCGGCTCGGAGGCGGGCAGCGGCTGCGGGCCGTGGCTGGCCGGGCGGAATGGATGCATGCAGCCCTTCCTCCTGCCTGTGCAGGACTGCGGCAGGCCTGCCGGCCCCAGCCCGTGTGCTTGGCGCTCCCAGGCTCTCGGTTTCCCGGTCGCAGGTGGCGCCCCTGTGCCCCAGCTGCAGCTCTCCGCAGGCGCTGGTGCTGCCGCAGCAGTAGCAGCCTCGCTGCTGTGCCCTTTGGGCCACGGGCTCTTCACCCCTCCTGTGCTTCATAGGTGGCTGATTTCCGAGAGCAGCTGCTGTCCTGTGCTGGCGTGGACCCTGCCCGTGTTGTGGAGTTCTCTTGTGGTGAGTGTGCCAGGGTGGCAGGGGCAAGCTGTGATCTGTCTCTGCAGGACCTGAGTTTTGCAGCTTAAGTGCTTGTGTGAGCACTGTGAGCAGCAGCACAGCATCTTTCCTCGGAGCCGTGGCAGCAAAGGGGTGCTAGTTCCCTCCCACTCCGAGCTTCCTGGGTGCTCTTGGACAGTGTCAGCAGGCAGCATGCTGCCCACTCTTCCCAGGGGCTCAGGGAGTGGAAGTCTGAGCGGCTCTGAGTGACTCAGTCACTTTGGCTTAGCCAGGCAAACATGTAACTGTCACTGCACTCAGCTAGAGCCCCTCAGCAAGTGGAGTTTGTGCCAATGGCAGTGTTGTTGACCCTCGTTACTGTTGTTCTTTTGTCTCCAGGACATGTGATTCCTCCAGAAAACATTCTACCCATCGTCCTCTGCAATGGGCCTTCCAACCAGCAGCTCGAGTTCACCTACCAGACCAGAGACCGTCCCCAGATGGTCAGTCTTGCCTTTGGTAGAACCCTTGGTAGCTCTTCATTTGCTTCACATGTTTATGTCCTGCAGCACAGTGTGCCCTCTGAAAGGTGGGCTGGTCAAAGGCTGTGCCAAGGGAAGCAGGCTTGATATTAGGAGGAAGTTCTTCACAAAGTGTTTTACCATTGGAATGGGCTGCCCAGGGAGGTGGTGGAGTTGCTGTCCCTGGAGGTGTTCAAGAAAAGCCTGGATGAGGCACTTAGTTCCATGGTCTAGCTGGGTGCTAGGTTGGACTGGATGAGCTTGGAGGTCTCTTCCAACCTGGCTGATTCTGTGATTTGGGGCAAGGTGTGTTGCCAAAGAATTGGGAAAGAACAGCAGGCAAAGGAGTGTTGAGCTGCCTGCTCAGAGCCAGTTGCTGGAGATGAGGAGTACTAACAGTATCTCATTGACTGCACTTAGCTCCTCATTTGTATGCTGGGCAGCCAAAGCCTTCTGACTGCTTCATAGTTTGAAGGGCTCAGTGAGGGAGCAGCATGGCAGCCCTGCAGAGTGCAGCCCAAACCATGGAAGCAGCAGCGGATGCCTGCACTTTTTCCTTCTTCCATTGGTGGGTCCTCAAACACCCAAGGCCAGACATGAGCTCTGCTCTGCCCCTGCTGGACATCTACCAGATGATCTTTCCACTGGGACAGCAGGCAGAAACCCTTCTTTTCCTGAGTGATCACTGCCCCACAGCAGCAACAGAAACCCAGAGCTGGAGGTGAGGCCAAGCAGAGAAGAGCTTTTTGATGATGCCCAGCTCCTCTGGAGAGTTCTTGTGAACTGGCACATTTCCTACACACTTCCTTTCATAGGGGAGGTGTGGGCCTGGGCTTGAGCATGTAATTGGAGCAGCATCAGCTGGAGGTCCTGTCAGCTGCAGTATTCTCTTGTCTGTCTTGCAGATGGATGAGACAGGTCGAATCCTTTGCAACCTGTGCAACGTTGTCCCAGGGGGTGTGGTGTGCTTCTTCCCCTCCTATGACTATGAGAAGCAAGTGCATGCACACTGGGAGAAGACAGGGCTGCTCGCCCGCCTGGCAGCCAAGAAGAAGGTAACTGTGCAGCAGCTGGGGCTTTAAAGGGAGGTTTCAGACCCCAAACAATTCCAGGTGTGTCCCAGGCCTCTCTCACTGGGTTCTTCCCAGACTCTGCCCAACAGAGCAGGTGCTGACATAGCCAGTCCCTCCAGTAATGAATAAATGATGCTTCCTGGGTGGCCAACCACTGAGCTGGGCTCTACAGGACATGAAATGCAGCTGTGGGTTCTTTAGGTGCAGGGTCTGCCTGGGGGCAGTCCTTGCTTCCCATAACTATCAAGCTTGTTGTGGTGTGGCTGGAGGGGGCTGCTCAGGCTCAGCTCTTGCAGGGAATTTGTTTGTCCTGGGCTCAGCTGTGTGCCCTTTGAACACAGACCAGCACAGCTAAGAGCTGGGCAGAGTGGGAGCAGGCTGCAGGTGTGTTTCTGTTCTGGTAGAAGTGCAGAGGTGACAGCTGAGAGTAGCAGTGTGGCTCCTGTTGAAGAAGTGGTGAGAAACATTAAACAGGAAGATGACTGCGATGACTCTATTGATATTTGGAGGCTGAGTACTGAAGGTCAGGCAGTCCAGCTTGTCTCTGCATACAGAGCAGGGATGCTGAGCACACACATGCCCTGGCTGGAACTTGTGCTTATCAAGCCCCACACAGCTTACCCTAGGGATCAGGAGAATGCAGTCCCAGCTATCTCACAGCCTTGGTGCAGGTGTTCCAGCACTAGGCTCTGCCTGTAGGTGCTTGTGCTGGAAGCATCACGCTTCAGCTTCTCCATGCATCTGCACAGCTGTCACTCACAGTGCCCTTCAGGTGTGCTCTGTCAGGGTGCCAGGGGTCTGCCTGGCACCTTCAGGGCTTTGTGCCACAGTCATGCAGTTTGCTTTGCCTCTCCACTCTTTGTTCTGGTTTGGCTGCTGCGGTTTCCAGCAGACTGGAAGAGTGCTAGCAAAGCAGCTTGGTACAAGTGAGGCAAGTGTGACTTTGAGGTGCTCACACCCAAGGGCAGGTCGTGGCAAAGGAAGGTGGCTGTGGTGAGAGCACACCGAGACTGTATGGAAATTACACAGGGAAAAAATGCAAATGAGAGGATTAAACAGCTCCTGTTTAATATGTTAAATAGTTCTGCCTCTCATCTGTGATTTTCAGTTATTTTCCTACTGGAAGACTGATTCTGGCTGCTAAAGTGTGATAATATTTCATGCTAACCAGGGGAAAGTGCATCCTAAGGGTCTTTACTGTCAGAAAAAACACCTCTTGTTCACTAGGAGAGCAACTTGTGATTTAGGCCAAGGTGCAGCATCTGTCTAAGTACAGCTTAATTAACTGCAGGGGCTTTCAGTAACTAATTAGGCACACTAGAGTAACAAAGAACCACTGCTTGATGTATGATTGTCATAGGAAACTCATCTATCCACTGGGCAATAGGAGCTCTGTCATGGAATTAATTGGCAATTCCAATTGATTGGTCCTGTCCCTGTCCTCCAGCATCTTGGAAGGTCTCCTTACCCCACTGGAGCTTTATTCATAGGTGCAAGAGGGGCACACTGACTCCCTGCCTTTCAGCTCTGATGGGACTTGTAACTCTCAGCAGAATTAGAGAAGGCAGAGCTGCAAGGGAAGGCTGGAGGGGCAGGCAGAGCTGCAAGGGAGGGCTGGAGGGGCAGGCAGAGCTGCAAGGGAAGGCTGGAGGGGCAGGCAGAGCTGCAAGGGAAGGCTGGAGGGGCAGGCAGAGCTGCAAGGGAAGGCTGGAGGGGCAGGCAGAGCTGCAAGGGAAGGCTGGAGGGGCAGGCAGATCTGCAAGGGAAGGCTGGAGGGGCAGGCAGAGCTGCAAGGGAAGGCTGGAGGGGCAGGCAGAGCTGCAAGGGAAGGCTGGAGGGGCAGGCAGAGCTGCTGCTGCCTTGGCAGCCCAGTTGAGCAGTGCTGCAGTGATCACACGGTGTGCTTCCAGGGTGGAGGAGAAAGGTGCTGCTCCAGGTGATCTTTCAGGCACTTTGCCTTCCTCCAGTTCCAAGTGCTGGTTAATGGCATAGGACTAAAGTGGTTTGCTTTCTTTAAACTATTTACTTCCTGTTGCTTCAACTGACCCTCTGCCTGTGACAGGTCTTTCAGGAGCCTAAGAAAGCCAGCCAGGTGGAGCAGGTGCTGGTGGAATATGCCAAGTGCATAAAGGTAAGCTGAGCTGGCAGGCTGGTGCAGCTTTCACCAAGGCTCTAGCCCAGGTGTGGGAGCCCTGCTGAAGCCCAGAGATCTGCCCTGCTCTAAGCTCCTGGTCCCTCTCCTGCAGCGCTGCAGCCAGGCAGGAGGACAGATGACAGGGGCCCTGCTGCTTTCCGTGGTTGGAGGCAAAATGAGCGAAGGGATCAACTTCTCCGATGAGCTGGGCAGGTAAGGTGGCTGCCGGCTGTGCCTTGGAGGGCGAGCACAGGGCTGTAGTGCAGCAGCCTCAGCAGCGTGGACGCGTCGGTGTAGTGCAGACAGGACCTCCTGGGGGAGCACACGGCCTGTGGTGGTGATGAGCTATGCTGGCTGATCCCTCCCCCTGCACCCGAGCCCCTCTGCAGCTTGCAGACGGTTCCGAGCCGCTGGCCACACTGCTGTGCTCTCTTGCTGCGTTTTAGTTTTTCAGGGCTGGCTGCCGGCCTCTCAGGGGTGCTGTGACCTCTCATTTAGCAGTCTGTTGGCAAAGTGCTCTAGGATGAGACATTAAGAGTAATGCAGTCCTCCCTGGCCCCTTGCAGGTGTGTGATTATGGTGGGAATGCCTTACCCCAACATTAAATCTCCAGAGCTCCAGGAAAAAATGGCTTGGCTTGACAAAACAATGGTGAGAGACACTTACACCTCTGCCTCTTTCGCTGCTGCTTTTCAGTGCTAACTGTTCTCCCAGCACACAAGTCCCAAAGCTGCCTTTTTCCCTTTGAGCCTTTGTTTTCCAGCGTGTGTGGTACCAAGGGCACAGCCTTCTCCATGCTCTATATATGCAGGTGGCCCTAAACACAGGGACAAAGCTCAGTGAAGGGACGCAGTGGGGCTGTCTGGAAGATCCCTTCACTCCAGAGGGAGTGGCAGGGTGGAGAAGCTGCTTGCTAGGGTCACTTCTTTGCTTGGCTCACTTCTTGCTCATTGCCCAATGGAGCTGCTGTTCCTGGGCAGATGGGGACAAGTCTGCCTTCAAGGGGACCTTGGGATGGCTCTTTGTTTACCATTGTGTCTGACCCAACCTTTCTTCTGTCCTTCCTCACTGTTTGGGGGTCTGCTTGGCCACCTACTTATTCTGCAGGGGTAGAAGCCTTTGCCTTGCTTTCTCATTGAGACTCAAGTTTACAGCTGTCTTATGTTCAGTCTTGCCTGTGTCTCCTTTCCAGCCCAGAGCCACTGGCCAGGCACCTAGCAGAGTGCTGATTGAGAACCTGTGCATGAAGGCAGTGAACCAGTCAATAGGTAATTCCTCCTGGGGGTACTGAAGCAGGAGGGTGGGAAGAGGCTGCATTCCCTGCCTGAGTACAGGTGAGAGGAGCATGACCTTCCTTACCTGAGGACAGGCAGTGGAGTGGTATGGCCATTTAGTGTGTTTGTGCCCTCTGCAGGCAGAGCCATTCGCCATCAGAAGGACTTCGCAAGCATCCTGCTGCTGGACCACAGGTACGGAAGCGCTGCCGTCCTCAGCAAACTGCCAGGCTGGATCAGGGAGAGGACCCAGGTGAAAGCCACCTTTGGATCAGCGTTTGCAGAGCTCAGAAAGGTTAGAACTTGTGTCTCACCTCATGCTATCACAGGAAAAAATCCTGTGAGGTTCCTTCCCACTGTACTCATCTCTGCTTTTCTCACACCTCACTTTGGAGTGGTGCCAGGGACAAGCTCTGCTTTTTTTGTGTTCCTAGTTCCATCGAGGGAGGTGATGTGAAGCAAGGAGCAGGCTGTAGGTTGGGGTCAGCTCTGTGAGCTCTGAAGAACACCTGAAGATGCCCAAGTTCCTGCTTTTTGGTACTAAGGGACGTGTGAGCCTTTGCCTTTTGCCTCCTTTGTGGATGTTTGCTGCTCAGTACCTGCGTGCCGTGATGGTGAGACAGCCTCCGGTACCATAACTAGGAGGGACACTGGTTGTAAGTCTGAGGTAAGGGTGGCAGGCACCTACTTGTTAACAACTGTTAAGGGTTTATTTAAATTGATTACATATTTTCAACCCAAGCACTGAAGTGTGAGGAGCAGAATTACTTGGACTGCACACAGCTGCCTTCTCCTGTCAAGCACCACCTGTACAAAGCAAACACCAGAGCTTGTCACAGGAATTGTGAACTGTCTTAGCTTGTGTCACCTTGGAATGGCACAGACAGGCAAAGGGGCAGCTGTGGCTAACATTTCTCATCCCATTCTTTCTGCCTTGCTTCAGGCAGCCAATGGATTCAAGGAGTGGTTCATTATTTCAAGGGCAATAAAGGGTACAACCATATAGAGCCTGGTACTTCTCCTTTGATGATGCTTAAGTGCATGCTGTCTGCATTGCTCAGCTTTCTGGAATCACTCAGGTGCTGTGGGAAATGGTTAACAGCTTTCATTAAGTTTGAGGTGTTTTAGAGTAACTTTGTTGACCTTCTCCAAGTCCTAGGTTGGTGCCAAAGGGCAGCAGTACCAGCTGGGCTGGCTGTGTAATCCTCCAGCAATGTAATCCCACAGCTGGCCCCAGCTCTTTCTGCCATCCTGAGCAAGGCCTCCTAGGAGCTGTTTGCCTCCTTGTCAGTATCAGCAGCTATTACTCTCAAGGCTCTTCACCAACCCCACTTACTGGTACCCACTCTCATGTTAATTAGCTCCACAGGGCAAGAAACCGCTGCTGAGAAACATTCATTGTGAGGCTCCTGCACCTTCAGTGGGTGCAAATTACAGCCCCCACCTCTGGTGTAAGCTCTGCCTTAAACACCAGTGAGTGTGGCAGTGGGGGATACCTGCCTGCAGCAGCTGGTGGTGCTGGCTGGTGCAGTGCTTGTGGTGGCCACAGGCTCTGTCCATGGGGGGATGCCCTCGGGTCTCAGGAGGCAAAGCCTGCTCAGGTGAGACTGGACTGCACAATGCTTGTTTGGCTGGCACAGCAGCTTCAGAAAGCCTTCTGCTACCTTTGTTGTGGCTGCTTCAGGGTGAAGCTGTGAAATAGGTTGGAAGAGCTCCCAGGCAGGCATGCACTGTGGGAATCTCAAGCTGGCAGCAATGTCTGGGATGCTGGGTCCCACCAGGGTGCTCTGGGAAGGGGGAAGGCAGTGCCTTCTCTCTGGGGAGGTTAGGTACCTTGTTGGGATGGACAGCTTGAAGGGAGTCACAGAGAAAAAAGGTGTTCAAGACAGACTCAAGAGGACTCTGGGTGACACAAGAGCTAGCTGGGCTTTCCCTGAACACCCTGACTTTGGCCTGCTGCCCATTTCTGCTGGAGTGAAGGCTGCAGGGACCTGCAACAGGCAAAGACTGACCATAAGCCAGGCAGAGAAACCACCAAGTGCACAGGCACCAGGACATAGAGACTTCCTCGTTTTGTTTTCCAGCAACAGCCAAGCAAGCAGGACCTTCAGCAAGCAAGCAGCAAGGAGACAGATGAGGCGAGTGCTGCTTGCCTGCAAGGGCTGCTCTGACAGTCATCGCCAGTCACATCATTAGGACAGACTCAGGGCCCTTCTGAGTCAGAGGCAATGCTAGTTCTGATCCTCTGAGCACAGGCTGCCCTAATGCCTGCCAGCCAAGGCAGGAGTTGTTGTGCCAGCGTGAGCAGCAGCAGCATTCAGGAGAGAATGCAGTACTTGAGGTGGAGAACAGCAGAGCAGATAAATGCCTCGTTGAGAACCATGAGCTCAGCAGCAGGTAAGTGCTGTTGCTCCTCTTCAAAAAGGAATGACAGGCTTCTCCTGCCCTGCCAGTGCCCACCCCCCAGAAAGTGTTTCCAGTCTCTCAAAGGTGCTTAGTTCAAGAGTCCTGGGCTTCACAGACCGGTGCCAGTATCTATGACTCCCAGTCATCATCATCCTCCTCACCCCCAGGCTGCTGCGGGGGTGGGAGGGGTGGTATGGAGTCCGACATGCGAGCAAAGGCCCCTGCAGGACTTGCAGGAACATCAGCACTGCCAGAGGCTCCTGGCCCCTTTCCTGAGATACCTGTGAGGAAAGGGAGAGCAGCAGTGAGTGACACCTGGGACCCAGACAACACAACTGCCCTTAGCAAAGGGGAGGGGGAACCACACCTCACCCCCCTGCTCCCAGCACCCTGCTGACCCAGGCAAGCAGGACAGCCAGAGCTGCTGCCACAGCACTGCACAGGGGCTCACTATCTGCAGCTCCCCCTGCCAGGGGCTATGGGCTGGCACTGGCCCTGAATGAGTCATAGAATGATAGAATCAACCAGGTTGGAAGAGACCTCCAAGCTCAGCCAGTCCAACCTAGCACCCAGTCCTAGACAAGCAACCAGACCATGGCACTAAGTGCCCCAGCCAGGCTTGGCTTCAACACTTCCAGGCACAGTGTCTCCAGCACCTCCCTGGGCAGCCCATTCCAATGCCAATCACTCTCTCTGCCAACAACTTCCTCCTAACATCCAGCCTAGACCTGCCCTGCCACAACTTGAGGCTGTGTCCACTTGTTCTCTTGCTGCTTGCCTAGGAGAAAGCCCAACCCCACCTGGCTAAAACCTCCCTTCAGGTAGTTGTAGACTTCAGGTACCCCTGTGGGTGAGTGGCTCAGCTGCCCCAGCAGTGAACTGAAAGCAGTCACCACTGTGCCTTCCTCACAGGCAGCTTTCAGTCTCTCCTCTGCCCTGGACCTTGCTGCCCCTCTGTAAAGGTGCCTACCATGCTGGGGCACACTCAGTAGGGGAGGTGCCTGCTCCTGTCTCTATGCCTGTGGCTGACACTAATGGGGTTCCTGAGGGGCAAGAGAAGCCCACCCCGGCAGGACAGTACCTTTGCGCCTCAGCACCAGTTTGTTGAAGAGGTCTGACATCAGGTCTCCACCTTGGCCTGTAGCTCTCACTGAAGCAGAGCAGAACACAAGTCAGACCAGCAGCAGCAGCAGCCCAAACCAGCAGCAGTACAGTGAAGGCATTCTCCTGCCATGCCATCTTCAGATGAAAGGAGAACAACTCTCCTCTTGTGTCCCTCATCCCTCCCCCCACAGTCCAGCTGCATGCACCACAGGGTAATGGCACCTCTGGGGCTGGCACTTGCAGTCTGCCAAGCCAGCTCCATAATGCCCTCCCCAGCTACTTACACCAACATGCTGCCCCTCTTGGCCCCAGCACCTCCTGTGTGCCTCTGTGCAGCAGTGAAGCTTCTCTGTGTGTGCCCTGAGAGGGCAGGGCCCTGCTGGCAGCTGGGGGTTAGCAAGCTCACAGCGCTTTGGCTGAGTGGCAACCCCTGAGACCCACAGCAGCCAGGCAGGAGCAAACCCCTTTCTGCCACCTTCACCCTGCTCCTGCCCCTCTCCCTCCAGACCTGCACCTTCCCAGCCTGGGGCAGAGCAAGGAAGATTGTTCCTGCCAAAACCCTTCACTACCTTGTTCCTGTTCCTTCTGCTTCTTCTTCTCCAGCTTCCTCTCCTTGACGCTGCGGAGCTTGGCCTTGCCAATGCCCCCAGCCTGGCGGATGGACTCCAGCAGGCTGGCACGCCCAGTGGAGGGGTTCACCACCTCCTTTGGGGCTCCCTGGACTGAAGCTGCAGGTACAGACAGGACAGGCAGACACAGGTCAGAGCGGTGGCTACAGGCCTAGCCAAAGCCCCATGGAGAGGGCTGCTCCAGCTCCTTTGCCAGCTTCTGCCCAGGGCTATGAGCCAGGCCAGGAACCTCTTGGTGATGGCCTTCTGCACAGCCCAGCCAGCAGCAGTCCCAGCAAGGGGGAACTGAAGGCTTGCAGCTCCCAGGCAAGCAGGAGCAGCTTCCCCTCCCACCATAGCTTCCCTCCTCTGCCAGAAGGCTGGGAAGTCACAGGGAGCTAACCAAGAACGTGGGCTGAAGCCAAGGAGTCAGAGTCAGATTCTGCTGGTGAAGCTGTGGAGATGCCCAGTCCTTACCTGCAGGCACTGCATTGCTGCTCTCTTCACTGGCTGTCCAGGCTGGCTCAGAGGGGGCTGCTGGCTGGGGCAGGGGTGGGGGAGGAGGCACAGTAGTTGGCACAAGAGGAGGTGGTGGGGGAGGTGGCGGTGGAGGCGGCAGCAGTAGCTCAGCATTCTGAATGTCTGAAAGATGAAAGAAGCTGCATCTGAAGAGTCCCAAGGGATACACATTGAGAGCTTCAGCTCAGAGCTTCTTATGCCTCAGTGGCAACAGATCACAGTCCTCAGTGTGCATTGTGCAGCAGGGCACTTCCACCCTGGAGTGGCAGGGCTAGGGCAGGGTTTGAGACTGCCCTACTCTGCCCTCCTGGACCAACTGTATACCACTAGGCTTGCCCAAGGGCATCCCACCAGGCTGCCATGAGGCCAGTCCCTACTCGCCACCCTCCCTCCTCCCTAGCTATGCAGGGGGTGGGGGAGGTGAAGTGCCCAGAGCCAGGCCAGCACTTGAGCAGGCTGCAGCTCTGACTCGGGCCCAAGCACAAGCCAGAGGTATCTCCACCAAGGCACCTCCTGCACCTTGTCTCCAACAATCCCATAGTCCTCCTCCTGCATCAGAGGCTGCTGGTGCAGGGACTGGCCATACCTGGCTGCAGAGGCTCCGCTGCCTCAGTGCTGAAGGTGGGCAGCTCTGGAAGAGCAGTGCTAGGGGCAGAGGGTGCAATGCCAGGGCCCAGGTCGGCACTGTACATGAGGTCTGCAGCGATGCCAGGCAGGTCTGGCAGGTAGGACGGCACATCGATCTCGGGGACCTGACCCAGGTCTGGCACGTAGAAGTAGTTCTCAGCTACCTACAGGAAACCCAAACCAAAAAGACACAGCAGTGAGCACACACTTGCTTTGCCTTGCTTTCCCTTGCAGCAAGCATGGGGAGCAGCCAGAGCAAGGCCTGTGTGCCTTGGTACAGTGCCTGCTCATCAGCCACCTCCACAGCTCTCTGCTCTTGTCCTGTAGTAGCTCCCACAATTGGAGGCTACACCCTGCAGACAGGGCTTGGAGAAGGCAGACTGCAGAGGAGGAAGAGGTGCAAGATGCTTCCTAGTGTCTTGCAAGTGGACTCTATCCTCTCCTGAAGGCCTCTGCAGCTTCCAGAGGGCAGTGCCTTTTCCACAAGAGAATGGTGCCTGAACCACTTTTGAGATGGAGATGCAGGGGAAGCACAATCCAGTAGACAGGGGTCTGGGTTTGTGCCTTTGCCCTGCACACTGCCATCCCCTCTGGTGCAAGGTGATGAGCAACAGCCCCAACCCACACATACAACCATGCACCAGCAAAGCTGCGGCTATGGCTGCTGCAAGGTGTCGGGGACAACATCAGCCACGTGCTGTGCCAGTTGTCTTGGTTCTCTGCCTGCCCCATGCCCACACCAGCTTGCTGGCTGCTCCCTCTGTTTGCAGCAGCAGGCATCCCTTCCTCGCAGGGCACAGGCTTCCACCCAGGCACCTTCCAGCCGTGGCACACCAGCTTCACACCCTGCTCAAGGCTCAGGATTTAGCATGAGGGGGATTATCTAGTGATGGAATCTCCTAAGTCCTGTGGAACCCTCAGGTCTAGCATCAAGGTGAGCTGCTGTTAGGTTGTTCTCACACCACTCACTAATGGCCTCAGCAGAGAAACACCTGCCACATTTGAGGGATCTGTGTCACCCATCAAGCCCAAACCAGGACTTCAAGCTCAGAAATGGGCTTGCTAAACAAGACACCTTGCAGCCCCACGAGGGCCACTCTCCTGCCTGCTCTTCCCCGTCCTGCACAAGTCCTCTCCTCTCCCAGAGGGAACCACACTGCCCTGTAACAGGAAGCAGCTTCATGCCCGCAGCGGCACCACACCTGTTGGTCCAGCTGTCCCCTTTTGGTGATGGAAAGAGGAGCATCAAAAAGCTTCTCTTCTGTCTCTGTTTCCAGAGCAACATGGGTCTTGGTCACTGCCCCAGCCAGAGGATCCAGGAAAACATACTTCTTGTACCTAAGGGTAGAGGACAAGTGTTTCAGTGATGCCACTTCCAGAGCCAAGGCCAGAACAAACTGCCTACCCAAGAAGGCCTGGGGAGCAGAGTCCTCCTGACTCATGCATGCAGGTGGAACACACTGGGCCTTCCAGTCTCATTCTTCTAACTCCATCTTCCTGCCTTTCCACTCCACAACCAGGAGGGGATCAGGTCCCTGTCCTGCTAGTGCAGCCTCTACACTCATTCTAAAGCAAAGCTCTACTGCACTGCCATCATTGCCAAGCTCCCCCTTCCCACTGCCTGACCTGAGACTGTCCTACAACCTGCTGCAGGTCATGACTCTCTCCTGGAGAGCTGTCACTCAAGAAGCAGGAGGAAATGAGCTGTGGCTCAGGGGAAGAAAAAAGATCCAGCAGCTGAAAGCTCAGGAGGGGCTTAAAGAAGCTCTCCCCTGTGGGCAACAGGAGGACACTGGAGGCAAAGCCCAATAGGAAAGAGAGCTGCAGTGAGAGGCAGTGGAAACACTGAAGAGAAGACTGTGGTAAAATGTTGCTGTGAGGAACCATGAGCACAAGGAGCAGAACCTAGGCGGGCATACAGGGCAGAGAGGGGCAGGAGAGACAGCAACTTTCAAGGCTGGAGAGGAATTCTTAGAGGGGTGTGACATGGAAGACTCAGCCAGAGAAGGGCAGTGCAGATTTGAGTTGAAAGCAAGAGAATGGAGAGACAGATGCAGACAAAACAACTCCTTCCACCCAAGGTTCCAGAAGAGTGGGGAAGAAACAGCTGCTAGCTTGAAGCCAAAAGCAAACCCTGCCCTGCCAGGAGCCTGGTATACAAGACCCTCAGGAAAGCATGGAGTCACTGCTGTCCCCAGGGAAGGGAAAACTCCTCAGAGGACAAGAGGGGCAGGTGAGCAGCACACCACCGCTCCAGCTCTTACAGGTTCTCCGTGGTGTTGAAGAGCAGCAGAGAGCTGAGGGAGCTGATGTTCCTGGGGAGGCTGCCAAGGCCTTCTTCTGCATCATCCTCCTGGTGAATTTTGGTGCTCACACACAGAGGGAAGTACTTGAGCTTCTCCTGCAAGAGGACAGGTAACAGCTGGTGAGACTCTAAAACCACAGCTGCTGAGATAGCTCTCCCCAGCCACCACAGCCCACTCTGCATGATCCAGGAAACTACTGCTCCTTCTGAGCAAGGGAGCACACAGGCCACACTGCAGTCCCACACTCGTGCCAAACCTCAGCAGTCCATACCCATGGCACATGCTTTTGGTGCCAGGGATGGCTCACACTGAACAAAGATCCACCAACATAAAATAACCACTGAGGATCCACAGCTGGAGGCAGGATGGAGCAGTCCAAGACGCCTTTGTTCCAGTGCTACTGCACGTTTTCATGCAGGCACATTCTCCCAAACGTCTCTTACCTCCCCTCTACTGCCTTCAGTTGATGCGATCCCAGCAGTGGGGTATGCAGAGAAGGCAGAGGAGAAAGAGGCTGGGGAGAGCTGCAGTGGCTGCACTGGCGTGAAGGCAGGCAGCAGGCAGCATAAGGCAGAACATGTGCCAGATGGTCCTGCAAAGCCTGAGGGATTTGCAGGAGTTTTCAACTCTAATGAACTGAAATCTCTTCTCTCTGGGTTCTAAAACTTCATGCATAATAGATAGAGCTCCCTTTAGACAAGGACCAACTGCATCCGAGCTGCTTGGCTTTTAGATAGCACAGGCACTGCCAGCCCAGCTCAGGCCAGCGACTCAGCCAGCGAGCCAGCTCCTGGGGCAGGGGCTGCTCAGTGCCCACAGCACTCTGCTGCAGAGGAAGGGAAGGCATCGGTTCCTGAACCCAGCCTGGGATGGATGAACCTCCCCCCCAGGCCCCTTCCCCACGCACAGCTTTCCTCAAGCCCTTCACAAGTGCTGTTCTCTGTCAGCAGCGAGGTGCGAAGTGTTCACCCCAGAAGAAAGCAGGGCACTAACCGGGACAGTCTGACTGGATCAAGAACTGCCCACACTCTTGTGGTGCTCTTCGGTCATAAAGCCACCTCAAACACTGTCCACAGCTTCCTACTGCCTCCCTACTTCTGGCACCCCTGCTCTATCCCTGTCTTTTGAGTCCTCCCTTCCCTCCTTGTACTTGGATGAGGAACTGGAGACCACCACTGGTGCAGTTTTAAGACCACATCTCAGCAGCATAAGCAGCTTCTGCTGACTGAAATTTCAGGCTTGAGTTTGGTAGCCAAAAATGCTGGGAAATAGCTTAGTCACAGCTCAGTTAATCCACTAAGAGTTTGTGTGATGCTCTGAGTATACAAAATACCCTAAGAAGAGACCCAGGAGGTTTGATCTGAAGGGGCTTTTTTTTCTCCTCCCCAGATAACAAGTTCCAACTTGTGAAAACCAGACTGAACAGCCTGAGCTTTTACAGCAGCAAGCTGACAAAACCACAGGAATGGCTATTTAGAGACCAGAGAAGCAGAGATTCAGAACTAAAGCTCCTTTTGATCATTAATATTCATTTCCCAGCATTTCATTTGCTGAGCATGAGGGAGTCCTGATGTGTTTGCTAGCACTGCTTGCACACGCTCAGCCCCCAAGCCATATGCATGGGGGGGTTACTTTATCTCTGCAGATTTCAATTAGCACAGGAAGACTAAGGGTGGAGGAAGAAACCAACCATTACCTATGTTTACTTTTCAGCCTCAGCTAAGGCAGTTCTAAAAAGCACCAAGCACCAATATTGCTCTCCAGAAGCCTTTAAGACAGACTGAGAGAGTTGGGGCTGTGCAGTCTGCAGAAGAGGAGGTTCCCAGGTGACCTTGTGGCCTCCCAGGATCTAAATGGGGCCTAAAAAAAAGCTGGGGAGGGACTTTTTAGCACTCAGGGAGTGACAGGACTGGGGGGAACCATTGTTGGACTGGTTGATTTTGGAGGTCTCTTCCAACCTGCTCGATTCTATGATTCTAAGGAGCAGAGCTGGCGGTGGGGAGATTCAGAGTGGACATGAGGAAGTTGTTGAGCATGAGAGTGGTGAGAGGCTGGAATGGGTTGCCCAGGGAGGTGGGTGAGGCTCCATCCCTGGAGGTGTTTAAGGCCAGGCTGGCTGAGGCTGTGGGCAGCCTGCTCTAGGGTAGGGTGTCCCTGCCCATGGCAGGGGGGTTGGAACTGGCTGATCCTTGTGGTCCCTTCCAACCCTGACTGATTCTGTGACTCTAAATGCCACAGAAGTGCTGGTCTCAGTCACAGAAACGTTCAGGTTGGTAAAGAGCCTCAGCATCACCAAGTCCAGCCCAAAAGCTTACTCTCTACAAGGTTCATCCTAAACCAGGTCCCCAGGCATCATAGGCAAAGGACCTTTAAATGCATCCAGGGTTGGTGACTCCACCACCTCCCTGGGCAGCACATTCCAAAGCCTGACCACTCTTGCTGGGAGAAAAATGTTTCCTAATATCCAGTCTAAACCTACCCCGTGGCAGCCTGAGGCCATTCCCTCTTGTTCTGTGGCTAACTACCTGTCAGAAGAGCCCAGCACCTAGGCCTGTTTGGAAACTCACAACAGCTACCTACAACCTGCACCAGTGAATCCCACAAGTTCACATTAGAAAAGGAGTTTCCTCACAGGGACATTCAGTCCTTCAGTTGAAGGTTCAGCAACACTGACATACTCTAGTCCTGTGGTGTGCCTGAAGGCTCAAAGATTTGGCACCTGGCAGGATTGCATCCCTAAGGATGCTGCTTTCCCAGGCATTTTTCTTTCTGGCAGCCTACAATATCACCCTGCTTCTGAGGTTTAATTAAAGCACAGGCTCTGCAACACCAGAAATCTCATTCCCCTCCACACCAGCAGCATGCTGAGGCTAGCTGGAAAAGCACTTAACGATGAGCAAGTGCTGCAATCCCAGTTCAGCCTCCTCATGCCTCTGGTGGAGGTCAAAGTCACAAGTACCTGCCAAGTGATGGACAGTTCTGAAGCCCTGTGAGGTTACTCTGGCAGTGGGCTGTAACTTTGGCTTGGAAGTCTTTCCAAGCTCAGGCAGACCATGTCTCTCACCTCATTTTCCAGCCACCTGAGGGGCACTTGCAGCACACAGACACAGTGCCCATCACCTGAGAAGCCTCACACGGCTGCAGCCTGTTCCACCTCGCCTAGCTGCTACCACAGCATCGTGCAAAGCAAGCAGCTTTCCAGGAGTGCAAGAACCTCACTTCTGGCACTTCCATCCATCAGTGCCTACCTTTAGCAACCTCAAAGAATGTCCTCTCAACAGCTGAGCTTTCACTTGCAAGGGATGTGGAGGGTGAAAGAAGAACTTCCCGGGAGGGAAGCACTAAGCAAATCCCACACATTTCCAGCTCAGCTGCTTTTCCTCCAGAGCACAAACTCCTGAGTGCTGAGCATAGGCAGCCACCACCACTTACCCTGGAACTGACAGGATCAGAGCTTACTTTCCTGGTGGGGCATGTGTGTGAGTGAGTCAGGCCAGCAAAGCCTACTGCAACTGCTCCCAGCAAAGAGGCCCTCATTAGAAGTGAAAACAGGCAGTGAGGCTCTGCTGAAAGCCCTGAATAACTGAGGAGAGTGTAAATGCAAACATCAGAGTTCCCTCTGCCACTTTTCATTACTGCAAGGCACATCAGGCTCTGCGCTCAACTATGGCCAGGAAGGGCCCTGTCCCCCTGGCATGTGGTTAGAGCTCGGCCACATGGAGCCCTACTTAGCACATCAGCTGCTCCTGGCACAGGCCTCTCCATCGCTGCCACTCAGCAGCACACAAGCATCCCCTTGCCCACAGCAGAGCTGCAGGAGCTGGTGTATGTGTGAGCTTAGCAAGAGCAGTAAGACTGCTGCATGAGGTGGGGTCAGCAAGCCAGAGAAAGCTCAATGAGCCCAGGGAAGGATCAAAAGATAGGTCATAGGAGGGGAAGAGCTAATACCAACATCCCCCAGGGCCTGCACAAAGTCCCTGTGGTTATGGCAGCCTTGCTCAGGAAAGGCAGAACTTGGCAATGGCACAGAGGTCACCTGGGATAAGGAAGAGGTGTCCACAGGCAGCTGGGAGGGCTGCAGGGGAGGGCATGCAGGGCCTGTGCAGCCAGCTGGGTGGCTCCACCTTTGCTCTCTGCGGGACACCGCTTCTGAGTGGCTGCTGCCCTTCTCAGTTCCCTCCCTGTGAGACAAGCTGTACACTGGCATCAGTCCTTCAGGCTGGGAGAGCATCTCCCCTGCCCTCTCACGTCTTACCTCTGCTCCCCCTCCATGCTCTGATGGGATGGGGACACAACCAGACAGCGCAGCCATAATCAGCCTGCAGGTCCCACACCTCTCTGCCCTGCGCCACTGCCATGGCCCGCAGGAAGCACAAACCCTGCTGGAGTATGCCAGCTGTGCCTCCGGCCAGCAGCCCTGCTTGAAAGATTCATAACTACCTCAACCCTGCGAGGTCTCCACTCCATTAAAAGTCAGGAAAGTTTACCATGCTAAATTATTCAGTGGCAGCTGTATTTTGGAGCCAAGGCACACAAGGATGAGGAAGTCTCTCTAGGGGTCGAGAGCAGGGAACTTGTCAGGTCGATCCCTAACCTGCCAGGAACAGCACATCTGCTGCTGCTGCCACAGCACACACACAGCAACTTCTAAACTTCAAGCACAGCAACTTTTCCTCCTCTTCTGCCAACCCAGGCACATTGAAACAAATAGTTGGAGAATTCTTCGGCAGCATTTCCTGCCAAACCTACAACTTGCCAGTCCTGCCTAAGAAGCCCCTCTCCATCACTCAATCCACAGGCTACAAGAGAAATCCATACTTCAGGTCCTCCTTCGAGACCACCAGCTGCAGACATCTGTGCTAAAGGTGCACCTGGAAGCCCCCTCTGAAGGGCTTGCAACCTACAATAGCCAAACACAAAGCAAAGCAGAAGCAAAACACAAACAACAAAAGATGTAAAGAAGCAAAGATGCAAAACGCACCTGGGAGCCAGGAAGGGACAACAGCATTTGCTTTCCTGGGACAGGAATATGCTGTCAAAGCTCCCCTCTTCTCTCAACACACTCACAAGCACTTTCACCTTCCCCTTCTCTCCATCACTTACACTGGAGCCTTCAGAAGCTGTTTCAAACAACTCTGACCTTGGTCCCAGCTGCCTCACTACGTACAGCCGAAGCCTGAAGCCCAGCCAGAAGCACCATCAGCAATGCTGCAGGCAAGAGTGGGATGTTAGGAGCTGCTGCAGAGGGCTAGTAGCCAACAGTCCCTCAGAGCACTCAACCACCCAGCCAAGGTCTTCTACTCACCCAGCCCTCTCAGTATGGAAGCTCTGCAAGCTTCTCAGCCTGACCTCACACACTCACACCACCAGACCGAGCTGAAAAGCTGTTCTGCTGGCAGCCTGTGTGCTAAAGGCCTCTTCTCCTTCAGCACAGGGGCCAACAGCCTCACAGCCTCTCTGCTCACTCATCTCAAGCTCTGCTCTCCTCCTCACCTGCAGAGCCTTCTCATCCAGCACTCGGTGTTTGCTCTGAATCTTGTGCCTTGGCCATTTCTGTTTTGCTGGGTCTTCTGCACCAGCAAAAATGGAGCTGTACTCCTGCAGCCGCTCAGGGGCTGGATACTTGGCGCTGGAAAACACCTGTGGAGAGACAAGGAGAGACTGAGCAATCCCAACAGCTGAGCAATCCTGCACCACAGAAACACACAGAGTGGAATTAGGCAGCCTGTGCTGCTGGTGGGAATGGACAGCCTGAGAGTCCTCAGGCTCTGGAGGGCATGGACTCCATAAAGCATGGGCTGCACTTCAGGAAGTGCCAAAAGCTCTCTCCACACAAGCACTAGGAGATCACAGGCTTGCACTGGCAGGAAGAGGATGGAAACTACTAAACCAAGGAAGAATGAGGAAAGAGGCATCTTCACTAGTTTTATTACATGCCAAAACAAAGGTGTACTAAGGGGAGGCTCTCCAGCATCAGCTTTCATTCAAACAGCCCAAGTGGCTGTGAGCCTGAAGTTGGAAGGTGCTGGGCTTAGCCCAGAACATGTCTTGCAAGGAGAGCTTAGGGCAGTGACTTACACAGGCCTCACAAGGCCAGGAGCTGTGTGGCTCACGGGTCATAGAATGATGTAGGTTAGAAGGGACCTCAAAGATCAGCCAGTTCCAACCTCCTGCTATAGGCAGGGACACCTCCCACTAGAACAGGTTGCTCAAGGCCTCATCCATCCTGGCCTTGAACACCTCCAGGGAGGCTGTGGAGCACAGAAGCACCCAATGTGATCAAAGATGGGTGCCTCTGTGCTCCCCAACCTCCCTGGGCAACCTGTACCAGTGTCTCACCACCCTCACTGCAAACAACTTCTTCCTAACATCCAGTCTAAATCTCCCCTCTTCCAGTTTAAACCCATTCCCCCTCCTCCTGTCATTACCAGACTTTGTCAATAGTCCCTCCCCAGCCTTCCTGTAGGCTCCTTTCAGACACTGGAAGGCCACTCCAAGGTCTCCTGGAAGCCTTCTCTTCTCCAGGCTCCAGAGCCCAAACTCTTGTAGCCTGTCCTCACAGCAGAGCTGCTGCAGCCCTCTGAGCACAGGATCATAGGATGTTAGGGGTTGGAAGGGACCCAAATAGATCATCGAGTCCAACCCCCCTGCTGGAGCATCTTGGTGGCCTCCTCTGGACTGGCTCCAACAGTTCCATGTCCTTCTTGTGTTGGGGGCTCCAGAACTGTACAAAGGATCTGAAGATCATAAGCTGCATCAGTCCAGCAACTCCTCTTGTCTAGAGCTTACATGAGGAGTAAAGAGGGGAGGTGGAAAGAAGAAGGGAAGCCATGCAGCCCTCACTCAAGTCCCTACCTTAATAGCCTTCTTGCTCCCCTTGATCTTCTCGATCTTGGCTTGGGCAAGCGTGACTCTCTCGCCGATCACCTGCAGCTGTGCCCGGCTGGCCTCCACCCGCTGGGAGATCCTAGGAGGAAGGCATCTTTCTTAGGGTCAGCAACCCCAAACCAGACATTTTGTGGAAGCAGCACTGTCTTCCCTCAGAGAAGAATGTGATTCTTGGCCAAACTCGATTACAGGAGCATAGAATCCACCAGGTTGGAAGAGACCTCCAAGATCATCCAGTCCTGTTCATCATTTCCTTTCCACACCCCTCCCTCTGTCCCAGTGGAGTAGCTGCACATTGCTTACATCCTTGGTTAAGATCTCAAAGTAGTTTCAGTGCACATTTCCCACCACCTGTTTGCAGCAATTCTCACCTGTCACAGAGCTGTCCCATTGCTTTGCTTTGGCACAGTGTGAGGTGCCTCTGAAGGACTCAAGTCTTCCCTACCTACCCTTCCCAGCACATTTCCCTACCTCACAGCTCACCTCTTTCCTAGCTGTTTTATAATTGTATTGATCTGTCCTACTGCCAGCACTGCTCCTGGGGGCATCTGACTACTTTTACCTTCTTCAAAGCTGAACAATAATGTTCCTTTATTTCTGCATTGCCACTCTCCCTCAAATCAGTGATGCAATTTCCCCTCTCGCCTACCAGCAGAGTCCCTTCCTGAAGGAACTCAACAAAGGCTTTTTGAAGCTTCAAATAAAAGCCAAGTATCAACTGCCTCTTAGCCAGTACCCTGCTGACTCCTAGACACAGTCCTCAGGGGCTAATGAGGCTCCTGCTTCTCTCTCAGAAGGAAGAGTTAAGCAACCACTGGTGCAAGCTCAGGCCTGGGAACCAGCAGCTACTGTTCTCCTTTCCATTCCATGAGTAAGCATGGGTCAAGTGGCACAGTCCACAGCCTTGCTCACTTCCTTTCCCAACCCACATTATCCCCAGTGCTTCCCCAGCTATCAGGCTCTTCCTCTCCCTTCCCACATTCTCTTTCCACCAACTGAAGCAGCAAATGAGTTTCTGAAGATCCCCTCTCACCCTTACCTTCCACCCATAGCCACTTCCACATCTAACATTCACGCTCTCAGGCACCTGGTGCAGGTGAATGGTGCCACAACCCCCTTTATGCCCCACCACACACAGGCAGTCTGTTGGTTGTGAGAGTGCTTCTTGGGACTGCAGTGCTCACACCTCCTGTGCTGTGTGGACAGCACTGGGGGAAGAACAGAATGCAAAGCAACTCTCAGCCTGCAGTGCTGCATCCATCTTCTTCCCATTTAGGGTTAGCTGGAATCACATCTCTCAAAAGAGAACATGTCTGCAATTGCTGTACCCTGGCTGCCAGAAGGGAAAGAGAGGATTGTTTAACCTGGAGAAAAGGAGGCTCAGGGCAGAGCTCATTGCTGTCTGCAGCTACCTGAAGGGAGGCTGTAGCCAGGTGGGGTTGGGCTCTTCTGCCAGGCAAGCAGCAAGAGAACAAGGGGACACAGCCTCAAGTTGTGCCAGAGCAGGTCTAGACTGGATGTTAGGAGGAAGTTGGGCAGAGAGAGTGATTGGCATTGGAATGGGCTGCCCAGGGAGGTGGTGGAGTAGCCATCCCTAGAGGTGTTGAAGCAAAGCCTGGATGGGGCACTTAGTGCCAGGTCCCTTTCTGCCTGGCTTCTCTCCAGCCACTCTGTCCCCAGCCTGTAGCTGTACCACACTGATACCTCTCCTGGTCAAATGTCTGCAGCAACTTTGGCATTTTTACTGCTGTGGAAACTGAAACTGTTCCAAGAGGTCAGTTAGTGTTGGTAAAGAAAGGAAACAGGGATAGAAAGGGCTGCTGCTGAGGAATCAGGGGCTAAGTGTCTGAAGCAAGGTGACATTCAGACCTCAGCCTTCATTTAAGCAGCAGTGTGTTACTGACTGGGACTTGTTTGAAAGGCAGCTGCAGTCAGGACAGGAGAGGTAAGTGTTAACACACTGCCCACTCCTGCCCCTCAGAACCCTGTGCTCAGACAGCTAAAAACGCCATCAGCAGCTGAACCTGCCCTGTGCCTGTCCTCTTAGTCATTGCTGTGTGCTTTTGCTCTTGGTGCTCGTTTCTGCTTGAGAAACCCCTTCAGTTAGATTCAATTTGACTTTGGAGTTGCAAAGGAGCAGGCAGCACACAGCCACAGCCCCTCCCTTTGAGGCCAAGTGCCGAGGGGGGGTGCTGCAGGAGAAAGGCAAATCCATCACCTGCCTTCACAGCCTGGGCACACAGCTGAGCCAACCTGCTCCTCCCAGGGCTTTGCTTCGAGGAAGTAATACATGGGGCAGATTAAATCTATCCTGTGGATTATCTCTTAATCCACATAGACTTTGATTTTTCATCTAAATAGATACTGAAGCAAATCTTCCTGCTGCTTTGATCCAAACTTCCACATTTTCTTGTCCCTCTGAAATCAAGCCCCCTGCACCTTACCTCCAGCTTAGATCCCATTTCTGCAGCAGGAATGCTTTCTCTTCCCTCACTGGACCCACAGCCTGCATCCCACCTGCTGCCATCAACCAAATCTTCCCATTATTTCCACAGAACCCCTCTGATAAACCTCACATTCAGGCAGCTACTGAAGGGCCTCTCTGCTGTGTCTGCTCATGGGGTAAAATGACTCCTATAGGACAAAGATGTGAAGCAGGATGAACTTGGCAGCCACGGCCCTGGACACTGCCTGCCAGGTGTCAGCAGTGGCAGCAATACTCTATTTCTAAGGGGGTCTCCAATGATCATAGAATCAACCAGGGTGGAAGAGACCTCCAAGCTCAGCCAGGCCAACCTAGCACCCAGCCCTGGCCAAGCAACCAGACCATGGCACTAAGTGCCTCAGCCAGGCTTGGCTTCAACACTTCCAGGGATGGCGACTCCAGCACCTCCCTGGGCAGCCCATTCCAATGCCAATCACTCTCTCTGACAACAACTTCCTCAGAACATCCAGCCTTGACCTCCCCTGCCACAACTTGAGACTGTATCCCCTTGTTCTGTTGCTGCTTGCCTGGCAGAAGAGCCCAACCCCACCTGGCTACAGCCTCCCTGCAGGGAGCTGCAGACAGCAATGAGCTCTGCCCTGAGCCTCCTCTTCTGCAGGCTGCACACCCCCAGCTCCCTCAGCCTCTCCTCACAGGGCTGTGCTCCAGGACCCTCCCCAGCCTTGCTGCCCTTCTCTGGACACCTCCCAGTACTCAAGTTCCAGTTCCAAGCACTCAGAGAGCATCAAGAGGAAGTTTAACATCAGAGCAGGTTTAAAGAAAGGTAGCTGAGTACCTGGAATTATAGAATCATAGAATGGTTTAGCTTGGAAGGGACCACTTCCACTAGAACAGGTCTCTCAAGGCCTCATCCAATCTGGCCTTGAACACCTCCAGGGAGGGAGCAGCCACAACCTCCCTGGGCAACCTGTGCCAGTGTCTCACCCCCCTCACTGTAAAGAACTTCTTCCTAACATCTAGTTTAAATCTTTCCTCTTCACTTTTAAACCCATTACTCCTTATCCTGTCATTACAAGACCTTTCAATTCAGATGAAAAGCAGCATCATAGCATCAGGAGACCCTTTGCTGTCTGTGCTGAAGGCACACATCACCCAGAAGTGACAAAACCTGGGAAGTGGGAGGGAGAAGAGCCATGCTCCACACCAAGGTGAACAAGAAAGGCAAGGCAGCAGAGCCTGGGAGAAAAACCTCTGTAGAATACCAAAGAACTTCAATTTCATGTCTCAAGTACAAAAGTGAGTGATCAACCAAGGAGAAAGAACATTAGGGAGCAGATGAGGAATGAATTTGCACAGGAGGACAAGGCAGGCAAAGGATTAAATGGCTTTTGCTTTAAACGGGGGCAGTGCACATCACAGCAAGTCAGGCTCTGCTCTCCTCCCAGCCCAAGCTCCAGCCCTGACAGACAGCAGGGGGGTGCTCAGCACTGCTGCTCTGAACTCCAGGGTACAAACAGGGAATTTGTTCTCTCAAACCTTGGCTCTCTGCCTAAAAGTCAAGCTGGGGTTTTTCTGGTTGTTGTTGGTTTTCTTTGGTTTGGTTTTTTTTTCCTCTCCACCAACCTGTGCTTATATAAGCAGACTGCAGGAGGCTGGTGCTGGAGCAGAGTAACCAGAGAAGATAACAGTGCTGGCTGCTATCCATCCTTCTGCAACACTGATGCCAAAACCAGCACGACACCACTGCTGATGAGTAAGACACCAGAGGTTTCAGTGGCTCTGCCCCCACCAGAGAGAACCACTGCTGAGCAGAGACTACTTCCCAAGAGAGGGGAGACATCAGCCCACGATGAAAGCAGAGGGTGGTGCTGAGGGAGATTAATTTCCACCTTTCTTCTCAAGCTACTGAGCCCCTTCTTCATCCACTTCTTCCCTGGCACAACTTGAGACTCTGTCCCCTTGTTCTGTTGCTGCTTGTCTGGCAGAAGAGACCAACCCCACCTGGCTACACCCTCCCTGCAGGTAGCTGCAGGCAGCAATGAGCTCTGCCCTGAGCCTCCTCTTCTGCAGGCTGCACACCCCCAGCTCCCTCAGCCTCTCCTCACAGGGCTGTGCTCCAGGACCCTCCCCAGGTTCGTTGCCCTTCTCTGGACATGTTCCAGCACCTCAGCATCTCTCTTGAATTGAGGAGCCCAGACCTGGACACAGCACTCAAGGTGTGGTCTGACCAGCGTTGAGCACAAGGGAAGAATGTACTCTGCCTGGGTAACGAAGAGCAATGTTCAACGAGGCACTGCAGTGTGCTTTACAGCCACCCTCACCTCACACAGTTCTTCCCATAGCTGAGAGTCAGATATGGCCTGTGAGGAGCCCAAGCCTCACTCTCCTCACTGCCAGCATCTGGCATCACAGCAGGATGAAGCCAGTGCCAAGGAGAGGCTGCTGAAACACTCGAGGTGATGCAGGGAAGCTTTTCAAGGCAGCTCACCAAGCCAGCTCACCACAGAAGCTGGAAAGACAGAAAAGCAAGCTGCATGCTTTCACAAAACACCAAACACCTTCACCACTCACAGAAAGAGCAACTTGTTTGCCTTCTGCTCTTCTCTCTCCTTATTTAAGCAGTTTTTACAGACTTCATGTCTGAGTGCAATCAGGAACTGTTCTCAAAGACCATCTCTGACAGAAAGAAATCCCAAGCGAGATTGGGATTGTAATCAACCTTCCTTCCTCCACTAAAGGTTTGCATATTACACTAATTAATGTTTATCACACTCTGATTGCTCCTCGAGCCTGATTTGCAGGTGTTTCAGCACTCACATACTGCTCTGCTGCAGCAATGCCAAGCAGCTCTACAGGCTGTGAAGCGAACAAGGCTGCCAGGTCTCTTCTGCCAGGCAAGCAGCAACAGAAGAAGGGGACACAGTCTCAAGCTGTGCCAGGGGAGGTCTAGGCTGGATGTTAGGAGGAAGTTGTTGGCAGAGAGAGTGATTGGCATCGGAATGGGCTGCCCAGGGAGGTGGTGGAGTCACCGTTCCTGGAGGTGTTGAAGCCAAGCCTGGCTGGGGCACTTAGTGCCATGGTCTGGTTGATTAGCCAGGGCTGGGTGCTGGGTTGGACTGGCTGAGCTTGTGGAGGTCTCTTCCATCCTGGTTGATTCTGATAAGAACGAGAACGCAGGTCAGGACATGCCTGCCCCTGGGGTGCAAGAGGACTCTGACAGAAGTTCAAACCCGAATCATTCTCTGAGCAAAGTGCTGCTGCTCTTCACATCTAGTCAAGTATCATTAGAACCTCATAGATTTTCACCCAGAGATCTCAAGGCAATTTCCAAGTGTTAATTCAGTCTGGGTTGCTTGTGAAACCAAGCATGGAATCGTTTGTCCCAGTGACAAAGGCAGTCTGAGGACACTGACAGGACAGTCTCAGCTGATTGCATTTAAAAGTCCCTTGTTAACCACTAGGAACAAATGTTGCAAGGTTTAGCAACTACAAAGTTTAGCAGCCGTTTAACTTTCAGGTTTACTGTGCAAGCACTTCTGCACTCTTGAATGCCTCCCCCTTGCACATTCTGTCCCATTGCTGCTCTCTAGAACAAACCACAGCAGCAAGCACTGGTGCAGAACACTGACCATCCTCTCCAACACTGTTTACTTCTGAGTCCAAAGTATAGCCTCCCTCCTTATTTCATAGAATCAGCCAGGTTGGAAGAGACCTCCAAGCTCATCCAGGCCAACCTAGCACCCAGTCCTAGACAAGCAACCAGACCATGGCACTAAGTGCCCCAGCCAGGCTTGGCTTCAACACTTCCAGGCACAGTGTCTCCAGCACCTCCCTGGGCAGCCCATTCCAATGCCAATCACTCTCTCTGCCAACAACTTCCTCCTAACATCCAGCCTAGACCTGCCCTGCCACAACTTGAGGCTGTGTCCCCTTGTTCTGTTGCTGCTTGCCTAGGAGAAGAGCCCAACCCCACCTGGCTACAGCCTCCTTTCAGGTAGCTGTAGAGAGCAATGAGCTCTGCCCTGAGCCTCCTCTGCTGCAGGCTGCACACCCCCAGCTCCCTCAGCCTCTCCTCACAGGGCTGTGCTCCAGGCCCCTCACCAGCTTTGGCGCCCTCCTGTGGACACCTTCCAGTACTGCAACTTCTCTCTTGAGGAGCCCAGAGCTGGACACAGCACTCAAGGTGTGGCCTGAGCAGTGCTGAGCACAGGGGCAGAAGAACTTCCCTTGTCCTGCTGCCCACACTGCTCCTGATCCAGGCCAGGAAGCCATTGGCCCTTTTGGCCACCTGGGCACACTGCTGCCTCAGCTTCAGCTCCTATCTACCAGCGCCCCCAGGCCCCTTTCTGCCTGGCTGCTCTCAGCCACTTTTAAGACAAATTTGACACTTCTAAGACAAAAGTTGGAAAGGTTTTGCGCTGGCTTTAGATGTTCCCCATTTCCCAGCAGCTGGTTGCAGTCACATGGAATCTGAGTTGCATGCCACAGGCTGAAGCATTCAGTCCTTTCTCCAGTGACAGATACTCCTTCACAAGCCAGCACTCGTGCCAACAGTTTGCTTAGTGCCACTAACCAAAATCAGACACTGGCAAAGCCACTGTCCTGCACAGCTGGGTCTGCTCTTTGTGAAGAAGGAAACCTAACCAAGAAAAAGGACTGTGGTGGAAGACACATGTCCTGGTTTGCCAAGGCATGATCCCATGGTTCCCTTCCCTCTGTAGGGGAGAGGGAAGCAGAGCACAGGGAGACAACAGAAAGCTTGGAGATACCCACCTTGAGGGTCCAAGACTTGCCCACACTTGCTCATCCCAACTGAGGAAAAGCAAGCTCCTGACTTCACCTGGATGGAGCAGCTCTGCTGTGAGGACAGACTGAAAGAGTTGGGGCTGTGCAGAAGGGGAAGCTCCCAGGTGATCTTCTTGTGGCCTTCCAGGATCTGAAGGGGGCCTACAAAAAAGCTGGGGAGGGACTTTTTAGACTATCAGGGAGTGACAGGACTGGGGGGAATGGAGCAAAGCTGGAGGTGGGGAGAGTCAGAGTGGATGTGAGGAGGAAGTTGTCCAGAAGGAGAGTGGTGAGAGCCTGAAATGGGTTGCTCAGGGAGGTGGCTGAGGCCTCATGGCTGGAGGTGTTTAAGGCCAGGCTGGATGAGGCTGTGGGCAGCCTGCTCTAGGGTAGAGTGTTTGTACCCATGGCAGGGGGGTTGAAACTAGATGATCCTTGCAGTCCCTTCCAACTAACTGATTCCATGGCTCTAAGTAATCATCCCTCCCTCAGTTTAAACAGCTCCTCAGTAACCACCTCTGCTCTTTCAAAACACTCTGCCTTCACTTGCAGATTACTTCTTTTTAAACAAATGGAGCTTTGTATTTCACAATATTTGTTCTTCAGAAATGGAGGTCGTTTCTCGTGTTAGCTTTTCATTTTCCCACAAATCAACTGCAGTCACACTCAAATCCCCAAAGGCACTTGCCAGGATGTGCCCATCGACAAGGTAATTTGAGCTTAAGTGCTTCTTCAACAACTGAGAGGAACTCTTCATGACAGTTATCCATCTGACACCTTCCCTGAGTGGCTGCAGCACTTTGTAATTCCTCAAGGGGATTTCCAGTTACTTCTCCCCTAAAGAAGAAACTCCTCTGGGCCCCAGGCAGGGATTTTTCTAACGGGACCAAAGAGCAGATGTGCTTAGCCTGACAGCTGCTCTGTCACTGCAATGAAACAGTCTGTGGCACACCAGCGATCAGACATCACCTTTAGAGCACTTCCAGACAAGGAGCAATGGGTGTAAGCTGCAGCACAGGAGGTTCCACCTCAACACAAGGGGGAACTTCTTTACTGTAAGGCTCACAGAGCACTGGAACAGGCTGCCCAGAGAACCTGTGGGGTCTCCTTCTCTGGAGCCTTTCAAGGCCTGTCTGGATGCGTTCCTCTGTGATCTGTGTTAGGATTGTCCTGCTCTGGGAGGGGGGTTGGACTCCATCTCTTTGGGTCCCTTCCAACCCCTAACATCCTCTGAGCCTGTAAAACGCAGGTCCAAGATGCACCCTAAAGCCTCAACGAATAACACAGCACAGCTTGCAGCAAGACCTTCCTTTGCAGCAATCCAGGAACATTTACTAATCCATTCCACAGACCTTCTAGATCCATGTTCTTAGGAATCTATTCAGCCACCCATTGCCCTTACTGAGCATCAGTAGGAGCTTTAAAACAAGGAGCAGGTGAAAGACCTAAATGCACCTCATGAGCAAAGTTTTGCCTGTGTGTTCAATTTCAGGACTACTGGCATCTCAACTCTGTTCCAGTTTCAAACATACCTTAAGGCTCTACTACCCAGCAAGCCACTCCTTTATCACACACTTCTTTCCTCACTCACTCACCAGACTTCCTCACCACACTTAACAGCACCTCCACAGTGCTCCTGTTTCCCAATGACCACTTTCAGAACTGTGGCTTTCAGTTAAACCTCTTTTTTCATATTAAACCACTTTCAACATATTCAATGTGAAATGGATTTGAATCCAAACAAGAACAAGGTGGATACAACTGGTTAGCAAAATACTACTCCAGAGAAGCCAAAGGCACTAAATAACTAACTTGGAAAAGATAAGCCCAAAAATTCTTCCCTAAACTGAAAGAAAAAGAAGCACAAGGATGAGAAATTTTCTACACTGCACAATTTGTTGTTGGCTCACAGGCAAAGGAGACCAAGACCTTGACAACCACATTCCAGCCCTGAGTATTTGTTTTCTTTCTACTGCACTCTGAGGTTAAGCTGCAAAGGCAGTTGCTCACAAATGTGTTGTACAGAAGTGTACAGTGAATAATGAACAGGCAGATTAGAGACTATTAACAGCTGGCAACAAACACTCTCCTCAGAAACTGAGAAAATCCCACAGGGCAAGCCCAGCTAACCACAGGGGCACCTGGGGAAAGCTAAACCCATCACCTATCTGAAGTACTTTGCACAACACCACTCCTGTAAACAGCTCCACAGAACAATTCCCAACACAAGCTCTCACCCAGAAAATGATGAAATGAGGAGGTGATGGTTAACTGAGGTGTTGGGTCATTCTGTCTCATCTCACCTATAGCAAAAGACCTCCTTAAAAGCCCAGGAGTTAGAACTCACACAGATACTATATCATATTTGCTATGTCAGAATACTGATGTTGTTTTAAGCTGAAATGATACATAAGAAAACCTCAGTAGCCACAGGCAATGAATCTGTTCTCTACTGCAGCTTCTGCAGCAGATAAATTACATTGATTCAGTTAACACAGGCTAAAACTTCGTTGCTTCAAAACATAACCCTGCTGCAGCCACTTGATCTCCTCACAGTACTGATACCAGCACCAAGAGGATAGGCATTCCCAAGAGGAGAAGACTGTGGACAGTGCTAACCTAAGAGTTATAGAATCAAGCAGGTTGGAAGAGACCTCCAAGCTCAGCCAGTCCAACCTAGCATCCAGCCCTAGACAATCAACCAGACCATGGCACTAAGTGCCTCATCCTGGCTTGACTTCAACACCTCCAGGGATGGTGACTCCACCACCTCCCTGGGCAGCCCATTCTAATGCAAATCACTCTCTCTGCCAACAACTTCCTCCTAACATCCAGCCTAGACCTGCCCTGGCACAACTTCACACTATGTCCCCTTGTTCTGTTGCTGCTTGCCTGGCAGAAGAGATCAACCCCACCTGGCTACAGCCTCCCTTCAGACAACAACCTGTAGTGCTCACCAGGCAAGATCTTCCCCAGGTCAGTGCTTTCCCTTTGCAGGATGTGGTGCTTTGCAGTCCTCCACATGCAAGAGGCTGGCTGAGTCCTTGCTCCCAAGAGAGGATGCAGAGCTATCTCCTGCTCTTTCCAAGTGATTGCAGATTGCAGTCCTGGTGCACTGTGAGCAGAGTTAGAGGGGGTTTAGCTGCTTTGGGTTGCTAGTCCTACTCTCCAAGGTTATGACCAGTGGGTCTGCTTTGGGTCTCAGCCAGAGTTTACCTGCTTTTTTGCACCTGTGCATCCCTCTGTCCTCCACAAACTAATCAGCTCTACAATGTGCCTTCTTTGCCATGTACCTTGCCACAGTTAGACCTGATAGCAACCAACTCCTTTGAGAGCATCTGGAAGGAAAGCAGCCTGGCAGAGTCTTGTCTCACAGCTTATCACCCAGATCCCTCAAACTAGGAGGAGGAGGGAAGGAAAACTGCCTAACTTCTTCCTTCCCATTCTCTAAATGCAAAGGTATCTTTCTGGTGTCTCCTAGGGAGGAGAGAATGCAAAGGCCCTTTTCACCACTGTTGCTGCATCTGTCCCAGGGAGTATTTCTTCCTTAACCACAGCAGTGCCACTTTCCAAAGAGAGAAAGCTCTCACAGTGGATTGACACACTCGTTGTAAGAATTCCTACTCAGCTTCTCATGTCAGCAGCAACTCAAAGCAGCTTTGATCCACTAACATGGGAAAAAGAAATCCAGCTGTGGAAAGACTCCTCTCTCCATTCAGAGCAAGAGAGCATCTTTCACTCCACCTTCCACAAATTACAAATCAACTTGTCACTCTGAAAAGCACTGTGCCAACCCAACTGTTCCCACAACACAAGCCTAGAACATCTGCATCTTCGTAGCACTGAAGTAATGAGTTTGACACACTCAGCTGAGCCTGCCATGCTGAACGAGTTTCCTCTCCATCAACACTGCAAGCTGCTGCTTCTGCAGGTGGGCACAGTCAGCTTCCCCAGCAAAACAGCTCCTCCCTGCAAACACAACACAGGGCTGCCTTATCTCAGGAAAGGTCACTCTTCATTAAGTGGCAAAAGTCTCACCTTGAAAGCTTTGCCCCTCGGTTGGCACGGAACAATCAAGGTCACGGAACTTTTAATCAGACACCTCCATAATTACTAAATCAATTATTAATCATATCAGAGAGCCAAGACCTCAGAGGAAAGGCAAAGGAAACAAATAGCCTCCTCTGTTGTTGGGAAAAAAATGGTAATTAAAAGTCATGAGTGCACCAAATTGCGAGGGAACAGCATCAGAGTCACTGCTGAGGACTCGGGAGTGACTTGCATACAGAGCAGCAGGCTTGTCTCCCCGGGGAAATCAGAGCACTGCCTTGCAAAGCACTCAGTGGCAGAGAAGAGAGAGAAAATGACAGAGAGACAGAGAAAGAAGCACTCCTGCTTTACCAACACCTCAGTGTGCCCCACAGAGTGACAGCACCACAAAGGAGTTCCAAGTCTGAGAGGTGCCTTCCGCAGAGCTCTGGCAGCTCTAGAAAGCCTTCACTCTCCCAGCCTTTGATCATGAGGGGTTCCCACACTGTGACGTGCACAAAAGGAGGAGATTTTGTGTTCAACTTAACCCAGCCTACACACAGCACTTGCCCAAAGAAAGACTATTCCAATGGAAAGCCTTTTTTCCCCCTCAGTGACCTGAGCTCAGCTTTAGTGACACCATCCTGTTCCCTGCCCTTCAAAGGATCATTACCAAAGAACTTCAATCTGCCCTTAAAAACCAACCAACCAAACCACTCAAAGGATGAAGAATGTCGTGGTACTGCTCACCTCATAATAAAACAAACTATGTAGTGATAATCTCTGCTGAAGCCATCTTAAATTTAGCTCCCAAAGCATCAGGCTGTGCCAGGGGAGATTTAGGATGGAGGTGAGAAAGTTCTTCACTGAGAGAGTCATTGGACACTGGAATGGGCTGCCCGGGGAGGTGGTGGAGTCACCATCCCTGGAGCTGTTCAAGGCAGGATTGGACGTGGCACTTGGTGCCATGGTCTGGCCTTGAGCTCTGTGGTAAAGGGTTGGACTTGATGATCTGTGAGGTCTCTTCCAACCCTGATAATACTGTGGTACTGTGAAACCCACAGGACTTGGGCACACTTCTGCAAGAAGGATGAGTATCTGCAAGCAAAATTCCTCCCTGTCATTTCCATGCCCCATATCTTCCTATCTGCAGGATTATGCACTCACTCCTTTAACTCTGTTTCTGCTTCTACAGACCCTGAAGAGGGGCATTTGAAACCTGTCATCCTTTCTCAAATGACCTCTAGAATTACTGTCCTATGAGGACAGACTGAAAGAGTTGGGGCTGTGCAGGCTGGAGCAGAGGAGGCTCCCAGGTGATCTTCTTGCAGCCTTCCAATATCTAAAGGGGCCCTACAAAAAAGCTGGGGAGGGACTTTTTAGGCTGTCAGGGAGTGACAG
Source organism: Pogoniulus pusillus (assembly GCF_015220805.1). Taxonomy (NCBI): domain Eukaryota; kingdom Metazoa; phylum Chordata; class Aves; order Piciformes; family Lybiidae; genus Pogoniulus; species Pogoniulus pusillus. Next base: position 20,461,898 of record NC_087278.1, read on the forward strand.
GACTGGGGGGAATGGAGCAAAGCTGGAGGTGGGGAAATTCAGACTGGAGGTGAGGAGGAAGTTGTTGAGCATGAGAGTGGTGAGAGGCTGCAATGGGTTGCCCAGGGAGGTGGTTGAGGCCCCATGGCTGGAGGTGTTTAAGTGAGGCTGGATGGGGCTGTGGGCAGCCTGATCTAGGCTAATGAGACTGTAAGGAGATAAACACTGAACTCCTTCTATACTAAGGGCACAACCTGCTATCTGAGGGCACTGAGACATCAAAGATGGCATCAGATGAAAAAAGGCACCACCATTTGCAGGCCAGCACGAGAACCTCTCTGATCTTCCATACAGGCAGTCGTATATGTCCAATCCTAAAGATGACCACATGCAGGAGGTGACAGCCTGGAACAAATCCCTGAAGAGACGAGTTTGGATGGATGGTGAGACTTCAGTGAGAAGAGCAGACACTTGAATGCACTCAGCCCTCCCAATGTACAAAAAGAGTGCCAAACACCAGGAGCCCAGAGAGAACAGTGTGTAAGTCCCAGAGATCAGAACAGAGAGACATTTTACACTCCACTGCTCCAAATACAATGACTCAAAGAGACATGTCTTCAAGACACTCTAGATGAGGAAGTGTCCCATTTAAAACATGAGCAAGAAGGATTAAAGGATAACTGCAGCAGAAGCAGTGATGTAATTTGAGGGAGCCTGCCACTGAATAAAGAGATACTGAGCTGTAGCTCCTGGCTAAGTGCAGCCATTTCATTGAACTTCACTTTGACAGCCTGCACTCAAGTTTTTATTGGCATGCATAGAATCAACCAATTTGGAAGAGACTCCCTCCAAGCTCAGCCAGTCCAACCTAGCACCCAGCCCTAGCCAAGCAACCAGACCATGGCACTAAGTGCCTCAGCCAGGCTTTGCTTCAACACCTCCAGGGATGGGGACTCCACCACCTCCCTGGGCAGCCCATTCCAATGCCAATCACGCTCTCTGCCAACAACTTCCTCCTAATATCCAGACTAGACCTGCCCTGGCACAACTTCAGACTGTGTCCTCTTTTTTCTGTTGCTGCTTGCCTGGCAGAAGAGACCAAACCCACCTGGCTACAGCCTCCCTACAGGTAGCTGCAGGCAGCAATGAGCTCTGCCCTGAGCCTCCTCTTCTGCAGGCTGCACACCCCCAGCTCCCTCAGCCTCTCCTCGCAGGGCTGTGCTCCAGGACCCTCACCAGCTTTGGCGCCCTCCTGTGGACACCTTCCAGTACTGCAACATCTCTCTTGAATTAAGGAGCCCAGAACTGGACACAGCACTCAAGGTGTGGCCTGAGCAGTGCTGAGCACAGGGGCAGAAGAACCTCCCTTGTCCTGCTGGCCACACTGCTCCTGATCCAGGCCAGGAAGCCATTGGCTCTGTTGCCCACTTGGGCACACTGCTGGCTCATCTTCAGCTACTCTACCAGCACCCTCAGGTCCCTCTCTGCCTGGCTGCTTTCCAGCCATTTTTTTCCCCATCCTGTAGCACTGCTTGGAGTTGTTGTGGCTGAAGTGTAGAACACTGCACTTAGCCTTGTTCAATCTCATCCTATTGGCCTCTGCCCACCCGTCCAGTCTGGTAAGGTCCCTCTGCAGGGCTCTTGTACCCTCCAACAGATCAACGCTGGCTCCTAGCCTGGTGTCATCTGCAAACTTATTGATGCTGGACTCAATCCCCTGGTCCAGATGATCTATAAAGATATTGAACAGGACTGGGCCCAGCACTGATTCTTGAGGAACACCACCAATAACTGGCATCTGGTCCTTCTTTACCCCCTTCTGAACTTCACTGCCTGGCATCTGGTCCTTCTTTACCCCCCTTCTGAACTTCACTGCCCTTTACTGCTGCAACCTCATCACAGCACCATGTGTTACTGCTGAACGCTAAGCCCCCAGCCCCATGTGACAGCACTGTACCTGTTGAAGATATCACTTGACACCTTTTGCAGGTACTGGAGTGTATCTGCCACCTGCTGAACAGCCTCCTCCCTGCGTAAGTCCGGCTGGATCAAGGGGACTGCGTATGTCTGCCCTTCCAAAAAGTGCTTCTGGGCCACTGCAGCCATTGTGCCTAAAGGAAAAGAGTAAATAGGTCATTACAGGAAACGTGCTTCCATTTTACCACAGCCAGCAGGTTGAGGGAGGTGATCCTCCCCCTCTACTCTGCTCTGGGGAGACCCCACCTGGAGCATTGCAGCCAGTTCTAGAGCCCACGTTACAAGAGGGATGTGGAGGTGCTGGAGCATGACTAGAGAAGGGCCATAAGGATGCTCAGAGGGCTGCAGCAGCTCTGCTGTGAGCACAGACTGAAAGAGTTGGGGCTGTGCAGGCTAGAGAAGAGGAGGCTCCCAGGTGACCTTTTTGTGGCCTTTCAGGATCTAAAGGAGGTCTACAAAAAAGCTGGGGAGGGACTTTTCAGGCTACCAGGGTGTGACATGATTAGGGGGAATGGAGCAAAGCTGGAGGTGGGGAGATTCAGACTGGGTGTGAGAAGGAAGTTGTTCATCATGAGAGTGGTGAGAGGCTGGCATGGGTTGCTCAGGGAGGTGGTTGAGGCCCCATGGCTGGAGGTGTTTAAGGCCAGGCTGGCTGAGGCTGTGTGCAGCCTGCTCTAGGGTAGGGTGTCCCTACCCATGGCAGGGGGTTGGAACTAGATGATCCTTAAGGCTCCTTCCAACCCTGACTGATTCTGTGATTCTCTGCCAAAGTCTCTCCTGGATGAGGCACTTAGTGCCATGGTCTAGTTGACTGGCTAGGACTTGGGGATAGGTTGGACTGGATGATCTTGGAGGTCTCTTCCAACCTGCTTGATTCTATGATTCTCTGAGCACACTGGAAACTGTATATGCACAGACATGATTGGGATCAATGATCAAAGCCTCCATACGGTTTGCTAACCCAAACTCTGCTGCCAGGCCAGCACAACTCCCTTCAGCCTTGCTTTCTCTGTGCCCTGTTCATTCAGGCTGTACCAAGAGTCTATAGCTGCTCCTTACAGGGTTTCATCATGCAGAGTATTGTACATCAGTGTAAGAAAATGTTTAAGCTGAAGAGAAGTAAAACAAAGGAGGACCAAAAAGTAAAGTATCAGATACAGATAGAGATAACTCAGGACTCAGTGGATTCCCTCCATGGTAGCTGTTCGGTTTGAGTTTTACTGGAGGGGGAGAGGAGAGTGGGGTCTGTTTAGTTTGAGTTTTACTGGAGGGGGAGAGGAGAGTGGGGTCTGTTCAGTTTGAGTTTTACTTGGAGGGGGAGAGGAGAGTGGGGTCTGTTTAGTTTGAGTTTTACTGGAGGGGGAGAGGAGAGTGGGGTCTGTTTAGTTTGAGTTTTACTGGAGGGGGAGAGGAGAGTGGGGTCTGTTTAGTTTGAGTTTTACTGGAGGGGGAGAGGAGAGTGGGGTCTGTTTAGTTTGAGTTTTACTTGGAGGGGGAGAGGAGAGTGGGGTCTGTTTAGTTTGAGTTTTACTGGAGGGGGAGAGGAGAGTGGGGTCTGTTCAGTTTGAGTTTTACTTGGAGGGGGAGAGGAGAGGAGGGTGTTTAAGTAAAAAATCATGTGAGAGTTAAAAGGAGGAGGAAATCTAGGACCCTTTCCAAAGAGAAGAGATCTGCAGACTCAAGTCCCAGCCACCAAAAGGCCTGGCTGTGCTGCAGCAAGGCCAGACCTGTTCTGTTCTCCTTCCTGCAGCACCACCAGCCAGCCTCCACTCGTGCTCCTCAGCAGCAATGCCTGCACACTGATTAGTCTCCTTTCACTGGGCACATGCAGCAGGCAAGAAATTATTTAGAGCTGTATAGCATGAAGTTAATCTGAGAGGAGTACAGCTCTTTTGGAGATGGCAGGTTTTGATCTGCTGACCACAAACAAGCCTGAACCCTTTTGCTTTCAAATCCACTCTCTGCTTGACAATGAGAAATGAGGAGCCCAAGTAACACGGCGAGGAGGGCACTCAGGGGGCACTTTGGATCTGGCAGCAAAACAACTTTACAGTTCTCCCTGCCACTGGTCACAACTCTTCTGTTACATCAATGCCTGCTGACGCTTGGGTTGCCTATTTTTAACTCAGATCAGTTCAATGACCCAATTTACCACTACCAGATAACAGCTGGAATTATTCAGCCACTAAACAGAGCAGGAAGCAGGGAAAGGAGGAGACTCTGTAAACTTGCTTCACCATCAAAACCACTCCTACCCTGCCACGCAGGATGAGAAGGCCAAGCTGAGACAATACAGTCCCACTCTGACTTCCCAGTTGGAATGGGCTGCCCAGGGAGGTGGTGGAGGCACCATCGCTGGAGGTCTTCAAGAAGAGACTGGATGAGGCACTGGGTACCATGGTCTAGTTGACTGGATAGGGCTGGATGCTAGGTTGGACTGGATGATCTGGGAGGTCTCTTCCAACCTGCTTGATTCTATGATTCTACAATTCCTCTCAGTGACCTTTCTAAAGGCCTGGTCAGTTCAGCACCTGCCTGCCATGCTCACACTCAAAAGCAGCACTCCTCCGGCTACTGCCCAGCTGCTTCCTCAGCCTCAGAAGCCACAGACTGCTCTGCAGGACCACACTGCTCACGTTTTCACAGTTGAGCTGTCAGCAAACTGCTGTTCCACAGGTTCTCAACACAGCCTCTCACAAGAGCTCCAGACTCTCACCCTCCCTGAAAAAACCACATTAGAGAAACACAGCAGACTGTGGAAACAGGTACCAGAGGCCCACACAAGAGACAACTCTTTCAACAAACAAGCCACTGATAGCAAGAAAGAGGAAAACCAAGCACCAGCCTTCTGCATTACCTGGCTCCAGCAACATCTCATGCTCCAGCTGCTATTTATTACTTCTTGTGACCAAAGTGGAGAAACAAGCCAGTTTCACACTTTGAGTAAGGCCTGACCATATGCTTAGTTTAATAGGAGAATTGCTTGGCACAACAGAGATGGCAGGAACAAGGAAGATGTTAGCAGGGAAAACTCAAAACACTTCCAACAAAAGTCAGGGAGGAAAGTAAAGAATGAACCAGACAATCAAGCAGGTTGGAAGAGACCTCCAAGCTCAGCCAGGCCAACCTAGCACCCAGCCCTGGCCAGTCAACCAGACCATGGCACTAAGTGCCCCAGCCAGGCTTTGCCTGAACACCTCCAGGGATGGCAACTCCACCACCTCCCTGGGCAGCCCATTCCAATGCCAATCACTCTCTCTGACAACAACTTCCTCCTAGCATCCAGCCTAGACCTCCCCTGGCACAACTTCACACTGTGTCCCCTTGTTCTGTTGCTGCTTGCCTGGCAGAAGAGCCCAACCCACAGGTTAGGTCTACTGAGTCTGGAGAAGAGAAGGCTCCCAGGTGACCTTCCAGTATCTGAAGGGAGCCTACAAGAAAGCTGGGGAGGGAATTTTTAGGCTCTCAGGGAGCGGGAGGACTGGGTGGAACGGAGCAAAGCTGGAGGTGGGGAGATTCCAACTGGACATGAGGAGGAAGTTGTTGAGCAGGAGAGTGGTAAGAGGCTGCAATGGGTTGCCCAGGGAGGTGGTTGAGGCCCCATGGCTGGAGCTGTTTAAGGCCAGGCTGGCTGAGGCTGTGGCCAGCCTGATCTAGGGTAGGGTGTCCCTGGGCATTACATCAGGGTTGGACCTGGCTGATCCTTGTGGTCCCTTCCAACCTTGACTGATTCTGTGATTCTAGATATAAAGACTGCTTCAGGAATTAGTGCACTGCTGCTTCTGTCAATGCACTCAAAATGCAGGATGAACTACAGGTCTTTACATCCCACACACAGTAACATCTGCAACAGGAAGCTTCTGGTTGTACCAGAAGCTTGCCTAGAGGCCATGTCAACAAAATATCAGAATAAACTCCCTCCAAGGAAATAATAATAGTAAAACACCCCAATAATGTTATCTCCTTGTGCTCCCCAGATAAAACAGACACCTTGTCTGGATAACAAGTTAGCCATGGCACAGCAGTGTGCCTTTGGGGCCAAGAAGCCCAATGGGATCTTGGGGTGTATTAAGCAGAGTGTGTCCAGCAGATCAAGGGAGGTTCTCCTCTTCGTCTATTCTGCCCTGGTGAGACCTCATCTTGAATACTGCCTTCAGTTTTGGGCTCCCCAGTTTAAGAGGGACAGGGAGCTGCTGGAGAGGGTCCAGCAGAGGGCTATGAGGATGATGAGGGGACTGGAGCACTGCCTGAGGAGGAGATGCTGAAGGACCTGGGGCTGCTTAGTCTGGAGAAGACTGAGAGGGGATTGAATCAATGTCTATAAATATCTGAGGGCTGGGGGTCAGGAGTGGGGGACAGGCTCTGCTCACTGCTCCCTAGGATAGGACAAGGAGTACTGGATGGAAGCTGCAGCACAGAAGGTTCCAGCTCAACACAAGGGGGAACTTCTTTACTGTAAGGGTCACAGAGTACTGGAGCAGGCTCCCCAGAGAGATTGTGGAGTCTCCTTCTGTGGAGCCTTTCAAGGCCTGTCTGGATGTGTTCCTGTGTGACCTGAGCTAGATTGTATGGTCCTGCTGTGGGAGGGGGATTGGACTGGATGATCTCCTTGGGTCCCTTCTAACCCCTAACATCCTGTGACCTGTGAGCAGGTGAAAACTGCAATTTAAAAGAGACTTCACATGCTGGACAAGCAAACCATGTCACTGCATATGCTGCCCTGGTGAAGGGGCAGAACACAGCAGAATGTGCACAAGTACCCACACAAGGGCACACAAGCCAAACAGAAGCTACAAGTTGTTTACACTCTAGTGGTAAACACAAGACAAGATCTTAAATGCAAGCCCTGTGTTATCCTGCAGCAAGAGATGGTTCTGCCCTGTGTCAACATTCACTAGAGGAGCTAAAACTTAGTCCTGCAGGAGAGCACATAAGGGGCAACTATCTTGGGTAGCAGACCAGGATGCATTCCCAGCAGTGAAGCAAGAGGTTCACCACAGTCTCCGTGCTAAGCCAACTTCATCTCTTTTGGGGGGGGGGGGAGGGCAGAGAGGGGAAGGGAGGAGGAGAGAAGCACTTTGGTGAGTTAAGAGGATGAAAAGTCTATTTATATTTTTTAATTAACCATGTTCTACAGTGTTATTAAGCAGCAATCAAAGATGCAGATGGTACTGATTTGATTGGCAAGAGGTGCACTGTGCTGAATATTAAGGACCTCTGCCCCTATAAATAGGTTTAATCACCATCTGAGGCAGTGATGAATGCAAGCATTAACAAAGCAGTACTTAAGCCCCGTGGCAGGCTGTACTCCACCAGGGTGCTCATGTTCCTAGGCATCTCGTGTAGTAGCATCCTCAAACTCTGCTGTAGACTTTACTGCTCTGAGTTGTGAGACTTGTAGGAGCTATTTTAGACACAGCTGTGGAGAGTGGGGTTTCTCCAGCTTTGGAGGGCCTGGCATCAAGTAGAATTGTCTTTGCCAGTATAATTTCTGCAGCAAGAGTTCTCCATTCCAGCTCACCCACCCTGCCCATTCTCAATGAGCGAAGTAAACTGGGTAGCTGGAGCTGCCATGCATAGAGGCTGGCAAGGGGCACAGGAAAGTGAGCAGCTTTATAAGCTCTCACTCCTCTGTCCCAGAGCAGCAGGAGCACATCATGGTCACCTCTACATCACAAAGTGAACCTAGCCACGGCCCTAAATGCTCCAGCTTAAGAGAAACACTGCCTCAGTCTCACAGAATCACAGCAAACATCCAGTCGGGAGAGACCTCCAAGCACAACAAGTCCAACATTGGACTTGGCACTGCAGGCTGAACACCAAACCATGTCCCTAAGCACCAGCTCCACACAATTTTAAACACCTCCAGATATGAGGACTCCAGCACTGCCCTGGTCAGATCATTCCAGTGTCTGAGAACCCTCTCTGGGAAGAAATATTTCCTAGCATCCAGCCTGAACCTCCCCTGACACAGCTTGGAACCATTTCCTCTGCTCCTGTCCCTTGCCAATGAGGAGCAGAGGCTGCCCCCTCCTCACTCCAACCTCCCGCTTAGGGAGCTGTAGAGAGCAATGAGGTCTCTCCACAGCCTCCTCCATCCTGAACACCCCCAGCTCCCCCAGCCCCTCCTCGCAGGCCAGGTGCTCCAGACCCTCAAACTTTCAGTATGTTTTTCCAGTACAGTATTACTTCAGAAGAAGGACAAAAAGAAGTCTGTGTAGAAAAGGAATCCTACAGAGCATCTCCTGCTACAAGCCAATACTTGCCAAAGGCACACATGGACACAGGACTAATTGAACAGCCAGGATCTTTTCCAAAGGCATCAGCCTCCCACATCATACCACAGCCCTGCAGAAACAGCAGAGCACCGAGCTGCTTGATCTACTGCTCAGCTGCATTTCACACACTGCACATCCTGGCCTTGAGATTCTGTGCTGCACAACCTCCCTGGAGGTGTTCAAGGCCAGGTTAGATGAGGCATTTGGCAGCCTGTTCTAGTGAGAGGTGTCCCTGCCTATGGCAGAGGGTTGGAAGTGGATGAGCTCTGAGATCCCTTCCAACCCAAACCATTCAATGGTTTCAGCTATCCTGCTTCTGAGACCCCAGTATTTAAGGGAACTCCTTGCAGGGAAGGGGACTTTGGGCACAGCCAGTGGCTTTGGTTTACATCAGGCATACAAAACTAAAGAGCCCCCATTTAGAAAATCGACTTCAGAGCTCTGCCTGGATATGTGGGCTGGGATTTTCAACCTTCTGCTGCTTTGCAGGTGTAACTAATACACTTGCTTGGGCTTCTTTTGTGTAAATAGTGAGAGGAGGGCAAGGCAGGCAATTAGCACAGTGCTTTTGGACAGCTGGAGACAGCTGCCTTAGAATGAGACCAGTTGTTCATTAGAGCACCTGACTGTCTCCATTAATGGTGAGAGCCAAAGGTGACACTTGCAGAGTGGGTTGCCTAATTAACTATAGATATCAACACCTTTCCCTCAAAAGGAGCTCAATATATCCAGCTAAAACAAATCTATTAGAGGACAGGGCTTCCTCAGTGAGCTGCTGCACTGCTTGTGGCAGTGAGTACTGCAGTCTGAGCTTTGCCAAGCAGAGCTCTGTGTTGAAATGTTGTCTTGAAAACAGTAGAGGCTTAGAGGTCATCTCAGCTGGTGGAGCTGAGCAAAGTGAATTGTACATCTACACTCTTTTAAATATCAAACTTTCAGATTCTCTTTAAAAGCTTTCAGATTCTCTTTAAAAGTCACATTCTGTCTTCTGGTGAGTTGAACTGAGTTGATTTTACACCATCCATCTTTAAAGGAGAAGTGTGGCCAGCAGGGCCAGGGAGGTGATTCTTCCTCTCTACTCCACTCTGCTGAGACCCCACCTGGAGTACTGCAGCCAGTTCTGGAGCCCCTGGGACAAGAGGGATGTGGAGATGCTGGAGCGTGTCCAGAGAGGTTTACTACTCAGGCAAGACAAACATAATGAAATATCAGGAGAATTTATTAGGCCTAGCTAAGCTTCCTGAAAGAAAGTCTAAGCAAGGGACAGTTGACTGCAGTACTCTCTGATTCCCCAGACACCTGAAACACAGAAAGTCTCTACAAGGACATGCCAAAGTCACTTTACTTCCAACCCTTGCCTCTGGCAAGAGCAGCCCTCTTCACTCTGCTTCCTCTCCATGCTCAAGGAAGGTTCCATATTGCAGAGACTTGGCTAGAAATAGGGATGGTTTTAGCTTCTGCTTCATCTGCTACAGGAAAGGTCAACCCAGTCTGCAAATCCCTGCCAGCAATACCTGCTGCACCACCTAAATGAAAGAAATAGGTCACCTCCAGTACATTCCTAGCTGACATTTGCCTGAACCACGTGAAAGGCAACAGCCACAGCTGGCACTGACTCACACTCCTTGTTGGAAGCTGCACTGCAGAAGTGAGCAGAGTTGGGAGTCCTTCTGGGAATTAAATGCTTTCTCTTTTCACAGAATCACATTCAGACTGGAAAAGACCCTCAGGATGATCAAGTCCAGCCCAGAACCCTACTCTACAAAGTTGATCCCTATAACATATGTCCAGGCACTACATCCAAACCACTTCTAAACACACCCAGGGTTGGTGACTCCACCACCTCCCTGGGCAGCACATCCCAATGCCTGACCACTCTTGCTGGGAAAAAATTCTTCCTAATGTCCAGTCTAACCCTGTCCTGCTGCAGCTTGAGGTTGTTCCCTCTTGCTCTATCACTATTTACCTGTAAGAAAAGGCCAGCACCAACCTGTCCACAACTTCCTTTCAGGTAGCTGTAGACAGTGATGAGGTCTCCCCTCAGCCTCCTCTTTTTCAAACTAACCATCCCCAGCTCCTTCAGCTGCTCTCCATTAGATTTATTTTCCAGGCCCTTCCCCAGCTTCCTTTGCCTCCCCTGCACTCACTCCAGCACTTCAATGTCTCTCTTGTATTGAGATGCCCAAATCTGGACACAACACTTGAGGTGTTCTGAAACAGGCCTGTGGGAGAGTTCAGGTGCTGGCCAAGCACTCAATATTTGAACCAGACCATTTAAAAATCAAATGAAACAAAAAGGAAGGGGGAACCCTCACCACAACACCTGATGGTTGAGGTGCTTCTCTTGGTCACTACATAAACAGCAACATCACTGTGGATTCACATCTTTCACTACATCCACCAGTAGCCTTTCTTCATGTGCACAGCTAGGTCTAGTAGCCCTGTGGTCTTCTCCCTGCTGGCTCATGCACTATTTACTTTGAATATGGAGAAGAAAATAACACAGCTGAAGCATTTTCACAACAGCATCTGGATTCTCTTGCAAACACTGACAAGGTGCTTCTATTTGACACATCATTTTAACATCACAAGCTCCCAGCTTGGGAGCAAGGCACATGAACTTGTGCAACTTAAAAGCAATCCATATTAAAACTGATATGCCAGTACTACTGCTGAGCACTGATGGACTGGAAGCTGTTTCCTTCATGGCCTGTGGTGCACTCTGGATCAACAGGTAGCTGAGAGTAACCAATCCATACTGGGCAGAGCACACAACATCCACATCTGTGTTTCACAGGATCATAGAATCAACAAGGTTGGAAGAGACCTCCAAGATCATCCAGTTCAAACTATCACTCAGTCCTATCCAATCAACCAGACCACAGAACCACAGAATCAGCCAGGTTGGAAGAGACCTCCAAGCTCAGCCAGTCCAACCTAGCACCCAGCCCTGGCCAATCAACCAGACCATGGCACTAAGTGCCCCAGCCAGGATTTGCTTCAACACCTACCTCCAGCACCTCCCTGGGCAGCCCATTCCAATGCCAATCACTCTCTCTGACAACAACTTCCTCCTCACATCCAGCCTAGACCTGCCCTGGCACAGCTTGAGACTGTGTCCCCTTCTTCTGTTGCTGCTTGCCTGGCAGAAGAGCCCAACCCCACCTGGCTACAGCCTCCCTTCAGGGAGTTGTAGACAGCAATGAGGTCACCCCTGAGCCTCCTCTTGTCCAGGCTAAGAGGAGGCTATCAGCTATTAGCCAAGTTTCAGAGGAAAAACTACAGACCCACTTAGCAAAGTCCTCTGACTCCCTGCCTTGGACATCTTCCTCTTTATCGTGGCTGCCTCCAGGCTGCAGCATCTATCCGTCTATCCCTGCAAGGTACCCAATGCACACGGGTGTTAAATCCAGGTCCCCGGTCATCAGCTTGCCATGTCCAGGTGCCATGCCCGCCCGGGAGGTTTCCCAGCCTATTTCAGGGCTCAGCACTCACACAACCCTCAGCTGCAACCAAAGGCTCTCTGCGGCTCTCACGACCCCCAGCCCGGAACCGTGCGGCTCTCATTCCCCATCACCAGACTCTGCTCCCAGCACTTGCCGGGGTCCCCGGCGCACAGCCCGTGGCCAGCGGGAGCGTTCTGCCAGCCGGTGACAGGCGGCGGACTCCGCGGCAGCCCTCCGCAGGCTCCTGCCGCCGCCTGCTGCCCCCCTCAGGCCCAAGGGGAGGAAGTTCCCCGGGCCCCGGCTGCTCGCCACCGAGCCCAGCCAAAGCTACGCCACAGGCGCAGCACCAGGGCCGGAGGCCTCCGCCAGCACCGCCGACCCCCAGTATCCCCACGGGGCTGGCCGTGCCGCCCGCCCGGGACAGCGCCCCCCCGCCCCGCGGCCCTCACCTCCGCAGCCAGCCCCGGCGCCGGGCAGGAAGCAGCCCCGCACCGCTCCCGCCCCCAGCGCCCGTCACATCCGCCGCTGGGGCGCTCCGCTCGCCGCGGGAGCCGTGCCGCCGCCGTGCCGCACCGTGCGCCGGCCGTCCGCCTGGCCCCGGGCTGCGGCCCCACGCTCCGCTCCGCTCCGCTCCGTCCTGCTGCGCCTCTGCGGCGCCGCCGCAACTTCCCCTGGCACCGCTCCTCTCCCTTGGGCCCGGGCCTCGAGCGGCCTGCCAACCGAGACGGTGGGCAGCAGGAGCCCGGGGAGCTGCGGAGGCCCGGGAGCACTGCTTGGACACCTCCGGAGGGATGTGACAGGCACACAGCACACCTCCACCGGTGGCTGTCCCCCCAGGGCAGCTTGGACACCTCCGGAGGGATGTGACAGGCACACAGTATGCCTCCACCGGTGTCTGTCCCCCCAGGGCAGCTTGGACACCTCCGGAGGGATGTGACAGGCACACAGCACTCCTCCACCGCTGTCTGCCCCCCCAGGGCAGCTTGGACACCTCCGGAGGGACGTGACAGGCACACAGCACACCTCCACCGGTGTCTGCCCCCTCAGAGCAGCTTGGACACCTCCGGAGGGATGTGACAGGCACACAGCACACCTCCACCGGTGTCTGCCCCCCCAGCGCACTCGCTGAGCAGTGCCCCACCGTGAAGGCAAGGCAGTGTTGCTACACAGCTCTCAGCCTTGTCCCTGCCCCTATGCTGCATCGTCATGTTCTGAGAGAAACCCCCACAGATGCTGATTCTATTGCAACACTGAGCCCTGCTGCTGTGCCTGCTTTTCTGCTTCCACCGATCTGCTGAAGGGCACACCAAACAAAAGGGCATCTCTGACTCAGGTAATTTGTTTCCTTTCCAGTGCTGGCTACAACTACTTGAAAGGAGGCTGTAGCCAGGTGGGGTTGGTCTCTTCTCCCAGGCAAGAAGGGTGGTTGGGAGCTCCTCCTGAGGACTCTGGGTTCTGGGAGGGATGTGTGTTTCTGCGTTACTTTTTAACCCGTATATTTCTGTCTACAGCTGTAGATATACTGTAACTGTCTGCTTGGATATTGAGCTAAGCTGTGAATATAAAGCTCCATTCTCATTTCCAGCTGGGCTGAGTCTAGTCTGGGTGATTTTCTGAAGTATGGAGGGACAAGTAACACCCAAACCGTCACACACCTGAAAATCTCCTGCCAAGACAAGAAGTCCTGGAGATACACAGATCGTCCAGAGGAGCCAGGAGACAAGGTCAGAGGTTTTCTGCCTCCTTTCCCTTCTCTCAGAAGCCTGGGAAGAACCAGGTCTCAGCAGCCAATAAGATAGAGTCCCCTGAAAGCATCTGAGTCCTACCTGGGACTGTGGCTAGCCCCAGCAAGCTGGGTAATAATAATTTTATGAGTAAATACCTGAATGTCTCTTTGCAGTTCTCCATTGTCTTCTGCCATAAGCAGAAGGAGTTCCTTGAGTCCCTCTGGTGGGCAAGCAGTGCATTGAATTTTCAATAGTGCTTTATCAGTTCCCTACTTTAGCTTCAGTGTTCTTCATAGAATCAGTCAGGGTTGGAAGGGACCACAAGGAGCAGCCAGTTCCAGCCCCCCTGCCATGGGCACAAACACCCTACCCTAGAGCAGGCTGCACACAGCCTCAGCCAGCCTGGCCTTAAACACCTCCAGCCATGGGGCCTCAACCACCTCCCTGGGCAACCCATTCCAGCCTCTCACCACTCTCATGCTCAACAACTTCCTCCTCACATCCAGTCTGACTCTCCCCACCTCCAGCTTTGCTCCATTCCCCCCAGTCCTGGCACTCCCTCAGAGCCTAAAAAGTCCCTCCCCAGCTTTTTTGTAGCCTCCCTTCAGATACTAAAAGGCCACAAGATCACCTGGGAGCCTCCTCTTCTGCAGCCTGCACAGCCCCAACTTTGTCAGTCTGTCCTCAGAGCAGAGGTGCATTTTAATGCTTCAAGACATAATCCATTGCTGGATACAAATCAGGGGATTTCTGACTATATCTGGACAGCTAATAAGAAGAGAAGCATGCAAAGAGCTGCAAGACCCCACATGAAAGATTACAGTTAAATATAACTGGGAAGAGAGAATTTTTCTGCTAAAAGCCTCTTGTAGATATTAATGCACATTAAAAACCTAAGGACAAATGCTTGTCTAAATAGTGACAGCAGGATAGTCTATGTATCTTAGGACAGTCTGGTTCCAAACAGAATAATAAGGAGCAGGGAGAAAAAAAAATTAAGCAGCTTTCATTAGCTAATTCATTCTAATTATTGTCACCATCAATTAGGATTCACTCCTGCACCATTTAATTGAGCTTTTGACATTGCATCCTGGAAATGTTATCTCAGAAAATGATTTAAAATGTGTTAAAGATGTGCACAGAAAATGTCCTTTCCTGGAAGTTGTTCCCACAGAATTAGTTTCAAGCTGGAAACATTTTTTCATCTTTTCAAACATCAAAAGTTGAAATCAGGTGAATGGTGCCACATCCAGTTGGCAGCTGGCACTAGTGGTGTTCTCCAAGGATCATGGATGATCTGGACCAGGGGATTGAGTCCTGCATCATTAAGTTTGCAGATGACACCAAGCTAGGAGCAGGTGTGGATCTGTTGGAGGGTAGGAGAGCCCTGCAGAGGGACTTTACTAGGCTGGATGGGTGGGCAGAGGCCAATAGGATGAGATTGAACTAGGCCAAGTGCAGGGTTCTACACTTTGGCCACAACAACCCCAAGCAGCACTACAGGCTGGGGACAGAGTGGCTGAGAGCATCGAGGCAGAGAGGGAGCTGGGGGTGCTGGTAGAGAGGAGCTGAAGATGAGGCAGCAGTGTGCCCAGGTGGGCAGCAGAGCCAATGGTATCCTGGGCTGGATCAGGAGCAGTGTGGCCAGCAGGACAAGGGAGGTTATTCTGCTCCTGTGCTCAGCACTGCTCAGGCCACACTTTGAGTGCTGTGTCCAGTTCTGGGCTCCTCAATTCAAGAGAGAAGTTGAAGTACTGGAAGGTGTCCACAGGAGGGCGACAAAGCTGGTGAGGGGCCTGGAGCAGAGCCCTGTGAGGTGAGGCTGAGGGAGCTGGGGGTGTGCAGCCTGCAGAAGAGGAGGCTCAGGGCAGAGCTCATTGCTGCCTGCAGCTACCTGCAGGGAGGCTGTAGCCAGGTGGGGTTGGGCTCTTCTGCCAGGCAAGCAGCAACAGAACAAGGGGACACAGTCTCAAGTTGTGCCAGGGAATGTCTAGGCTGGATGTTCTGAGGAAGTTGTTGTCAGAGAGAGTGATTGGCATTGGAATGGGCTGCCCAGGGAGGTGGTGGAGTCACCATCCCTGGAGGTGTTGAAGAAAAACCTGGCTGGGGCACTTAGTGCCATGGTCTGGTTGACTGGCCAGGGCTGGGTGCTAGGTTGGACTGGATGAGCTTGGAGGTCTCTTCTAACCTGGGTGATTCTATGATTCTGTGAGGAGGTAAATAGGTCCTGCAGGATGATGCTGTGGCCAGACAGAATTTTGTGCTTGGCTTGAACCCACTGATTTCAAAATGAAGCCTCATGCACCTGCTTGCCTGAAGCAGCTTATAGGATTGGGGTCAGAACTGCAGCTACCAAAGGAAACCTCTGCCCCAACCCTGCCTCCAGTTTTTGCTTAGCATCGTCATGCTTATATCATCTTTAGCAGCACTAATGCAGCCTGATCTCTCTAAAGTATGTCATGCTAGTTGAAAGAAGAAAAAAAATGTTTGTCTGCTCTCTGTTTCTTTGTCCTCTCCTTCTTTTCTTTGTTTAAAACAAATGGTAAGGTCTGCTGAACTCTGTGAGGGTGCCAGATTTACTTGGGCAGATCTGCCTGCTAATTCCTGTCTGCTAGGACTCAGACACACGAATCCGAAGTGGAGATGTCTCTCTATTAATAATCTGTTTGTTATCTTAATAAATATTTGTGAATTGCTTATCTGACACAGATGACATGTTTATTATTAAAAAATATGCTTACTGGTCATGATTCACATTGGCCTCTATTCTTTTGGCCTGCTTTCATTAATCTGTAGGCAGCTCATGCTGGTGTATATATTCTGTCACAGTTGGTTGTGTCTTGCCTTGGTTTTTTTTTGGGTAAGAAAAAGACAGCACATAAAAATCTTAACAACAATGAGGATGTTTCCAAACCCATCACTCTACCACAGCCATCCAGCAGTAATTTAAGTGTTTATGAAACACTACAAACCTGAACAGATGGGAAGATTTTAAACAAATCATAACTTAAGACATCAGCAAATAGCTCTGCCTGCTTTAGGATCCAGATCTGAAACTAAGACAGAGGGGGTGGAAAGACTTGGGGTGTCTTTTGACCAGGTACTGGGAAGCTGTAGCCAGGTGGGGCTGGTCTTTTCTGCCAGGCAAGCAGCAACAGAACAAGAGGACACAGTCTCAAGTTGTGCCAGGAGAGGTCTAGGCTGGATGTTAGGAGGAAGTTGTTGTCAGAGAGAGTGATTGGCATTGGAATGGGCTGCCCAGAGAGGTGGTGGAGTCACCATCCCTGGAGGTGTTCAAGACAAGCCTGGATGAGGCACTTAGTGCCATGGTCTGGTTGACTGGACAGGGTTGGGTGCTATTTTGGACTGGCTGAGTTTGGAGGTCTCTTCCAACCTGGTTGATTCTATGAATGAGGCACTTAGTGCCATGGTCTAGTTTATTGGACAGAACTGGGTGCTAGGTTGGACTGGATGAGCTTGGAGATCTCTTCCAACCTGATTGATTCTATGATCTGGGCTCCACAAAACACAGTGACCATTTGCATCCTTTGCAAGAGGTCCTACTACTAGACAGAGGTCCTACTGTATGGAGTAGTTGCAGCAATGTGAATGGTGGTAGCTGTTTGAAGCAAATCTGCTGTGTTCTTCAGTCTGGAGTGATTGGCTAGGGCTGGGTGCTGGGTTGGACTGGATGAGTTTGGAGGTCTCTTCCAGCCTGGTTGATAGTATTCTATGCTATGGTATTCTATGCTAAGGTATATTGTCCCACTTTATTCCAGGACACTGCTGCCTTTTGCTTCTCCTTCACTGTGCTCTAATCTCTCCAGTAACATGTAAAAACATAAGCTTTGCTGGTTGTTTTTATTTGCCTGTCTGGGAAAGTGGAGGGAGAAACAGGGGGTAGCTTTGAGCCCCTCCTGGGCAATTTCCTTTGTTTGGATTTCTGTATTCTTTCTTATTTGTCTATAACTGTAAATACATGGTGCATCTATGCTTTTAAATTTAGCTTTGCTGTCAAGAGAGCTTCATCTCACTCCCAAGCCATCAGAGCTAGTCTGGTAAATAACAGTAGTAGTGGTGAGGGCAAGTTCCTAACCCATCACACAATGCAAGGCCTAAGTAAAGAAGGTGGAGTAGAATAGAGTCAAATGCAAGAAAAGTAAAGAAGGTGGAGTAGAATAGAGTCAAATGCAAGAAAAGTAAAGAAGGTGGAGTAGAATAGAGTCAAATGCAAGAAATGGGGAGAAGTTTGCCTGGATTTGCTGTGAGAAGCCCCAGTCCAGGAGAAGGATTGTAACAGAAAGCAGGGAAATGCCTTGAACAGAATTTCAAGCAGAAAAGCACATGAAGTCTCTACCTGTTAATGGCCTGCAGAGATTGGCCCAGAACATGTTTCAGAGAGTAAATTAAAGTGGGATTAGGACCTCTCAGACAATGCAACAAGAACATTCTCCAGTAAAAAATATTTTCTACAGATGAAACCCCTGAAGATGTGACCACCTTCCCTGGTGTGCATGCTATTAGCACACCCTCATTTATGCATTCACTTTCCTCTGACTGAATTAAATAGCTGAATAAAGATCAAATTAAATAAATGTACTATTAGACCTTTTAGTGAAATCCTGGGGCTTGGCTAATTTGCATTTCACTTTGGTTTTATAATGCATGCTTATTTTAATTACTACTGCTGCACTTTGTTTGTAATTGTCTGTGCAATGCCCAAGCACCTTGCTAAGTGGATAAGGGAAGCACTTTATTCCATAATACCATAATTAATTCATTGGTATTCATGGGTGTTTTTCTGGAATGGATTGAGAAGAATCAGGATTTTGAAAAACACAATACCAACAAATTATCTATGACAAAACTAATTTCAGCAGAATTCATACTTGCCTTATCTTCACCATTGTTTCCCTCTAGATATCATCTCTCCTCAAGAGAGAAGCAGCAGCATTTAATGACCAGAGGACAGAGCTAAATGTGAAAGATGTCTGAAATCACAGCATCATAGAATCAGTCAGGGTTAGAAGGGACCACAAGGATCAGGCAGTTCCAACCCCCCTGCCATGCCCAGGGACACCCTACCCTAGAGCAGGCTGCACACAGCCTCAGCCAGCCTGGCCTTAAACACCTTCAGCCATGGGGCCTCAGCCACCTCCCTGGGCAACCCATTCCAGGCTCTTACTACTCTCATGCTCAACAACTTCCTCCTCATAGCCAGCCTGAACCTACACATCTCCAGCTTTGCTCCATTCCCCCTTGTTCTTTCACTCTCTGATATCCTCAAGAGTCCCTCCCCAGTTTTTCTGTAGCCTCCCTTCAGATGCTGAAAGGCCACAAGAAGGTCACCTGGGAGCCTCCTCTGCTCCAGCCTGCACAGCCCCAACTCTTTCAGTCTGTGCTCACAGCAGAGCTGCTGCAGCCCTCTGAGCATCCTCCTGGCCCTGCTTTGGACACACTCCAGCATCTCCACATCCCTCTTGTAATGGGGGCTCCAGAACTGGATGCAGATCTGTCCCTTTGGCTTCCTGCATGGCCTCAGACAAGTAATTTAACCACTCTTTGTTGTTATTTCCCTGATTCTGATGGCTGCAATCCTAACATTTGTTAATGTGCAGAGCTGTGCCAATGATGTATGCTAAGTACTGTAGCAGCAAAATCCAAGGGACACAGTGATGGATGGATAGAAGAGGAAGCAACTCCTAGCTCTGCAAGACTCTTGCTTACCAAGCAAAAGAAGACATTTGGTTTCTTCTCATAACCTTGCAGACTCCTCCTGAATGAACACCCCATCCTCACTGAGTTTTGAAGGATTATGCAACTTCTGCCTCTTAAAGTTTTGTAAAGATGCTTGCATAGCCTTTCCTGTTAGGCACAGAAGCATCCTGCTGTGTTTCTGCTGCTCTCTGTGGAAACCTGGAAGGTCAGGGCTAGTTTTACTACTTCTGCCACAGCCACATAGAAACCCCTCTGTCTCTTTCAAGCTGTCCGTAAGCCTAGCTTACTGATCCATGGCTGCAGGTCTCTGTTTAATTAATGACAAAGATGTATTAGTAGAAACTAGGCTAATGAAGCTGGTCAAGCAAATTATAGGTGCAGAAGCAGTGAATGAATCCACTCGGTCCACTCCACAGAATAAAAGTCATGTCTTCTGGTAGGCCTTGAAGCACCATGACAAAAGGCTTCCAAGCTGTTTTGCCTCAACCCAAAGCATCCAAAGCAGGCTGGCTTCTTCTCTGTAGTCAGTATTCCCTTCAGAACACATGCCACCACCTGGCTGACCTGGATAGCATAGTACCATGTCTGTCACCCTTGTTCCTTCATTGCTGAGCTGCCCAGGGAAGTGATGCCCGCTGCAAAGACAGAACTCTGCACAGGGCTTGTCTTAAAACATCTTCCTCTACTCTGCCAGAGGAACTATGTGTGGCTGGAGTCTCTCCTAACAAAGGCCAGGTCTTGTGTGTGTACACACACCCCTGTGTGAGCCCTGGCCATGCCTGGCTCTTTCCCAGAGTGCATTCATGCCAAAAGCATGTTATTTCCACTGATGTCCCTGCACTCTGCTCTTGTGAGGCAAGACTGAAATGATGCTATCTCTTCTCTCTGAAAGGAGACAGCATACCTGCACAATTCCACTCTTCCCCAAGTATAGAATCATAGAATCATAGAATCAACCAGGTTGGAAGAGACCTCCAAGATCATCCAGTCCAACCTATCATCCAGCCCTAACCAATCAACTAGACCATGGCACTAAGTGCCTCATCCAGGCTTTTCTTGAAGACCCCCAGGGATGGTGCCTCCACCACCTCCCTGGGCAGCCCATTCCAATGGGAAATCACTCTCTCTGTGAAGAACTTCTTCCTAATATCCAGCCTATACCTACCCTGGCACAACTTGAGACTGTGTCCCCTTGTTCTATTGCTGGTTACCTGGGAGAAGAGGCCACCCCCCAACTGGCTACAATGCCCCTTCAGGTAGTTGTAGACAGTAATAAGATCACCCCTGAGCCTCCTCTTCTCCAGGCTAAACAGGCCCAGCTCCCTCAGCCTCTCCTCATAGGATTTGTGCTCCAGGCCCCTCACCAGCTTTGTTGCCCTTCTCTGGACATGTTCCAGCACCTCAACATCTTTCTTGAATTGAGGGGCCCAGAACTGGACACAGTACTCAAGGTGTGGCCTGACCAGTGCTGAGTACAGGGGAAGAATAACCTCCCTTGTCCTACTGGTCTTTCTCTGTGTGCCTGTTTTCACATCCCCTCTAACCCTTGCTACATAATGCCAATGCCTGCTCAGGCAAACGTCCTGGCACAAAACATTAAGGACACATTAGGCAAGCAGCTAAAGGAAGGTCTCCCCTAAAACTTCTCATAAAGTTAAGTGTGGGGGTTTTGAATGCTCTTGCTCCTTGGAATTCACAGCAAGGTCTGCCCGAAACACAAAAGGAGAACATATGGAAGTGGTTCATGGTTCCCCAAATTCACCTTTAAGTGCTTGAAAGGGAACTCTGAACAGCAGTTCTTTTTTTAGGAGGAGACTGTGAACAGCTTCTAATCCTGGTGATCCTGTTTGCATTAGTCTACATTCCCAGGGCTACCTGTGAACAGAAAAGACTGGAAATACACCTTTCAACTGAAAGAGGAAACTAAGATTCTCCTTTACACTGCTGAGCTACTCACTTCAAGAAAGTTTTGCTATGGTGCAGGCTCTGCTGAACTGAAAAGGCAACACAAGAGTGGTTCTACACTCAAAATCACCTACTTAAAAGCAGTTGGGTTTTGTTCTGTGGCCTTACACCTTTTGTACAGTCAGATAAATCTACTGACATGCCTGCCTACAACCAGGTCTGACAGCTCCTTTTATCTCCTTGGCTCTTCAGCACCTACAGTGATTCAAAAGGACATTGTTTTTTTAACCCTTTACAGAAACCATCAAAATTCTTCATGGCTCTATGCGGAAGTTCCTGAAAGTTCATTAGCCTTAGCCAGGTTACTTACTGACAAGTGCAACAGTGAGCACACAGATGGTTTGTCAGACCCAAGCACTGAGTTTGTGACTCTTAAGGCCGTGGCTGAAGAAGGGCAAGGGAAGGTATTTCTTAAGCGATGAAGAGAGCCTGCATGGAGTGCAATGGTCAAGTCCCTTGCCTGTCATTCCTGGGGTATTACATCCACAGTCCACACAGGCTCTAGCAAAACTCCCCAAGTCCAGGTTTTCTTCCAAAGAAAAGCTGGGGGTGCTGATTGATACCTGCCTGAACATGAGCCAGCAGTGTGCCCAGGTGGCCAAGAGAGCCAGTGGCATCCTGGCCTGCATCAGGAATGGTGTGGTCAGCAGGAGCAGGGAGGTCATTCTGCCCCTGTACTCTGCACTGGTTAGACCACACCTTGAGTACTGTGTTCAGTTCTGGGCCCCCCAGTTTAGGAGGGACATTGAGATGCTTGAGCGTGTCCAGAGAAGGGCGACGAGGCTGGGGAGAGGCCTTGAGCACAGCCCTACGAGGAGAGGCTGAGGGAGCTGGGATTGGTTAGCCTGGAGAAGAGGAGGCTCAGGGGTGACCTTATTGCTGTCTACAACTACCTGAGGGGTGGTTGTGGCCAGGAGGAGGTTGCTTTCTTCTCTCAGGTGGCCAGCACCAGAACAAGAGGACACAGCCTCAGGCTGCACCAGGGGAGATTTAGGCTGGAGGTGAGGAGAAAGTTCTTCCCTGAGAGAGTCATTGGACACTGGAATGGGCTGCCCGGGGAGGTGGTGGAGTCGCCGTCCCTGGAGCTGTTCAAGGCAGGATTGGACGTGGCACTTGGTGCCTTGAGCCTTGAGCTCTGTGGTAAAGGGTTGGACTTGATGATCTGTGAGGTCTCTTCCAACCCTGATGATACTGTGACACTGTGATACTGTGTGTAAAGGACACCAAAGGCTCAAAGAAGCGGCAAACTTCCAAGGATGCTGCAGATTCCTCTAACATCCATTTCCTTCTGCCTCCCTCAGGCTCAGATTTAGCCCTGCTCTCCGCATGCTAGCAGGGCAGATCGAAAACCAGGACTCTTATTAACAGGGCAGCCAAACCCAGCCACCGTCACAGGGAGTAACGCTTGGGAGGGAGAATACAAATAAACTAACGGGGGAAAAAAACAAACATAAAACGAAAAGAAAAATGAAGACATCACTAAGTCATCTTGGGAGGAAAATCGACACCTAGAAGTGCCCGCAGGGCGGAGCGAAGAGCGAGCGTCGGCTGCCGAGCGCTCCCCCAGGAGCACGCCCGGGCCTCGCAGACGCTGCCGCTGCCGCCTCTCGCCTCGGGCTCCTCTCGGCACCGGCCGCTCCGCAGCCAGACGAAGCGGTTCGCTGAGACGGAGTGCGGGGGCGCTAGGGGTGTGGCGAGCGGGCCGTGCCACGCCAGGTGCGCTCCCCTCCGCCACAGCAGCCCGGCCCCGGGACGAGAACCGAGCCCGCCTCTGCCCCCGCTGCCCTCCGGCGCCTGCGCGGCCGCCCCGGGGGCGGAGCCTTTGCGGCAGGCCCCGCCCCGCTCCGCTCGCGCCGGCCCCGCCGTGCGTGGCGCGTGGGGGGCAGGGGCGGGCGCGCGCAGCGCGTGAGGCGGCGCGCGGGCGTCGGTCGCGCGGGTGCGTGCGTGCGTGCGCGCGCGCGGCGGTGAGGCGCCGCCCCTCAGCCCGCGCCGCTCGCGGTGCAGCGCCGGCGGCCGGGCAGGGGTGCCCGGGCCGGAGCCGGGGCATGGAGAGCCTGCTGGAGAACCCGGTGCGCGCCGTCCTCTACCTGAAGGAGCTCACGGCTATCGTGCAGAACCAGCAGAGTCTCATCCACACCCAGCGCCAGCGCATCGACGAGCTGGAGCGGCGGCTGGACGAGCTGAGCACCGAGAACCGCAACCTCCGCGGGCAGCAGCCGGCTTCGGCTGAGCCGCCGGCGGCTCCCGCTCAGACCCAGGGGCCCCCGCCCGAGCAGCCCCCGCTGCCGCCTCCGCCGCCGGCGGGGCAGCCAGACCCGCTCCAGCACCACCAACAGCTCCCGGCGCAGCAGCCGCCGGCGGCGGCGGCAGGCAAGCAGGCACCGGCGGGCCCCGGCGGCGGCGGCCGGGCTGCCGGCCACCAGCACCCTCCTCTCCAGCCCCACCAGCACCCCGCGGAGAAAGACGGTAGGGAGAAGGGCTGCTGCGCCGCTCTGCTCCAGCACAAGACCCCCCAGGCCATCGGCAAAGGCGTCCTGAGCCGGAGACCGGAGTGAGTGAGAAAGGGGAAAGGGGATGGGCAGGGGCGGCGGTGGGGAAGGAGCAGCGTAAAGGGCTCTCTTCGGGCCCGGTTCCAGGCGGGAACTGGGTTATACCCCTCTGCAGCCTGGCACGAAGCGAGGCAGTGTGTGGGTGGGTGGGGAATCCCTCCCTCGATGCATTCCCGGGGCGAGCAGGCAGAGCGCGGAGAGGAGCCGGCGTGCTGCTTCCGAGCGGCGATTGCCTCCTGGCTCACCGCTTTGACTGCTGTGTACAAGTGTCCGTGGCCCGTTTGAACCCGCTCGGGCTGCCCTCCCGCCGTGCTCACCCGCAGCACCGTGCCCTCCTTGTCATAAATAAATAAGGCTTTGATCAAAGAGGAGGGCGGTAAGAGCCCAGGGAAGAAGCTTCGCAAAGCACAGCAGCATTGTGGCATGTTAGCCTTAAGCTGACGGGGAAAAAAAAGAAGACAAAACCAACAATAACAACAACCAAATACCCACCCTGGAACGAGCTGCGATTTTCCAGCCCTCTCCCTTCTAGAGTATGCATTCTACTGCACATGGGAGGTTGTGTTTATAGAGATCCAGATGCTGTACATATGTTTGACATTTAGGATGCTTAGCACATTTGCGTGGGGGGTGTCTGGGTTTTCTTTTGGTGGTGTTGGGTTTTTTGTTTGTTTGTGAGGGGTTTTTTGGGGGTTTTGTTTGGGTTTGTTTTTTATGAGCAGCACCTGACACTGCTCCAGCTCTTCAGAAGGAGAAAGTCTTTTCTGTTCAGTGAAGAAAGCATTGAATACTGGTGATGGTCTATGTGCAGGCATGTAGAGTAAACAAGGATGAGCATTCCAGCGCTACGAGTGGTGGAATGCTCATGGAAGAGTCATGTTTTCTTGCATTATATATGCCACCAGTTCCCCAGCTGGTGATTACAGCTGCACTTACTGCCCTTTGAAAGCAGGAGGATGTTTGTTGGTTGCAAGCCAGAGTTAGTGAAGTTAGGAAGAGCAGGAGTGTAGTTTTTGGTGTGGCTTTATGGCATAGACCAAACTCTGTTGTTTGGGTTATGGTAATGTCTAAGTAAAGGAAATGCACAGCACACTGCATAGGCCAAAACATCTTCCCTGTCTCTTTTGCCAGTTTAAAGGGCTCCTTCTTTCTCATGCTTGTTTTGAACACATAAGCATAAACTACAACATGCAGCTGCATGTTCAGCTGATGTAAGTAAAGTTATATCACTTCACAACCGCTAAGCATCTTATCACATGATGCTGTGAGAATCAGCAGAGAAATTGCTGTTGGAAAAAGTACTGCTCAAGGGAGATGTGCAGTCAAGGAATGCTCCACTCTCAAAAGACAGAGCCAGGCTTCTAAAATGCTGTGTGCTATGAGACCCAGTTTGACAGTCACAACTTGGAGGAAGTGAATGGGCTGCTCAGAGTGTTAATACAGTTAGTAAGCATTTGCAGGACGTGGCCCTTGTTTGTCATGAAATAGATGAGAGTCTTAAACAGACCTGGTGCCAGATCCTGAGCTCCTGCCAATTGATGTAAAACCTGAATAATATTGTGTGAGTAAGAAACCCACATAAAAATGCCTTATTCAACCTTGTTGTGTTCTCAGTCGTGGATCCCTGCAGTGAAGGCTCCGTTAGAAGCATCCTATCGGCAAGGGCTTTCCTTTCTCCTGAACAGAGTTTCTAGCACAAGTCATCACACAGATTGGAGAATCAATTTCTGTGCTTAATTCCAAACTCTCTTATCTGAGCATTGTTGGTTTTTTTTAAGCAGTAAGGTCTGATTGTAGATTTTTTTTCCCTCCAGCCTAGAATGTACAAAGAGAAGTCTCAGCTAATCGCTGCTGTGATGATCTCGATGGTGCAGACAGACAGAGAGATAGTTAGATGAGGCACTTAGTGCCATGGTCTGGTTGATTAGCTAGGGCTGGGTGATAGCTTGGACTGGATGAGCTTGGAGGTCTCTTCTAACATGGTTGATTTTATGATCCTGTGGTTCTGTGGATGGAGGCTTTTTGTGGCAAGTCAGGGCTGCTGCTAGGGATAACAGAGTAATCCCTGCAGTGTTCTTCATTCAGGAAGATTAAAATAGACTGCTTCTGTTCCCTTCTATAGCTTAGGCAAACCAGAATCCTTGAATAGAAAAGGAAATATGAGGGGTGCCAAGCAGTCCTGCGGGTTCTTTCTTCTCTCCTCTGACTGTGTATGCTGGATTTCGTTCTATCTTCTCTGACTGTTAGAAGGAAATCAAGGAGACTGCAAAGGCAGCTTGGAAGGAGGGTGGGGAATCTTTCAGCACCTATTGACAGCATGCCCAGCATCCCTTATGATCCAACCTGAGAGTTGTGGGTTTCTTCTATGACTATATGCTCTAATATCTATGCAGGCTACATATCTGCACACTCTTCTTCCTCCCCACATCTGAACATGCTTTTCCCTCCATTATAACCCCTGAAATCCAATGTTATCTGCTTGGTTTCCTTTCCCTCTTAGCCAAGAGCATAGGAACTGACTACTTCTCTTAGACAATGTCCACTCTAAATGGAACAGAAATGATATTTTAGCATGTCAAGATGTGCTGGCTGAAAGCAAGGGTCAAAGCAGCACCCAGGCAATGCCTGGTGATGGAATTTTCTCTGCCTCTTGCATAATAGGAAGTTCTGGCTAGCATGTTTAAGTGTACTTGTGCTGTTGCTTCTCATCTCAGACACAGCCCAAAGGTTGGATCATTTTGAGTCAGGATTGAGGGCTTGGGTTTTTTTCAGCCCAGCTCTCCCCAGGGAGTGACAACCTGAGCTTTTGGTCATGCTTGGACAGTCTCTTCTAAGGGGCTTGGATATAAGAACAACTGAAGCATCTGTATCATTGGAAAGAAAAGCTCAGCCTTATTTTCAGTGTTCACTCTTACAAGAGAACTGTTAGGTTTTGCTTTTTCTTAATCCCACACACCCCCCTTAGGAAAAAAAAAGAAAACCCCAACAAAAAAACAACCCAAATCATAGAATCAGTCAGGGTTGGAAGGGACCACAAGGATCAGCCACTTCCAAGCCGCCTGCCATGCCCAGGGACACCCTACCCTAGAGCAGCCTGGCCACAGCCTCAGCCAGCCTGGCCTTAAACACCTCCAGCCATGGGGCCTCAGTCACCTCCCTGGGCAACCCATTCCAGGCTCTCACCACTCTCATGCTGAACAACTCCCTCCTCACATCCAGCCTGAACCTACCCATCTCCAGCTTTGCTCCATTCCCCCTTGTTCTGTCATTCCCTGATATCCTGAAGAGTCCCTCCCCAGCTTTTTCTGTAGCCCCTTCAGATCCTAGAAGGCTGCAAGAAGGTCACCTGGGAGCCTCCTCTTCTCCAGCCTGCACAGCCCCAACTCTTTCAGTCTGTGCTCACAGCAGAGCTGCTGCAGCCCTCTGAGCATCCTCGTGGCCCTTCTCTGGACACACTCCAGCATCTCCACATCTCTCTTGTAATGGGGGCTCCAGAACTGGATGCAGATCCCCACCTATGTTTTAAAAGAGAAGAAAACTTCAAGCCCATCTCTAGAAAGAGAAGAATTCCTGACTTATACAGAGGCCCACTAATTGTTCCTGCATTCTGTGAGAAACAGCATGCAGGACCAGGCTTACCTGTCAAAGGAGAGGCAAGGAGGAAGATTTCTGCAGAGGTTCTCAGCAAGGATGAGGCTCATTATAATTCCACAGCATCTGCCTCTTTCTACCTTAGGAGTCTATTGCATAAGCACCTCACAGCTTTAAAAACAAAAAAAATAAGGTCATTCATCATGGACTGTTTTGCTTCAGAAATACAGGTTACTAAATTAGCATAGCTTAGATCACCCTCGCTAGGCAGCCTCTTGTCTCAAGGGACCATCCCAAAGCCCTGTCAAATCCTGCCAGTACCAACTTCCCTTTTCTTCTTTGTCAGAATGTTTCCTTCTTTGCCAATCATAGAATCATAGAATCGACCAGGTTGGAAGAGACCTCCAAGCTCAGCCAGTCCAACCTAGCACCCAGCCCTGGCCAATCAACCAGACCATGGCACTAAGTGCCCCAGCCAGGCTTGGCTTCAACACCTCCAGGGATGGCAACTCCACCACCTCCCTGGGCAGCCCATTCCAATGCCAATCACTCTCTCTGCCAACAACTTCCTCCTAACATCCATCCCAGACCTCCCCTGGCACAACTTCACACTGTGTCCCCTTGTTCTGTTGCTGCTTGCCTGGCAGAAGAGCCCAACCCCACCTGGCTACAGCCTCCCTTCAGGCAGTTGTAGACGGCAATGAGCTCTGCCCTGAGCCTCCTCTTCTGCAGGCTGCACACCCCCAGCTCCCTCAGCCTCTCCTCACAGGGCTGTGCTCCAGGCCCCTCACCAGCTTTGTCGCCCTCCTGTGGACACCTTCCAGTACTGCAACTTCTCTCTTGAATTGAGGAGCCCAGAACTGGACACAGCACTCAAGGGGTGGCCTGACCAGTGCTGAGCACAGGGGCAGAAGAACCTCCCTTGTCCTGCTGCCCACACTGCTCCTGATCCAGGCTAGGATGCCATTGGCTCTGCTGCCCACCTGGGCACACTGCTGCCTCATCTTCAGCTCCTCTCTCCCAGCACCCCCAGGTCCCTTTCTTCCTGGCTGCTCTCAGCCACTGTGTCCCCAGCCTGTTGTGCTGCATGGGGTTGTTGTGACCAAAGTATAGGTCCTTCAGTACCCTTTTTTAAGCATCAGGAGAAATGCTACAGTGTTAAGTCTAAATGGCCCAAATCCTGCTATTTTTTTATCAGAGAAACTCTCACCAGGAGCTGTGCCTATGGAAGGGCTTCAGATTTTGAGCTGGGAAGCTCACTTGGATGAATACAATTAGAGTAATAAGCTAATAATCCCTTGTGGTGCCTGCCATCAAAAGACATCGATGCCATTTACAAACAGTCCACATCAAAGTGGCATTAAAGTCTTCTTTTTACTCTGCCACCAACAATGCAAGCACAGCACAGAAATAGTATTTGTCCAGCACGACAGAAAGAATCTTAAGTACTGACTTTGAATTATTAGCCTGTCTTTACTCTGCAAGAAATCTCCTCCTGCAAAGCAAACTCCTAAAACTGTTGGATGAAATAGTCTAAAATCCTCTGTCTTAAAGTTTAGTTGGATTTGCACTGAGCTGAAAACTAATTTTTGGTGGTTTTTGATTGGTTTAGGATTTTTTTTTTTCTTAATAAAGGATTTTTTTATCTTTATAGGGGAAAAAAAAAGGATTTTTCTTTGTCTTAATAAAGAGGCAAGTTTTAAGAGCTGATGTTAGAACCATTTAACTTGCTGCTGTGGTCTCAGGCTGCTTGCTAGACTTTTGTTTCATTTCCAGAGCTGGGTTATGTAACTTTAAAATGAAGATATTGCATATGCAGAGGTGCTGCTCTCCATAAATTTTCTTTTTAACTATGCATTAATGTTCTCTTCTATGGATTGTCTCCAGGGGAAAAGGCATTAGACAAAATCCCACTGATTTCAGTGGATACCAACAACTGTAAATATTATGGCTTGCTATTAACATATTTAGCTCTATTTGCACATTGCATCAGCACACACCAAAAAAAAAACGAGCCAAAAGTAGACCAGCACAACTCTGACTTCCATTTCTATGCCAGATACTCATTCCTTTCACTTTGCTATGTTTGCCCTCTGCTTTGATTCATTCAGATCCAGCTTTGTCCCAGCCTCTTTCAGGGTTTAACTCCCTTGAGCTTTCACACACAAATAAACCAAACCAAAAGCAGACCAGCACAACTCTGACTTCCCTGTCTATGCCAGATACTCATTCCTTTCACCTTGCTATGTTTGCCCTCTGCTTTGACTCATTCAGATCCAGCTTTGCCCCAGCCTTTTTCAGAGTTTAACTCCCTTGAGCTTTCACACACAATAAAACCAAGCCAAAAGCAGACCAGCACAACTCTGACTTCCCTTTCTATGCCAGGTACTCATTCCTGCAGGTGGGGTCTGAGGAGAGCAGAGCAAAAGGGCAGAATCTCCTGCCTTGCTCTTGCTGCAGCCCAGCACAGGGTTGCTGCCTGGGCTACACGTGCACAGCACCCTCAAATGTTGCTGCCAGGGATTCAGTGCCAGGTGATGCTCAGGCTGGCTGTCCTGTTGTTGCAGCACGTTACAGTGTGGAAGGACTCTCTTTGTTGTGAGATTGCAACAAGAGAATGATGCTTCCATGTCCTTCATCAAGTCATGTCCTCACAGGACAATTTAGGTGAGGTTCATTTGGTTTCTGTGTGCAGCAAGTGGCTGCTTACCTGAGGCATAGACTGTACCCATTCCTACTCACACCATAGTTGAAGTTATTTGCAGTTTTAGCCAGAGTAAGCCAGAGAAATCTAGCCTGGGGATGGATGCTCTTCCATTCCTTAGGTGGTGTCAGACCAGAGCTTTTCACAGAATCATACAACCAAGCAGGTTGGAAGAGGCTTCCAAGCTCATCCAGTCCAACCTATCAATCCAGCCCTATCCAGTCAACCAGACCATGGCACTGAGTGCCCCATCCAGCCTTTTTCCAGCTAGAAATCTGGTCTCCTGCTAATCATGGCATCAGTCAGATTTGGAAGGGACCACAGGGATCATCCAGTTCCAACCCCCCTGCCATGGGCAGGGAGACCTCACACTAGATCAGGCTGGCCAGAGCCTCATCCAGCCTGGCCTTAGACACCTCCAGGGATGAGGCTTCCACCACCTCCCTGGGCAGTCTCTTCCAGGCTCTCACCACGCTCATGCTGAAGAACTTCTTCCTAACATCCAGTCTGAATCTACCCATTTCTAACTTCATTCCATTTCCCCCATTCCTATCACTGCTTGACAGCCTAAAAAGTCCCTCCCCAGCTTCCTTGTAGCCCCCTTAAGATACTGGAAGGCCACAATAAGGTCACCTGAGAGCATTCTCCTCTCCAGAGTGAACAGCCCCAACTCCCTCAGTCTCTCCTCAGAGCAGAGGTATTCCAGCCCTCCATCTCTAATCATGGCTTCTACCTACTCAGTGTTCCCATGATAAAGAGAAGATCACTTCTGCAAGCAGAAATACCTCCAGACAGATTATTACATCATAGGCATGGCTCTTCTTTGGGTTTTTTTCCCTGCTGCCTTGGAATCCAAGAGTGAAAAAGAGCTACTGTCTCTCTTCTTCAATCTTTCTGTGTCTAGGGTTCATCCATCTTTTCTTTTTGTGGTGGGAGGTTTATCAATCCTCAGTTAGCTATGAAAGAGGAAGCAGAAAGCAATGACTTTGAAGACTATCAAAATTTACTGACTGAAATGCTGCAAAGGGGCTGGAGGGGCTATCTATTGTGACTTTCCATGTCCTCATAAAGAAGTTTCCAGAACTACAACCTATTAGGAAAAAAAGTACATACATATATATATATATATATATATTCTTCTCAGCTACTGATGGGGATAATCTGCCTCAGACCATGACAAGTTGTTCTAGCAGTTAATTATTTCTGCTGCAGAAAGTATTTCTGGGGTGGTTTAGCCTGGAGAAGAGGAGGCTCAGGGCAGAGCTCATTGCTGTCTACAACTCCCTGAAGGGAGGCTGTAGCCAGGTGGGGTTGGGCTCTTCTGCCAGGCAAGCAGCAACAGAAGAAGGGGACACAGTGTGAAGTTGTGCCAGGGCAGGTCTAGGCTGGCTGTGAGGAGGAAGTTGTTGGCAGAGAGAGTGATTGGCATTGGAATGGGCTGCCCAGGGAGGTGGTGGAGTCCCCATCCCTGGAGGTGTTGAAGCCAAGCCTGACTGGGGCACTTAGTGCCATGGTCTGGTTGATTGTCTAGGGCTGGGTGCCAGGTTGGACTGGATGAGCTTGGAGGTCTCTTCCAACCTGGTTGATTCTATGATTCTATGATTAAATTTCTCCTATAAATGCCTGGTTAGGTTGCTTGTTTTCTCCTCTCTTTCCTAGTTCAGCACTCAGTTATGAAACCTTTTGTTGTTTCTCCCTTAGGAAAACATTAGAGAAAGGCAGAAATATTCCTCTCAGCTTAACAGATGGGAAGGCTTTCATTTGTGAGAGAATGGCCTGTGATTGTTACTTGGTCCACACTCCATGAAACCACACAGGAGCACATAATGAAAGAAAGCAATTTCTGAGGACAGAGCCTGAAATGCGACCATTGTAGCTTTCTCTTTATTTATTTCTTTGTATTTATGTGTCCATACATTTCCACCCCTCCCAAAGAGATGTACCTTGAAACAAACCAGTGGTATTCCTGTATTCATCACTTCTGGGCTTGGTAATGTTCTTCAGCCTGGGTAAGAGAATGAGAGTCTTCACTACTGGATCTTGTAGTGGGTTAAAGAACTTTCCCCACCACCACTATTGGAATTTACCAGACCAGCTCAGGTGGGCTGGAAGGAAGATAAAGCTCTATTGACAGCAAAGCTAAATTTACAAGGGTCTTAGAGACTATGTAATCCAACCTCCCAGCCATGGGCCAACTAGCCCAGGTTGCTCATGGTCCCATCTAACCTGCCCTTGAACATCTCCAGCCAGGAGGCATCCACAAGTTCTCTGCACAATCCATTCCAGAGCCTTGCCACCCTCCTAGTGAACAATTTCTTCCTAAGACCCAATCTAAACCTCTTCTCCTTCAATTTAAATCCATTTCCCCTTGTGCTATGGGTGCACACTCTTGTAAAAAGTCCCTCTTCAGCCTTCCTGTAGGATCCTTTCAGGCACTGGAAGGCAGCTCAAAGGTCTCCCTGGAGTCTTCTCTAGGATGAACAATCTCAGCTTCCTCAGCCTATCCTCACAGCGGAGCCCCTGGATCCTTCTCCTGGACTGGAGCTTCTCACAGCAAATCCAGGCAAACTTCTCCCCATTTCTTGCATTTGACTCTATTCTACTCCACCTCCTTTATCTAGGCCTTGCAACATGTGATGGGTTAGGATATTGCCCTCACCTCCACTATTGATGTTTACTAGACTAGCTCTGGTGGCTTGGGGGTCAATGAAGCTCTCTTGACAGCAAAGCTAAATTTAAAAGCATAGATGCACCATGTATTTACACTTAGAGACAAATAAGAAAGAATACAGAAACCCAAACTCCCTTCCACATCAAGAGGCTGCCCAGACCGGGCTCAAAGCTACCTCTCCATCTCATTCCCAGACAGAAAACAACCAGCAAAGCTTACATTGTTACCTGGAAGTGTTGGTTTGGGTTAGTGGAAGAGATTAGAGTAGTGAATAGCAGCAGAGTAGGCAAAAGAGAGACAAATTGGTTTTGCTTTGACTTTTTATCCATCTTATCAAACCAATAAATGATAGAGACTTTATCACTCTTTTCTCTCTACAGCCAAGGGTCTAATTTCTCTCATTAGCATCAGTTCAGTTAGCCTCAAAGCAGCACAGGTTTGTTCTGCCCCATGGCTCTGTTTGAGATCTCTTAGAGCACTTCCATTGTTACCTGGGAATGTTGGTTGGGGGTAGTGAAAGAGATTAGTGAACAGCAGCAGAGTAGTCAAAAGAGAGACAAATTGTTTTTGCTTTGACTTTTTATCCCTCTTATCAAACCAGTGAATGCTAAAGGCTTTATCATTCTTTTCTCTCTACAACCAAGGGTCTCATTTCTCTCATTAGCATCAGTTCAGCTAGCTTCAAAGCAGCACAGGTTTGTTCTGCCCCATGGCTCTGTTTGAGATCTATTTGGGCATTTCCATTATTACCTGGGAATGTTGGTTTGGGTTAGTGGAAGAGATTACAGAGGGTAGTGAATAGCAGCAGAGTAGGCAAAAGAGAGACAAATTGGTTTTGCTTTGACTTTTTATCCATCTTATCAAACCAATAAATGATAGAGACTTTATCATTCTTTTCTCTCTACGACCAATGATCCTGTGATTCAAGGATCCTGTGATCTAATTCCTCTCTTTAGCATTACTTCAGTTAGCTTCAATCCAGCAGGGATTTGTTCTGCCCAATGCCTCTGTTTGAGATCTCTTGGAGCACTGGACTAAGAGTTTTAAGATCAAAGTTGAATTCCCCCCGAGTTTATTTTTACCATGCTTGTGAGGCTGGACAGTCCCTTTCAGCACTGTGTATTTTAAGATCTGTAGCAAAACTGTTGGATATCTGTTGTTAAAGATCAGAGCAGGCAGATAGATCAGGAACCATGTGTGTTCAGATCAAGGGAGGTTCTCCTCTGCCTCTGCTCTGCCCTGCTGAGACCTCATC
Organism: Pogoniulus pusillus; assembly: GCF_015220805.1. NCBI lineage: Eukaryota > Metazoa > Chordata > Aves > Piciformes > Lybiidae > Pogoniulus > Pogoniulus pusillus. The sequence goes on from NC_087278.1 coordinate 20,495,758, forward strand.
TTGACCACTGCCTTCAGTTTTGGGCTCCCCAGTTTAAGAGGGACAGGGATCTGCTGGAGAGGGTCCAGCAGAGGACACAGCACTCAAGATGTGGCCTGTGTCCCTAAGAGGGACATAGATCTGTTGGAACAAGTCCAGAGGAGGGCCACAAAGATGATCCAGGGGCTGGAACACCTCTGCTGTGAGGATGGGCTGAGGAAGCTGGGATTGTTCAGCCTGGAGAAGACTCCAGGGAGACCTTTGAGCTGCCTTCCAGTGCCCGAAAGGATCCTACAGGAAGGCTGCAGAGGGACTTTTTACAAGAGTGTGCACCCATAGCACAAGGGGAAATGGATTTAAATTGAAGGAGAAGAGGTTTAGATTGGGTCTTAGGAAGAAATTGTTCACTAGGAGGGTGACAAGGCTCTGGAATGGATTGTGCAGAGAGAACTTGTGGATGCCTCGTGGCTGGAGATGTTCAAGGACAGGTTGGATGGGTCCATGAGCAACCTAGGCTAGTTGGCCCATGGCTGGGAGGCTGGATTAGATAATCCCTAAGGTCTCTTCCACCCTGAGCTCTTCTATCATTCTGTGATCTGTGCCAGCTTTTGTGTGTCTCTGCTGGCACACAAACACACAGAAAGGCCCCAGCCTCTTGGCAACAGCAATGGGTGGCAGCTCCTCCTAGAAACACCAGTGAACAATGAGCAAACCATTAAGGGACATTCTGATTCTGTGTGTAATGGGTTTGTAATGTTGCCTTATGGTGTTTTAATGTAGGGTAATGTATGGTGTTGCTGCAGGGTTGCAAAGATGTATTTGCTCTGTTGGGTAATGGTGTTTTTTCCTGCCTCTAGCTCGTGCATGCACCCTCAGCCTGCTTCTCACACAGGTACCATTGCTCTTGCTTTGCTGAGATGATGCTCATTGATCAGCTGTTGTTTTGCTGTGCTCAGAAGTTGCACTTTCTGCAGGGATGGAAGGGGATCAATATTTTCCATGATTAGTCACATTCAAGAGGGGACACTTGGGTGAAATTGAAGTGGGTTTGAGTAAGAAATTAAGACTGGCAACCTTTATCCTTCCTGCACCCTGCTAACTGAAAACAAGGTGGTTTGTGAGCTGCAGAGCTGAGGAGGCTTGGCTTTCAGATTTGTGTTCTGTTTTCTGATGCACAGCAAGGGTGTGCAGCCTGGAGAAGAGGAGGCTCAGGGCAGAGCTCATTGCTGTCTACAACTACCCAAAGGGAGGTTGCAGTCAGGTGGGGTTGGTCTCTTCTCCCAGGCAAGCAGCAACAGAACAAGGGGACACAGTCTCAAGTTGTGCCAGGGCAGGTCTAGGTTGGATGTTAGGAGGAACTTGTTGGCAGAGAGAGTGATTGGCATTGGAATGGGCTGCCCAGGGAGGTGGTGGAGTCACTGTCCCTGGAGGTGTTCAAGAAACGCCTGGCTGAGGCACTTAGTGCCATGGTCTGGTTGATTGGCCAGGGCTGGGTGCTAGGTTGGACTGGATGAGCTTGGAGGTCTCTTGGAGCCCAACTCCACCTGGCTACAGCCTCCCTTCAGGTTATTGTAGACAGCAAAATTCTGACCTTTCTCTTAAAATTCAGGACCATGCTCTCAATCTGTTTAACTCTGACACTGATTTCTAGGCAGCCCTCCAGAGTGGTTTACACCATCCTGCTCCAGTGGGAGAGCTGCTCTGGCAGCACCTCCTGCAGACTTAGCATCCAGCATCTTGGTGTTGCGGTGCCTGGGTGGGCACTGCCTCCATGGGATATCCTCAGACCGACCTCCTGGAGTACTGTGGTTTTGGCCCTGAGGTTCTTAACATGAGTTCCTCTCCAGAGTCATAGGATTGTTACCTTTCTGTCTGCTTCAGTCACAGAGCCAAGCTCAGGCCTGTCTCTGCCTGCTTTTGTTCCCCTGTGAGCAGTGCTGTTTCTGCCTCACTTGCACTGTTCTAGGGTAAGTTTCAGTTCTGCAGGCAGCTCAGAGTCCTCTCAGATGTCCTTGTCTTTCATTTGCTGGTTTCTAATTTGCAAATCCATTCCCAAGGGGACACCAGTAAATTGCCTTTGCCTGCCTGGGTGCAGATGTGGTCCCCTTCACCATGGTAACTGGGTCTGCAAGGCCAAGTGCCAGGGTCTGCACTTCAGCCACAACAACCCCATGCAGCACTACAGGCTGGGGACAGAGTGGCTGAGAGCAGCCAGGCAGAGAGGGAGCTGGGAGTGCTGGTCAGCAGGCAACTGAACATGACCCAGCAGTGTGCCCAGGTGGGCAGCAGAGCCAATGGCAACCTGGGCTGGCTCAGGAGCAGTGTGGGCAGCAGGACAAGGGAGGTTCTTCTGACCCTGTGCTCAGCACTGCTCAGGCCACACCTTGAGTGCTGTGTCCAGTTCTGGGCTCCTCAATTCAAGAGAGACATTGAGGTGCTGAAAGGTGTCCAGAGAAGGGCAACAAAGCTGGTGAGGGTCCTGAAGCAGAGCCCTGTGAGGAGAGGCTGAGGGAGCTGGGGGTGTGCAGCCTGCAGCAGAGGAGGCTCAGGGCAGAGCTCATTGCTGCCTGCAGCTACCTGAAGGGAGGCTGTAGCCAGGTGAGGGTTGGGTGCTTCTGCCAGGCAAGCAGCAACAGAAGAAGGGGACACAGTGTGAAGTTGTGCCAGGGCAGGTCTAGGCTGGATGTTAGGAGGAAGTTGTTGGCAGAGAGAGTGATTGGCATTGGAATGGGCTGCCCAGGGAGGTGGTGGAGTCACTGTCCCTGGAGGTGTATAAGAAGAGCCTGGCTGGGGCACTTAGTGCCATGGGTTACTAATGAGAAAGGTTAGGTGCTAGGTTGGACTTGATGATCCTAGAGGTCTCTTCCATCCTGCTTGATTCTGTGCTTGATTCTGTGTCTGGGTTTGTCCTGAGGGCCTGTGCTGGTATCTGTGCACACTGTGCCAGAAGCCTTCATCTGAGCTGGCACAGAACCTGGGGAACCCAGTCCCTTTGCTCTGAGTGTTCCCTTGACTCCTCTTCAGGCACTCTTCTCTTACAATGCTTTGTGCCAACAGATCTGTGTCCGATCCAGCTCCTGATGCACACAGCCTGCCTGGCTCTGATCACGAGCTCTGGTGCTTTGCACTGCCTAACAACCTGGGTCAGCCCAAGAGCCAGATCTGGTTCTTACTCAGCTGTGAGTCTGAGTGGCTGAACTCCCTTAACTGAGTGCCTCCAGCTTGGCAGAGAGCTGTGAGGTAACCCTCTCATGCAGCTCCTAACAGTACAGATTTTCTCGAGCAGCTTTCTGTGCTCTCACTGGAGCTAGCTGGAGTTAGCTGCTAGTCAGTTAGTGTCTGTGTGTGCTTGCCATGGCAGTCATTAGGGATGGCACAGCCCAACTGCTCTAATGCTTCCCCCAAGAATTGTTTATTACTCATTTGGGAGGATACTGAGCTCTGTGTTAGCAGCAGCAGCATCACCCACTGCTGGGCCCTTGCTTCTGCCAGCAGTGGAAGGAGTTTCTCATCTTTGTCAAGCTGGCTACATAAAATCTGACTTCAGCAGACATGCTCTGACTAAAAATATACAACCTTTGGAACCTCCTTATGGGGGCTCTTACACAGCCAGACTGAGAGAGGATACCAGATTGTGTCCTCAAGGGATAAAAAGTGTAGGCAAAGCATTCCAGTGACAGATAGTTAGAGGTGTTTAGCCTCCCAGAGATGGAAGACAGAATCTGCTTGGGGTTTTTAGCCTCCCAGAGATGGAAGACAGAATCTGCTTGGGGTTTTTAGCCTCCCAGAGATGGAAGACAGAATCTGCTTGGGGTTTTTAGCCTCCCAGAGATGGAAGACAGAATCTGCTTGGGGTTTTTAGCCTCCCAGAGATGGAAGACAGAATCTGCTTGGGGTTTTTAGCCTCCCAGAGATGGAAGACAGAATCTGCTTGGGGTTTTTAGCCTCCCAGAGATGGCAGAAGGAATCTGCTTGGGGGTTTTTAGCCTCCTAAAGATTAAAGAAAGAATCTGCTAGGGGTTTTTTAGCCTCCTAAAGATGGAAGAAAGAATCTGCTTGGGGTTTTTAGCCTCCCAAAGATAGAAGAAAGAATCTGCTTGGGGTTTTTAGCCTCCTAAAGATGGAAGAAAGAATCTGCTAGGGGTTTTTTAGCCTCCTAAAGATGGAAGAAAGAATCTGCTAGGGGTTTTTTAGCCTCCTAAAGATGGAAGAAAGAATCTGCTTGGTTTTTTTAGCTTCTCAAAGAGCTATTGACCTGGCCAAAAATCCTTATTCATGTTTGGTATCAGTTCTGTACATTAGAAAGAAGGAGCAGTGGAAGCCAGGGATAAAACTGAGTATTGAATCTGAGGAGGAGCTGAGGCCTGTGAATGTGTACTGCATGCAAGAGCAGGGAGGTTTACACAAGCAGCTGGTCCCTGGCAGGCTGCAGCCTGCTTTGCTTCTTGCAGCAATGAACCACTTAGGAGCTGCACAGAATGGTGAGGGGTAGTGGGAGCAGGCAGGTAGGAGTCTATAGTCTCTGTAGTTTCAGTCTGGTTTGGTGTGAGATGCTCAGCAAGCACATGGAAGAAACCAAAAATAGTCTTCTGGTGGGAGCAAAAGGAAAAGCCTCCCACAGAGGCAGGCACTGTGGAGGAGCTGGGGAAGTGGAAAGTAATTATCACATCTGTGCATGTGAGTAAGTTGACAGAGCACCTTCTCCAAAACCCACTGCCTACCAAGATGCAATTGCTTTTTCCCACGGCTCCTTCTCCTGTTAAACAGAGCCAGACTTGGGGCTGCTGCCTCCATCCTCTCCTCCCTTGACACAGCCACAGCAGTGCATGCAACCACTTGCCCATTCCAATGCCATCCACTCTCTCTGTGAAGAGCTTCCTCCTAACATCCAGCCTAGATGGCACAACTTGAGACTCTGTCCCCTTCTTCTGTTGCTTCTTGCCTGGCAGAAGAGCCCAACCCCACCTGGCTACAGCCTCCCTTCAGGGAGTTGCAGACAGCAATGAGCTCTGCCCTGAGCCTCCTCTTCTGCAGGCTGCACACCCCCAGCTCCCTCAGCCTCTCTTCACAGGGCTGTGCTCCAGGCCCCTCCCCAGCTTTGCAAGCCTGAGTGCAGCAGACATCACCATTGGTTCCCTTTCACTGCCTATAATCTAATTGCTATCATTTAAATATTCCAATTAGCCTCAAACCAGCACACATGGGAAAGAGTGAGGGGAAAAATCATAGAATAGAATCATAGAATCAAGCAGGTTGGAAGAGACCTCTAAGCTCATCCAGGCCAACCTAGCACCCAGCCCTGGCCAATCAACCAGACCATGGCACTAAGTGCCCCAGCCAGGATTTGCTTGAACACCTTCAGGCACAGTGACTCCACCACCTCCCTGGGCAGCCCATTCCCATGCCAATCACTCTCTGCCAACAACTTCCTCCTAACATCCAGCCTAGACCTGCCCTGGCACAACTTGAGGCTGTGTCCCCTTCTTCTCTTGCTGCTTGCCTGGCAGCAGAGCCCAACCCCACCTGGCTACAGCCTCCCTTCAGGTGGTTGTAGAGAGCAATAAGCTCTGCCCTCAGCCTCCTCTTCTCCAGACTAGAAGATTCTAATGCATCAGCAGAGCCACAGGGACAGTCCAGGCTGGGATAAGAAGCAATTGCATAGGCAGCTTTGTGTGTCACCAACAAAGCTATGTAGATGCTTAGCCCTGGGCTAGCAGTGTGGGTGTGCTGACAGCTGCACAGGTATTTGAGATGAAGCTAATGGAGGTGATGATGAGGAGAAACTGCAGAGCTGCACAGAGGAAGCCTGCCTGCACTGTGCTTGGCACCAAGCAGTTGGTATTAATCTTTCACCTTCCCAAGTACTGATATTCCTATAAATTATGGAGGAAAAAAGAAGTTTCTCAGATGCAGCAGGAGAGCCTTTTTATCTTCATATTTATGAACTTAGATAAAAGAGAACTTGATATGAATCTGCAAAAGTGACATCTCCATTTTATCCTGCCCATCATGGCTTGATTACTTGGTACTGCCCCTTCCTTTTCCCTCACCCTTTGTGAGCTTCTGTTCCTCAGGGAACTCTTTTCACAGAGCAGTTCAGGTTCTTCTTTGCCCTTCTGGCCTTGCAATTTCCACTAGCACCAAGCTAGAAATCACCTCATTTGCTAATAGCTATTCTAGTTAATAATAGCAAATCCATCAACTGAGGGTATTTCTGCTCTGCTTTCCAAGGCAGGAATGCTGTATTGATGGTTCAGTTCTGGCACACAGGTGGAGATGGATGCTCACAGCCATTGGTGCAGCTGCATGGTGCACACAGTCTGTGCAGCTCTGAGGAAGGACATCACTCACCAAACCATAACTATGATGATGCAGAGAGCATAACAGCTCCAGAGACAGATGAAAAGCTCCTGGGGAGAGAGACCTGCTGAATTGCCACACCCCAGGATTTCTAAGGATGTGTTCCTTGGCTGTTTTGGGGATTTGCCTAGGAAGAGCAGAAAACAGTTCTGTGTACAGTGCTGGAGCCCCCAACACAAGAAGGACATGGAGCAGGTAGAGCGAATCCAGAGGAGAGCCACAAGGATGCAGAGAGGGCTGCAGCAGCTCTGCTATGAGGACAGGCTACCAGAGTTGGGGCTCTGCAGCCTGGAGAAGGCTTCAATGAGACCTTGGAGTGGCCTTCCAGTATCTGAAGAGGTCTACAGGAAGGCTGGGGAGGGACTATTGACAAGGTCTTGTAATGACAGGACGAGGAGGAATGGGTTTAAACTGGCAGAAGGGAGATTTAAATTGGATGGTAGGAAGAAGTTCTTTGCAGTGAGGGTGGTGAGACACTGGCACAGGTTGAGGGTGGTGAGACACTGGCACAGGTTGAGGGTGGTGAGACACTGGTACAGGTTGAGGGTGGTCAAACACTGGCACAGATTGAGGGTGGTCAGACACTGGCACAGGTTGCCCAGGGAGGTTGTGGAGGACAGAAGCACCGAACGTGATCTTTGATCACGTTCGGTGCTTCTGTCCTCCACAACCTCCCTGGAGATGTTCAAGGCCAGGTTGGATGAGTCCTTGAGTGACCTGTTCTAGTCAGAGGTGTCCCTGCCTATGGCAGGAGGTTGGAACTGGATGATCCTTGAGATCCTTTCCAACCTAAACCATTCATTCATTTTCCACAGTCAGCCTTTTGCTGTTGTTACTTTAATTACCAAATAGGAATTGGTTTGCAAGAGCAGACAAACCAAACCACCTCTCCCCCAAACAGCATTCAAACCAGAAGAGATCTTCTGCAGAATGAAATGTAGATCTAACCAGGAGCATTACTCACCTGTTTTGCCTGTTCCCCTGGCTTTCTAGCTGCTTAGTGTGGAATTGTTCTTTTGTTTACCTTGGCACAAATGGAGCATAACCATTGAGAGCAATGAAAGCAATCCAGTGGAAACCCACAGCCCTCAACAGACATAAGTGAGCTCCTTGGAGTTCTAATGGGCCCACAGGCAACAGATGCAGATTTAATTAAGCTTTGGATTGCACAGATCATAGGGAAGACTATTTCAAGCCTTGGCTGCATTGCTAAATAACAAACCCATCTTCACTAAGCAAGGGAGAAGGAGGATAGTGCTGCAGTCAGGAGTGGCTGTTGTCTGCAAGAGAGGAGTTGGCTGTAGTGGTCCCCATGCCACAGCAGATCTTCTGTGCACTGTCAAAGTTGATGCCTGTCCTGGTTCTGTCACGACTGAGACAGAGATAGAATCATAGAATCAGCCAGGTTGGAAGAGAGCTCCAAGCTCATCCAGTCCAACCTAGCACCCAGCCCTGTCCAATCAACCAGACCATGGCACTAAGTGCCTCATCCAGGCTTTTCTTGAGCACCTCCAGGGATGGCAACTCCATGATGAGGGAATGGTGCTGCCGGAGTAGGAGCATCTATTAGCTATTCTCCAAGGCCATAGGTTCTCTGTGTTAAGAAGTAAGACTGGTTAGAGTTCAGAAGCCCTTTGTGTGGAGCAGAAGCATAAGGAGTTCTTATCATCTCTCTCTGGCACTGCTGAGAGTATTTATGAACTCTGAAACTGGCTAAGAAACCACCCACACATTTTCAGTGTATGATAAGGTCTCATAGAATCAGTCAGGGTTGGAAGGGACCACAAGGAGCAGCCAGTTCCAACCTCCCTGCCATGGGCAGGGACACCCTACCCTAGAGCAGGCTGCCCACAGCCTCAGCCAGCCTGGCCTTAAACACCTCCAGGCACGGAGCCTCAACCATCTCATGAGAACCTGTATCTTTCAGTAAGATGTGAAGGATCAGAAAGCTGGGGTTTGTTCCTGGATTTTCCATTGGAAGGTCATCAAAAAAGTTCATAAACATTTCAACATCTTTAAATGTTCCTTCTGGGACAAAAAAAAAGGACATTTCTTGTGAAAGGAATGGATTCCAGCAACTTCTGACTGCTTCACAGAATCATAGAATGGTTTAGGTTGGAAAGCACCTCAAAGCTCAGCCAGTTCCAGCCCCCTGCCATAGGCAGGGACACCTCCCACTAGAACAGGTCGCTCAAGGACTCATCCAACCTGGCCTTGAAGACCTCCAGGGAGGTTGTGGAGCACAGAAGCACCCAATGTGCTTTGATCACATTCTGTGCTTCTGTGCTCCACAACTTCCCTGGGCAACCTGTGCCAGTGTCTCACCACCCTCAACCAGAAGTGATGTAAGTTATAGTATCTTTGGAGCTAGGTCTCAGGAACAGGATTCAACATTTTCCCATTATCAGAGCAAGGAAACTTCCTACTCCTTATTCCAAAAATAACAACAATGCCTTTGGGAAGAAGAGGAGCTGAAATTTGAAGCATGCCAGTACTCCTCAACTCTGAAAGCTCTTCCTCTGATGCCAAGCAGCAAGATTAGCCTGCAGGAAGAGAGAGCTTGCACAGCAGTACTGTGGTGTTTGGGATTGCTGACAGGAGATAGAAGACCACCAGGATTCATTGCAAGGAAAGGCATAGAAGGCCCCCAAGAGTCTTTGCAAGGAGAGGTGTAGAAGACCCCCAGGAGTCTTTGCAAGGAGAGGTGTAGAAGACCCCCAGGATTGTTTGCAAGGAGAGGTGTAGAAGACCCCCAGGAGTCTTTGCAAGGAGAGGTGTAGAAGACCCCCAGGAGTCTTTGCAAGGAGAGGTGTAGAAGACCCCCGGGAGTCTTTGCAAGGAGAGGTGTAGAAGACCCCCGGGAGTCTTTGCAAGGAGAGGTGTAGAAGACCCCCGGGAGTCTTTGCAAGGAGAGGTGTAGAAGACCCCCAGGATTGTTTGCAAGGAGAGGCGTAGAAGACCCCCAGGATTGTTTGCAAGGAGAGGCGTAGAAGACCCCCAGGAGTCTTTGCAAGGAGAGGTGTAGAAGACCCCCGGGAGTCTTTGCAAGGAGAGGTGTAGAAGACCCCCAGGATTGTTTGCAAGGAGAGGTGTAGAAGACCCCCGGGAGTCTTTGCAAGGAGAGGTGTAGAAGACCCCCGGGAGTCTTTGCAAGGAGAGGTGTAGAAGACCCCCGGGAGTCTTTGCAAGGAGAGGCGTAGAAGACCCCCGGGAGTCTTTGCAAGGAGAGGCGTAGAAGACCCCCTGGATTGTTTGCAAGGAGAGGCGTAGAAGACCCCCAGGAGTCTTTGCAAGGAGAGGCGTAGAAGACCCCCAGGATTGTTTGCAAGGAGAGGTGTAGAAGACCCCCAGGATTGTTTGCAAGGAGAGGTGTAGAAGACCCCCAGGATTGTTTGCAAGGAGAGGCGTATAAGACCCCCAAGAGTCTTTGCAAGGAGAGGCGTAGAAGACCCCCAGGATTGTTTGCAAGGAGAGGCGTAGAAGACCCCCAGGAGTCTTTGCAAGGAGAGGTGTAGAAGACCCCCAGGATTGTTTGCAAGGAGAGGTGTATAAGACCCCCAGGAGTCTTTGCAAGGAGAGGCGTATAAGACCCCCAGGAGTCTTTGCAAGGAGAGGTGCTGAGTTCTTTTCTAGTAAAGAAAGTTAACTGTAGGTTTAGGGGAGGGTCTGGCTGGGTGAGCTACAGGCAGCAGTGATTTGCTCTCTTCTCTAGAAACCTTCTCTCTCATTTAAAGCAGCTCTTTGCTCTGCAGGTGATCACAAGTGAGGGCAGGGGAAGGCAGCATGGCAGGGCTAGATTTGACAACTACAAGCCATAGCAGTTGAGCATAGGTTGTTTCTGTCTCTTAATCACTACCCAAGCTCTTCACCCTCTACCTTGGTGAATTCTTTCTGCTGATTTCTTCCTCTCCTGTGAAGTGACAATTTTGGTTCAATGTGGTGTTAAGCACCTCCTTAATCCTTTGCAGCAGTCTGAGCTGCTGAATAGAGAGGGAGCTTGAGCTATTGCTTAGAAACCAGGCCGGAGGTGTTAGAAAGGTACAGACAAGCTAGCTGTGTGACAGCAGGCAGACTGCATTGCTTCTGCCTGGGTGACTGGATGAGTGCTACTCATTTCACTTGCAGGGATGTGGTGGGTTGAGAAATCCCCCACACACACACACACACTATTTCATAGAATCATCCAGGTTGAAAGAGACCTCCAAGACCATCCAGGCCAGGCTTAGCCAGTCAACCAGACCATGGCACTAAGTGCCCCAGCCAGGCTTGGCTTCAACACCTCCAGGGATGGTGACTCCACCACCTCCCTGGGCAGCCCATTCCAATGCCAATCACTCTCTCTGCCAACAACTTCCTCCTAACATCCAGCCTGTAGTTACCTTTTCTGAAGACTGGAGTGCCCTTGGCTTTCCTCCAGTCCTCAGGCAATTCAGAGGCATCTTAGCACTTCTGCAGGTAAGTGCAAGGAAGGGAAGGAAGAGAAGCATAGGTTCAAGTCCCTGCAGACTCAGAGCAAAGGTTTTCCTCTGCAGTCATTGTGAATTAGGTAGAAGAGGAAGATAGCTCACTCAGTCTCCCACATGCCATATCCACAGCTGGAACAGCCTCTGATGCAGGTTGTGCATGACAGTCAGAGGTTCCCTTTTGACCCTCTGGCAGACTCATGAGAGGAAGATGTAAGACAAGATATGATATAACTAAAGATAGAGATCATTCCTGCTGCTCTTTCCCCTTCAAATGGAATTTAGCCCTGGTGAGGAGTTCAGAATTGACGTTGCTGAGGTCTGAGGTTTCCTGTTTACCTCAAAACCAGGCACAGCACAGACTGCTCGGGCTCCCAGGGGCTGCCTCCACAAATCAGTGTCACCCCTCACCCAAAAGGCTGTGCTGCAGCCACCACCACTTCACTCTTTCCAAGAGTCTTTGGCCCAAGCATCAGTGTTCTTCCCAGGCATCCCTGAGTGGCTGCCTGGCACCTGCCAGAGGCGAGGAGGTGGTGCAGGTAACAACTACTGCGTTTCAGCCCTGCAAGTGAAGCACACACTGCTCTCAGCAGCCTTTTAGTGGGACACAGGAAGCCAGGGAGAGCTTTGTTCCACTACCATGCAAGGTCTGTGCAGGGGAGAGGGTCAGTTCACACCTCTCTTGCTGTTGCTTCAGTCTTTTTCCAGCTGGTGCTGGATGCTTTGTTGTGGATATAAGCCACAGGCTTCTCAGAGCTGCACGAACCCACACAGAATCTCTCTGTCTGTACACACATGCAAGAGTGGTTCAGGATGGAATCATGTTTATAAATACCTGAGGGCTGGGGGTCACAGAGCAGGGACAGGCTCTGCTCACTGCTCCCTGGGATAGGACAAGGAGCAATGGATGGAAGCTGCAGCACAGGAGGTTCCAGCTCAGCACAAGGGGGAACTTCTGGACTGTAAGGGTCCCTGAGCACTGGAACAGGCTGCCTAGAGAGGTTGTGGAGTCTCCTTCTCTGGAGCCTTTCAAGGTCTGTCTGGATGTGTTCCTCTGTGACCTGAGCTAGATTATGGGCCTGCTCTGTCAAGGGGGTTAGACTGGATGATCTCTTTGTGTCCCTTCCAACCCCTGATGTCCTGTGAGCCTGTGATTAGAGGCTTTTAAGATCAGGCTGTCGATTCCTACCCACAGGAAAATAATCCACTTTCACTGGGCCCAGTCCTGTTTAATATCTTCGTTAATGATCTAGATGAGGGCACTGAGTCCTCCATCAGAGAGTTTGCAGATGACTCCAAGGTTGGAGCAAGTGGGGATCTGCCAGATGGCAGGAGGGCTCTGCAGAGAGACCTGAACAGGCTGCACAGATAGGCACAGTCCAGTGCCAAGAGTTTTAACAAGTCCAAGTGACAAGTTCTGCACTTTGGCCACAGCAACCCCAAGCAGTGCTACAGGCTGGGGACAGAGTGGCTGAGAGCAGCCAGGCAGAGAGGGAGCTGGGGGTGCTGGGTGACAGCAGCTGAAGATGAGCCAGCAGTGTACCCAAGTGGCCAAGAAGGCAAACAGCATCCTGGCCTGGCTCAGGAGCAGTGTGGCCAGCAGGACCAGGGAGGTTCTTCTGCCCCTGTGCTCAGCACTGCTCAGGCCACACCTTGAGTGCTGTGTCCAGTTCTGGGCTCCTCAATTCAAGAGAGAAGTTGCAGTACTGGAAGGTGTCCACAGGAGGGCGCCAAAGCTGGTGAGGGGCCTGGAGCACAGCCCTGTGAGGAGAGGCTGAGGGAGCTGGGGGTGTGCAGCCTGCAGCAGAGGAGGCTCAGGGCAGAGCTCATTGCTGTCTACAACTGCCTGCAGGGAGCCTGTAGCCAGGTGGGGTTGGGCTCTTCTGCCAGGCAAGCAGCAACAGAACAAGGGGACACAGTGTGAAGTTGTGGCAGGGGAGGTCTAGGCTGGATGTTCTGAGGAAGTTGTTGTCAGAGAGAGTGATTGGCATTGGAATGGGCTGCCCAGGGAGGTGGTGGAGTCGCCATCCCTAGAGGTGTTCAAGACAAGACTGGATGGGGCACTTAGTGCCATGATTTAGCTAATTAGAAGGTGTTGGGTGCTAGGTTGGACTCAATGATCAGGCTGGATGTTAGGAAGAAGTTCTTCCCAGCAAGAGTGATTGGCATTGGAATGGGCTGCCTGGGGAGGTGATGGATTCACCGTCCCTGGAGGAGTTTAAGAGGAGACTGGATGAGGCCCTTAGTGCTGTGGTTTACTTAATTAGAAGGTGTTGGGTGAGAGGTTGGACTCAATGATCTCAAAGGTCTTTTTTGGCCTGGTTAATTCTGTGGTTCTGTGAAAGGCTTTAGTGACAAATCTAGAAGGGTTAAAGACAAGAGGACAGCATAAATGACTCTAGGGGCAGCTGCTGTTGAGGAGCCGAGGACAGCATAAGTGGTCCTAGGGGATGCTGCTGTTGAGGAGCCATAGTGTTTGCTGATCCTCCCTCTTGAAATAGCAGTAGCTGATACTTCTCCTGCGACAGACACAAGCCTGAGATCTGTTTGCAGCTCAGAAGAGCCTTCATTTGAATGCAGATGAGTCAGGACAGCTCTGTGGAGCTGAATTGGTTGGAATTGGCTGCGTCGGGGTTGAAAGCACATCTCATACAAAGCCAGTGGAAATACTGTTTTAGAGGGAGCTGGAGGAGATCCCAGATGAATAACAATTAGATTCCATTTCAACCCTTACTCTTGGCCAGCTGCTTCTTTTGTATGTGCTGGGAAAGATTAAAAAGTTTGGAAACATCATTCATGTGATGCCTTATTTCAGTTCTGGGGCATTCTCTGTCTCTCTCGCTCTACCAGGAGTGTTAATGGTTTAATAAGACCAGGTCTGGGGGGTTGACAGTCTGATGGGAAAGGATTGCATACAACCAGCCAGGGTGCACTGTTTCACCTGAACCCATTCTCCCCTAGTGGCCAAGAAGGCCAATGGGGTCATGGGGGGCATTAAGAGGAGTGTGACCAGCAGATAGAGGGAGATTCTCACTCTGCCCTAGTGAGGACCCACCTGGAATATTGCATCCAGTTCTGGGCTCCTCAGTTCAAGAGAGATGTTGAGTTACTGGAATGTGTCTAGAGAAGGGTGACGAAGCTGGTGAGGGGCCTGGAGCACAGCCCTGTGAGGAGAGGCTGAGGGAGCTGGGGGTGTGCAGCCTGCAGAAGAGGAGGCTCAGGGCAGAGCTCATTGCTGGCTGCAACTATCTGAAGGGAGGCTGTAGCCAGCTGGAGTTGGGCTCTTCTGCCAGGCAAGCAGCAACAGAAGAAGGGGACACAGTGTGAAGCTGTGCCAGGGCAGGTCTAGGCTGGACATTAGGAGGAAGTTATTGGCAAAGAGAGTGACTGGCATTGGAATGGGCTGCCCAGGGAGGTGGTGGAGTCACCGTCCCTGGAGGTGTTCAGTCAAATCCTGGCTGGGGCACTTAGTGCCATGGTCTGGTTGCTTGGCCAGGGCTGGGTGCTAGGTTGCACTGGCTGAGCTTGGAGGTCTCTTCCAAGCTGGTTGATTCTATGATTCTGTGGTTCTAAGTAGCAGCCCTGGGGAGACAAGAGTTCTGACAATCCAGGATGAGGGCACAAGGCACAAAGGATCCTATTTGCTGTCAGGGTATTGCTGGGCTGGAGCAGCAGAGCCACAGGTAAACAGCACAGAAGTAGATGACCCTGGAGACAGAGCAGCTCTCCTAGCACAGAGGGAGGGCTTTTAGTCTCCATGGCACACTGAGTTCTGCTTCGTTGCCATGAAGGAAATCCAGTGACCAATGAACCTCTGTCACCATTGGTTTGCTCTGGAGTCCCCCTGGGAAGAACTCCCTGGATGCAGGGGGCTGTGTTTCATCTGCAAGCAAGGCTGACCCTTCCAGCCTAGGAGGCTGAGGAACTGCTCTCTCCTGTTCTCACCTGTGCTTGGAGAATGGGGAGGAAGGAGGGAAGGAAGGAAGGGAGAGAGGGAGGAGGGAAGGGAGAGAGGGAGGAAGGGAGGAAGGGAGGAAGGAAGGAAGGAAGGAAGGAAGGAAGGAAGGAAGGAAGGAAGGAAGGAAGGAAGGAAGGAAGGAAGGAAGGAAGGAAGGAAGGAAGGAAGGAAGGAAAGGAGAGAGGGAAAGATGAAGGAAGGGAATGAAGAAAGGAAGGAGGGAAGGAGAGAGGAAGGAAGGGAGGGAATGAAGGAGTGAGGAAAGAAGGAAGCAGGAAGGAAGGGAGGGAACGAGGAAGGAAGGAGGAAGGAAGGAAGGAAGAGAGAGAGGAGAGAAGGAACGAGGTGGGGAGGGAGGAAGAGAGGGAAGGAGAGAGGAAGGAAGAGAGGGAATGAGGGAGGGAGGAAGGAAGAAGGAAGGAGGCTGTGCTTTCCAACCCAGAATTCTGCCTTTGTGCTTCTCACTCTGTGACACTTGTTTGACTAAAATCTTACTTTGCCTAGGTTATTTTTGCTGTGAGAAGCTTCACTGTCCCTTCCAAACACCTGTTCTCCATCTCTGGGGTCTCTACATGTACCACACACTTCCAGTACAGAACAGCTGTCAGCAGTGGAATTTCCCCACCACACAGCTTCCCAGGCTGAACCAATCTGTTCATCACACGAACCAGAACTTCAGCAGCTCCTAGTGCTAAAGTAACCAGAGGTGCAGACACGGCCACTGCTGTCACCTGCTCCTGAGGTGGGAAGTATTGTCACATCCCAGCATCTGGGGTCTGGAACCGTCACTGATGTGTCTTCACAGCTGAAGTGTGAAGGCACAAACAGCACTGCCAGCTTGTACTGAGTCACATCACATGGTGTCAGCTTACACTGAAGCCCTGCTGGCACCAGGGCACTGAAGCAAACTTGTTCAGTCTCAGTTGCTAGAGGAGATTGCTCAGCTGTAAGCACCACAAGGTTCAGAAAGTCTACATCAGCCACCTAGGCTTAGAATCATAGAATGGTTTAGGTTGGAAGGGACCTCAAAGCTCAACCAGTTCCACCTCACTGCTGCAGGCAGAGACTCCTCCCACTAGAACAGGCTGCCCAAGACCTCGTCCAATCTGGCCTTGAATGCCTCCAGGGAGGTTGTGGAGCACAGAGGCACAGAATGTGCCCCTTGTCCTGGCACTGGGCATCACCCAGCAGAGCCTGGCTCCAGGCTCCTGCCACTCAGCCTGCACACATTGATAACCACTGCTGAGGTCACCTCTCAGCTCCTCCTCTGCCAGCAGCACAGCCCCAGCTCCCTCAGGCTCTCCTCCTAACAGAGCTGTTCCATTCCCTTCAGCATCTTTGTGGCTCTGTGCTGCACTCTCTCAAGCAGTTCTATGTCCCTCTTGAACTGGGGGGCCCAGACCTGGGTGCAGTACTGCAGATGCAGCCTCACAGGAGGGCAGATCAGAGCACTGCAGGGAGATGCAGTAGCACAGACAGACATTAGTAGCTCGTTTAATTTAAGAGGAGCTGTACAGCTGGCTGCAGATGCAGGCTCTGTAGGTTTCTATAGTGATCACTGACTGAAGCTGCTCTCTTGGCCAGGTGTGTGAGTGTGGGCTGATATCTGTATCCCTGTTCTGAGACAGGATGTGGATGAACATTTAGTGTGTGCAAGGCATCATGTTAAGAGGTGAAGCTCTCTGCCTGTGTTGTGGTGACTTTCCCAGCGCTCCCGCACGAGACAGGGAGTGTGGAGTGATACAGCTCTTGGGAGTAAGACTAACTTCAGCTGCCATCATCTTGATAAATTGCCTTGAAGTATGTTGTACATCTGCTGCTTTTAAATCCCAGGAATTACTGAGCAGTTAAGGTGCTGAAAGGGAACAGCTTTTCCAAATCTTAAGACATCTCATTAGTTCCACCTGCTCTTCTGCTGCCTTAGCAAGGTCAAGAGTTTATCAAGCCTTAAGAAACTCTGAGATCTCCTCTTAACCCAAACCCAAGTGAACTGAAGAAGGTGACATGGAAAAGCCAGCATGGATTCACCAGGGGTGAGCTGTGCTTGGCAAACCGGATTGCCTTCTCTGACAAGGGGACAGGCTCAGCTGGCATGAGACATTGTCTGTCTGCATGTCTCCAAAGCTGCAAAGCAGTAGACATTGTCTGTCTGCATGTCTCCAAAGCTCCAAAGCAGTGGACATTGTCTGTCTGCATGTCTCCAAATATCCAAAGCAGTGGACATTGCCTGTCTGGGTCTCTCCAAAGCTCCAAAGCAGTGGACATTGTCTGTCTGCATGTCTCCAAATATCCAAAGCAGTGGACATTGTTTGTCTGCATGTCTCCAAAGCTTTCCACACATTTTCCCACCCCCTTGAGGAACAGACAAGTGGTCTGTGGGGTGGGTGGGGAGCTGGCTGGCAGCCCCTACCCAGAGGATGCTAAAAAAGAGTTCTTTCTCAGAGTGCCATCCTGTCACTAGGGGTCCACCAGGGATCAATATGGGGCCAATGCCATTTAATATCTTCATTAATGATTTAGATATTGGAATTAAGAGCACTCTGGTGAAGTTCATAGAATCAAACAGGTAGGAGGAGACCTCCAAGCTCATCCAGTCAGCCAGCCCTATCCAGTCAACCAGACCATGGCACTAAGTGCTCCAGCCAGGCTTGTCTTGAACAGCTTCAGGTACAGCGACTCCACCACCTCCCTGGGCAGCCCATTCCAATGCCAATCACTCTCTCTGACAACAACTTCCTCAAAACATCCATCCTAGGCCTCCTCTGGCACAGCTTGAGACTGTGTCCCCTTCTGCTGTTGCTGCTTGCCTGGCAGAAGAGCCCAACCCCACCTGGTTGCAACCTCCCTACAGGTAGTTGCAGACAGCAATGAGCTCTGCCCTGAGCCTCCTCTTCTGCAGGCTGCACACCCCCAGCTCCCTCAGCCTCTCCTCACAGGGCTGTGCTCCAGGCCCCTCACCAGCCTTGCTGCCCTTCTCTGGACACCTTCCAGCACCTCAACATCTCTCTTGAATTGAGGAGCCCTGAACTGAATGTAGCACTCAAGGTGTGGCCTGAGCAGTGCTGAGCACAGGGGCAGAAGAACCTCCCTTGTCCTGCTGCCCACACTGCTCCTGATCCAGGCCAGGATGCCCTTGGCTCTCTGGGCCTTCTTGGCACACTGCTGGCTCATGTTCAGCTATTATACTGTCATAAGTATAGGCTGGATCTAAGGAGGAAGTTGTTGGCAGAGAGAGTGATTGGCATTGGAATGGGCTGCCCAGGGAGGTTGTGGAGTCACTGTCCCTGGAGGTGTTGAAGCCAAGCCTGGCTGGGGCACTTAGTGCCATGGTCTGGTTGATTGGCCAGGGCTGGGTGCTAGGTTGGACTGGCTGAGCTTGGAGGTCTCTTCCTACCTGGTTGATTCTATGGTGCTGTGATTCTTCTGCCGTGCAGAAGCCGTGGGGAGGACAGCAGTGCCCTCAGGTCCCTGTGAAACCCCCGTGCAAGTGGCTGTACTGTAGTGTGCTGCCACTTCCAAAGCATTACAGCCCACATGTGGCTTCTGGTAGGCAGGCACCCAGGAACACTACCCTGATGTGCAAGAGACTCCAGTGGTGCAAGATGGCAGGAAGAGGGTTGCAGGGATTGGTGCAGCTTCTTTTGTGGTACTGTGGGCTGGAGGAAGCTGTGAGATGTGCTCAGCTCTGGAGCAGTTGATTATGTTGCCTCTGCTGTAAAAAAAATGAAATTCTATGATTCTATAACAAAAAAAAAATCCTTCTACAGAGGCCAATTCTGACACTTAGCCCAGAAGTAAAAATATGATCTCCTTAAGAAAGAGACCTACCTTCTGTTTATAATCACACTCCCAGGAAATACAAAAAGCTCTGCCAACTCCACTGACACAAGCCTGGGCTTTTTTATGGTGTTCCTACCTTTTAGCCCCAAACAGGAGAAAAGAAAGAAGGATTTTCACCCTTCTAGCAGAACACCGAGGCAGAGTGCTAGTGCTGGATCTCTTTAAGAGCATCACATAGCTACTAGGCTGACAAACTATAATTACTGTATTAAGAACTTGAGGGGATTTGGAGGATGCTCATCAGTGTAATTAAAAGTGAGCTTTTTGCCAGCCATTTCCATTTGATGTAGTTATAATTCTGTTTGAGCAAAGAAGTGGCTTTTGTGTAGTGATAAACTAAAGGGGTAGGAAAAGATGTTTTAGAGCTGCAGAAGGTGGCTGTCAGCATCCTCTTGCAGCCATGCAGCTGTTGCATTGTGTAGAAGGGCTCTGAGGATAGGCTACAAGAGTTGGGGCTGTGCAGCCTGGAGAAGAGAAGGCTTTAAGGAGACTTTGGAGTGACCTTCCAGTATCTGAAGGGGGCTACAGGAAGGCTGGGAAGGGACTATTGACAAGGTCTTGTAATGATAGGATGAGGAGGAATGGGTTTGAACTGGCAGAGGGGAGATTGAAACTGGATGCTAGGAAAGGGTTCTTTGCAGTGAGGGTGGTGAGACATTGGCACAGGTTGCCCAGGGATGTTGTGGAGGGCAGAAGCACCCAATGTGATCAAAGATGCTTCTGTCCTCCACAACCACCCTGGAGGTGTTCAAGGCCAGGTTGGATGAGGCCTTGAGCAACCTGTTCTGGTGGGAGGTGTCCCTGCCTATGGCAGGGGGTTGGAACTGGCTGAGCTTTGAGGTCACTTCCATCCTAAGCCATTCTCTGATTCTGTGATTCTATGATTCTATGACTCAGTGATTCTCTGATTCTGTGATTCTGTGATTCTATGACTCTATGATTCTATGATGCTGTGATTCTATGATTCTATGACTCAGTGATTCTATGATTCTGTGATTCTATGATGCTATGCCTCTGTGATTCTATGAAAGCAGTGATGATACCAAAGATAGGTGGAAGGGAGGGATGCTGCTTTGGTTTTGTACCAATACACCATCTCCCCATTAAGGAATTAATTGCTGCTGCTGCTGCTCTTTATGGTAATGAGCTAATTGGAATGATTTCAGGAACTTACACAAACTCCCCCTCACACGTGCTTCACATTTACATAGCCACTTGTGGTGTCTGAGGTACAGTTTTGGGTGTGACTTAGTGAACCTCTGCTGACTCCCAGTGTGTGCTGCCTGTGTCAGGATGAGGATCTCTCCGCACGAGTAGCTGTGTGCATCCTCTTGCAGTGTCAGATTGCTCTCTCTCAGACAGTAGCTCCTTCTGAGTTCTGCCACTCCTTCTAGCAAGTCAGAGCAAATGATGTTGTGACTTGTCTATCACAGTAAGTCATCAAATGTTCCCAGCATTGGCAGAGGATCTAAACAAGACTGGTGGTGCACAGTGGGCTGATGCACAGTCCAGCATGCAACATCTTCTCCCATCGAGGACACTGCCTTAGAATCATAGAATCAGCTAGGTTGGAAGAGACCTTCAAGCTCATCCAGTCCAACCTAGCACCCAGCCTTGTAGAGTCAACTAGACCATAGAATCATAGAATCAACCAGGTTGGAAGAGACCTCCAAGCTCATCCAGACCAACCTAGCACCCAGCCCTGGCCAATCAACCAGACCATGGCACTAAGTGCCCCAGCCAGGCTTTTCTTGAACGCTCCCAGGGACGGTGACTCCACCACCTCCCTGGGCAGCCCATTCCAATGCCAATCACTCTCTCTGCCAACAACTTCCTCCTAACATCCAGCCTAGACCTGCCCTGCCACAACTTCAAACTGTGTCCCCTTGTTCTGTTGCTGCTTGCCTGGCAGAAGAGCCCAACCCCACCTGGCTACAACCTCCCTTCACCATGGCACTAAGTGCCCCATCCAGGCTTTGCTTGAACACCTGCAGGGACAGTGACTCCACCACCTCCCTGGGCAGCCCATTCCAGTGCCAATCACAGAATTTCTTAGATTGGAAAAAAAATCCTTCAAGCTCATCATCCAATCATTAGTTTCACACTGACAACTCCTTGACTAAACCAAATCACTCTCTCTGTGAAAAACTTCCTCCTAACATCCAGCCTGAACTATCCCTGGCACAACTTGAGACTGTATCCCCTTGTTCTGTTGCTGCTTGCCTGGCAGAAGAGATCTCCAGGTCTCTAGGCATGGCAACTCCACCACCTCCCTGGGCAGCCCATTCCAATGCCAATCACTCTCTCTGCCAACAACTTCCTCCTAACATCCATCCTGAACCTTCCCTGGCACAACTTGAGACTGTGTCCCCTTCTTCTGCTGCTGGTTGCACTGAGCTGCCAGTCCTGCCCACACCAAGAATTTCTTCACTGTAAGAATGGGACTGTAGAGAAGAAATGCCTGCCACATCCATGGAGTAAAATAAGCAGAGGAGCCAACTGTTGCAGGCATTAATAGCTCCGTCTCTAGGCGCAGATGGTGCTAAACGAATGGCACATTGGACATATCTTTTGTAGCCACCCAACTAGTCAACCAAAAAAAGATCACACCACAGTGTTGGCTCAGGCCTCCTGCCTCCAACACAGGAAATTCCATTTCCTCAGCACGGTGCCTTGCGCTGATCCTTCCAAGCTGTGCTGTGCTGTGCTCTTCCGAGGGAGCCGGAGGAGCTCAAAGCCAGCCCTGTGCGTCAGCAACGTCACATTGAGCTTTCCCTCGCCAGCAGCACTGCCTGCACGTGGGATTGCAGACTGCTGAGGGGATGATGCTTTTTTTAAGACACAAGCTCTCAAAAATCAACAGAGTCTGGTGAGAAACTGGAATTGCTCTGGGAATCTTCTCTTCATTCTGTCCCCGCAGCACTAGAACCCCACCTTTAGAGTAGTTGTGGTTTGGGAGTTACCCACCCCACATGGAATCATAGAATCAGTCAGGGTTGGAAGGGACTACAAGGAGCAGCTAGTTCCAACCCCCCTGCCATGGGCATGGACACCCTATCCTAGAGCAGGCTGCACACAGCCTCAGCCAGCCTGGCCTTAAACACCTCCAGCCATGGGGCCTCAACCATCTCATGAGAACCTGTATCTTTCAGTCAGCAATACTTCACTGACCTCTGCACATGCCCTTGGTCCCTGTCCATGGCATGCTGGAGAAGACAGGACATGTTTGTGTGACTTACCAAATTCATCTCTCCTACTCTTGCAGTTCTAGAATCATAAAATCAGTCAGGGTTGGGAGGGACCAGAAGGAGCAGCCAGTTCCAAACCCCCTGCCATGGGCAGGGACATCCTACCCTATTCCAGCCTCTCACCACTCTCATGCTCAACAACTTCCTCCTCACATCCACTCTGAATCTCCCCACCTCCAGCTTTGCACCATTTCACCTAGTCCTGTTACTCCCTGAGAGCCTAAAAAGTCCCTCCCTAGCTTTTTTATAGGCCTCCCCCACTTCCCCTCTACAATGAGTTCACTCAGACTAGACTCAGGCAGCTGGAAGTTAAGGAATGAAGCTTTGTATTCACAGCTCAGCATAATATCCAAGCAGCCTTCCAGTGTCTGAAGGAGACCTACAGGAAGGCTGGGGAGGGACTATTGACAAGGTCTTGTAATGGCAGGAGGAATGGGTTTAAACTGGCAGAGGGGAGATTCAAACTGGGTGCTAGGAAGAAGTTCTTTACAATGAGGGTGGATGGCCTGAAACACAAACCCTTTGAGGAGAGGCTGAGGGAGCTGGGGGTGTGCAGCCTGCAGAAGAGGAGGCTCAGGGCAGAGCTCATTGCTGGCTACAACTACCCAAAGGGAGGCTGTAGCCAGGTGGGGTTGGGCTCTTCTACCAGGCAAGCAGCAAGAGAACAAGGGGACACTGTCTCAAGCTGTGCCAGGGCAGGTCTAGGCTGGATGTTAGGAGGAAGTTGTTTTCAGAGAGAGTGATTGGCATTGGAATGGGCTGCCCAGGGAGGTGGTGAATTTGCTGTCCCTGGAGGTATTGAAGCAAAACCTGGCTGGGGCACTTAGTGCCATGGTCTGGTTGATTGGACAGGGCTGGGTGCTAGGTTGGACTGGATGAGCTTGGAGATCTCTTTGAACCTGGTTGGCTCTATGATTCTATGATCTAAAGAAAGACATCTAAAGCGTGGCCAGTAGGAGAAGAGAGGTTATTCTTCCCCTGTACATTGACAGCCACTCTCTGGGTGCAGCCATCAAGCCAGTTCTTTATCCACCCAGTGGCCCACCCATCTAACCCATGTGTCAGCAGCTTGGAGACCAGGATGTGGTGCAGGACAGTGCCAAAGGCCTTGCTCAGGTCCAGGTAAATGCCATCAGTTGCTCACCCCTCATCTATGAATGTTGTGACCTGTTCATAGAAGGCCACCAGGTTTGTCAGGCAGGATTTGCCCTTGGTGAATCCAGGCTGATTGTACCCAGTCACCTCTTCACTATCTTCCTGTCTCAGTAGTGCCTCCAGGAAGATCTGCTCCATGATCTTACCAGGCACAGAGGTGAGACTGGTCTGGAGTTCCCTGGCTCACTCCTTCCCACCCTGTTTGAAAATGGGAGTTCTGCTTCCCCTTTTCCTGTCAGTGGGGACTGCACCAGACTGCCAGGACTTTTGGAATAGAATAGAGAGGGGTTTAGCAACCTCATCCATCTCCTTTGTGGTTCTCCAATCCTCATTTAGGAAAGACAATAGCAATAGAATTTCATCTCATATTAATTTGTTTCTCCTTTGACTCTTTCTGCCTTTAATCTTCCCCTTCCAGGCCATGATTTCTCTCTGACTCCATCTGTTCTTTTGGCAGCTACCCAAAAAAAAAAAGGGCACAATAGAGGCAAGCAGCAAAAGACTCCAGGAGAGCTGAGATCCCCAACATGACAAACAATGACTTTGGGTCAAATCAAAGAATCAGAGAAGCATAGAATGGTTTAGGTTGGAAGGGACCTCAAGGATCATCCAGTTCCAAAACCCTGCCATAGGCAGGGACACCTCCCACTAGAACAGGTTGCTCAAGGACTCATCTAACCTGGCCTTGAACACCTCCACAACCTCCCTGGGCAACCTGTGCCAGTGTCTCACCACCCTCACTGCAAACAACTTCATCCTAATATCCACTTTCAATCTCCCCTCTGCCAGTTCAAACCCATTCCTCCTCATCCTGTCACTACAAGACCTTGTCAATAGTCCCCCCCAAGCCTTCCTGTAGCTCCCTTCAGATACTGGAAGGTCACTCCAAAGTCTCCTCAAAGCCTTCTCTTCTCCACGTTGCAGAGCCCCAACTACTGTATGTAACCTGTCCTCATAGCAGAGCTGCTGCAGCCCTCTGAGCATCTTGGTGGCCTCCTCTGGACTAGCTCCAACACTTCCATGTTCTTCTTGTGTTAGGGGCTCCAGACCTGCCCACTCCAGACTGCAGGTGGGGTCTGAGGAGAGCAGAGCCAAGGGGCAGAATCCCCTCCCTTGCCCTGCTGCCCACACTGCTCTTGCTGCAGCCCAGCACAGGGTTGCTGTCTGGGCTGCACTCACACTGCAGGCTCATGTTGAGCTTTTCCTCAGCCCAGCCCCTCTTTAACACTGCTTTGAAAGGTGAAGTTCTAAAGAGAACCAGCAAGGCTGTATGAGGTGGGCTAGTTATTAACTGATGGAACACTGCTTGGGAGACCACTCTGCCTTTCAGCAGTGCTAGTTTTCTAAGAGCTGATGTGTACTCTGGTCAAGGGCAAGGCTACTGACTATGCAGGGCTAGGTACCAGGCTACAGCACAGCTGGAGAAGTTGGTAATCTTCCTTGTTCTTGCAGTAGGGACCATGCCAGCCACCCCACATAACCAACCAGGGCAGCAAGCACAGTGGGATGCAGGGGTGATGCACTGTGTTAGAGGAAAACATCCTCTGTGTACTTGTAGTGAGAGCAATTTTTGTTCTGTCTTGTTTGGGCATTTCTTGTAGCTTGAAAGCATCCATGCAGAAAAACACTGAGCTGCTCTTTATCTATGGGAACAGGCCACAGTGGGGATTTGTTTAATTAAAGCTGACTGCTGGAGAGCAGGGAGCACCACTGCTTTCATCTGCTGTCTAGGCTGGGGCTTTGCTGTTGTGAGGGACAGGAGAAGAAAAACAGAGACTTGTTTGCCATGATACAGCTCTCAACAGGCAGGCAGCTCTGTTGCTGGACAGCCAGCAGCAGTGCTGAACTAGTGAGCCACTGGTGCTTAGGATGGGCATGACATGGAGCATAACTGCATGAAGCTCTTAGTGCCATGGTCTGGTTGATTGGACAGAGCTGGGTGCTAGGTTGGACTGGATGAGCTTGGAGGTCTCTTCTAACCTGGCTGATTCTATGATTCTATGTTGATTGGACAGGGTTGGGTGCTAGGTTGGACTGGATGAGCTTGGAAGTCTCTTCCAACCTGGTTGATTCTATGAGAAGTTGTTCTAAAGGTACTTAATGGAGGTGTTCAAGACAAGCCTGGATGAGGCACTTGGTGCCATGGTCTGGTTGATTGGACAGGGCTGGGTGACAGGTTGGACTGGGTGAGCTTGGAGGTTTCTTCCAACCTGTGATTCTATGAAAGGGAAGATTCTATTCCAACCTATAATTCTTTGAAAGGAAAGCTACAGCATTAAGGTGGTTTTAGGGAGGTTTATACTCCTTTGACCCCAGGCTTTCAGGTTCTGAAGCTCAACTCTTGTACCCTCTGCAGCACCAGTTTTTAAGAGAGGAGCCTTGTTCATTGGGATCTGTAGCTGTAAAGCAGTGTGAGCCAGGGGGACCCTTAGCAGCACAGTCCAGCTTTCTAAGAAACCAGGAAGGTAGAGCTAACTCCTGAACTCACTGGACAGCTTTTGCTAGCCAGGAGGTTTGGCACAGGCCTCTCTAAAGCCAATCACAGAGCAGTTGACTCACAGATAGCCACAGTGAGGCTGCAGCCAGCTGGCTGGAGGATCCCTCTTGTCAGGAGCAACCTTAAAGACCACTGCATGAAATGCAGTCAGTTGTTTTTTGCTCCCAGGAGCTGAGCCTGACGTTCCATTGACAGCAGGGGCTGAGCCAGGCACTGGAGATGGGTTTGCACTGGCATTCCTTGCCTCCGGAGCACGCATCCCAGCCAGGCAGAGCAAGGCACTGACAGGCTCAGTCTGTTCCCAGTCCTCCTTTTGCATCTACGTTTGTCCTTGTCCTTTGCTGCTCCTCCACACAGCTCACACACTGCTGGCAACTCGGATCCCAAGGAGGCCTTCACAGAATCACAGAATTAACCAGCTTGGAAAAGACCCCTAACATCCTATGATCCTATGATCCAATCCAACCTAGCACCTAACCCTTGTGATTAACTAACCATGGCACTGAGTGCCTCATCCAGCCTCCAGGGACAGCAACTCCACCACCTCCCTGGGCAGCCCATTCCAATGCCAATCACTCTCTCTGACAACAACTTCCTCAGAACATCCAGCCTAGACCTGCCCTGGCACAGCTTGAGACTGTGTCCCCTTCTTCTCTTGCTGCTTGCCTGGGAGAAGAGACCAAACCCAACTGGCTACAGCCTCCCTTCAGGTAGTTGCAGCCAGCAATGAGCTCTGCCCTGAGCCTCCTCTGCTGCAGGCTGCACACCCCCAGCTCCCTCAGCCTCTCCTCACAGGGCTGTGCTCCAGGCCCCTCCCCAGCTTTGGCGCCCTCCTGTGGACACCTTCCAGTACTGCAACTTCTCTCTTGAATTGAGGAGCCCAGAACTGGACACAGCACTCAAGGTGTGGCCTGAGCAGTGCTGAGCACAGGGGCAGAAGAACCTCCCTTGTCCTGCTGGCCACACTGCTCCTGAGCCAGCCCAGGATGCCATTGGCTCTGCTGCCCACCTGGGCACTGCTGCCTCATCTTCAGCTACTCTCTACCTTCTTCCCTAATGATTGCCATAGAGCTGTAATTCAGTAGGAAACTCCAATATCTAACACTTCTGGAACCAAGCATGCTCCCCAGGATGAGTGCTGGCCAGTGCTGGGTCAAATGAGAACCTTCTCCATTTCCATGCTGCAGGTGACCATGTCTATGACTCGAGGGCTTCTCTGCAGGGCCAACTGCCTTGGTGCAGGTGCCACACACCTCTTGGGCTAGCAGCTCCCAGCATTGCTGCTTTAGGAGCCAGGAACAAGAACTGATGGTGCTGGTTTGAGGCTAACTGGAATTGTTTACTGAAAGAAAGGAAATCCTTAGCTGTGAGAAGAAAGAACCCCCCCCCCAAAGTAACCTATAGCTCTCATTTTTCTGCTGAGAAATGGAACCAGTCAAGGTATAGATAAGACACTCACTGCTCACACACTGCTCAGCTCTCAGCTCTGCTCCTTCTCTCTGGCTGGCTGTGTGGTTGGCTCTGCCTTAACTCTAATCTGACCTAACCCTTTTTCCTCTAACCTCCTTGTTGTCTTTTCAGCATCTCACCTCAGATCTCTCCAGATTTATCACCTGAGATATGCAGGGATTGATCTGGTTATTTCTGAAGGGAGGGAAAGAGGAATAGGGGAGGAGGTTTAGGTCAGGAGCCCTCCTGGCAATCTGATTTCTGGGGGGGGGTATTGTGTTGCTCTATTACTTTTAATTTGTATATACCTGTAAAGGTGTTGTAAATATCTGCTTGTATATTGTGCTAAGCTGTAAATGTAGCTTCATTGCTCAACCTCCAGCCTGGCTGAGTCTAGTCTGGGTGATTTCATTGTGTGGAGGGGCAAGTAACTCCCAAACCACCACACTGATGGCCTCCTGTAGCCTGTCAGAGCATCCAGCTAAAGCTTTGTAATCTGAAGAGTCTTTGTCAAACCCAAGGTGTTTGATGGTGATGACTCAGTGTTGTAATACACCCAAACATGCTCCTCAGAATGAGTGCTGGCTGGTGCTGGGTCAGCTGAGAGCTGCAGGTGACCATGTCTGGGACTCAAGGGCTTCTCTGCAGGGCCAGGTGCTGCACACCCCTTGGGCTAGCAGCTCCCAGCACTGCTGCTTTAGGAGCTGGGATAAAACCTGATGGCCTCTGTCTGAGTGGCTGCTTGTATGGCTTAACTGCACTAGACATGAGGGTTGTGAAGGCCTTCCTGTAGCCTGCCAGGGAGTGCAGGTAAAGCCCTGTAATCTGCAGAGTCTTTGTCAAACCCGAGGTGTGTAATGGTGATGACTCAGGGTTGTAATGAACCCCAACATCTCAGCAGAAATGGCCTGATGGATTCTAGCAGGAAGCAGAGTGAAGAGGTGTAGGAGCCTGCTTAAGCATAACCCAAATGCAATCCCAGCACTGGTGTCAGTAGGAAACGCTCCACTGCTCCTCGCTGGAGGCACAGTCAGACCCTGGCCACCGGAGAAGCAGCAGTCACAACCAGCAGCAACCAGGCTGGCAGGAGAGAAGGGATGGGAACTGGGGAGGTTGAGAACTCTACTCCACTCTGCTGAGACCCCACCTGGAGTACTGCATCCAGTTCTGGAGCCCTCATTACAAGAGGGATGTGGAGATGCTGGAGTGTGTCCAGAGCAGGGCCAGGAGGATGCTCAGAGCTCTGCTGTGAGCACAGACTGAAAGAGTTGGGACTGTGCAGGCTGGAGCAGAGGAGGCTCCCAGGTGACCTTCTTGTGGCCTTTCAGAATCTGAAGGGGGCTATAAGAAAGCTGGGGAGGGACATTTTAGGCTCTCAGGGAGTAACAGGACTGGGGGAAATGGTGCAAAGCTGGAGGTGGAGAGAGTCAGGCTGGATGTGAGGAGGAAGTTGTTGAGCATGAGAGTGGTGAGAGGCTGGAATGGGTTGCCCAGAGAGGTGGTTGAGGCCCCATGGCTGGAGGTGTTTAAGGCCAGGCTGGGTGAGGCTGTGGGCAGCCTGCTCTAGGGTAGGGTGTCCCTGGGCATGGCAGGGGGCTTGCAGCAGGCTGATCCTTGTGCTTCCTTCCAACTCTGACTGATTCTATGATTCTAGAACTGCAGGAGGAGGAGGTGAATTTGATAAGTCACACAAACACGTCCTGCCTTCTCCATCATGCCATGGACAGGGACCAAGGGCATGTGCAGAGGTCAGTGAAGTAAAGCTGCCAGTTTTGTCTTCCCCCTGCTGTGCTGCTTTTGCCAGTCCTGTTGTTTCTAAGGAAACATTCCTTCAGAGGATGCCTTGGGAGGCAAGGAAGCAGAAGAGCTAAGTTGTTAATGCTGTTAGCTGCGAGGCTGGAAGAAGGTGGCTGGAAACAGTCTCCCCATTGCCACACAGCTCTCCTTGTGACCACACCTGTGAGAGCTGGAGGAAGACAAAGGTGACAGAGTGATGGAAAGTGGGGCAGGGCCTGTGGAGGAGTCTCAGACCCCATGACAAGCCAGGAGACTTAGCTTTACTGCTTAGGGCTGGGTTTTTTGGAGGCCCCCTTCAGATCCTGGAAGGCCACAAGAAGGTCACCTGGGAGCCTCCTCTTCTCCAGACTGAGCAGCCCCAGTGTGTCCTCATAGGGTGCTTTTGCCCTGTTCTCTACAGCTTGACGTAAGAGTGGGAGAGGTGGGGTAGGGAATACTATTGTCACCCCCTCCTCTCCTGCTCCCCACCACCTGGCAGAACAAAACATTCATGTCATGGTTAGATTTGTCTTTCAGCATCCCTTTGGAACAGCCCTGAGAGAGGAATTCTCCCTTGAGTTTTGTGCTGAGGGAGCCAAACACTCACTGCTATTGTTTGCTCTTTTTTCTTGCAGGAATGAAACTGTTTTACACCAGTTCTGTTGCCCAGCAGCTGATGCAGAGCAGAAGCCTTCATCTCCAGACTCCTCACCAAGGTGGGAAATTGCTGCCAGTGAGACTTTCTTTTCCATCCCCTTTTTCCTTGTCACCCACCACTGCCCCAGACAAAACTCCACTATCACAGACACCCATGCTCCTCCACAGTCTCTTATGACCCATTTTCCCAGCACTGCTGTCCCTCTTTCCCCTCCCAGAGATTATTGTTTGTGCTGTTGTGTAATTGCTCACAAACCCCCTCTGATTTTCACTCACAGGCATGCATGCACCTCCAGCAGGATCAACAGATGTTCATGTTTGTAGCTTCCCTTAGCCACCTGCTTTGCTTTGGCACTGGCATGCTTCAATTCTGCCCTTCAGGTTGCTTATTTCCCATGCCTGGACACACACCAGGTACAGACCCACAGCCTTTAAGCAACAGCAAAGATCACCACACAGTCTCATGGCTCTGTCTTACACCTGGAGACAGGTGCAGTTTCACATGGTGAAGTGGTCTGAGCTTACCAGTGAAGGGCAGCTATAGACAGGGGCTCCTAACAGGTACCACCTTGTATCCAGTGCAGCCAGGTGTGGGTACAGCAGCAATTGTCCTATGCTCCCCCATCAGTGAGTGACATCAGTGCCAGAGGGTCCAAGCAGATGCACATATTGCCCATGCCTTCCACACTCAGCCTTCTCCCTCTGTTCTTGCCTTCTCCACTCACAGCTTCTTACTCCTTCACCTCACAGACCTACCCCTTTTTCTCATGCCTCATCATTCTCCTGTCAACAGCAAAAGGGCTTCTCTTTTAAAGTCCTCCTCATCACTCTGCCAAACTTTTGCCTTCAACCTTTGGCATCTGTGTCAGAAGGGCTCTGGGTAGAGCTTGGCAGCTGAACTGCAGCACTGAGGCTACAGCATTTTTAAAGCTGTGTTCCTCTTGTTTGCTCTGTTTGCTGTGGTTTCTGCTTTCCTTCCAAAGAGAAGTGTGAGTCCTGGACAGCTGTGAAGAGAGCAGGCTGTGTGTTCTTGTGAGTGCCCCCAAGCAGGATTCAGCCATAACAGAAGACACCATAAAGAAGCAGAACCCCTCCTGCTGCTGCTGCTGTATGAGGAGGGAAACATTAACCTTCATCATAGCTGTGCTGAGGGTTGCCAAACATTGGTGAAGTTTGCATGACAGCCCTGTGGCTGCACACATGGTGCAGCCTGCAGCTGCACCTCAGTAGCAGGTGAGGAGATGCTGGCAAGGAAGCAAGAGACAGCTTTTTGTGGTAGGAGCAGCCACCTCTCTCCCTTGTGCCTCTGGAGAGGGAGACTTTTGTCTGCTCTGCTTTGTCTGAACTAAGGCTCAATTTTGCTGTAGCAGTCAATCATCAGACTGATCCTCAACCCTGCCTCGTTCTTGCCCCAGCCTCCATCTTATTTCTGATCAGTTTGCTTAGTTTCTATCATTTTCTTATCCTACCAAGGCTGTCACAGGATCACAGAATTAACCAGGATGGAAAAGACCTTTCAGATCATCGAATCCAACCTATCACCCAACACCTTCCTATTAACCAGACCATGGCACTAAGTGCCTCATCCAGTCTCCTTTTAAACACCTTCAGGGATGGGGACTCCACCACTGCCCCAGACAGCCCATTCCAATGCCAATCACTCTCTCTGACAACAACTTCCTCCTAACATCCAGCCTAGACCTCCCCTGCCACAACTTGAGACTGTGTCCCCTTGTTCTGTTGCTGCTTGCCTGGCAGAAGAGACCAACCCCACCTGGCTACAGCCTCCCTTCAGGGAGCTGTAGACAGCAATGAGGTCTGCCCTGAGCCTCCTCTTCTGCAGCTCCCTCAGCCTCTCCTCACAGGGCTGTGCTCCAGGCCCCTCACCAGCCTTGCTGCCCTTCTCTGGACACCTTCCACTATCTCAACATCTCTCTTGAATTGAGGGACCCAGAACTGAACACAGCACTCAGGATTCATTCTCTGGTTATCATTGTCTCAGGTGAGAGGATCATCCATACTTCCCATGCTATGCCAGAAGAAAGGCAGAGCACATGCAGAGCTATAGAATAGAATAGAATAGAATAGAATAGAATAGAATCAAGCAGGTTGGAAGAGACCTCCAAGCCCATCCAGTCCAACCTATCACCCAGCCCTGTCCAATCAACCAGACCATGGCACTAGGTGCCTCATCCAGTCTTTTCTTGAAAACAGGCAAAAGCTTTATGCTGGCCAGAAAACTTCTATCCTCTGCCAAGTCCTGCAGTCATCCCTGGGTTTTCTTTGAGGTGTGAAGTTTCATGGCAGTGAGGGAAAAGAGATGGCAGAAAGGGAAAAACAGAGGGGCAGTGTGGAGCGTGTGTCCACAGCTGACAGCTGTTCTGGAGCACTGCAGTACGTTGCTGGTAGCTCATCAGATCATTAACAGAGCCTGTCACCCTGCTCAGATCATAAACAGGCTT
The DNA here is from genome assembly GCF_015220805.1 of Pogoniulus pusillus. Classification (NCBI taxonomy): domain Eukaryota; kingdom Metazoa; phylum Chordata; class Aves; order Piciformes; family Lybiidae; genus Pogoniulus; species Pogoniulus pusillus. Next base: position 20,527,602 of record NC_087278.1, read on the forward strand.
CTCTTGGAACCAGGGCAGAACAAAAGTCAATCAAGGCTGAAACACGTGGGTCAGACAGCCTGAATAGGCAATCAGCTCCTGGGTGAGCCAGGCATATCCCTAAATAAGCTCATCAGGCTCCTGAGGAGAGAGCCTGGGACACAGGGGCTCCCCTGTGCAGCTCTCCTGAGCCCTGCTTGAATGGACAAGTGGTGCTGTGGTGAATTTGATAAACCAGTTAGGGCTGATCCTTTCTTTTTTCCCCTCCACCATCAGACGCTCTCTAAATGAGATAAATCCTGTCAGAACCGATGCCACTAATAACCATCAGCCGTCTAGTTTTAATTAGAGTTTGCTTCATTAGTGCCCCAGCTCCTCTCCCTGCAGCAGATTAAATAATGTACTTGCAGCTCATTTACACAAACCCCCAAACTGCAGGGCTGAGCTGCAATCCTTTAATTAAACAGCCTGGCTGAAGCCTGCCGCTGCCTTGGCTCATCAGTCTAAGCCGATTAAAGAAAATGAGGGCTAATAAAGAGCATAAACAGGGAAGTGACTCTTGGCTCTTCGAGGGACCTGGAGACTCCAGTGGTGATCATCTGCCCAGAAACCCTGCCTCAGCCCACCTCTCTCCCTTTTGGGACCTGCAGGAGTGGTCCTGCTTTCAGCAGAATCCCAGCCTTATCTTGTGGGGCAGACAATCTTTGGTGCACTGAGGCAACGTGGGCAGCAGGAGGGGTGGGCATCAAGGATGTAAGAAGAGCAACTGCTTGACTGCAGGAGGGACCCTAGAGTACTGCTCAAGTGTGGGCAGAAGGAGAAGGAAACACAGGGCATAACAGTAGGAGATTGTCCTACTGTTCCTATTGGGAACAGCCTGGGACAAAAATGTATCTGTTTTCAGTCTGTGCTGCTCATTGTTCTTGTGTGGTGTTCACTGAAGTTTGTCCCTCAAGATTTCTGACTCTTTCTTTGCTACCTGTTCTGCTAAAACTGCTTTGGCCTCACCTGGGTGGGAACACTCAGAAGAAGCCAGTTGGATGAAGTGGTTGTGAACCTTCTCATCTGTGTTGCTCTGCTGTGCTCCACTGACTGGGATGAGTAGTGCCTGTCCCCACCTCTTCTCCAGCATGTGAGCTGCTTCTGGGGTGTCACAGCTCCATGAGTTGTCAAATGTGAGTCTCCCACCTGGCTGCTTAGCTGGGTTGCAGCATCAGTCACCAAGTCTGGTGCCATGGACACTGGGAGAGATTCAATCCCAGAATCTGTCATAGAATCATAGAATCAGCCACGATGGAGGAGACCTCCAAACTCAGCCAGTCCAACCTAGCACCCAGCCCTAGACAAGCAACCAGACCATGGCACTAAGTGCCTCATCCAGGCTTTTCTTGAACACCTCCAGGGATGGTGACTCTATCACCTCCCTGGACAGCCCATTCCAATGCCAATCACTCTTGCTGTGAATCACAGAACCATAGAATTAACCAGGTTGGAAAAGACCTCCAAGCTCAGCCAGTCCAACCCAGCAGCCAGCCCTGGCCAATCAACCTGACCATGGCACTAAGTGCCTCAGCCAGGCTTGGCTGCAACACCTTCAGGCACAGTGACTCCACCACCTCCCTGGGCAGCCCATTCCAATGCCAATCACTCTCTCTGACAACAACTTCCTCAGAACATCCAGCCTAGACCTCCCCTGCCACAACTTCACACTGTGTCCCCTTGTTCTGTTGCTGCTTGCCTGGCAGAAGAGACCAACCCCACCTGGCTACAGCCTCCCTTCAGGTAGTTGTAGACAGCAATGAGGTCTGCCCTGAGTCTCCTCTTCTGCAGGCTGCACACCCCCAGCTCCCTCAGCCTCTCCTCACAGGGCTGTGCTCCAGGCCCCTCACCAGCTTCAACACCAGGAAGCTCAAAGTACAGTACGAGGCAATGGCAGAAGAGGCAGACATGAACCACCACTGTCTCTGTTGGATGACCATAACCCATCCTGCAGGTTGGACCTCCATGGATAATACCAAAGATGAAGTTGAGAGGGATGGGGAAGCTCTGTGGATGGCAGCAGAAGCTGACCCTGCAGCATTACTGAGGTGCTGATTGGACTCAGATTTAGCCAAACCCGAAATGCAATTTTTCCCCCCCCCTTTTTTTTCTTTCTTTTTTTTCTTTTATCTGCTGGTTTCTTCCAGTTAACAACAGGAGTTCAGTCTAGGGCCCTGAATAGCCTGGTGATTGCATTTCCCAGAACAATGACCTTCCAATGTGTCCAGCAGCATCCTGCTTGTAGCAGGGCTGCATCCTATTTTCCTTTCTGTGGGATGAGAAGGGGTTGTTTCAGTTAGAGTGATGAGAGGCACTGATGGAGCCACAGCTGAGTGGAACAGCATATTCACTCACTTGCCTTTCACAGGCCTTTTGGCTTGCCTGTGGTGCTGAATGGGAAATCAGCATCAAATCACCTCTGCTCCAGTGATGGGAGAGTTTCTACAGACAGCTTGGAGCACCTGGGGGATGTGTGCTTTGGCAGGGGACATGGGGATAGCACCTGAGGGCTGGAGGAGCATGTCACAAAGAAGGCTGAATGGAATCCAGGTACATTTGTATGTCAGTTAGCTCACTGGGAAGAGAGGATGTTCCACCTGCATTTGTGGGGAAAAGAAGGGCCTTCCTGTCTGGAAGAAGTGCAGAGGAGACCTGGTTTGCTTTCAAGTCAAAGAAGGTGAGGAGTCTGCCCAGGAAGAGGAGGAGTTCCTGTACTCAGCACTGGTTACCTGCACTCAGCACTGGTCAGGCCACACCTTGAGTATTGTGTCCAGTTCTGGGCTCCTCAATTCAAGAGAGATGTTCAGGTACTGGAAGGTGTCCAGAGAAAGGCAACGAAGTTGTTGTGGGGCCTGGAGCACAAACCCTATGAGGAGAGGCTGAGGGAGCTGGGGGTGTACAGCCTGCAGCAGAGGAGGCTCAGGGCAGACATTGCTCTCTACAACTGCCTGAAGGGAGGCTGTAGCCAGGTGGGGTTGGGCTCTTCTGCCAGGCAAGCAGCAACAGAACAAGGGGACATAGTCTCAAGTTGTGCCAGGGCAGGTCTAGGCTTGAGACTGTGTCCCCTTGTTCTGCTGCTGGTGGGCACTGATGGCTTTCCACCAGCATCCATTGTTCTTTAAGCATTACAGGAAACCAGCTGAGCTGCCTAACACTTTGTCTGCATTTGTGAGCAGCTGACTTTGCCTGTCAGGGATAATGCTGAGCTGCTTCAAGGAATGGCAAGTTAGAGTTTTATTTCCTGTCTAGAATTGCTGGCGTGATATTGGATATGTAACCTGGAGGTCAGTACCTCATCTCAGCTCAGAGGTACTCAGTGTCTGCAGCCCAGGTGTGAAGACACACAGTAATGATTCTAGTTGGTGTCAAATCAGCTCTGTAACCTTCCCTGCACAGCAGGTAATTGCCCCCCAGCTGGCAGTGTCGATAGTGAGCGTCTGCAGTTAGGGGACAATGCAGGCTTTGATTCACCTCTGCTACGAGGACAGGCTGAGGGAGCTGCAGGTGTTCAGCCTGGAGAAGAAAAGGCTCCAGGGAGACCTAATAGTAACCTGCCAGTGCCTGAAGTGGGCTACAAGAAGGCTGCAGAGAGACAGTTTGCAAAGGCCTCAGGGACAGGAGGAGTGCAATGGCTTCAGACTAGAGCAGAGCAGATTGAGATTGGATGTTAGGAACAAGTTCTGCACCAGGAGGGTAGTGGAACACTGGAACAGGTTGCTTGGGGAGGTGGTTGGGGCTCCATCCCTGGAGATACCGAAGGTGAGGCTGGACAGGGCTGTGGGCAACCTCATCTAGTTGAGGATGTCCCTGCTGAGTGCAGAGGGGTTCACAGAATCATAGAATCAAGCAGGTTGGAAGAGACCTCCAAGCTCATCCAGTCCATCGTAGCATCCAGCCCTGTCCAATCAACCAGACCATGGCACTAAGTGCCTCATCCAGGCTTTGCTTCAACACCTCCAGGGATGGCAACTCCACCACCTCCCTGGGCAGCCCATTCAGGTTGGACTGGATGAGCTTTGGAGGTCCCTTCCAACCCAACCCATTCTGTGACTCTGTGGTTCTTAACAGGGAACACTCCAGGTCAGGCTTACAGCACCTGGACATGCCAGTGCAAAGCAAGCCTCTGTGCCTTGTGTGCTCTGAGGACAGAGGACTTTACAGACAAAGCTCTTCAGTCTGGCTTCTTTCAGTCATGCTAAGGTCCTCCAGTGGTTCTGAAAACACACAGGAGAGGTTTGTGCAACACTTCTGCTTTGTTAGCACATCCTGGCTATGTTTCTTTTCTCAGTTGTTTTCCTTATTGAGGTCACATGCATGAAGAGAGGCTTTTTTTCCTGCTTCATAATAGCTCATCCTCCTCTTGCTCTTTTGTCCCTGTAGACTTAATAATCCTGCTCAAGATAACCATGATTGGACGTTGTGGGGATGCAGCACATGGTCAGCAAAGCTCACATAAATATTCCCCAGACTCACAGTTGTCAGAGTTTTGGTATTTGTCTGACACAGAGGCAAGGAGTAATGTCTGGACTCGGATCTGAGCTGTCCCTAAGCTCAGGAGTCAGCAGATTCCTCACTTCTTGTGGATGTTCTGTATGGTCAAGACTAGCAGCTTTAATTGCCCTTCAGGAACCCAGGCCCAGCACCACAAAGGCATTTACTGACTGCAGATGTAGGGGAAATAGAGAAGCACTTGCAAGTAGAATAAAAAGAGATCATAGAATCATGGAATCAGCCAGGCTGGAAGAGATCTCCAAGCTCAGCCAGTCCAACCTAGCACCCAGCCCTGGCCATGGCACTAAGTGCCTCATCCAGCCAGGCCTTAAACACCTCCAGCCACAGAGACTCCACCACCTCCCATTGGTGGTGGGCAGCCCATTCCAATGCCAATCACTCTCTCTGCCAACAACTTCCTCCTCACATCCAGCCTAGACCTTCCCCAGCACAACTTCACACTGTGTCTCCTTCTTCTGTTGCTGGTTGCCTGGCAGAAGAGCCCAACCCCACTTGGCTACAGCCTCCCTTCAGGTAGTTGCAGACAGCAATGAGGTCTTTGGATGTGGTGCTTAGGGCTATGGTTTAAGGTGAATCTTGTAAAGCAGGGTTCTAGGTTGGACTTGGTGCTCCTGAGGGGCTTTCCCAACCTGCATGTTTCTGTGACTCTGTGATTCTGTGAAGGATGAAAAAAGGAGTAAGACCTCAGGGAAGAGAAGTGAGATGGTTTGCATCTGAGTGTGAGTGAAGCAGCAGTAACAAAAGAGGCTAGAACTTGGGAAAGTGAAGCTTTGTGCCTGCTTGTAAGGCTGTGGGGGCGTTGAGCAGACTGAGGAAGGAGGAGGCAACATTAGCCATGCTGTTTCTGCCTTGGTCTTCAGGCACAGGCCAACCCAAAAGCCCAGACCTGAAAACTGTGGCAAAGTCTGGTTCCTATCTGATTTCCTAAGCTGAGGAGTGGAGTCTGGACCGATCGTAGGCAGGATGGTGATTTGAGGCTGCATTGCTCTCTGTGCTGAGCAGCACTGTGCTTCCTTCTCCTTGGTTTGATACAAGCAGTGCCCTCCTGCTGGGCTGCCATGATCACAGAGATGAAATGGCAGGGATGCTTGACTTATCTGGGTTACATAAAGATCTTTCTCTGAAGCAGCTCACCCACTGCCTTCAGAAATCAGCTACCCTGGTGCCTTAGGAAGGAACCCAGAGGTACACTCCAACCTAGAGTCTATCACAACAGGTGGAAAAAGAAGACCATAGGAGCCCTCGTCCAGGGCTATAAATGCCAAAGTTGTGTTTTTCAGGTCACGTGGAGCTGAGATAGGAGAGCAAGGGGCTGAGGGGTTGTGCAGGCTTTCCTTGCCTTGCCCAGGCTCTGCAGCGTCCCAGCCCTGAATTCATCTCAGTGGAGCAGTGAGATTCCATCTTCTGCCTGGCTGCACCGGCAGGCTTTTGTCAGCGAATCTGGTGCTGTTCAAACCTGCCTCGGGGATGAGGAACCAAGAGAGCTGAGTGGAAGTGGCAGGAAGGCTGCTGCTGAGAAGCAAAGTTTCTCTTGCTGGGGCTGCTGAGTGGGCAGTTACACTAATGCAGGATGCCAGCTGTGTTTCCCTTCTCTAAAAGGTCGTGTTTGCCAAACATGGCACAGGCAAGAGAGGTCTGGGGTTAAAGTAGAAGTAATTAAACCTTCCCTGTGCCTGTGCTGTCCACTCGGTGCTTTCCACACGCAGGTGCCCTGTGGCACACAGTGATATGTGCCCAAAGAAGGGGAGCAAGGCTGGTGAGGGGCCTGAAGCACAGCCCTGTGAGGAGAGGCTGAGGGAGCTGGGGGTGTGCAGCCTGCAGCAGAGGAGGCTCAGGGAAGAGCTCATTGCTGTCTGCAGCTACCTGAAGGGAGGCTGTAGCCAGGGTGGGGTTGGGCTCTGCTGCCAGGCAAGCAGCAAGAGAAGAAGGGGACACAGACTGAAGTTGTGCCAGGGGAGGTCTGGGATGGATGTGAGGAGGAAGTTGTTGTCAGAGAGAGTGATTGGCATTGGAATGGGCTGCCCAGGGAGGTGGTGGAGTCGCCGTCCCTGGAGACGTTCAAGACAAGACTGGATGAGGCTCTTAGTGCCATGGTCTGGTTGATTGCATAGGGCTGGGTGCTAGGTTGGATTGGATGATCTTGGAGGTCTCTTCCAGCCTGGTTGATTCTATGATTCTAAGAAAGAAGAGTGAGCTGGACAAGTGTCATTCTAAGATGTCACCCTGACACTTGGGAGCTACAAGAAGCATGACAGCTACACCATCCAGCAGAGCCAGCCTTGCACCATAAACCCAACTTCTCACACAGTGGGAGTGCCTGAGCTGTTGCAGGTCACCCTCTGGGAGTCACCTGCTTATCTCCATGAAGAAGTGGAGATGCCAGTCCTCAGCTGGCTGAAGTCAGCCGTGGGAGCCTGCAAGCAGCCAGCCAAGCCCTTTGCACCATCAGGACAGCTTAGCCACCGTAGCACAGTCATGTAGCAGACAACATCACACCACAGCAGGGTGGGAGTTACACAGCACCTGGGGATCACGTTTAGACTCCAAGCCCAAAAAGGAGGCCCTGGCATTGCTGTGTTGGGCCCTGTGAGGCCTGAGGCATTTGCTAGCCTTATTACATTTTCTGCCTGCTTAATATATCTCTCAATGAAAGCAAGCAGTGCTGAGAAGATGTTACCTGCTTCAGCCTGTGCTGCAGGACGTTAGGTTTAATTGATTCCCAAGATATTCACCGTGCTGTGCTGTCAAATCTGTTTTACAGATGTGTGTGCTGTGCCAGCCCTTTTATGAAACAAGTAATATATTCTGGGATGGGTAATGAGCTTGGCTAATTATCATTAATTCCTCCTGGGTAAAAGCAGCGTGAGAAGATGGCTTGGTGCCACTGCTCTGCAAGGTGCTACGTGAACTCAGACAAAATCAGAAGCCTGTTCCTATATTTGTCTGTGCTGGGCGAGACTGTCTGAGAAGGCTGCAGCTCAGCTGGCAGGGGATGATTTGCCAAGCTCAAGTTCCAAGTTTCCTGCCTCTCTGGCAAGAGAGACTTTTGCTTTCCCATTGTTTTCAGCAGGTGCCCAGAAACCATTGCCTCCAAATCTCCCCTAGACCTCAACTGGAAAGCCAATTGGAAGTGTGTCTTGTGCTAACATAAATTCCCAGGGACTCAAATGTAGTTGATAGAACCAAGAACAATTTCTAGGATGCCCTTCCCTCTTCCCCCTTCTTTCCCAAAAGAAAAGGAATTAGATGGAGAGAGGAAAGGTAAAACAGAGCCAAGTAAATAATCTCACTGCGATTTGGAAGTTAAAAGAGGGAAAGTTTAACAAGAAATAAAAGGTATATGAGGCAGGGAAGTTACAAAGGTGTAGGGAAGGGAAAACAAGGTACAAAGCAGGTAAATATACAACCAGATTTGATGGCAATGGGTTTTGACCACCTCGTGGTGATGATGGCCACGTGGTAAGACAAAGCACAGCAGGAAGCAGGAATGGTGATGCTGGCAGGCAGGCAGGGAGCAGAGAGTGAGAGCATCAACTCTCCTTGCTTTTATGGATCTTTAGACAGGAAGGGGGAGTGGACTGACCACCATCACCTGGTAGTGTTCAGACCCACCCCTGGGGAGGGGGTCAAGGCCACCTAGGGTCAGGTTCAAGATCACTCCCCCCGCCCAGGAGGGTATAACCCTTTACAAAGTGATTCTTTGGCTCTTGGATGTCAGAAATCTCCAAAGCCTGAGAAGATGCCATCAGGCATTAGCAAGTCTGTCTCAGGCATTCCTCTCATTGAGTTCTGACCAGCCCATTCACCATATGTTCTGAGTGGCCTCAGGGAGTGCTGGAATGAGCTCAAATGAAAAGGCACTTCAGGCACTGCAAATTTGGCAATCCGTTCTTAGTGGGGTTTGTGGTGGTGGTGGTGGTTTTCTTTTCCTCTGAGCAGAGAGAGAATAGAGGAGAAGCTGAAATGTCTTAAGACAGAGGGAACACAGATCCTTGCAGGCTCAGAGCCTGAACTCCTAGAGGTCTCTTCCAACCTGGTTAATTCTGTGATTCTTAGCAGAGAGGTTGGAGCTCAATGATCTCTGGAGATCCTTCCCACCCCCAAAAGTTCTGTGACACTGTGCTTTTGTGAAACATGAGAGATGTTTTCCACAGCAGGTGAAATCTCTTTGTGACAATGATTGAGCCAGTTGCCATGGGCCACAAAAGTCAGATACAGGAAGATCTAAGCTGATTTAGTAGCCTTTCTTTCTGATCCGCTTGCAGGCGATTTGCATTCATGGTGCAACTTCCAATCAAACAGAATGCAAAGACACTAGAAACCTTCCCTGCCTGATTGCATGACCAGCAGGGAAAAACTGCTTCATTTATCATGCAAGAGCAGCTTTAAAAACTGAGAGAGATGGTGAGATATGATACTTTAGGTCAGCAAGTAAAGAGCAGCGATTCCAGTTGGAACTGTAGGGGTGATGCTGGGATGATACACAACTAAATTAACCTAGTTGGAGTTTGGCCAGGACGTTGGGATTCACACCTTAGACTTTGCATGGGACTTTCAGTTATTAAAAGTGGCTAGAAAAGAATCCTCACCCATGAAATATGATGTGAAATAGCTCCATTCCCTTTCTTCCCATCCCACAGCCAGGGAGGTTGCTCACTGGCCAGGGGCAGGCAAGCAGATCTCTATGATTTACTGAGTAATGTTTTTCCTCACAGAGGTCTTCCACTCTCTAATGTCTATCCTTGCTCTCCTTACCTTACTTCTGCTGGGGTGTTTTTGTCAGTGTCATTACAAGAGCTCCTGAGCTTGTACCTATCAACAACAACTCTGCTCCATCAACACCAATCAATGTGCCACGCAGGACGGAGGGGAAAAATCCAAATCTTAAAGTGTTCAGCCTCTATTTCACTCCAGCATCAGTTCTGATCTTTAGCAGTGTGTTTTGTCTCTCATATGGGGGCTTCATCTGTGCCTGCTACTGGCCAACAAAGTTCAGGCCTCCTTGCAGCACTTGAAGCTCAGGAACAGGCTCAAGAGAGGAGTAAGCCTGGAAGGAAGACAGGGTGGTAAGTGGGACCATCATGCTGCTGCTGTTCAGCCTCTATTTCACTCCAGCATCAGTTCTGATCTTTAGCAGTGTGTTTTGTCTCTCATATGGGGGCTTCATCTGTGCCTGCTACTGGCCAACAAAGTTCAGGCCTCCTTGCAGCACTTGAAGCTCAGGAACAGGCTCAAGAGAGGAGTAAGCCTGGAAAGAAGACAGGGTGGTAAGTGGGACCATCATGCTGCTGCTGTTCAGCCTCTATTTCACTCCAGCATCAGTTCTGATCTTTAGCAGTGTGTTTTGTCTCTCATATGGGGGCTTCATCTGTGCCTGCTACTGGCCAATATAGTTCAGGCCTCCCTGCAACACTTGAAGCTCAGGAACAGGCTCAAAAGAACTGGAGGTGAGGAGGAAGTTGTTGAGCAGGAGAGTGGTGAGAGGCTGGAATGGGTTGCCCAGGGAGGTGGTTGAGGCTCTGTCCCAGGAGGTGTTTAAGGCCAGGCTGGAGGGGGCTCTGGGCAGCTTGCTCTAGGGTAGGGTGTCCCTGGGCATGGCAGGGGTGTTGGAAATAGATGATCCTTGTGGTCCCTTCCAACCCTGACTGGTTCTATGATTCTAAGAGAGGAGTAAGCCTGGGAGGAATACAGGGTAGTGAGTGGACCCATCGGGCTGTCGTGCTGCTGCAATTCAGGCTGCTAAGCAGACTCTGGCCCTTTTCCCCATCACTTGTAAGTCACTGAAATTTAGCAGCTGAAACTGAAATTTCCCAGGTTTGCCCTCTTGCCCAAAGGTGAGAGCTTTCAGAGATGTTCTTGCCACTGTGTAAAAGTGGTTCATCCCTAGTCTCTCATTTCTCCTTCCCCCTGACCCCAACAAAAGAACATGTAGAAACTATTGCCGCTCTGAGTATTTGCTGTTGCTTTCTGAACAGCACAAGAGCCAAACCAGCAGGGGGTTATAAAGTTTATATTTAGCATAAAAGCATCTAGCTGAAAAATGCCTTTGAGTGCTTGAGTGGAAGCTGAGCTTGATTTGACCGAGTTTTGACCTTCGGAAAGTTCCCTGCATAAGCAAAGATCCATTCTGCATGGATGTGTTCGCTGGCCTGAGCCTGCCTGGAGAAGGAGTACAGGCACCTGTGGTTAGCTTACATCCTTATCCTACTACAGCTTCTTCAGGGGCTTCAATTATGCAACAGGAGTGGGAGCACTCAGCTCAGTGGTGCTTCTCACACGCCTGTGACTGGAAGTGTGCGCTTAGTGCTTGCAATCTGAGGGCTCTCTGGTGTCTTCAGGAATAGCCTCAATGCTTCAGGAGGTTAAAGTGGCTTCTGGGCATTTTGTGCTGGTCCAATGCTTGTCTGCCTCACTGGCCAAGTGTAAGTCAGGTCCTAGGGTCCCTAGGGTCAGCTTCAGCCCAGACATCAGTGGGTAGGACCACGGTGATGAGGCAGGAATAACTTCAATGCTTCAGGAGGTTAAAATGGCTTCTGAGCATTCTGTGCTGGTCCAATGCTTGTCTGCCTCACTGGCCAAGTGAAAGTCAGGTCCTAGGGTCCCTAGGGTCAACTTCAGCCCAGACATCAGTGGGTAGGACCACAGTGATGAGGCAGGAATAACCTCAATGCTTCAGGAGGTTAAAATGGCTTCTGGGCATTTTGTGCTGGTCCAATGCTTGTCTGCCTCACTGGCCAAGTGAAAGTCAGGTCCTAGGGTCCCTAGGGTCAGCTTCAGCCCAGACATCAGTGGGAGGACCATGGCGATGAGGCAGGAATAGCCTAAGTGCTTAAGGAGGTTAAAGTGGCTTCTGAGCATTCTGTGTTGGTCCAATGCTTGTCTGCCTCACTGGCTAAGTGAAAGTCAGGTCCTAGGGTCCCTAGGGTCAGCTTTAGCCCAGACATCATTGTGTAGGTCCATGGTGATGAGGCAGGCTCACGGTCAAGCTGGGGTGTCAGTCATTCTGCAGGTCAGAGTCCAAAGGGGGAGTGTGTGGCAGAGATGGGGAACTGCAGTCTTGCTGCAGCAGAGGCTGACTGCTCTGGGCTGGGCTGAAAAGGGGGAACGGTGAAGGGGGTATTTGTGGGGGTCCCAGGTGAGCTTAGCCAAGCTGTTAAGGTGCTCTAATGGCCCCATCGAGGCTTGCAGAGAGCCTGGGGAATCTTCACAGCACACCTAGAGATATTTAAGAGTTGGCCTGGGGAATGCCTAGGTGAACCTTACCTGTCTTTGCAAACGGCCCTGCTTCCAGCAGGGAGCTGCAGTAGAGACCTTCAGCCTTCCCTCCTAGCCTCGGTTATCTTGTGGTTCTACAAGCCTGATGGGTTTTCTTCTCTGTTAGCAGTTGTATGGGTCTGATTTAAGCTTCCCAGAGACTCAAATACCTAACAGAACAGTACATTAATAGGATGCTTCCCCCTCTTCCCCTTTTGGAAAGAAAGGAATTAGATGTAGAGAAGAAAATGGAGTAAAACACCCAAAGAACAGTCCTGCTTCAGCCTGGATGTTAAAGCTTTAACAATAAATAAAAGGTAATTAAGGTAAGAGGAGGCACAAAGAGGTATAGAGAAGGGAAAGAAGATACAAAAATATGTGTACAACCAGATTGCTGGCAATGGATGGAAGCAGATTCTGGAAGTGGTGGTCCCACCGTGTGGTGGGGTGGCCATGTGGCAGAACAGCAGTAGCAGGAACAAGGGCAGTGCTATCAGGCAAGCAGGGAGGGCAAAGAGAGAAAGAAATAAGAAGTTCCTGTGTTTTTATAGCAGGTCTAGACAGGAGGTGGGAGTGCTAACCACTGCACCTGGGGTCAAGCTCAGACCACCCCCAGGGAGGTGTCAGGAGGACCTGGGGTCAGGTTCAGACCACTCCCAGGAGGGTTAACCCCTTACAGCACTGCACACAGGTATCCTGTCACTATGGATGTCACTTAGACTCTGAACTGTGTGTGGCAGAACAGCAAGCAGGTACCACACAGCAGAGGTGATGCACACCTCCAGCCCTACAGGTGCTGCAGACTGTTGTGCACACACTTCATGTTCCACCAGGAGCAATCAGTGGAGGTCCTCAGTCAAACGCTGTTCAGCACATGGTGTGGCTGTTTAGAGGACCATAAGGCCAGGGAAGACTTGCATTTATGGTCCAGTCATGCTCCAAGGGAGGTCAGCTAGCTCTCCAGGCCACTGCCTCAGAGAGTCTGGATGGCACACTGCGTGCCCTGGCCTTGATTCAGCAGAGCGCTTTGGAATGTGTGTCTTGCTGAACCCGAGCTCATGCCTCTAGCTGAAGTTGCTTCGTGGTTCCCACTGAAATACCTCAATGAAAGCATGATTAAACCTCTGTTCAGCTGGTCATCCCTTGAGCTGAGGAGAAAAATTACTGCCCTGCTGCTGCCAATGAAAAAGTGACAGTGAGAGATGCAAGGGAGGAGTCCTGCGATGGGGCTGGATATAGAAGTGCAGAAGCCAAAAGTGGGTCCATGCTTTCCATGTACATCTTTAGGCTTAGACAAAAATATTCACTATGTAATATCAGGAGTAGAACATGGATTGAATGAATGTTTCCAAATATCTGAGGGCTGGGGGTCAGGAGGAGGGGGGACAGGCTCTGCTCACTGCTCCCTGGGATAGGACAAGGAGCAATGGATGGAAGCTGCAGCACAGGGGGTTCCAGCGAAACACAAGAGGCAATTTATTGACTGTAAGGGTCCCAGAGCACTGGCACAGGCTGCCCAGAGAGGCTGTGGGTTCTCCTTCTCTGGAGCCTTTCCAGGCCTGCCTGTATGCATTCCTGTGTGTCCTGAGCTAGGTTGTATGGTCCTGCTCTGGTAGGGGAGTTGGACTGGATGACCTCTTTGGTTCCCTTCCAAGCTCTGACACCCTGTGAGCCTGTGAAAGATTTTCTAAGGTATATGACCTAAAAGGATAGTTTATGCCTCATGCTAATGGTGGTATTTTCTGCTTGATGAATATGCAGATGTGTCATTTCAATGGGCTTTGGTAAAGTGGATTATGTAGTATTTGTGTCAGAGCCTGGTTTCTTCTGCAGGTGTATTTTTTAAGTCTCTCTGGTGACTACCAGCATGTGTCTAAAAGAAGAAATTTCTGCCTTTAGATCCTTCATATTTTTGAGTTCTGGAGTCGTGGTACTGCCTTTGGCTCATCAAAATCTGGAGCCCTTTTAGAAACTGTGGGAATGTTTCTAAATTTGATTGTTGACTCTGCTGAAGAGAAGAGAAATGGAGAGAATAAACTTCCTTTTAAAGTGCCAGTGCAAAAGCACTTCAGGGCTTAGGAGGCAAAGCCTATTTACAGTCTGAGCACTTGTGCTCTTAAGTTCATGCAGCACTTCTCAAAAACAAAAATTAAACACTTCTGTGTAATTTGGGCACTGCAGAAAAGCCTCTTTAATTTCCCTGATTTCTCCCTGACATCAACACCAACCATAAAGTGATTTGGTACCTAGATGAAAGCAGAGCTAGTCATATGAGGAGCAAAGAAATGTGATTCAGAGGTGACTCCAATGATTTAATGGTGTTTAATTTGGGAGGCAGTACCCATCTTTGGTTTCAGTGGAATTAAATGCTTTGGTTCCATAGTAAATACATCCCATTTAGTGTTGCTCTCAGCTAAATACTCTTCCCCTTGAAACCAGTGGAGCTGCTTTCAGCTAAATACTCATCCCCTTGAAAGCAGTGGAGCTGCATCTAATGTACACAGTGCAGCAGAACCCAGAATCCATGTGGGCTGTCCTGCACACTCTTGGAAAATGTAAGGTGTTCCTCTGTGAGCATTGGAAGGAGACAGTGAACCACCCTCATGGTGCCCCAGAGTACCAACATTTTGTTTGAAATTGGGTGGGTTTGGAAAATACTTGTTAGGAGAGGTTCAGACAGGTGCTGATCCCATCCTGTCTGGAGCAACTGGGCAGCCCTCTGAAGAGGGCACCGTTGCCAGGCCCTTGGTTGCACACAGTTATTGCAGTGGCTGACAGGGCGACAGAGCTTTCCTTTATGCTCAGGGTCTCGGTGGCACAGCAGTCTGTGGGGCAGAAGGGAGCGGATTCTTTCACAGAGCCTCTGCAGCCTGCTGTGGCTGGATTGCAGACAGGCTTTGAGGAGTCGGAAGCTCAGGGCTGGCTGGCTCTGGTGCATCTTTGTGCCCTCAGCTCCCCGAGAGCTCCTCTGGAAACTCTGCAACACCCAGCTGCCCCTGTCCCTTTTTCCCACTAAGGTGCTTGGAATCCAGGCTTTGTGCCAGCTGGGACTCTGGGATGCACAGGAGAACGCCGAGCAATAGGCAGCGAGGGCACAACGGCGGCTGCCAGGTGCTAGTTGCTCCACAGTGCACAAGCGATGTCTGTTGGCTGCGACACCCTCCTCAGCCCCTCAGCCTCCGCAGAAGCAGCCGGGCAGCCGCAAGGGTCACAGGAGCGGTTCGTGCCCTGTGTGCAGCACAGTTGCGTGCTCTTACAGAAGGAGGGATGAGAGCTTCGGCTGCGCCAGCCTAAAGCCCTGCTCCATCAGCGAGAGCCCCCCGGCAGCCTGAGCGCCCCGGGCGGGGGATGAGCAGAGCGTGCGGCGCTAGCGTTAACCCGAACTCGGTCCGGTAAAAGCCAATGACAAAGCGAACCGTTGCGTTTTGTTCACAGTGACGATCCCAGCGGGTCGACAAGCAAGAGAGACGGGTGTGAAACAGAGGATCCAGAGGCGGCCGGCAGCCAGAGTGGCCAGGAGGGCAGGTCCGGCACCCTGACGCTCAAAGGGCAGCCCGCGGAGCTGGGAGAAGAGCAGGCGGCCGGGGGGCCCCCTCTGGTGCAGAAGGCGAGCCTCCACCACACGGGCTCCCCCGTCCGAGTGCAGCGCAGCAAGGGGACGGCCTCGTGTTCCCATGCGGCTGCCTCCGACTATGAGCTCTCCCTTGACCTAAAGAATAAACAGGTACAGAGGCTTCCTCCTCAGGCTGCGGGAGAAGGGGACGGGACGGGCGGGGCTGCGGCCGAAGTGTGTCGGGCATCCATTTAAACAAGCCCTGTGCGGAGAGGCTGAGGGAGCTGGGGGGGTGCAGCCTGCAGAAGAGGAGGCTCAGGGCAGAGCTCATTGCTGCCTGCAGCTACCTGCAGGGAGGCTGTAGCCAGGTGGGGTTGGGCTCTGCTGCCAGGCAGCCAGCAACAGAACAAGGGGACACAGCCTGAAGCTGTGCCAGGGCAGGTTGTGGGTGGATGTTCTGAGGAAGTTGTTGTCAGAGAGAGTGATTGGCATTGGAATGGGCTGCCCAGGGAGGTGGTGGAGTCACCATCTGTTGAGGTGTTCAAGCAAAGCCTGGATGAGGCACTTAGTGCCATGGTCTGGTTGATTGGACAAGGATGGGTGCTAGGTTGGACTGGATGAGCTTGGAGGTCTATTCCAACCTGGTGATTCTATGATTCTGTGATTCACAGCAAGAGTGATTGGCATTGGAATGGGCTGCCCAGGGAGGTGGTGGAATTGCCATCCCTGGAGGTGTTCAAACAAAGCCTGGATGAGGCACTCAGTGCCATAGTCTAGTTGACTGGACAGGGCTGGGTGCTAGGTTGGACTGGATGGGCTTGGAGGTCTCTTCCAACCTGGTTGATTCTGTGATTCTGTTCTATTCAGTGAGTGTCCTCCATGGTGTCTACCATGACGTTTGTGTATTCCTCCCATTACTGCTTTCCATCCAGTGCTGGGTGCTGAAGAGACAGACAGATTTACCAGACTGAGAGAAAATAATGCAGTGCTTGAAGTTGTGAGTCTTGCTCCTGTGCTTGAGGCTACAGCCCAGCTCCAGAGCAGAAGTGTGCCCATCTAGCAGAAGTGTGCCCATCTCCAGCTTCATCTCCTGCTGGGCTCGCAGAATGGGCTAGCAGGGCAGGGGCTAATAGCTGCTGCCCCCTGCACTCAAAGGCAGTGGAGTGGAAATGTGCCCCCTGCCCTGTGTCTCTGCAGGCTGCAGCCCAGGAGAGCTGCTGTGCAAGACCAAACCTATGGAATCCTTTGTGATTTTTCCCTGGGATGGCAGCTCAACCAGAGGCTGTTTGATAGGCAGACCCTGCGGCATGGGGGATGAGGAGGACAAGCAAACACTAGTGACACTGTCCAGATGACATTCAGTGGGAGAACTGAGTGGGAGCTGTGCTACTGCAGATAAAGGGTCTCAACTAATGAGATTCGTACAGAGGAAGCTGCTGCTTCTGGGACATCTCTCCGCCGCTTCCCTCAGGGCATTGCTGCTCTCCCTAACCATACATGTCAGATCAATAGCCCAATAAATTCCTGAGCAGAAAAGAGACCTTGGCTCCTTAGCTCTGCCTTTCTCAAAATCCTGCATTCTCAGTCTGTACAGAATTCTTGCTTCACACCAGGGAAAGAAGCGAGAGCAACTAATTAACTGGCTTCACGTATTCTCAGGGTGGGCCAGATCTTGCCTGCTCTATATGGGCTTAGCTTCCTCAACGTCCTCATGCTGCTCTGATTTGTCCTGGGGAGTGCCTGTCCTGTGTTATTTTAGGTGTAGGGTCATGCTGTCCTATCATTGTTCTTGCAGCACAGGCCAGACCTGCCCCGGGTGCATGTGAGACACAGAGACACGTTAGCTGCTCATTCATTAGCTTCTGGTGCCCCACAGCACTTAGCCTATCTCCGAGGTGAAAGCACTGTTCTCACAGCAGAGTGGTCTCACAGTGTGTGTGCTCCTCCAGCCTGATGCGTGTCATAGAATCATAGAATCAGCCAGGGTTGGAAGGGCCCACAAGGATCATCTAGTTCCAGCCCCTCTGCCATGGGCAGGGACACCCTACCCTAGATCAGGCTGTCTAGAACCTCATCCAGCCTGGCCTTAAACACCTCCAGGCATGGAGTAAGCCCATTCCAGGCTCTCACCACTCTCATGCTGAAGAACTTCCTCCTCACATCCAGTCTGAACCTACCCATCTCCATCTTTGCTCCATTCCCCCTAGTCCTGTCACTCCCTGAGAGCCTCAAAAGTCCTCAGTGGATCACCTCCATACCTGCAAGGGCAGAATTTCAGGGAGTTAACTCTTGCACTCTAGCAGGTGTTTTTGTAGGTATTCCTAACAATTTACTTGTCAGGTGAGTTCTCTTGACTAGGAATGAGGGTGATAAGGTTCTTAGAGCACTGTCCCAGTAGCACAAATTGAAAGACAGTAGTGGAAAAGTAAGCAAAACAGATGGGAAGAAGCATCTTTAGCCTCACAGTGCCAGCTGAAGTCACATCTACCTTTTGGGAGAGGGGACTGAGTGCTGTTAAGGAGGAAAGATGCATACAACTGTCTTCAGCAGGGCTTGATCTGCCAGTCATTGTCCTTCAGCTTCCTCCTAGTTGAGGAGCATGCTTCCATCTGTACCTACTCTTCTGCTGTGCAGCAGGGTGGGACTAATGACAAGGTTTTGTAATGACAGGAGGAGAGGTAATGGGTTTAAACTGGCAGAGGGGAGATTTAGACTGGATGTTAGGGGAAGTTCTTTACAGTGAGGGTGGTGAGACACTGGGATGGGTTTCCCAGGGAGGTGTTTCAGGCCAGATTAGATGAGGCCTTGAGCAACCTGCTCTAGTGGGAGATGTCCCTGCCTATGGCGGGGAGTTGGAGCTGGGTGATCCTTGAGGTCCTTTCCAACCTAAACCATTCTATGCTTCTATAAATGTTCCATTAATGGCCTTTTGTAGCAAAGCCCTTCCCATGTCAAAGGCTGGTGGGAGGGAGAGGTGTTACGAGTGGGTGAGAGAGACCTTGTACCCTCTTCTTGTCACTGGTTACAATGCATGCAGTGACTGGAGCGTCTCTCACTGAGCATGATTCCCTTCTCGCTGCCATGGTGGCACACCACCATGCTCAGTGACAACCTGGGTGGAAAACCAGTGCTGAGAATAAGATCAGGCTTAGAGATTTCTGCCCTGTGGGGCAACAAAGCCATGGGATGTGCACCTCAAATGTTTGACAGTGTCCAAGCCTGGCACTTTGGCTTGCTGACCTCGTTAAAGCTCCCTTCATGGGCAGTCCCCCACGGCAATGGATATTTCCCAGCCATTTCTAATTCAGCCACAAGGCCTGAATTGCTCACACTGAGTGTTCCTATTGAGGCCCAGAAATGTATTAAGCTAATTATTCTTTTAAATCCACCCCACCCCCCTCCTCCTGCTTTTGCCTTCCTTTGGCGCTGGCTGTTGGATCATTCCCCAGAGAAGAGTAGCTTTAAGTAGGCAATTACTTGTGATTCATAGGGTTTATTAGGAGTGAGAGAAGGCCAATCATGTCTGGCCTTTCTCTGCTCTCAGATGGGGAGAAAAGGCTCCTCCAGCAAGCCAGACATACATCTCCATTACCTGTGACTGCTGTGGTGCTAATGGACACCCTTTCCTCCTCTTGAGAGGAGAAAACAGGCCACAGCTGTGTGGAATTCTTCACTCCTATAGAGCGTCAGTTGTCTCGACCCGATAGCAAATGTGAATGCCTCAGATAGCAGTGAACAGTAAGTGGCTGGGTTACATCAAGGAGAGAGAGGCAGGCAGGAGCTCAGAATCACAGAATCGTTTCAGTTGGAAAAGACCATTAAGATCATCGAGTCCAATGTACCAAGCAAGGGCAGGGAGGGCACTTCTTTATGGGCATGCTGCTTCTGGTGTTGCCAGCCTCCTCAAACATCCTTTTGACCAGTCCTTAATCCTTGTTATCCCAGTAGGACTCCTCTTGCTTTGAACAGGGCTGGATGGCAGTGGGTTGCATGCAGAATGTGTCCTTGCACACTTGGTATGAGCTGGAGAGCAGAATGGGTTGGAAGTCCTTGCGCTTTACGTCTTGTTCTGCCTGTGATGGTTTGGTCCTTCTGCTTTCGTCTTGTTCTGTCTGTGATGGTTTGGGTGTTCTCCCCCCCCACTTGAGAAAATCACCCAGATTAGACTTAGCCAAGCTGGAAGTTAAGGAATGAAGCTTTGTACTTACAGCTTAGCACAGTACACAAGCAGGTATTTACAATATATATACAGAAATATGCAAGTTAAAAAGTAACACAGAAACACAACAGCCTGCCCAGAAACCTGAGTCCCCAGGAGGGGCTCCCAGCCACCCTTCCACCTTCTCCCCACCCCTCTACCTTACCCCAGACTTTGCCTTACGTTTCAAGGTGAGTTGGGAGGGTCAGCCAGGAGGGTTAGGAAGCAGATGGATTAGTTACACAGACAGCAGGTTAGGTTAGAGAGAAGTGCAGCCCCAAAGACAGAGAGCAAACAACTGCCTCATCTATATTTATGTTCTAGTTCTTATCCATCTCAGCAAGCCTCTGAGTGCAGCAGCCATCACCATTGTTTCCTTTTCACAGCCTAGCATCTAATTCTTCTCACCAAAACATTCTACCTATCTTTCAACAAGCACACTGCCCCTTAATGCCTCAGCCCTGTGGGATGATGGAGATAATGGACTGCAAAAAGCTGCTGATGTTTTGTCAAGCTCCTGACAGCTTTCCCTGTGCCTTCTGACTTAGAAGGATCTCTCCTCTTAGTAAATATTTCAAAGTCAGGCTCTTGGGGAACTGCCCTTGCATGAAACCAACTGGCCATGCACTTCAGAGAAGCAACAGCTCCTTGTCTCAGCCTCTAATAAGATCAGAGCATATGAATTTGGTGTTTTCAGAATGGCTGTCACCTCCTTGGAAACCTCAAATTACAGGCTCTTGCTTCTGCCTTGTTTTGCATTTCTACTATTATTATTCTTCCCTCAGATAGCTGTGCCTATCCCCCCTCCCATTTGTTCCTCTTCCCCTCCCAACACACTTAGCTCTACGTTTGCATTAACCACACCATTACATTAAATGCTTGCAGTCAGTTGTCAGTAATAACTGTCTGAGTTGGGCCTGTGCAGGTTATTGCTGAGTTCCTCTTTACCTGCCTGAGTTTTCCTCCTGAAGGGAAAGACCCAAGGGCTAGAGCTCAGATGCTTTCCAGGGAAGACAAGTTTGAAGGCATGCAGCAAGTAGTATTTAAGAGGGTGGTGGTATTTGAGAGGGTGATTTTAGGAATAAGGAATGAAGAACTCCAGCAAAACTCTTCTGCTTGCAACCAGAATCTGTTTTTGCCCCCATATTCCTCTTTCCCAGCAGCTCAAACTCTGTGATAAGCAGAGACTTTGTGCATCCAAAAGATCTGCTGATAACTGAACCTGAATTCCGTGGTCATCATATGGGTGATTTTTAGCACCAGCTCTACAGATGCTCTACAGGGCAGCAGAGCCAATACTAGGCCAATGCTTTTTCAATCAGGAGCAAGCAGAACTCTGAGCCAGCTGCATTCACACCTAGGGTGGCCACCCCCACTGCTAAGCAGGTAGCCAGCAGTTCTCAGTGTTGGGCTTTGGGGCTTGCTTTGGGCAGATGTGAGTTGCAGAGCAAGGCAAACAGAAACCAGAAGCCTAACTTTCGTTTGAGCACAAAGCAAAGGGCCCCTACTTCATTTGCAGAGATGGAAATCTGAAGGGATGTGCCACAGAACCACAGAATTAACCAGGTTGGAAAAGGCCTTTGAGATCATTCAGTTCAAGGCCTACCCTTGCTCCCTTCCAGAAATGATAGAATCATAGAATCAATCAGCTTGGAAGAGACCTCCAAGCTCAGCCAGTCCAACCTAGCACCCAGCCCTATGCAATCAACCAGACCATGGCACTAAGTGCCCCAGCCAGGCTTGGCTTCAACACCTCCAGGCACGGTGACTCCACCACCTCCCTGGGCAGCCCATTCCAATGCCAATCACTCTCTCTGCCAACAACTTCCTCAGAACATCCAGCCTAGACCTGCCCTGGCACAACTTCACACTGTGTTCCCTTCTTCTGTTGCTGGTTGCCTGGCAGAAGAGACCAACCCCACCTGGCTATAGCCTCCCTTCAGGTAGTTGTAGACAGCAATGAGGTCTGCCCTGAGCCTCCTCTGCTGCAGGCTGCACACCCCCAGCTCCCTCAGCCTCTCCTCACAGGGCTGTGCTCCAGGCCCCTCAACAGCTTTGTCACCCTTCTCTCAACACCTTCCAGCTCCTCAACATCTCTCTTGAATTGAGGAGCCCAGAACTGGACACAGCACTCAAGGTGTGGCCTGAGCAGTGCTGAGCACAGGGGCAGAAGAACCTCCCTTGTCCTGCTGGCCACACTGTTCCTGAGCCAGCCCAGGATGCCATTGGCTCTCCTGCCCACCTGGGCACACTGCTGCCTCATCTTCAGCTACTCTGTACCAGCACCCCCAGGTCCTTTTCTTCCTGCCTGCTCTCAGCCACTCTGCCCCCAGCTTGCAGCACTACTTGGGGTTGCTGTGGCCAAAGCGTAGAACCCTACACTTATCCCTGAAGTCAAGGGCACAGCAGGGCAGGAGAAAGCCAACTCAGTGTTGCAGGTTCTCCTGCCGTTCCCTGCAGACGGCTTGGTGTGTGCTGGCAGAGGGCAGCGAGAACTGAGCCAGCAAACCCAGCGCCTCTCTGTGTCTGTGTCTTTCAGATCGAAATGCTAGAGCACAAGTACGGTGGCCACCTGGTGTCTCGGCGGGCAGCCTGCACCATTCAGACTGCCTTCAGGCAGTACCAGCTCAGCAAGAACTTTGAGAAGATCCGCAACTCGCTGCTGGAGAGCCGCATGCCGCGCCGCATCTCCCTCAGGAAGGTCCGCGTCCAGAACTCGGAGAGCTTCTCTGCCGAGAAGGCCCTGGTGGAGGGCTACAACTTCGTGGGCATCCCGTTGGTGAGGTCCCCCTCATTGCCAGCCACCATCAGCGGGGCTCTTACTGAGCTGGAGGACTCCTTCACGGAACAAGTTCAGTCTCTGGCTAAGTCTATCGATGATGCCCTCAGCACCTGGAGCCTGAAGACCATGTGCTCGCTGCAAGACGGAGGCTCATATCAGATCAGGGAGACCTTCAGTGCTAGCTCAGTGCAGCCAAACCAAGACTTAGAAGCTGAGCTGCAGGACAAGGAGAAGGAGGAAGGGCTCCTGCCAGATACTCTGCCCAAGAGCAGCAGCACTCTCATGATGGCTTTTCGAGATGTCACAGTCCAGATCGACAACAAGAACATCTCTGTCTCGTCGTCTACCTCGGTGTCCATGGCAAACTGCCTCAGCAACAATGCCCAGGCTGAGCTCTCTCAAGCTGCCAAAGCTGAAGAAAGCCCAGGAGAAAGGGAAGGAGAAGCCACTGAACCACCTGCTGCCCCAGAAAGCTTGCCTGAGCCTGGAACTCTCCAGAACAGCCACACTTTCACCGAGGTGGATGTCAGCACTAACGGCACGGGGGACAGCAGCGCTGAGCCTGGGCAGATGGCAGTGCAGAAGCTGCAGCTTGACTCTAGCAATGAGACAGGGCAAAACAAAGGCTCTGAGTCTGAGAATGCAGACAATTCAGAGCAGCTGAGCAGCAGCAGCACCTCCACTTCAGCCAAGTCAGCCTCTGAGGTGTCCTCCAAAGAAGCACTGCAGGCCATGATCCTCAGCCTCCCCCGGTACCACTGCGAGAACCCAGCTAGCTGCAAGTCCCCCACCCTTTCCACAGACACCATGAGGAAACGCCTCTACCGCATCGGCCTCAACCTCTTCAATATGTGAGTCTTCCTCTCTCGTGCTTCGCAGCCTGTTCCGTGCCCTGCAGGAACAGGTGATGGCAGGCTCTTGCTCTGCCTAGATCAGTCTCTTTCATAGCCAAGAGCAGGATGAGCCCATTGCCCCATCCATGAGTAGTGTCCATGCTCTCCTGAATTCTGCACCTAGTCCTAGGGACTGCAGCACTGCCCCATGAAGAGAGGCTGAGGGACCTGGGGCTGCTTAGTCTGGAGAAGAGAAGGCTGAGAGGGGATTGAATAAGTGTTTATAAGCACCTGAGGGCTGGGGGTCAGGACAGGGGGGGACAGGCTCTGCTCACTGCTCCCTGGTATAGGACAAGGAGCAATGGATGGAAGCTGCAGCACAGCAGGTTCCACCTCAACACAAGAGAGAACTTCTTTAGTGTAAGGGTCCCAGAGCACTGGCACAGGCTGCCCAGAGAGGCTGTGGAGTCTCCTTCTCTGGAGCCTTTCAAGGCCTGTCTGGATGCGTTCCTGTGTAACCTGACCCAGATTGTGTGGCTCTGCTCTGGCAGAGGGGTTGGACTCAATGGTCTCTTCGGGTCCTTTCCAACCCCTGACATCCTGTGAGCCTGTGATGAGACTGTAGGTGTGAAAGGAAAAGCAGATGAGCCCAGAAATCATCACCATAAGAGACTACCTTGAGGGATCAGGTGTAGTCTCTTTTGGATTGGCAGAAAGCAGCTGAGCTCCTATAAGGAGCTTTAGATTTATTTGCTCATTGTCTTTCTGGGATGCTTTTCTCCTCTAAGCAAGCCATGAGCAATATTGGGGTTTGCTTCATCATCACATTCTTGTCTCATTCACTCTTGGCTTCCATTTGAGTCCCCTGGTGAAGATGCTGGCCATGGTAATGCACCCACACTAGAAGAATGTTTGTCACACGAGGGCCTTTGGTTAGAGCCAGGGCTAAAGGTTATGCAGTGCTGGACAGACGCTTTGCACAGGCAAGGGTGCGAGGTGTAGGAGCTGTGTGTGTGCACTGCGGAGGCTCTGAACTTCAAGAGGCAGGAACCTGCAAGAGAAGCTTTCAAGGCTGGGCTCAGTGCACGTCCAGGCCTGAAGTGGTGTTGGAGCAGATAGATATGGGATACATACAGAGCCAGAGAAGACTTTGCTAGCTCTGAGATCAGGTTGTGAAGAGGTGGGTCCGTGTGTGGGTATCAGAATCAGACTCTGAGCATACACAGATTTGCTTGATGAGCATGAGGAGGCTGGCAGGAGGGAAGGTAGGCACCAGACACAGGTTGGGGTGGGTTATCATAGAGATAGTTCTAAATCCATACAGATGTTGTGGTGTTTGTGTTGGGACAGATGTACCCCTGGAGTGGGCCATGGAGTCTCTGGCACTGACTGGGTGATATCTACAGCCAGAGCCTTTTCTTCCTTGTTTTGGATAGGGACCTGGTTCTCTCAGAAGCCAGAGGAAAGCTTTATTGTCTCCCCCTTGCCTTTCCTCCTATGAAGGAGTGAAAAGAGAAAGTCACACTCATTGGGGTGGTTGTAGTCAGGAGGAGGTTGCTCTCTTCTCTCAGGTGGCCAGCACCAGAACGAGAGGACACAGCCTCAAGCTACGCCAGGGGAAATTTAGGCTGGAGGTGAGGAGAAAGTTCTTCACTGAGAGAGTCATTGGACACTGGAATGGGCTGCCCGGGGAGGTGGTGGAGTCACCGTCCCTGGGGCTGTTCAAGGCAGGATTGGATGTGGCACTTGGTGCCATGGTCTGGCCTTGAGCTCTGTGGTAAAGGGTTGGACTTGATGATCTGTGAGGTCTCTTCCAACCTTGGTGGTACTGTGATACTGTGTTCTGGTATTCTCAGCTGTGCTTGGCAGGAGTCTCTCCGCCCAATGTGGTTCCTGCGCAGCTGACAGGAGCACTGATGTGAAGATAAAGCAGGAGTGAAAATTCTTTTCCCCAGCCTCTCCTCCTCCCCCAGTCTGCCTGGCACACATTCCTGTGACAGATTAGCAGCACCAGGTCTGTTCTGGGGAAGCAGCTCTGCCATCCTCCTTCATTCAGTGACCTGAGTTCACCGCATCTTGCAGGTCCTGTGGGATAGCAGACTTACTGTGAAGCTCCAAAACATAACTTCTTAGCCAGGGCTGCCCTGCTCCTTTGAAACTAGCTGCTGAAACAGTGTCTGGTAACCTGTGGAGTTCAGTCCTCTTGAGAGAACAGTGGAGGGGGGCACTGACTTGTTAGCTCTGGGGAATGAAGCCTTTTGTGTGTTCTGTGAGTGGGACCTGAGGGACACATGGCTTCCCTTGTGACACCACAGTGCATCTCCATCCAAACGGCTGGGAAGAGCATTTGGATGCTTGTTTGGTCCTTAGCTATTTGGTCCTTGGTTGTTTAGTTTCCCTGACAGTTTCTACAACTACCTGAAGGGACGTTGTGGAGAGGCTGGAGCTGGGCTCTGCTCACAGGTAGCTGGAGGCAGAACAAGGGGGAATGGCCTCAAGCTGTGACTGGGTAGGTTTAGATTGGATATTAGGAAAAAGTTTTTCACAGAGAGGGTGGTCAGGGACTGAAGTGAGCTGCCCAGGGAGGTGGTGGAGTCACTCACCCACCCTGGATGTGTTTAAGGGTCTTTTGGACGTGGTGCTTGAGGATGTAGTTTCTACAACTACCTGAAGGGACATTGTGGAGAGACTGGAGCTGGTTTCTTCTCACGGGTAGTTGGAGGCAGAGCAAGAGGGAATGGCTGCAAGCTGAGACTGGATAGGTTTAGACTGGATATTAGGAAAAGGTTTTTCATGGAGAGAGTGGTCAGGGACTGGACTGAGCTGCCCAGGGAGGTGGTGGAGTCACCCACCCACCCTGGATGTGTTTAAGGGTCGTTTGGATGCAGTGCTTGAGGATATGGTTGAAGGTGAGTCTTGCAGAGTAGGGCTGTAGGTTGGACTTGATGATCCTGAGGGGCTTTTCCACTCTGGGTGTTTCTGTGATTCCAACCAGGAGCCTGTTTAGCTTTGCAGGTTTCCTATGCAGGCGCCAGCTCGGCGGGCACAGAGCCGAAGCCCTGCGTGCCTGTGTGCACGTCCTTTTTGCTACCCCTTCCCCCGGATGAAGAGCTGGCAGCCTCCAGTGCCCAGCAGCATCTGCCATGGTCTAGCTGGCCCTGTGCTGCGCCGTCAGAGAGCAGCGCCCGGGCTGGGAGCAGCCCCCCGGGCAAACGCTGCTGCTGCTGCTGCTGCTGCTGCTGCTGCTGCTGCTGCTGCTGCTGCTGCTGCTGCTGCTGCTGCTGCTGCGGCACTGCCCTGGCGCTTTCCCCATGCCCACTCCAGAGCGAGGGGGTGGAATCCCTGGAACGGAGAGCGCTCCGTTATGCAGCACTGCTGGAATCGCTCTGCGTGGGCAGCTGGCAGCGTGGGCAGAGGGAAAGCTAGCGGCAGCCGAGGAATCCCGCAGCGGTGCCAGCCCTGCCCAGCGCCCCGGCGCCAGTAGGGCAGAGTCGCAGGAGGTAGAAGAGTAGCAGGGACCGGGCTCAGGAGGGAGGCAAGTGGAGCTGTCCTGCGCCTCTGGGCAGAAGCTGCAGGCTGCGGTACCTGGCACGCAGCTGCAGCCGCTCGGGGACAGAGATGCTGTGCTGCTGCCAGCATCTTGTGGAGAGCTGCTGTAAGGCAGTGGCAGAGTGGTGTGTGCAGGCGGGTCCGAGTCACGGTGCAGGGGCTGCGCAGCTGGGCTTAGCCCGCAGCCTCCGGCGGCGTGTGCGCCCTACCGACTGAAATCTGTAGGTCCAGGGCAGCGTGTGAGCTGCTTTTATCCTGCCACACTGAGCTCCCAGCTTCTCTGGAGTGAGTCTGAAGTCAGCCCAGTGCTTTTGGAGTCACATCAGTGGAGCTGAGATCATCCTTGTGCTGTGAACGTCGTACTGTCCCTTGCCAAATGCCAACACGTGGAGGTGGAGGTGCATTTTGTCACTGTCGCTTGTCTTGGCTTTACTGCTGATCAGGTATGGCCTTTGTGCTTGTCAGGCAGCTTTGCCTGCGCCCTTCAAAGGTGAACCAGGACGTCTGTGTGATAATAGAGGAGGTGCACTGATGCTTTTCCCTGACAAAGGCCTGGGGTTTTCAATAGCAGCTCTTGCAGCTCTCCTGTTCATCAGTCTAATGGTGTGACTTTTTCTCCCAGCCGCTCCCCAGGGATGCCACACTGAGCAGGCCATTTCCTTTGTGACTTTACAAAGTAAGCAGAACTATGCCAATCCTCTCTGCCTTTTCTATACCTTTGAGGCCCCCGAAGGAGCAGGCCATTCTTCTGAGTGCTGGACCCCTTCCAGCCTTCACCACCTGACAGCGTCACAGCCTCTGCCTGCGTGCGTCGTGCGTTCGCTTGCTCTCACATCTCACCCTGTCCTTCCCTCACCCCAGGAGACTGCCTCAGCAAACTCACTTCCTGAGCCTTGACGAAGCTCCCTGAATTGGGCTTGTGAGGAAAGTATGGCTTTGCTTTCTTACCTCTCCTCAGTCACCAGCTCAGAGAACCAAAGGAGCGTGGAAGTTTTCCTGCTCCGCACTAATTCCCCTCAGCAGGAGCGCATCAGGCCAGGCCAGAGCAAGCTATCAGAAGGAAGCCCCCTGCACAACACACACATGCACACTCATTCCTGCCTGCACAGGCACCATGCAGGCTTACAGTCCCTCCCAGGACACACAGAAGCACGGCTACCTATGGCAGACGCGAGGTGAAAGCCAAACCGTGCAGGCACAGGGGCTCTGGTGAGCATGCCTGGTGCAGGACAAATCTCCCTGCACAAGGCACAGACACACACCCAAACACCCATGCACTGCCCCCAGGAGCTGCCTGCACAGGAGCAGGCAACACCAACAAGCAGAAAATGACACCCACAGCCAGGCAGTCAGGCCCACTCAGCACCAGGCACTCACAGCCACCCAGTGAGAGAAACCCTCTGTCTGGGAGCTGCTTGCAGCTCTCCCAGCTCTGACAAGGCATTCTCCAGGTGCATACTCTCATCCACCCACACAGAGAGATTTCTGCCTGAGGATGTAAATCGATGGAAATGGGAAGAACAACACAGCTAAGGGTAGGGGGAGGAAGAGAGAAGCAGTTCTGAGCGTGGGATTTCCATTTAGGCAGCCAGCACCAGGCTCAGGTGAGGAAGGTAGAAAGTGGCACTCAACTCCAAGCACTAAAAATGTATAAAACAGACTTTGGGGTTGGTTTGTTTGTTTTTTTTAACAAAGTGCCCACCTTTGGTTAACCTCTTATGTGTCTTGAGCTTCATTTGCCCACAGGCTGTGGCAGCAATGTCTCCGAAGTCTGTTCACAGCCACCTTGTGCCTTTGTCTGCCCTGCAGAAGGTGCCACCCTAGCTCCTCTAATGCACAGAATCACAGGCCCAGCTCTCCCCCTGATCCTGGGGACAGCTCACTGTGGGTTGCATTTGGAGTAGCTGAAGTGCTGACACTTCCTGTGCTGTCTGTGTGGGGGACATGGTCCAGTCATGTCCTCACAGGGACTCTTAAACCAAGCTGGAGCAAGGGTGATACAAGAGTCTTTGACTCCAAAGCACAGGAGAGTCACTGATGAGGGCACAGAGTCTGCTCAGCAAGTCTGCTGATGACACCAAACTGGGAGGCTTGGCTGATACAGCTGAAGGCTGAGTGGGCATCCAGTGAGATCTGGGCAGACTGAGAGCTGGGCACAGAGGAACTAAATGAGCTTCAACAAGGACAAGTGCAGAGTCCTGCACCTGGGGAGGAATAATAAACTGCACCAGTACAGGCTGGGAGGTGACTGCTGGAGAGCAGCACTGAGGAGAGGGACCTGGCAGTGCTGGTGGAGAACATCCGTGGCACAGCAATGTGCCCTTGTGGCCAAGAAGGCCAATGGGATCCTGGGGTGCATTAAGAAGAGTGTGTCCAGCAGATCAAGGGAGGTTCTCCTCTGCTTCTACTCTGCTCTGGTGAGACCTCGTCTTGAGTACTGCCTTCAGTTTTGGGCTCCCCAGTTGAAGAGGGACAGGGATCTGCTGGAGAGGGTCCAGCGGAGGGCTACAAGGATGATTAGGGGACTGGAGCACTGCCTGAGGAGGAGAGGCTGAGGGACCTGGGGCTGTTTAGTCTGGAGAAGAGAAGACTGAGAGGGGATTGAATCAATGTTTATAACTCTCTGAGGGCTGGGGGTCAGGACTGGGGGGGACAGGCTCTGCTCACTGCTCCCTAGGATAGGACAAGGAGCAATGGATGGAAGCTGCAGCACAGGAGGTTCCAGCTCAACTCAAGGGAACTTCTTTAGTGTAAGGGTCCCAGAGCACTGGCACAGGCTGCCCAGAGAGGTTGTGGAGTCTCCTTGTCTGGAGCCTTTCAAGGCCTGTCTGGATGTGTTCCTGTGTGACCTGAGCTAGACTGTGTGGTCCTGCTGTGGCAGGGGGATTGGACTCGATGATCTCCCTGGGTCCCTTCCAACCCCTAACATCCTGTGAGCCTGTGATGAGGCGGGACATGGCAGGATCCTTTGTGGCAGTGAGATGGCACTTGGGATCACCAGGTGACTGTAGCTGATGCAAGTGACACAGCAGGTCCCTTGGCATCCTTTTGACTTCAGCAGCAACTTCGGGGTCGGCTGCCCCAAGTCACTTCCCTGCCCCATGAGTTCCATCCCTGCCACACGCATGAACTCCTAGGAGCCCACGACCATACTGAGGGCTGCACTGCTGCGAGCCAGTAATGCCTTAAAGAGATCCTGCAAACTCACCATGTCTCTGTTCTTCCCTTTCAGAAACCCAGACAAAGGGATCCAGTTCCTGATATCCCGAGGCTTCATCCCTGACACCCCCATCGGGGTGGCACACTTCCTGCTCCAGCGGAAGGGGCTCAGCCGCCAGATGATTGGGGAGTTCCTGGGCAACAGCAAGAAGCAGTTCAACAGGGATGTCCTGGAGTAAGTCTGCAAACCTCTGTCCCTCCTCCTTGTGCTCTAAAGGAGTTTCCAGGCTGCACACACAAGCACCCTGCCTTCCATATCCCTCCATCCCCACTCTGCAGGAACTTGGCCATTCCCACTCCCTGTCTGGCAGCTGTCGATGCATTTCCCAGCAATGCTCCTCCCTTTGTGTCAGCAGCCCTTGCATTTCAGTCTCTCCTCAGAGGGGCTGCAATCATCTAGCAGGAGCTCAGCATCATCAGGTGGTAGAACTAGTGATGCTGGAAGGGCTCCCAACCACCCCTCCACCTTCTTTCCACCTCTACCTTATCCCAGAGTCTGCCTTACATGCAGGGTGAGTTGGGAGGATTGGCAAAGGAGGTTGGAAGCAGAAGGATTAGTTACACAGGTCCAAGCAGAAACACACACTCCCACAGACAGAGACTCTCACACTGTCTTATCTGTGTTTGTGTCCTTGTTTTTATACATCTCAGCAAGCAAGGGGGTTAGAAGCAGAATGATTAGTTAGGTTACACAGATCCAAGCAGAGCAGTAGAAGTCCAGGGAGAAAACACAGACACCAATAGACTCCAACAGAAAGACTCTCTTAACCATGTTTGTGTCCTTGATTTTATACATCTCAGCAAGCCTCTGAGTGCAGCAGACATCACCACTGTTGCCTTTTCACAGCCTACAATCTAATTCCTCTCATCAAAATACTCAACTTAGCCTCAAACCAGCACAGTTTTGCAGCAGCTTCACTCAAGCCAAGCCAAACAGAAATCCTAAGTCCAATACATGCAAGGCTTTTACTCTGGGCAAAGACAGGAGAGTGCCAGGCCAAGAATAAAACCTAGGACCAGATTACAAAATGCACTGCTGCTCCTTATTGCTGCAGGTACCTGGCCTTTGCTTCAGCTTCCTTTACTGATAGGCTGTATGGGTATGGATTGGGCCAGCACCAGGACAGAGGTTCTCTCCCATCCCCTCGTGCTGAGAGCTACAATTAAAAGTAGTTGCCTGTTTTGCCTCCAGCGAGCAATATGTAGGCTGCTTCCCCTGACAGATGCCCTGCTAAAGTCCAAACCTAGCCTCAGCACAGACAGGGAAGTGCTGCACTGGTGATAAGCTGCCCTGTTTAATCCTAAATTCAGCCCTAAATTTGGCATCTTTCCTGCAAATGTTCTTCTGCCTCCTGCGTGACTACAACCTTTGTGTCAGCGTCTGCTGGGAGCAGTCCCTGTTGCAAAGCTTTAGGTGTCTGCCTCCCTTGGAGCATGACTGGACCATAAGTGCAAATCTTCCCTGGCCTTATGGTCCTCTAAACAGCCACACCATGTGCTGAGCAGCGTTTGACTGAGGACCTCCACTGATTGCTCCTGGTGGAATGTGAAGTGTGTGCACAACAGTCTGCAGCACCTGTAGGGCTGGAGGTGTGCATCACCTCTGCTGTGTGGTACCTGCTTGCTGTTCTGCCACACACAGTTCAGAGTCTAAGTGACATCCATAGTGACAGGATACCTGTGTGCAGTGCTGTAAGGGGTTAACCCTCCTGGGGGGGGTCTGAACCTGACCCCAGTCCTCCTGACTCCTCCCTGGGGGTGGTCTGAACCTGACCCCAGGTGCAGTGGTTAGCACTCCCACCTCCTGTCTAGACCTGCTAGAAAAACACAGGGATTGGCTGTTTCTTTCACCTGCCTCCCTGCCTGCCTCCAGCACCCTTGTTCCTGCTGCTCCTGTTCTGCCACATGGCCACCCTACCACTTCCAGAATCTGCTTCCATCCATTGCCAGCAATCTGGTTGTATACATATTTTTGTATCTTCTTTCCCTTCCCTATACCTCTTTGTTCCTCCCTTTACCTTAAATACCTTTTACTTATTGTTAATCTTTTAACTTTCAAATGAAAGCAGGGCTGTTCTTTAGATGTTTCACCTCTTTTTTTCCTCTCTACATCTAATTCCTTTCTTTCCAAAAGGGGAAGAGGGGGAAGCATCCTCTTAATGTATTGTTCTGTTAG
Organism: Pogoniulus pusillus; assembly: GCF_015220805.1. Taxonomy (NCBI): domain Eukaryota; kingdom Metazoa; phylum Chordata; class Aves; order Piciformes; family Lybiidae; genus Pogoniulus; species Pogoniulus pusillus. Next base: position 20,559,696 of record NC_087278.1, read on the forward strand.
GTATTTGAGTCCCTGGGAAGCTTAAATCAGACCAATACATTAATGCAGCCTGTGCTTGCCTGTCTTGTCTCTGCATGTTGCAGGAGGGTGATTAAAGCAGATGGCCCTGCTCCATCATGCTCATTGCTCTCAATTTTCACTGCAGCTCTCATTGCAGCATGCCAAATATTTGGTGAAAGAGTGGCCCTGCCATCCTATTTATACACATGGAAAGCAAGGCTCCAAGACGGGAACTGAGCTGTTCAGGGCTGCCCAGTGAGGTGGTGGAGTTGCCATCCCTGGTGGTGTTAAAGACAAGACTGGATGGGGCACTTAGTCCCATGGTCTGGTTGCTTGGCCAGGGCTGGGTGCTAGGTTGGACTGGCTGAGCTTGGAGGTCTCTTCCAACCTGGATGATTCTGTGACTCTGCTGTATGTTGTGTTGCAGCCAAGCTGCTCTTCTCTGGTGCCAAGGGCATCTTTCTTCTTTACGCTTTGTGTTGGGCCATTTGGTGTCACTTCCCAGGCAGATCCAAGGTAAGGTTCTGTGAGAGGACAGTTCTGTCTTAGGGTAGGTCTAGGCTGGATGTTAGGAGGAAGTTGTTGGCAGAGAGAGTGATTGGCATTGGAATGGGCTGCCCAGGGAGGTGGTGGAATTGCCATCCCTGGAGAGGTTCAAGACAAGCCTGAATGGGGCACTTAGTGCCATGGTCTGGTTGCTTGGCTGGGGCTGGGTGCTAGGTTGGGCTGGATGAGCTTGGAGGTCTCTTCCAACCTGGTTGACTCTATGATTCCTGCATTCTTCATCTTGTGTAACATGCTCAGATTTTTGGTTATTTCTTTCTGCACACTCTTCATCCTGTGTTTATTTGTTGATTTTGTTCCTGTGTTCTATGTCTTGGACATGGACATAGAATCATAGAATGGTTTAGGTTGGAAAGGACCTCAAGAATCCTCCAGTTCCAACCCTCTGCCATGGGCAGGGACATCTCCCACTAGAACAGGTAGCTCAAGGCCTCATCCAACCTGATTCTGTATCAAGCAACTGAGTCTGTGGTTGGGGTTCAAACCTGTGTCTGATCTTTACAGGCAACAGCTGTTGTTCTTGCACTTAGAATCTAGGCTATCACCACCTCCTCACAACAAATTGATGATTTGTCTTCCTTAAAGGCAGACAAAAGAGTAGACATAAAATCTACACAAGTCATTCTAGAACAAGGAGGAAATTCTACACACACTGAACCAGTTTGCAGGGACTTTCACTCCCTTCCTGTGCCCTTTCTGAGCTTGGGGACAGCAATGCTTGGTGGGTTTCTCAAGAAACATTGATCAGCTGCTTGTGAGAGCTGCCTGGGTAGTGGCTGCACAGCCAGGAGTGTGACATGCATGGAAACAAGGCATTTCCAGGAGAAATCCTGGCCCAGGATTGTCACCTCCATGGTTTTGCTGTCTGTGCTGCAGGAGAAGAGGGCTGAGAGTTCAGCACAGTATGCTGGCATCTCCAGTGCACTGTAGTTTGAGGGCCACTCACAACCTCTGAGCAGTTTGGGCAGGAGCAAGAGGCAGCTCAAAGAGGATTTGGGATTTTATAAGTGCCTGTGAGCTAGTCTGGTTCCTATTCCCCATCCAATTGCCTTCAAACCAGCTCAGGAACACTGGCACCATTTGGGAGAGTGTGCTCTGCAAGGGCAGTCTCACAGTCCCCACATCTGCCTGCACTTAGCAAGCCAGCAACAGGGCACATGGCACTCCCTGGAGAGCATGTGGCAGGCAGTAGCCTCTGTACAGTTTGGCATTCCTGGAGAGCATGTGGCAGGCAGGACAGCTCCTACAGTAGCCTCTGCACAGTTTGGCATTCCTGGAGTGCATGTGGCAGGCAGGACAGCTCCTACAGTAGCCTCTGCACAGTTTGACATTCCTGGAGAGCATGTGGCAGGCAGGACAGCTCCTGCAGTAGCCTCTGCACAGTTTGGCATTCCCTGGAGAGCATGTGGCAGGCAGGACAGCTCCTACAGTAGCCTCTGTACAGTTTGCCCAGTGCCACAGCCTGTTTTGTGGCCCTGAGGGGCAGGAGAGGAGCAGGCATCAATATTCCTGCTGAGCTCAAATGCTCAGGCAGGGTGGCCATGAGCAGGCACTACTTGTTGGACAGGCTCTGTCCTGCAGTGAACAAGGCCTGTATGCAGAGGGAGGTGTTTCTGCTCTGCAATATCCCAGAGCTGGCCCTGGAGCCTTCCTGGCCCCGAAGCAGTTTGAATTATTGATGCCACTTTCTCTGTCAGTTTAGCTTTTGCTGGATGTGGGATCCTGTGTTAGAACTGTGTACTGTAAGCAGTGTTTCTGTTGCAGCCAGGTCAGATGAATAAGTGATGGGACAGCTTTTAAAACATCTTTAGAAGTGTCAGCTTCCTTTGTGCATTTGGATGTGGGGCAAAGCTGCCCAGGTTACAGACTCCAGCCTCAGCTCTAAGTGCAGCCACTGTAAGCTTCTCTTGGCTTCCACAGGTGTTGAAGCTGTGCTGGCTGAGAAGCTTCTGCCTGTTCCTAGAGTTGGGAGCCCATAGGGGCATTTAACACAGTGAAGATGATGATCCCTCTTTACTGCCTACCTAGTTAATGCAGAACTCCAGGGAAATGCCCTGCTGCTTGCAAAGCCTCTTCTATAGAGTCAGTCAGGGTTGGAAGGGACCACAAGGATCAGCCTGTTCCAAGCCCCCTGCCATGCCCAGGGACACCCTACCCTAGAGCAGGCTGCCCACAGCCTCAGCCAGCCTGGCCTCAAACACCTCCAGCCATGGGGCCTCAACCACCTCCCTGGGCAACCCATTCCAGCCTCTCACCACTCTCATGCTCAACAACTTCCTCCTCACATCCAGCCAGAATTTCCCCACCTCCAGCTTTGCTCCATTCCCCCCCAGTCCTGTCACTCCCTGACAGCCTAAAAAGTCCCTCCCCAGCTTTTTTTGTAGGCCACTTCAGATCCTGGAAGGCCACAAGAAGGTACCTGGGCGCCTCCTCTTCTGCAGACTGAACAGCCCCAACTCTTTCAGTCTGTGCTCACAGCAGAGCTCTGAGCATCCTCCTGGCCCTGCTCTGGACATGCTCCAGCACCTTCACATCCCTCTTGTCCCAGGGGCTCCAGAGCTGGATGCAGTACTCCAGGTGGAGTCTCCCCAGAGTGGAGTAGAGGAGGAGAATCACCTCCCTCAACCTGCTGGCCACACTTCTGCTGCTGCAGCCCAGGCTCTGCTTGGCTTTCTGGGCTGCAAGTGCACACTGCTGGCTCCTGGTGAGCTTCTCCTCCAACAGCACCCCCAAGTCCCTCTCCTCAGGGCTGCTCTCCAACCACTCACTGCCCAGCCTGGAGTTGTGCTTGGCATTGCCTCGACCCAGCTGCAGGACCTTGCACTTGGTCTTCTTGAATCTCCTGAGGTTGGCTTGTGCCCAGCTCTGCAGCCTGTCCAGGTCCCTCTGGATGGATCCCTGCCCTCCAGCCTGACTGCTGCACCACACAGATGTGGCAGGGCAGGGGCAATGAGTGACAGTAAGGTTAGTATGAGGCTTGAGCACTTTGATGTGCATGTTTGCATACCCAGCACCCAAATGCCCTAAAATTCTCCCTCCCATCTTCCTACTTTTCAACCTGTAACTGATTTTCTTGGAATCCAGACAAGGTGCTTGGATGACTCACAAGTCAGACACAGCAGGCAGAAGATCAAGAGAGAGACCAGCACCTGGCAGTCGCTGCCACACATCCTTGGGTGATGCCGAAGTGCTCAGGCCTGTCTGCTGGGGTAGATGCACTATGGCATTTCTCTGGCAGAAAAGGCTTCAAGCTTTAAAAGTAGGTTGTATCTAACCTGCCATTGGCCACCACCAAGTTCAGTGCCTTTCATCAGTGTATGAATTCCTTTAGTCAGCAGAGAGGCACAGATTCCTCCAGAGCGTTGATTTTCTCTGTGGGCCAGCTGAGGCTGGAGACCTTTTCTGTTACAGGAGATCAGTCCTATCTGCAGCCAGTTCTGAGCACCACACAGTAACAACTGTTCACTGAGGTCCAGCATCCTACAGTAAGGTCCAGCATCCTACAGTAAGGTCCAGCATCCTACAGTAAGGTCCAGCATCCTACAGTAAGGTCCAGCCTCTTCTCCTGGCAGTCTGCTTCCATAAGCTGCCCTGCAGCCAGGTGGGAGGAATATCTGGGGATGTACCCCAGGGCTGGAATGTTTGCCAGGCCAGGAAATGCAGCTGGAAGAGAGATAGCCTGAGCCACTGAAACACTGCACTTGCACTTTTGATCAAACCCTCTCAGCAAGTACAACAGAACAACCATTTTATTGCTTTGAAAAGTACTCCTCTGGTACAGGTGATCCTGCTCTGGCAGGGGGGTTGCATTGGATGATCTTTCAAGGTCCCTTCCAGTTCTTGACATTCTTTGATTGTGTAAAAAGGTCCTGCCCAAGATGTGATGTGTATTTTCAGTGTGAGACACAGCATGGCCTGCTGGAGAGGGGCCTGGAGCACAGCCCTGGGAGGAGAGGCTGAGGGAGCTGGGGGTGTGCAGCCTGCAGAAGAGGAGGCTCAGGGCAGAGCTCATTGCTGTCTACAACTCCCTGAAGGGAGGCTGTAGCCAGATGGGGTTGGGCTCTTCTACCAGGCAACCAGCAACAGAAGAAGGGGACACAGTGTGAAGTTGTGCCAGGGGAGGTCTAGGCTGGATGTTCTGAGGAAGTTGTTGCCAGAGAGAGTGATTGGCATTGGAATGGGCTGCCCAGGGAGGTGGTGGAGTTGCCATCCCTGGAGGTGTTGAAGCAAAGCCTGGCTGGGGCACTTAGTGCCATGGTCTGGTTGATTAGGCAGGGCTGGGTGCTAGGTTGGTCTGGCTGAGCTTGGAGGTCTCTTCCAACCTGCTTGATTCTATGACTATCCCTCACATTGCCTTCTTTTACTTTGCTCTCATAGCTGAGCTGATGTCATGTGGCATGGAGCACCCCTTTGGCAGTCCAGGACATCTGGCTCAGCTGTGTCCTCTCCCAAGACCCTGCCCACCCCTCAGCATACTCCTGGGGTGGGGAAATGTTGGAAAAGCACAGCCTGGAGGCTTGCTCAGCAGTAACCAAAACACTGCTGTGGTGTCAGCTACAGCACTGCAGACACAGCACTGGAAAGATGCTCTGAGGAGAATTAACTTCAGCTCAGCCAAACACAACACAGGTGCCTGGGGAAGCAGTTGTGTCCCTTGCTCCTTAGGTGAAAAAGGTTCCAAGTGTCCCTCGGAGTTAGGGCAGCTGAGAAGAAGGATGTTTTACTTAATATCTTTGTGCCTTTTGGTTTCATATTTTCCACCTGGCTGCCTTCCCTCTTGTTCCTTCCCTGAGTGTGGGCTGCAGCCTTTAGTTGCAGCCCAACTCCTGCTGCATTGTCACCTGAGTGGAAAAGATGGAAAATAGGTCATCATGCTTGGGCAAGCAGATTCCAGCCCCACACGGTACAGCTGCTTCCTGCCTTCACTGCAGCCTTTTGCCACAAGGCATTTTTGCCATGCTTAGCCTCTTGCTAAATCCTTGCAGCTCTGTTGCCACTATGTCCACCCTGTGTTGGGGTCATCTGTGCTCTGCAGCCTAGGAGACAGTGTGGTCACCCAAGCACCTGAGCTTGGAGGCTCAGGGAGACCTCATTGCTGCCTACACCTTGAGTGCTGTGTCCAGTTCTGGGCTCCTCAAATTGAGAGAGGTGTTGAGGTGCTGGAAGGTGTCCAGAGGAGGGCAGCAAGGCTGGGGAGGGGCCTGGAGCACAGCCCTGTGAGGAGAGGCTGAGGGAGCTGGGGGTGTGCAGCCTGCAGAAGAGGAGGCTCAGGGCAGACCTCATTGCTGTCTGCAGATACCTGAAGGGAGGCTGTAGCCAGATGGGGTTGGTCTCTTCTGCCAGGCACCCAGCAGCAGAAGAAGGGAACACAGCCTCAAGTTGTGCCAGGGCAGGCTGTTAGGAGGAAGTTGTTGCCAGAGAGAGTGATTGGCATTGGAATGGGCTGTGCAGGGAGGCGGTGGAGTCATCATCCCTGGAGGTGTTGAAGCCAAGCCTGGCTGGGGCACTTAGTGCCATGGTCTGGTTGATTGGCCAGGGCTGGGTGCTAGGTTGGACTGGCTGAGCTTGCAGGTCTCTTCCAGCCTGGCTGATTCTATGATTCTAAGAGGCCACCCTGTGATCCTGTCCCATGGCCCTTGGTGTGCAGTTCTCTGCAGCTGTGAGATGCCTGCCTGCCAAGAGGCTGGGTACAGACCAAACTCCCTGTGCACACTGGTGCCACAAGAGCTCTCCAGCTCCATCACCTTGCTCATGGGGGCACTTTTCCTGCTTGCTTCAGCATCCAAGCATCCAAAGTCCTGTTCCCATGGGTCCTGAGATAAATACATTTCTGGATGCACTGTGATCTCGATTCATATGGCTTGTTGCAAGTGCAGGGGAAGGAAGGAGCTGAAACAGGAGGAGGTAATTACTCTGCTCCTGCTTTGTTACCCTTGAGGCCTCATGGTGACACTGGAACAGGCACCTCACAGGCATTCTGCTGTTTGTGTGAACATGAACTCAGCCCTGGTTTGGGCACATGAACTGAGCTGCTGCTTATCCCTAGGATGCAGAAAGCCATCTGCTCTCTGCTCAGTCTGTCTCTTCCTTTGGCAAATCCCTCATGAGGGCAGGTACACAGCCCTGTACCTTGCTGCTCTGGAGGCTGACAAGGTCAAAGGACTTTTTGTAGTGCAATTGCCAAGATATCCTGTGTCAACTTCCAAGGTCCCTTGTTGGAAAGAAAGTCCAGCCTGAGACTAATGGGGCATTGGCCATAGATTAGCTAATCAGAATGGCACCTTGCCAGGCCTCACGGTATTAGGTGAAGCCAGGGCTTTGGCCCTCCCCTCCCACAGTTGCCTCCTCCCAGCACAGAAGTAGGGGGAGGCAGGGGAAGGTGTCTGGGCATGGACAAGCCCATGTTTGCCCCATCAAGCCTACCACAGTCTCACAGTATCACCAAGGTTGGAAGAGACCTCACAGATCATCAAGTCCAACCCTTTAGCACAGAGCTCAAGGCCAGACCATGGCACCAAGTGCCACGTCCAATCCTGCCTTGAACAGCTCCAGGGACGACGACTCCACCACCTCCCCGGGCAGCCCATTCCAGTGTCCAATGACTCTCTCAGGGAAGAACTTTCTCCTCACCTCCAGCCTAAATCTCCCCTGGCACAGCCTGAGGCTGTGTCCTCTTGTTCTGGTGCTGGCCACCTGAGAGAAGAGAGCAACCTCCTCCTGGCCACAACCACCCCTCAGGTAGTTGTAGACAGCAATAAGGTCACCCCTGAGCCTCCTCTTCTCCAGGCTAACCAATCCCACCACAGAAGAGGTGGTGCTGAAGGCTGTGTCTGTCTCCACAGCTGCGTGGTGGACGAGATGGACTTCTCGGGCATGGAGCTGGACGAAGCCCTGCGGAAGTTCCAGGCCCACATCCGTGTGCAGGGGGAGGCACAGAAGGTGGAGCGGCTCATCGAGGCTTTCAGGTGAGAGAGTCAGCCCTGCTGCCCCACTGCTGCACCGAGGGGCAGGGCAGAAATCTTGCAGCAGCCATGCAGCAGGTGGCCAGAGACCTCCCTTCCAACGAAGGCGATCACGGAGTGGCTTCTGAGGAGCAGTCCTCTGAGCCACGGCTGCAGCAAAGCTGTGTTCTTGTCACATGTGGTGGCAGGAAGGGCACAAAGGGCCAGAGTGAGGCCAGTCCTGACCTGTCTGCCAAGGAGGGACTCCCTTTTCATCAGTAACTCACCACTGGGACTTGGAGGGATGCTCCCTTGGTGCATCCAGGGGAGTGCTTTGCTCTTAGGAAGGCAGGCTGTGTTAGACACCTCCTGTTACGTAGTGACACCTGCCTGAGCAGTCCTCCCTAGTCTCACTTCCTCTTGTGGTCCCTGAGGACAAGAAAGGTGACGTTTCAGTGGCCTACTTCAGCCCCTGATGGGTAAATTTGCCTTCAGAGAGCAGTCAGTTCCTTCTCATTTGTGTGAGAGGCAGAGTCAAAGGAGGGATTTGACCCACTGGCGATGAAGCCATCACCACCCTGGAGCAGAGGACTCCTATGTTCCATGTTAAATGTGTGCATCCCTCCTGCTGCAGCCAGAGGTACTGCATGTGTAACCCAGATGTGGTCCAGCAGTTTCACAACCCAGACACCATCTTCATCCTGGCCTTTGCAATCATCCTCCTCAATACGGACATGTACAGCCCAAACATCAAACCTGACAGGAAGATGATGCTGGAGGACTTCATTCGCAATCTAAGAGGTGAGGGTCCTGCTTTGATTGTTTTGCCCTCTTGCTGCTCTAAATTCTGTCTAGGAGAAGATGACTAAAACCTACTGGAGCTGCTGCTGCTCTCTGTGAGCCAGACACGGAGGGCCCTTTGAGGTGTCCATGGCACAGCAATGTGCCCTTGTGGCCAAGCAGCACAATGGGATCCTGGGGTGTATTAGGAAGAGTGTGTGCAGCAGATCAAAGGAGGTTCTCCTCCCCCTCTGCTCTGCTCTGGTGAGACCTCATCTTGAGTACTGCCTTCAATTTTGGGCTCCTCAGTTTAAGAGGGACAGGGATCTGCTGAAGAGAGTCCAGTGGAGGGCTACAAGGATGATGAGGGGACTGGAGCACTGCCTGAGGAGGAGAGGCTGAGGGACCTGGGGCTATTTAGTCTGAAGAAGAAAAGACTGAGAGGGGAGTTGATAAATGTCTATAAATATCTGAGAGCTGGAGGTCAGGAGTGGGGGACAGGCTCTGCTCACTGCTCCCTGGGATAGGACAAGCAGCACTGGATGGAAGCTGCAGCACAGGAGGTTCCAGCTCAACACAAGGGGGAACTTCTTGACTGTAAGGCTCACAGAGCACTGGCACAGGCTGCCCAGAGAGGCTGTGGAGTCTCCTTCTCTGGAGCCTTTCAAGGCCTGTCTGGATGTGTTCCTGTGTGACCTGAGCTAGATTGTGTGGTCCTGCTCTGGCAAGGGGGGCTTGGACTCAATGGTCTCTTTGGGTCCCTTCCAACCTCTGACATCCTGTGAGCCTGTGTCTTGTAGGATACTTGAGAAGAGGAAAACCTAAGCTTTATCTTCTGCAGAAAGCTGCCCAGCCTTTTCAGAAGGCTTTTTTCTTTGAGAGATGATCTCATTCTTTTGTAGATCTCCCTGTGTGGAAGCAGTCCACTTCATTATATTTTTCCATCCCTTTTAGGCACTGCTGGATTGTGCTAAATAAGCCCTTTCCCTCCTTGCTGCTTTGAATGTTTGAACACATTTCCATTCTATTCAGGCTAAATTTTCCCCTTCTTAATTGCTTGCAATTACTTTTAGTGACTGTAGGCGTGACAGAGTTCATGCATATATTACCCCTTTGCAGTTTCTGATACATCAGGCCCCCAAATCAATTTTCTTCTGGTTCTCAAGGTCAGTCCTTAGCTACAGGCTGCTAAAAGCACTTTTTCAGCGGTGGTCACAACACATTCATGTGTAGAGCCACTACCACCTCCTTATTGCAGAGCTACTAATGCAGCTTAGTACTGTTTGGCATTTTTTACATCATGTCTAGACAGATAAATTCCTGTCTAATTTCCCAGCTCTGTTCACTCTCAGGTCAGCTGTCACCCAAGTGTCTCTTACTGCACATAGACTATAGAATCATTAAGACTGGAAAAGCTCCCTCAAGTTGTTTTTCCAGCATAAATTCCTGCCTAGGTTTTGAACTTCTGTGGGTCCCTTTGACTTTTTCCTTTGTTCTGACTGCTGTTCAGAAAGCATTGCCTGAACCTCCCACACCTTCCTCAATTTGCCAGCCACTTCAGACTGCTCTAACGTGACTCTGAGGCCCTCTTTCAAGTGATTTTTGCGAGGCAGTGAATGGGGCTGATAGCTGCCAGCATCCCCTTTGCTACAACAGCTGACAGCACCAGCTCCAAAGGCTTTGGATTTTAACTTGCACTTAGAGTTGCCTGAAAATCTGCCAGTTCACATCACAGGGAGTTCAGCCAACATGAGGAGCACTCACATCCATGGTGTTACATACCACAGCTCACTGAGTGAGGGTCAGCCCCTTACAGACAAGGGCAGCCAGTTCATACCATGCTGTTACACAGCACAGCTGAGTGAGGGTCAGCCCCTCACAGACAAGGGCAGCCAGTTCATGCCATGCTATTACACAGCACAGCTCACTGAGTGGGGGTCAGTCCCTTACAGACAAGGGCAGCCAGCTCATTCCTGACTCACCTGTGCCCAGCTGAGTAGCTTCACCAGCCTGTGTTTGAAGAAAGGCAGAGTGTTAGGAGTACATTTGCAAGGATAAACAGATGTTTTGCAAGGATAAACAGATGTTTTGCAAGGATAATGGGGCCAGGGGATGCCAATGCCTCTCAATTCCTCAGTGGCTCCTCCCCTGCATCGCTCAGGACAGCACTTTGCAGACCAAAGAGATGAAGAGAAAGCAGAGACCATCAATATGAAACAACTGAAGGAACTTGGGCAGAGACTGGCAGTTTAATTGGTGGTGTTTGGCTCAGGGAAGGGTGAGAGAAAACTTTTCTGCCAGGCTCAGCAAGAGTCAGCAAACTGTGGAGAGTTATCTAAGGGGAGGCAAAAGAGGAAAGGACAGGGCCAAGACAGAGATATCACAGCCAGAGTAATTGGAAAGTATCAGTCTTAAGAGGCATCACAGGAGGAAACCAAGCAAGCAGGAGAGCTGACCCTTGCATTGGCAGCTGAATGCCATCACAGATCTCCTCCACATCTAGCACTTGTGATGATATGAAATCAATGCAGGGGTTGCTGCTGAGTGGCCCAAGATATATGAATATGAAATTGTGGCTATAAAACCTTAGGGATTGCTTGGAAAGGAACCACCATGCAGAACAATGAGAGATCAATCCTTCCTGCTGGTGCATTAGGTGTGTTAGAGCAAGAAAGGCAACAGCCTAAAGTGAAGTATTGCTCATTCTCTTCAGCCTTCAGAGCACTGCACAATGCAGAGGACATAATTTGCCTGTCAGGGACCACTTGTTCTTCCCTTTCCCTTTCTCCCTGTTGTAGTGGTTTAGGACAAGGGCTAACCTGCCTATGCTCCCTCCAGCACAAAAGTGTTGGGGGGGAAAGTGACACACCTGAAGAGAGAAGAGTTTACTGTAGCATAAGATCTCATCATCACAATGCATCCTGATTAACCTAATAATACAATGCATGATTACCTTAGCTCAGCCTATTTGCAGAAGCAGCACAGTGAAATACAGGAGTAAAAAAACCACCCAGCATAAACCCAAAAAGCCAAGCCAGAGCTACCCCACACCCAGACATCCCTGTGGAGAAGCCAACACCCAAGAACCCAGAACAAGCAGCAAGTAGAACAGGAAGCCTCCCATGCTTAATCTGGACTTCTGTCCCCATCATACTTGGCTGCAGCCAGCACTTTGAGTTTCGAAGCTGGCATGGCCACAGCATGGTGTGGATAAGAGCAGCAGGTTCAGATAACAGCAGCAGGTTCAGCTCAGCCCATAACTCCTCTCCAACATGTTCTGTGTGTGGCAGGGGTGGACGATGGTGCTGACATCCCGCGGGAGCTGGTGGTGGGGATCTATGAGAGGATCCAGCAGAAAGAGCTAAAATCCAATGAGGACCATGTGACTTATGTCACCAAAGTGGAGAAGTCCATAGTTGGAATGAAAACGGTGAGCACCCATAACCCTGCTGGCAGCCACCCACCCCTCTCACCCCCACCTTCCTCTCTGTCCTCTTTCCTGCCCTCTTCCTGCATGCCCCTACTCATCTTCCAGAATACTTCCCTTGTTTGTCCTGATGAATTCACTCCTTTTTCTCCTAACCCTTCCTTTCTGTCTCATTCCTTCTTCAGTTTGGGGTTGGCAGCACCTAGTGCAGTCTTTTTGTTCATCAGGAGTCTCAGTGCAGGTCCTGCCTGCAAATGCAGGTCCTGCCTGCCAGTGCTCTGGTCATAGCTCTGCTTTGTTTCAAACTTTAAGACCTTGTGAGGGTGTAGGAAAAAAAATCCCCCATCTGTCTCTAATTAAAGTTCCCGGGGTTAAGAGAGCCCCAAAAGCAGAGAGAGCTTCTTTAGGTGTGACCAGTCTGCAATGCAGAAACATGACTGCTGCTTGTCCAAAATGAGCAGAGTCGGTTCTAAAAGCCCAGGAAAAGCTGCAGAGGTGCAGTGGAGGGAGAGAGGAGGGGCAGTCCTCTCTGCTCTCCTCTATCCCAGCGCGGGGGCATGGCTCTCTCTGCTCTTGCAGCGGCAGGAAAAGTGATGCTCCCTGTGGTAGGACCAAGAGCAATGGGTGCAAGTTGCAGCAGAAGAGGTTCCACCTCAACACAAGGGGGAACTTCTTTACTGTAAGGGTAAACAGGCTTCCCAGAGAGGTCATGGGGTGTCCTTCTCTGGAGCCTTTCAAGGCCTGTCTGGATGTGTTCCTGTGTGATCTGTGTTAGGGAGTGTTGTCCTGCTCTGGCAGGGGCTTTGGTGATCTCCGTGGGTGCCTTCCAGCCCCTAACATCCTGTGAGACAGTCAGAGCAGGCAGTGGGCAGAGCAGCTTGTGCTGCTGTCACCGGCCAGAGCTGTGCAGGCTGAGGGTGGCAGAGCCCCACAGTAGCACTTCCCTCAGCCTCTGATTGGTTTGCTGGGTCCTGTGCAGGTCCTGTCCGTGCCCCACCGCCGGCTGGTCTGCTGCAGCCGCTTGTACGAAGTGACTGATGTCAACAAAGTGCAGAAGCAGGCAGCTCACCAGAGGGAGGTTTTTCTCTTCAACGACCTGCTGGTGGTAAGTGTGCTCTGGCAGTTAGACACTGCAGTGATAAAGCTTGCCCTGAATTTGATAAAGAAGCCTAAACCCAATCCACAGCATCCACTTCCCTCTCTCCTAAGGACAGGTCATTTCCTGGCCCATCAGCTTTCTAAGCCACGGCTGTGAATCTTTCACTGTTGAAAGCTTACCAAATCCTAAACTCCTCTAACCCTTGGAAAAAGAAATTGTCTCCTCCCAGAGCCATCCAAGCAGTGTCATTGCTCTCTCTCATGCCTTTGCCAGCAGCGAGGTTCATCTCATGAAAGGGAGGTTCATCTCTTTGTCTGTTTGTACTATAGTAGACAGAGCCCTCCTATGCACTTTAAATCTTCCCTGCCAGCCACTTTAAAGCTGCTGCCTTCTAATATTGCAAAGGCTGTAGGAGAGTAAATATTACTTATTGGAGCCCTAAATGTTTATGGTGTAGTATTCAAGGCCAGGCTGGATGTAGCTTTGAGCAGCCTGGTCTAGTGGAAGGTGTCCCTGCCCAAGGCATGGGGATTGGAACGAGTCCCCTCCAACCCAAACCATTTTGTGACTCTATGATTCTACAACAGTGCTTTAAAAATTGTCTTGCCAGCAACCTTGGCAGCTGAGTTTATACAGGCACAAGAGAGGGCAGAGGTGCCCTGAGGCTGGGAGGAGGCCAACAAGGTGGAAGTTCTCCTGAATTTAATGGCAGAATAAACCCCTGGATGTTGTAAATGGAAGGTGAAACCCAAACCCTTTTGTAGGAGCAAAGGAGGAGAGAGCTTTCCCCACCTCTTCCTCTACACTCCTCTGTACAGTTGTGAACGTGGGCAGAGGTTCATGAGAGATGCTCCTTGCTGTCTCTGTGCTCCATGGGATGAATCAGAGCTGTAAGAACTAAGGGAGCAAGGGCAGTGCAGCAAGTTGTATGTGGTCTTGTTCCCAGCTCTGAGCTGTTTTCAAGATGCTTCCCTTCATCTTGTGATCTGGCCCTCAGTGAAGAGAATTACCCTTGGCAAAGTCCAAAATGTGGGCATCAACAAACCAGCATCCTGGGCAGCCAGACAAAGGAGTGGCCCCAGGGGCTCTGCAGAGAGAATTTCCAGGTGCAGCAGGCCAGGCAGCTGTGCGTGTGAAGAGCCTGGCAGTCACCAAGCAATACTGCCACCTACAATTAACAGGGCTGGCAAACAGTGTTCTCACTTGGAGTAGTTTGCATCCTTGTTGCCTTGCTGTTCTCCAGCACCTTGGCCAAAGATGTGTCTCTCCCTCCAACAGATCCTCAAGCTCTGCCCCAAGAAGAAAAGCTCCTCCACGTACACCTTCTGCAAGTCGGTCGGCCTGCTGGGGATGCAGTTCCATCTGTTTGAGAATGAATGTAAGTCCATTGCTCCTGCATCACCTGGAAAAGGAGAAGGAGGGTGGAGTGGGCTGTGCCACCCAGTGCCAGGTCACATCAGAAGAGAGATGCCATCATGGTTAAAAGTGGAGGGGAGTAGACTGAGGCTTGGCACTGAGGATAGCGCTGGTTAGGTACAGTGTGATAGGAGGAGGCTTCTGGTTCCTCTTGCTGGGTCTGAGAATCTGCAGAAGGGTTGAACTTAAGCTCATTGAGGGATCTGGCTTTTTTCCTGGCACTAGTGGGGAGGGGTGAGGCAGGCAGTTCCCAGGTTCAGTTCATTGAACACTCGGGGACCAGCTGTAGGTGGAGAAGCTGGCTGACAAAACAGCTGCTGCCAGCTTTAGCCACCCTCCCCTCCTGCCCAAAGTCACAACTCCCACCTCTGCCTTTGACATTGGTAAAGGCTCAGGTGCTGCTGCTGCCAGCTTTAGTCACCCTCCTCTCCTGCCCAAGGTCACAACTCCCACCTCTGCCTTTGACATTGGTAAAGGCTCAGGTGCTGCTGCTGCCAGCTTTAGTCACCCTCCTCTCCTGCCCAAGGTCACAACTCCCACCTCTGCCTTTGACATTGGTAAAGGCTCAGGTGCTGCTGCTGCCTCCCTGCACTGTGCCATGCTGTGCTTTGCTGAAAGCTTCCCCAGACGGAGGCAGAGCCCTTGGAACAGCACCCACCAAAGATGGCGAGAGGCCAGCCCTAGTCAGCCTGACCTTGATGGTCTGGGAATACAGCCATGATGTGTCATGACTGAGGCTGGTTTTGTGGTGGAGGAGTTCCAGAAACAGATGGGCTTTCTGCTGGCACAGGCAGAGGAGCTGCTTGGCAGTCCCAGGCAAGCGACTGATGCCCACTGGGATTTTTGTGAGCACCTGCAGAACATGCTGCAAGGAAGGAAGAATGGAGGAGCACTGTGGCCATGCTGAAGTTGTACACCCTTCCTCTACACTGCTGGCATCATAAGTCCCTCCTTCAATGTCCAACCTTCTGCAACAAGCCAGAAGCTTTCACATCCTTCTGTGTATGAAAGAGCCACTCATTGGAGTGGCATTGGAGAGCCAATGGCATCCTGGCCTGGCTCAGGAGCAGTGTGGTCAGCAGGACAAGGGAGGTTATTCTGCCCCTGAACTCAGCACTGCTCAGGCCACACCTTGAGTGCTGTGTCCAGTTCTGGGCTCCTCAGTTCAAGAGAGATGTTGAGATGCTGGAATGTGTCCAGAGAAGGGCAGCAAGGCTGGGGAGGGTCCTGGAGCACAGCCCTGTGAGGAGAGGCTGAGGGAGCTGGGGGTGTGCAGCCTGCAGAAGAGGAGGCTCAGGGCAGACCTCATTGCTGTCTACAACTACCTGAAGGGAGGCTGTAGCCAGATGGGGTTGGTCTCTTCTGCCAGGCACCCAGCAACAGAAGAAAGGCACACAGTGTGAAGTTGTGCCAGGGGAGGTCTAGGCTGGATGTTCTGAGGAAGTTGTTGGCAGAGAGAGTGATTGGCATTGGAATGGGCTGCCTGCACCCAAGCTGAATTTTAAAACACAAGGCCTTTCCTTAAGGAATCTTCCTTCTCTGGGCACATCATTTCACCTAGATTCTCATGTGCTTTGCCTGCTGGGAAGTGCTAAGCAGAGACCTGCAAACCCAGATCCTTCTCTTCACTGCACAGAGCAGTGAGCTTCCCACCCCTGCTGTGCTAACAGCCTGTGTTCTCCACTGATGGAGATAAAGACTGGGAAGAAGCCCTGCCACTGCAGATGTTAATGTCTGTTCTCTCTTTGACTCCAGATGCCAACCTCTGCTGCTGCATCTCCCACAAGGGAAAAAAGTGGGGTTTGACCTCTCATATGCAGTTCACTTCTCCACAGGTTCAGAAGGACTTTGCAGTAGCACCTTTGTGCTCAGGTTCCCAGAAGCAGTGTCACACTAAGTGAACTAAAATCGAGAGTTTTCTGGTTTGGGCAGCACTGTGGTGCTGGTGGCACTTGCCTTGTTGCTGCAGCTTGGCCCTTCTGTTCCCTTGAAGGGCTGCAGTGATGCAGCTTCCCACGTGTTGCAGTTTTACATATTCAGTCTGTGCCACTCGAGATGTTTGGACTCGGGTTGGAAGCCTCCTGCCCTTCAGAGTTACCAGAGCATCCACCTGCTCCATCAAGAATGCCTTTAATTTTGTTGACTCATCTCCTCTACAGATTACCCCCATGGCATCACACTGGTGACTCCAGTTTCAGGCTCAGAGAAGAAGCAGGTACTACACTTCTGTGCTCTCGGTGCTGAGGAAATGCAGAAGTTTGTGGAAGACCTGAAAGAGTCAATAGCAGAAGTGACAGAGCTGGAGCAGATACGAATTGAGTGTAAGGGCCTCTCGTGCAATTCACACTCCAGTGCCACCACACTGCCCCTTCCTACGGGGGGGAAGGAAGTGTTCTTCAGGGACAGGAGGACAGGGAATGGGCTCCTCAGTTCAAGAGAGATGTTGAGGTAGTGGAAAATGTCCAGAGAAGGGCAGCAAGGCTGGGGAGGGGCCTGGAGCACAGCCCTGTGAGGAGAGGCTGAGGGAGCTGGGGGTGTGCAGCCTGCAGAAGAGGAGGCTCAGGGCAGAGCTCATTGCTGTCTGCAACTCCCTGCAGGGAGGCTGTAGCCAGGTGGGGTTGGGCTCTTCTGCCAGGCAAGCAGCAACAGAAGAAGGGCACACAGTGTGAAGTTGTGCCAGGGGAGGTCTGGGTGGATGTTCTGAGGAAGTTGTTGACAGAGAGAGTGATTGGCATTGGAATGGGCTGCCCAGGGAGGTGGTGGAGTCACTGTCCCTGGAGGTGTTGAAGCCAAGCCTGGCTGGGGCACTTAGTGCCATGGTCTGGTTGATTGGCCAGGGCTGGGTGCTAGGTTGGTCTGGCTGAGCTTGGAGGTCTCTTCCAACCTGGTTGATTCTATAACTCTATGAGCACAAAGCTGCACACAAAAAGCAGTCAGGCTTTGTCAGCACCTGACAGGAGATGTGGAAGAAAGTGACTACTCAGGAAGCTGATGAAGCAGGGTGTGTGACACAGTGGCCTGAAATAGTGAAGCTTAGACTGTCAGTCCCAGAAGACTCTTCTCAGTCCCTTACTCCTCTGGCTGTGCAAATATGACCTGTAAATAGCTGAGAGGTACAGAACAGGTCTGGTAGCTTATCAGAAGTGTCCTTCACTCCAGGAATGTCCAAGGGACGAGCAGTATTCCCCTGTGACCTTTCTTACCCAGATGTCCATGTAGCCTTTGGTGGCCTTTCCATGTATGAATTGATGAGCCCAAGTAGCTCAGCATCATGGTCCCTACCTGTGCAGCAATGACCTGTTCTGTATAAATGCAGGTCGTACATAGAAGGTCATGGGGGGATATTTCAGTTCCCCCACATGCCAGGTCCTCCCCAGTTTCTGTGTTGTTTCTTGGCTGCTCCTCTCCCCATCCCTCCTCACCACTGGAGGCATTAACTCTCTTTGCTGACTTCCCATATTGCTCCTTCTGTATGCTGCTGTCCTGTCCTCATTCGTCTCTGGATGTCTGTCTTGCAGGGGAGCTGGAGAAGCAGCAAGGGGCAAAGACTCTCTCCTTAAGGACCAATGGAGCCCAGATGGAACTCCAGTCTAAGCAAGGCTCTCCAACAGGTAAGAGGACACCCAACTTCTCTTGGCCAAGCAGCGCTGCCTTTGCAAATGTGTTCTAGTTGATTCCTGTGAGAACAACTGCAGAAAGCAATTGTTCTGCACTGGGGCAGGCAGTGCAAAGCCCAGAGCACAGCTGTTCTTCAGCTCCTCTGGGAGAGCCAGCAGAGTCTCCTGCTCAGGCTGGAGCCCTGACAGCTAGCAGAGAGTGTAACTACTGGGGCACAGGTAACTTCTGGAGGACCTGGCTCACATTTCCTTCCCTGAATCGACACAACACCCTGCCAGCACTGTTAACTCCCTCCAGCCTCTTCACCAGCACTTTGGACTGGCCTCTTTTTGTCAAAGGCTTCGTGTCCAGGCATGCCTTGGCTTGAATGCCAGCAAAAATCAAGTGCAGAGTGAGTGGTTACCAACTCACTAGAATGGCACTGAGATTAGGACCTAAGGGTAGGACCCCAATAGGGCATCCTCCTACCTGACTGAGTAGCTATCTGGTTGCAAGAGGGTCTGGATTTGTTCTTGTAGTCCAGGGCCTTGCTTGGCCCTGCATCTCTCCCTGTAGATTTCCTGTGCACAGTACAAGGGCCAGGTCTTGACCAGAGGTACAGACCTCAGGAGTGAGATGTTTTGTTTCATTTCAAAGGCAAGAAGGATTTGGGGGAGAAGGTCTCGGACAGCACAGTGGAGGTAAGTAGAGTGCGGAGCAGCTGAGGTAAGTAATTCTCTCTCACTTCAGCTCTTCTCACATTCTCTGTTGTTTCTTTTCTCAGGTTTTAATCAATGCCTCCCCAGCCAGACTGACAATTTTACCAATTTCCAGAGATACAATTAAAAGTTACTGCTAGGACGGGTAATACAACTTCAACTTTCAAATCCAAACTAAACTTCAAAGCATTTTCAGTCCTTTTTTATAACTGTTAACATCCCTCATGGACCAAGCTCCAAAATGCTACAGACTAACCCACCCCACTGCTTATGGGGAGACTGAGAACTCCACTAAAGACTTCCCTGACATGCTAACTCCATGCAGCATCACATGCAAGTTCCCTGCAGCCCAGCTATCCTGCACAATCTCTGCAGCTCTGTCCCTCCATCTCCCCTTGAAGGGGATTAAGCATGGCCTTTGTATACCAGGCTTTCCCTAGAGCTTCACCTTCCTAGCTAGGGAGTGTGGCTGTCCTATGCACTTCTGGTTTGCAGGGCTGGCTAAGCATCCAGTGGGCTGCCTGTTTCTTCACAGTCACCCCTACTCCCAGTGCCTGGGAGGAAACAGGAAAATGTGACCTTCACACAGGAAATCTTACCTACTGCTTCCTACTTTTTCCCTGCCTGGAATATTTCCATTGCCCTGAATTTGCCCTTTTGCAGGATATTCTTTCCCTTCGTGTCAGAGCATATTTGCTTGATGAGTTCACCTTCTCAGTGGGGAGTGAGTGTTGTCCCTTTTCCCTGACCAGCACCCCTCTTCCCTGCAGACACCAGCTCCCTTGAGACAGTGCCTCTCCCAGCCAGTTTCCCATTCCTGTTGGGGGGAGTGTTTCCTTGTGGAGAATGGCTGCCCTCAATCCTGTCCTTAGCACTTCCTGGCCCAGCAAACAGGGTTTCCCATGGGGTGTTCCACTGCCAGGACAAATACTAACACAAAGTTGTGTCCTGCTGTGCAATAAGCCTGAGCAGCCTCCTTGCTTGAGTAAGGACATGCAGCTCATCCTTGTTCCAGCAGGGTGGAAGTCTGGCTAAGCCATAGCTTGGCCTCCATAGCCAGCTCTCCTGCCCAGCTGGGAGCACTGCTGCTAAACCATTGGGGCACCCTGCTGTCCATCAGCCCATCTGTACCCCTGCCCAGCTGGGAGCACTGCTGCCCAGCATGCTAAACCATCAGGGCACCCCTGCTGTCCATCAGCCTGTCTGTATCCCTGCCCAGCTGAGAGCACTGCTGCCCAGAATGCTAAACTGCTGGGGCACCCCTGCTGTCCGTCTGTACCCCTGCCCAGCTGGGAGCACCGTGCCAACCTGCAAGCACTTGTTCCCTCCCCAGGCTTAGGCACTCGACTGACATTCGTTTTTTACCTGGCAGCTTTGCTCTGGTTTGGGTCTCCAGCAGCTCTGTCCTTGCCAGGAGGAGCTTCATCCTTCGGGAAGCACCATGTTCCTGCTGTGCTTCCCCTGCTTAGGGACCTGCAGCCAGGGCCAGCTCATCCTTTCCAGGCTGGCCTCTGAGCTCCCTTACGTGACTCCATTATCAGCATCTCCCTGTGAGGACCCTGTGATGACCTCCTGCTTCCCTTCCCCCTTTCAGCTGCACAAGTAATACTCAACCTAGCAGAGGAGCATTTCCATTTCTCTGAGATGATCTAATCTGCTGCCATTTCATTCCGAATTCCTTCTGCCATTCTATGAGCTAGATGGGCATTATTTTTCTTTTCCTTTCTTTTTCCTTGTTTTGAAAATCATCTCCTTTCACTGACAAGCCATCAAACGGACCAGAGGGAGCTGCCTTTTGCCAGAGCCTGTCAGATTCCTGCTTTTCCCCCTTTGGAAACAGATTAGCCAGTCATGTGCTGCAGCTTCCTACTCAGCAAGGCAGGCAGCTGGGCAAGGCTTGATTCTCTCTGTCTCTCTCTATCTCAGATCCAACCAACATCATTCTGCTGAAACCTGTAGCCTCGATTATCTGAGTCCTTGTTGTGCTGGTGGGGACAAGGGCATGACCTCTGAGGTCTGTTCCTGGACGCCTCCTCTCCCAGCCTTGCGTTCCCTGGGCCCTTTGGATAGCCAAAGCCGCCCAGGTGCTGGCGACCGCTGGCCCTGCCGCCTGGGACATGTCGGAAAGGACAGGGGCTCTGAGGCCAGGCCGGGGCTGCTGGGGAAGCTGTGCAGCTAGGGAAGCTGTGCAGCTAGGGCTGGTGCCTGTCCTGGTCTCTGGAGGCGGGGAAGGGGCTGTGGTGCATGTGAGGCCGGCTGGTGGCGGGGGCTCAGGGCGGCCAGCGGCAGCGGATGGGAGAAGTCTTGTAACATGTAATGCTTCTTTGGCTGTTTCTAAACTAGGTGTCAATTCACAACAGGCTTCAAACGTACCAGCACAACTCCACCCCGGGGCCCGAGAGTGGGATGCAGCCCAGCACGCGTCTTAGCGCGCCACGAGAGCGGCTGGAGACAGCACTGGTGCCCTCGCACCCCGCCTCGGCGGGGACGCTTGTACAGTGCCAGCAGATTGTCAAAGTCATCGTCCTGGACAAGCCCTGCCTGGCTCGGATGGAGCCGGCCCTCAACCAGACTCTGACACGCTACGTCACCTCCGACTCCTGCACCTCCACCCCCTGGCGCGGTGTGGGCAGCGGGCTCCCCGGGACCCCCGTGAAGCTGGTCCATCAGCCCCCCCTCCCACCTCCTCCACCTCCTTACAACCACCCTCACCAGTATTGCCCCCCTACCTCCCTGCTTCAAAGGCGCAGGTACTCCAGTGGCTCACGCAGCCTGGTGTAGCCACACCACCAGCACCAAAACAGCACAGACTTCCCTGCTTCCCGTCCCCACCGCCTCCCAGGGAACCTTTCTGCCTACAGAGATCTAGTTTGTGATTTATTTTTTAGTAAAAGAAGAAGAAAAGGAAAAAAAAACCAAAACCAGCCAACTGACCCACCTCTTGCCCTGTCTCCCCTCAAGATGATGCTAGTTGTGTGGGGCCCTCTCTAGAACCTGCCACTCTCCATGCTCACGCACTCACGCCCTGCCAGCTCAGCTGGCCTCCTGTGCTCCTTTGTTGCCCTGTTCCCGAGAGGCTCGATGACCTGCTGCTGTCTTCCGTTTGCTGCTCCTCAGCCTCCTTCCCTGCCTTGCATTTACCTGGCCATAGGTTTGTACCTACCCCAAAACTTCACCAGCCTCAGAGACAAACGAACTCACCATTGCCAAGGACCAAGCTTGGGACACTCCCTGGGGGTGGAGTCCCCCCCTGCCACCACTGCTGCTGCCTGCTAAGCGGGAGCTGAGAACTTGCACCTCTTGCCATGCTTTCTCCTCGTGGCTCTTCGGATGTTATCTCCTCACAGCAGCCTGTTCCAAGAGAAAGGAGCCCACGAGTCAAGGAGAGCTGGAGGGAGGAGGAGAGACTGGCTTGACCTGCAGCCCAAGGCGGAGGTGGCCTGGCTCTGAACACCAAACTCTTTCTGTGACATTGGAGCAGCGTCCCCGGAGAGCTCCGCTGAGCCCCAGCAGGTCTGCTCCCCTGTAAATACCCCTGTGGCAGTGCCTGTATGGCACACGCTTACCGCCCAGCAGCCCCGGGGAGCACCAGGCAGGCACCAGCCCGGGGCTCTGTTCCAAAGAGGCGGCACCCAGCGGTGCCCTGCCACCTCAGCACACACACACACACAAAGATTGTCTCCTCTAGCATAAAGCAGCCCCACCTCTGCTTCCCTCCTAGCTGCTTCCGTGTTCCCTGCCCGCCTGCTTTTTTGTATTCTGAAAGCAAAGCCCAGCCTGAGGTTCACCTTCTGGAGTGGATGTTTCCTTTGCCTGGGCTCTTCCTCCTCCTCCTCCTCACCCAAGTGAGATCCCATCTGTGTCTCTTGCCTGGCTGTTATTCTTGCCTCCATCAGCCCCTCCTGTAGGAAAGCTGCTCAGATGTCAGACTCCAAGGCCTCTTCTCTCTCCCTCATTATCCCAGCTTCAAAGATCCTGAGATAAAGATGCCAGCTCATCTCCTCTGCTGTATTTGGGACATTGATGTGAAGGAAGGCAGCAAAAAAGAAATGGGCTGGGGATGTATTTTTAGAAGGAAAAAAATATCTTTGAGCAGGAGTGGGAGGAAGGTATTAATTAGCTTAAAGGCTCTGGTCTCACTCAGTTACTTTATCTCCCTTTGAGGCTTAAGAAGATAAACTTCAGGATTTTAAAATAGGGCAGAATGCCTCTTAGGCCTTTATTTTGGTTTATTTTAAGAGGGAAAGGTACAAATGCTCCTCCTTCCTCTGCGAGGCTGAGACACTAGGTGCTGAGGACACAGCCACTGGGTGAGGAGGTGTTGGCAGGGGTGGGGGTGTGCAAAATGTCAGGGGAAGGCAAGCAGTGAAAACAGATGCAAGAAGCTTTTTTACCTTGTGGGGTAAATGCTACGCTTGGATGTCCTTAGGGAACATGCCAGGATGCTCATCTCTGGGGATAGTGCCAGTGCATCAGGAACTGGTTCCCCTCTTTGGTTATCTGCTGGCTCTACTGAAAGGTTCAGGTGAAAAGAGTTCACACATCTGACCTGAGTGTAAGCCTAGCTGGGTGGGGGCTGGAGGGAAGGGAGAAGGAGACTGCTGACTCCTCTTGGTTCTGAGTCTGACCATGCACCCCCGTGCATGACTTAAGTCTTTCTAAGCTGTTTGTTTAGCTGCCTGGAGCAGGGCACTAGTCTGATGCTTATATACACAGTAGCAAATGTACTGAGTGGGAGCCAACAGGCATAACCTCAGGGAGGGCTGCAGAGAAGACAGGAAAGATTGTAAGAAAACCCTGAACAGAAGCCAAGACACCCTTTGGAGCAAAGGAGCTTTCTTCTAGCCAGCCACGCAGTGCAGCAAGGATGCTCCACATCTGAAAGCCACCCAGGGACAGGTTCTTACTCCAGGCCAGGGCTCAGCCCCCTCACCAGCCAGCTATGAGGCATAGCTGGCCTGATCTGCTACTGGCTCCCTCAGAGGTGACTCCCTGCCACCTCATGGCAGCCAGCACCTCCTCTGGCTCGGCTGGAGCTTCTTGGGAAAGCAGAGGTTTGCCATTCACCAGTGTCTGCTCAAGCAGAGTGTGGCTCCCATGTTAGTGTTTCTGACTGCTGCTGTGAGAGGAGTGGTGTCCAAGAGGGACTGGCACAGCCCTCCCTTTTCAGAGGTCACTTTGCTGTCCCAGAGGAATGGTAGTACCTGGTTCCTTGGGCTTTGCTCCCAGGTTGCAGTGAGCCACTGGAAGCCTGTGTGTGTTTAAAAAGTACATTTTACTTGATACCTAACACCAAGTGACAACAACAAAAACCTGAAGGTACTCGAGGATATTCTTTTTTTTGGTAAAATATTCATATCAATGCCCACAAAGTTCCCACAAGAGAGGTTTGCTGCTTAAATAATTGACTGGGAGATGTACAAGAAGGCAAAGAGGAAGTCAGGAAGCTTCCCTGAGCTGTGCTGGATGAAGGCTGGCAGCGAGTCAACTGGAGTGCCCAGGCAGCAAACTGGCTCCATTTCCCTAGCTCTGCAGGGGCTAATGCTGGCCTTCAGCTCTGGGCAGAGAAGCAAACAGAGCTAACCTTTGCAGCAGCAGCTCCCGTGGGCTTCAGCTGGAGAGACACCGAAGCGTTTCGCTGCAGCTTGCACTGAAGCCTGCCATGTAGCCTGGCCCTTCAGACTCCCCTTCCGAGCAGGGATGATCTGTTTGCCTTCGAAGGTTGGTCTGGAAGGCTGACAAGCACCTTAAAGCATGTCTGCACCTCATCTGGTCTGTTGTATTGTCTGCTCCCACAGCCCTCCCGTGCCCACACAAGACACATAGGCTGAGTGTAAGTGTGCTGTGAGCAGACAGCCTTGCGCACAGACTGGTTGTGGAGGTGCAGGCTAAAAGGAGCCTTAGGTTGTCAGTGACAGCATAGCAAAGGGCACAACGTGTGCTACAGCTCACCTGGAGGGACTAGCCCTGAGAAGAATCACCAGCTCATGACAGTTATCCTGATCATGAACCTAGCACAATTCCAGCTGGAGGGATCAGGCAGGAAGCTGCTGCAGAGATTAGACTGACCCAAACGAACCGGTGGCTTCTTACCTGCTGAATTTGTGTCCTTCAGCATCGAAACAAGAGGAGGGCAGAGAGGAAAGAGAAGCCCAGTAAAAAGTATTCTGCAGTGATCATCAGGGATCTGGCAGCCAAACAAGAAGATGGTTCTGCTGGATGGTGGAAGGGAGCAAGGTGTTGCTGAGGTCTACAGAGCTGCACTACACAAACTCTGCCCTGATTCTCTCTTTCTTGTGCTAGTACAGAGCCAGTGAAATTCCTCTCCTTATACCACTAGCAAAGGGATAGGGAAAATGCAACAGGAGAATCCAGCTTAGTGCCAACAGCAAGGGTTTAATGTGGTGTTTGGTCTGCCGCTGTAGCACGTCTAATGCCATGGTCTGGGCTGCTGTGGTAGCAACACTTAGTGCTTTCTCCCAGGCCTCAGAAGCACCCTTCTGCTTAGAGTTTCTCTCCTCCTTGTAGATGATAGGTGTGGATGTAGTCCACATGGACACTCAGAACTTCTTTGCAGAAAGATACAACCAAATGTAGAAGTATTTGAGGGCCTCCAAGCTGGAAGTTTGAGCATTGCATTTTCCAGAAGGCTCAGCCTGCAGCTATCTGCACCCATTCCTGGGCTTTCCAAAATGAACCTGAGCCCTAAACTGAGGGAGCTGCTGCTTGGCAGAGTCTCTGCTTTGAAATGCAAGTCGCTGAGCAAGCTCCACCGTCCCCCACTCCACCAGATGCCTCCCTGTGCTCGTGTAGGCTCCCAGGACTGCTGGCAGTGTTTCACCATCTAGAGCTGTCACCCTGCCTGCTCTTTCACAGCCGCGCCTGGGGCCGCAGCTGGAAGTCACTCAGCTCTTCAACACCAGTCGTGACCCCATCTGAACGTGTCTGTTAAAAGCCAAACCACCTAGCAGCAGAAGTGTTACCTGTGTGTGGGCTTTTGCAAGCACCTGTCTGTCTGTACCTGCGTCCTGCTGTAAATACCACCGAGGCAAGCTTCCTCTGGGCAAAGCGCCGTGCCCACGCCTAGCAGAGCCCAGCTGGCTCACGGTTTGTAACCCAGTGACAGGCACAGATCAGAGCTGTTTTACCTGTTCAGCTAATAGAGCTTAGAAATTATACTGAGACATGTCACTTGTGCACCGATCTCTTCTTTGCTGTGTCCCTGGGCTCCAGTGGCGTGTGGCAGCACGCGGGTGGCACGCCAAGGCTGTGCCCCAAAGGAGGGATGGGTGTTGTGGCTTCCTGCCAGCCTCGGGGGCAGACCGCTGCAGCCACTGCTGGGTTTCATCCAGTGCAGCAGGAGCTAACTCAGTGCTCAGGCTCTCCGAGGATCAGATCCAGAGCAAACTAGGAAGAAATAATCTTCTCCACCGGACAGCAACTCGGTGTGGAATTCAGCCCTGTAGTGAGGCAGGGAGGAAAACGGTGAGGGAGAAAAGGCAAAGCCCTTCTGTGCTGCAGCTCCTTCCTTTCCATCCTGCTGGCACTCAGCAGAGTTGGACCCAAGCCCTCCGTTCATATCCCCGTACCTCTGCAGCACGGGGCAGGAGGCCTCCACACCCGTGCAGAGTGCACACTGCTCTGCCTGTGCACCCTGGGACAAGCAGAGCGGCTTCACAGGCCACTTGTGCCAGTGCCCGCGTTGGACGCGACTGGCCACGGCGAAACTCCTGCAGCCAGAGCTGGCAGCAGGGCCCGTGTGCCAGTGCACACACCACCTACCAGCACGGGGGACTCCTCTGTGGCACCTCTGCTGCCCGTGCAGCGGAAGGGGCAGTGTGAAATCAGCAGGCACGCACACAGCCGCGCACTGCCTGAGCAGGACGGCTGCTGGCCGCAGCTCCCAGCGCATCTCGTCCCACCAGCCATGTAGGCTCAGACTCGGTTCACACTTGGGTGAGAGACACGTAAGGACAAGCCCATTTCTCACACAGATCAGCTGTACCTGCGTATTTCCACAGCATAGCCCTTTGTGGAGTCCTGCACAGGGATGAGAGAGGTGATGGGAGGCAGACAGGTGCCTGCAGAACGAGCTCTCCCCTGCAGCGGATGGGGGCAGGCAGCCTCCAGCTTTGCAGCCCAGGCAAAGAGTTGCTGGGTCCAGACTGCACCTGGCTATAATCCCCTGGCTAGAGGCTACAAATTCTTTGCTGGCTTCAGAGAATACTTAGATCTCCAGGCCCATGGTAAAACACTTAGGAGGACAGAAAACCCTCTGAGACATGGACAGGATGTTTCCCAGGGATTCAGAAGCTTCCATTGATGTTCTTGTGTGTCATGGATATATTATAACTCACCCCCATCCCAAAGAGGAATTTTCTAAGATGTTTTGAAAGGGGAGATGATTGGAGAAGTTTCTGCCTGATGTTTAGCTCACACACTTGGCTGTAAAGATGAAAGCAATAAAACCAGATTGTCTATATGTGAAATACTCCTAACTCACTCTGATGTGCAGACACTGTTATTAATGGGAGGTCCTCTGGGGACAGATACTCTGCAGACACATCTAGGTAGTGCTGGTGCCCAGAAAGCATAGCCCACATTATATCTGTTGGAGGGTAGGAGAGCCCTGCAGAGGGACCTTGACAGGCTGGATCATAGAACCATAGAATCAACCAGCTTGGAAGAGATCTCCAAGCTCAGCCAGCCCAACCTAGCACCCAGCCCTAGCCAATCAACCAGACCATGGCACTAAGTGCCTCAGCCAGGCTTTGCTTGAACACTTCCAGGGACAGTGACTACCACCTCCCTGGGCAGCCCATTCCAATGCCAATCACTCTCTCTGACAACAACTTCCTCAGAACATCCAGCCTAAACCTCCCCTGGTACAGCTTGAGACTGTGTTCCCTTGTTCTGTTGCTGCTTGCCTGGCAGAAGAGACCAACCTCATCTGGCTACAGCCTCCCTTCAGGGAGTTGTAGACAGCAATGAGCTCTGCCCTGAGCCTCCTCTTTTGCAGGCTGCACACCCCCAGCTCCCTCAGCCTCTCCTCACAGGCCCCTCATGAGCTTTGTCGCCCTCTAGACATATTCCAGTACCTCCTGAATTGAGGAGACCAGAACTGGCCACAGTTTAACCAGTTTGGGAGCTCTGTGACACTTAGTTGGTCCTGGAGCATCTTTCTTGCAGCTGATGAATGCAGCTGAGGCTAGGAGCTGGATGAGGAGCTGTGTTTTCTGCCTTAATCCATTCAATTCACCAGCTGGGGTTGTTCTCAAGCAGATAGGGTAGGACCTTGTTTTATGTAACACCCATGCTCTGGCCTTGGGCTCTAGGACAATATGGCACAGTCATCAGTGACAACTTGAAAACAAGAGGAATTGCTTCCTAAGTCTTCTTCATGAAGGGTGAAGCCTCCCAGACAATATCAACCTTAAAAAAAGAGGAGTGGCAGGGAAGGCTGCAGCAGCAAAAGCACTGTAAGGGCCAGACAGAGCAAGGTGCCCACCCTGCTGTTCCAGCCTGCACTTCCCTATTCCATCCCAATGCAGAGGACTTGATTTTCCCAGTATGTTTCAGCTCTTCTCCTCCAGTGTGCAGCAGCCTCATGCTGCCTCCTCACAGACTTGCTGACCAAACAGGACTCAGAGGGTGCCAGCAGGGTGGCAGCAGCTGAAGCAGCTGGCACTCCCCCCCTCTCCCCCAGCTGCACGCTCAGGGTTTCCCTCAGCTGGTGTCCCCTCTTTGCTCCTCTCATGGATTTCCTCATGCTAAAGCAGAGACAACAGGGCAGCCTCCTGCGCCCTGCTGCAAACCAGCGTCCACCCACAGGGTGCTAAGCCCACTGCTGTCCCCACGGTGCCAGCCTGTGCTGTTTGCATGGCTGACTGGGAGAAAGCTGGGGCAGTACAGGGTGCCCTGCACAGACAAGAAAGTGGCTCTGCAGGACTCGGTGATGGCAGCAGATGAGGGGAATCATAGAATGTCAGGGGCTGGAAGGGACCTCCATAGCTCATCCAGTCCAACCCCCCTGCCAGAGCAGGGTCACCCAGAGCAGATCACACAGGAACACAGCCAGGTGGGCTTTGAATATCTCCAGAGAGGGAGGAGACTCCACAACCTCCCTGGGCAGCCTGTTCCAGTGCTCTGTCACTCTCACAGGGAAAAGATTCCTCCTCATGGTTAAATGAAACTTCCTGTGCCTCAGCTTCCACCCAGTGCCCCTTGTCCTGACACTGGGCATCACCCAGCAGAGCCTGGCTCCAGCCTCCTGTCACTCACCCTGCACATATTGATAACTACTGATGAGGTCACCTCTCAGGCTCCTCCTCTGCCAGCAGCACAGCCCCAGCTCCCTCAGGCTCTCCTCCTAACAGAGCTGTTCCATTCCCTTCAGCATCTTTGTGGCTCTGTGCTGGACTCTCTCCAGCAGTTCTATGTCCCTCTTGAACTGGAGGCCCCAGAACTGGACACAGTACTCCAGATGTGGCCTCACCAGGGCAGAGTAGAGGAGCAGGAGAACCTCTCTCCACCTACTAACCACAGCCTTTCTAATACACCCCAGAATGCCCTTCCTCAGGAAGCACAGCCCAGCACCACGGGGATGCCAGCTGCTGCCACGGCCATCAGCTCACTGGTGCCTGCAGACCCTCCTGCCTCTTACCTGCTGCCTGCAGCAGGCAAAGTGCTTCCCCTCTTCCTCCACTCACCACATTTCGAAGTGAGCTGCTCATTATACTTCATTTAAAAACTGGAGCAATATATTGAGGCAGCATAGGAGAAAGAGGACAACATCTTCCCTGCAAGGAAACAAACTTGTGTGTTCTGAGCAAGCATCTCTGCTGGCTCAGCTAGTCCCAAAACAGCTAAGCCTGGCACAGGCAAGGCTGGCAGGGCAGAGCGTGGGATGCTGCCAGCTGGGCTCTGACAGCACTGAGCTGGGGATCAGCCCCCCTGGGATGCTGTGAGCATTTTCCCCAGCAGCACAGGCAGCCTCAGACACCTTATGTGCAACTTCTGTAATTATTGAGTGAAAGGCAAGAAAAATTGCCCAAACCCTCTTCAGCTTCCCAGGGAGGGGGGAATAAAGGGAGGGGGAAACACAACAGCCAGCAGAGCCTCAGCCCTGCTGTGCAGGGAGCCCAGAGCCCTCGTGCTTACCCTCTCGCTGAGGCAGACATCACCACACAGCTCGGTGCTAGTGGTACCAAGTCCCCAGGGCTTTGGAAACCCTCCCCAGAGTGAGCCTGGCCTGGTTCTTGGTTCTGGTGTCTCCACTGAGGCATTACCACCAGGCAGCTGCTGCCCAAAGCCTTCTCCTGTTTCCCTGCTCTTTGCTCTCCTGAAAAGCTTTCCCTTTGCTCACTGGAGCAGGTCCAGAAGGGTTTGACTCCTTGTGCTTGTCTGAGTCCTTCAGAGCCTGGGAGACAGCAACAGTGGGGGAAATTCCAGATCTGGCTCTCTGAAACAAAACCTGCTGTGTCTGTTTGGCACACCAGAGCGGGAGGGTGCAGTGAGTCTTCCCTGTGCCCACATGCCAGCTGCACAAGCTGCCCAGCCCACTCAGCTCCCCAGCTGCTTCTGCCCCAGTAAAGACAAGATCCCAGCTGCTGTGACTTGCTCATCACATCCCACGAGTAACCCATCCCATCTAACACCAGTAACCCATCCCATCTAGAACCAGTAACTCATCCCATCTAACACCAGTAACCCATCCCATCTAGAACCAGTAACTCATCCCATCTAACACCAGTAACCCATCCCATCTAGAACCAGTAACTCATCCCATCTAACACCAGTAACCCATGCCATCTGGCACCAGTAGCCCATCCCATCTAACACCAGTAGCCCATCCCATCTAGAACCAGTAACTCATCCCATCTAACACCAGTAACCCATGCCATCTAGAACCAGTAACTCATCCCATCTAACACCAGTAACCCATCCCATCTAGAACCAGTAACTCATCCCATCTAACACCAGTAACCCATGCCATCTGGCACCAGTAGCCCATCCCATCTAACACCAGTAACCCATGCCATCTGGCACCAGTAGCCCATCCCATCTAACACCAGTAACCCATGCCATCTGGCACCAGTAGCCCATCCCATCTAACACCAGTAACCCATCCCATCTAACACCAGTAGCCCATCCCATCCAACACCAGTAGCCCATCCCATCAGACTCTGGCAATGCAGCTTTCAAGCTCTATGGGCCAGGCACAGCAGCACTCATCAAACGCCACACGGGGCTCTGCGGTGCACTCGGGTTCCACTCACCGGCCAGCCGGTCCTGCCCCGATGGCTCTTCCTTCCAGCCACAGCTGGTCAGCCTCTGCCTGCAGAAGGAGTCACCTCTTTTGCACAGCAGGCCCCAGGAAAGCCGCAGAGCCACTGCCAGCATGAGCCAGAACACAGGGAACTCCCTGCAAGGCGGATTTCAGCTGGCATGAGCAGGGACCGTGCTGGTTTCAGCAGCTAACATCGACTTCTTGTGCACTTAGGGTGTGCCCCATGGGACTCAGCATCTGACACAGCCCTTCTCAACCCCTCCTGGGGACTGGCTCTCCTCACACCTTTTCGTAGGGAGGAAAAGCATTGCTCAGTAAGGGCCATAAGAACCCGGGCAGAGCTCAGAGCTCTCTCCCATTTCTCAAGGGGAAGGATAAAAAGCCAAGCAGACCACACCCTCCGGCATGCCCCGTGAAAAGGACCCCCCAGCCGGCAGCTCAGGACACACGGGACAGCACCAGCAGCTGGCTGAGAGTTCACACAGCCCCATCAGGAACGCCATGCCCAAGAGGAACGATGGTGGTGCCTCGCTGAGGAAGGCACTGCCGCAGGTGCAGGGCAGAAGCCTCCCAGCGCCAGCAGGATGCTTTGGGCTGGTGTACTTTGGCACTTGGCATCCAAGGACTGATTGCTGCTGCAGGAGACTCTCTCAGCTGCCAGAGCTCTGCTCTGCACAGGAACTCCCACGGCTAGGGGAGCATCACAGAGTCAGTGCTGCTGACTGGTGGGGACAGGGGTGGTCTCTGGGGGATTTGGCACATGTGGCATCCCACAGGACAGTGGCTGGGATACTGCTAGGGTACCATGCTGCCACATCCCCTCCTGTGGCTCTGCTGCTCACCCAGCTGGCTCCCATCTAAGCAGCGACAGCTAACAGGGACTCAGCCTCCACCCCTGCAGAAAGAGATCTCTCTTTCTTCACAGAGCTCAAAGCATCCAACCCCCACCCCCCACCTCGAAATTCATCAGTGCAACCCAGTGGCAAGCACCTGCCCAGAATTCAGACACACTCCACAATGCCAAGGCTGGTGCCCAGCCACAGGACACCAGCTGTACACTGAGTTGCAAAGCATCCCACCACCTCCCAGCCAAACTGTTACCCCAAGCAGCTGCTGCCAGAGCCCAGAGTTCTGGTTGAGCTTTGCCTGCCCATGCACCTGCAGTGGCTGTGACAGCTACTCTGTCACTCAGCTCCCCTAGCAGCATCACACTGAGGTTCCCCTCACAGAGCTGAAAAGCTGCTTAGAAAAAAAAAGAACCTTGGACAATAATCCCTAATCCCTTCATTTTCAGGGAGTGCAAAGAGATGCCAGCTCCCTTTGCAAAGAGGGCACAGAGATGCCAACTCTCTTTCTCTCTTTCCTGCAGGACCAAAGTCACTTTGAAAACACCCTGAAACATTTGACCTGTGGGCCAGGCAAGCAGTAGCCCAGAGTAGGCATTCAGCCAAGAAGCTGTGTCACTGTTGGAAGAGGAAGAGGGGAATGTTATCCTCACACTCCTTTGCCTTACCTAGGAGCATGTCGCTCGGCTCAGGTGTGTCCTGGAGGGGGATGCACGGACCAGAGAGTGAGCTACGGCCAAAAGGCTCCTGTGTGCTCTTTAGGGCAGGGGACCAGCACTGCCTGCATACTGACACAAGGCAAGAGTGCCCCTGTGCCCTGCCCCTCCCTGCCAGGACCAGCCTGGGGGCTGGTGCACCTCTAAGTGAAGGCAGCACACTCCAGGCTGATGGCAGAGACTGAGCTCACACCTGGACAAATGCAGGGCAGGTTTGGTCCAGAGCTGGGTCAGCAGCATCGTCACAGACCTCGCAGGTGCTGTCCTTCAGGGGGCCGTGGTGAGGGTGTCTGTGTGCAATGCAAACTGGCCAAGAGCCTTCCTCAAGCCACGCAGTCTACAAAGGGAGAAAAGTACCCAGCCAGGCAACCATGTCCTGCCCTGCTCTGCTGCTGGCCCTGGGGCACGCAGGAAATGTGATGTTGAAGCACAAGTGCCCCCCGCTGTGGCTGTGGGCCCCCCCATTACCACTATACAACTTGTGTCCCTTCCTGCTGTGTTGCATTTCCTTGCCTGGAAGCAGAAACAGCTGTGGACCCTCTGGAGTCCCCTGTCAAAGCTCCTGTGGGGCACCAAATATAGCCAGGACAGACCCCTCCGTGGCTGCTGTGTGCTGCGGCTGCAGCTATAGGGCTGAGGGCAGCTGGACCCCAGGGGCCACAGCAAGGACACATGTCACCCCATGAGGGTTCATGACTGTTCCCTGGGGGCCTGATGAAGGCTGGTTCAATTCCCTTGGCATCATGCCAGGCTGTCAGGAGGCATCTCCATCAGTGTCACAGCCATCAGGTGTGGATGCAGGAAGCACTAATCTCTCCTGAATGTCTCCGGGCATTTCCCAGCTGACAGCATCACAGGGATGATAGATGTGTGTTTGGCAGGAGCCCCATGCTGCCCTCGGTGGTGCTGCCTCAGCCAGCACTGCAGTGAGGACACCAGGATGCCACCTTTGTTCCTTGCCAACCCTGTGTGTCTCCCCTGGGGGGGTCCCCCATGAGCGTGGTCTTGGAGAGCAGAACTGTTTATCTAGTGCTTAACAGCTGCATGCATGTCCCAGCCCTTGAGATGTACCCAGGTAAGCTGCAATGCCAGGGCAAATGCCACACAGCCCTGCAGGCACCCTTCCAATGCACACCACTGGGACACAGGAAGGGAAATGCTGTGGCAGTGTGGCTGGAAAGCTGTCTGGCAGAAAGGGACCTAGGGGTGGTAATAGACAAACAACTTGGGATGAGCCAGGAGTGTGCCCAGGTGGCAAAGAAAGCCAGTGGCACCCTGGCTGGGATTAGAAATGCTGTGTCCAGCAAGAGCAGGGAGGGGATTGTCCTCTTGGACTTGGCTCTGGTGAGGCCACACCTCGAGTGCTGTGTTCAGTTTGGGCACTGCAATACAAGAGAGATGTGGAGGTGCTAGAGCAGGTCCAGAGGAGGGCAATGAAGATGAGGAAAGGCCTGGAGAATAAATGTTATGAAGAGCAACTGAGGGAGCTGGGGATGGTTAGAGTGAAACAGAGGAGGCTGAGGGGAGACCTCATTGCTGTCTACAGCTACCTGGAAGGACTTTGTGGAGAGGCTGCTGCTGGGCTCTGCTCACAGGTAACTGCAGACAGAACAAGGGGGAATGGCCTCACGCTGTGCCTGGGCAGGTTTAGACTGGACATTAGGAAACATTTTTTCCCAGCAAGAGTGGTCAGGCACTGGAATGAGCTGCCATGCAGACTGCCTCCCTGTTTGACCATCACCAACCGGAGCCCTCCAGTCCGTGGAGCCTTCCTCTGGGACAGGCTGAGGACAGGCTGCTCATCCGGAGTGACAGCGGCCGTAAGGGCACCTCCCAAGGCACGGCAGAGCTGTGCTCCGCACAGGGCACAGCAGAGCTGCTCAGAGTAGCAGGCAGGCAGCCCTGCAGTGCCACACCACGCCTGGATCCTGGGGTGGACGTTGCACCTGTGCTTAACAACCAGCAACCAGCTGTTGGGGGGCGTCTGGGAGCAGGGCAGCGGGAAGAGCTCCCCTGCCCCATGGGAGAGGATTGCACTTGCCTCTTTGGGGGAAGCAGCACTTAAAGCAGCAGTGAACCCATCTTGCCTTTCCCACTGCCCTCCTCAGCCCCCAGTGCTGCAGCAGAGGGTGGGGCAATGGCATTTATTTTATTTTTCACAGCCCTCAGGAAAAAGAGGATTTCAGAGGGATTTGAGCACAGCTCCCTAAATAGCTCCTTAGAATTAAGAGGTTTCATGGGGATTATTTTGAGCGGCTCACTGCGGTGCCAGGGAGAGACCAGCAGGTGCTGGGGGGGAGGGTGGTCAGGAAAAGACAGGAGAGCTGTGGGTGAAGAGAGGGAAGCAAAAACCTCCTTCTGAACCACAGCATCGGGGGGAGGGGAGCATCCCACCTCCCAGCTGTGCACTTGCCGGCTCTACTGGGTGAGCCAAAAGGAAGGAGGAGCAGAGTGGTGGTCAGAGAGGCCACACCATGGGAAGGGCTCAGAAGCACTCCTTACAGAGGAACCATTGGCACGGGGCACAGCAGCTGCCATTCTGTGGGTATCTGGAGCCTGACATCAAAATGGCAAGAGGCAGATAGGGCATTCTGTAGAACGAGCTCAAGGGCCCATTGCCATCCCTGCCTTCTCACCAAGACTGGAAACCTGTGTGTGGTGCAGGGAGGAAGGCTCTTCTGGCGCTGAAGATGGGGTGAGTTTGAGATGCTGCAGAAGGGAATCAAGTCAGTCAGACAGGAGTTGGCTAAGGGCAAACTCCTCCCTGCAAAGCTAACGAATGCCAGACCTTGCAGATGCAAACATTCCTGGTGAAATTAAAAGAGTGGGAAAGAAGGAAAGCCCACAAACCCTTCCTCAGCAGGCAGGGCTCTGCAGAGGCTGATGGACTGTGAGCTCAAGCCTCTTCCAGCAATAGCAAGAGACAGCAGTGCTTGGCACAGTGCTTTCCAGAGCAAAAAGGAGGAGAAGACAGATGAAACATCATTATAATTTTATATTGGGATGGAAATGAGTTCTTAGGGATCAGCTTCACAAAAGGCTGAGCTCCTCCATGGGTTGCTGAGCTCTAGCTTTCAGCAGGCAGGAAGGTTGAAAGCATGCTCGGCAGGAGGCTGAGCCACGGGCACACAGGAACCAGGCTGGAAGCAGAGTGCAGGAGAGAAGCAGGGAAGTGAGACTGATGGGAACGGAGAGACAGACAGAAATCAGCTAAGATTGGAAAGGAGAAGAGAAAGGAGGGAGAGCTGTGATGTGATAGTAGTGAAAGAAAAAAGCAGGAAGAAGCAAGCTGAGGGAAAGAACTTCCACTCTTCTGGAACAGGCTCAAGTTGTGGCAGGGCAGGTCTAGGCTGGATGTTAGGAGGAAGTTGTTGTCAGAGAGAGTGATTGGCACTGGAATGGGCTGCCCAGGGAGGTGTTCAAGCAAAGCCTCGCTGGGGCACTTAGTGCCATGGTCTGGTTGACTGGCTGTGGCTTCCTACTCTGCTAGGCTCTAGCTCACAGTGCCAGGCCCAATGGATGCAGTGAAAATGGAGACTGCAGAGGGCTGAAATGTGGCACCTGTGAGCAGCACACACTGCCCTGGTACCCTTCTCCAGCCTAGGGCCTACAACCACCTACAGCTGGCAGCACACTGGACCCCTCAGTGGAATCCCTCATCCTGCCAGATCCCTTCCAGGTGTGCATTTGCTGGGACTGGTTTCTGCTAGCTCAATCAGCATTCCTCTGGGATTTGAGCCCTGTGTCAGCTGGCTCTCTGGAGCAGCAACACAGCTGTGTGCTATAGGATGCCCTGCAGGGGTTCTCATGGAGAGGCAAGAAGAAGAACAGAGAAGTGGTCAGCAGTCAGTCTAAGAACACAGAACTGGTCAGCAGACAGTCTAAGAACAGAGAACTGGTCAGCAGTCAGTCTAAGAACAGAGAACTGGTCAGCAGTCAGTCTAGAACAGAGAACTGGTCAGCAGTCAGTCTAGAACAGAGAAGTGGTCAGCAGTCAGTCTAAGAACAGAGAAGTGGTCAGCAGTCAGTCTAGAACAGAGAACTGGTCAGCAGTCAGTCTAAGAACAGAGAAGTGGTCAGCAGTCAGTCTAGAACAGAGAACTGGTCAGCAGTCAGTCTAAGAACAGAGAACTGGTCAGCAGTCAGTCTAAGAACAGAGAAGTGGTCAGCAGTCAGTCTAAGAACAGAGAAGTGGTCAGCAGTCAGTCTAGAACAGAGAAGTGGTCAGCAGTCAGTCTAGAACAGAGAAGTGGTCAGCAGTCAGTCTAAGAACAGAGAACTGGTCAGCAGTCAGTCTAGAACAGAGAACTGGTCAGCAGTCAGTCTAAGAACAGAGAACTGGTCAGCAGTCAGTCTAGAACAGAGAAGTGGTCAGCAGTCAGTCTAAGAACAGAGAACTGGTCAGCAGTCAGTCTAAGAACAGAGAAGTGGTCAGCAGTCAGTCTAGAACAGAGAACTGGTCAGCAGTCAGTCTAAGAACAGAGAACTGGTCAGCAGTCAGTCTAGAACAGAGAAGTGGTCAGCAGTCAGTCTAGAACAGAGAAGTGGTCAGCAGTCAGTCTAGAACAGAGAAGTGGTCAGCAGTCAGTCTAAGAACAGAGAACTGGTCAGCAGTCAGTCTAAGAACAGAGAAGTGGTCAGCAGTCAGTCTAGAACAGAGAACTGGTCAGCAGTCAGTCTAAGAACAGAGAACTGGTCAGCAGTCAGTCTAGAACAGAGAAGTGGTCAGCAGTCAGTCTAGAACAGAGAAGTGGTCAGCAGCCAGTCTAGAACAGAGAAGTGGTCAGCAGTCAGTCTAAGAACAGAGAAGTGGTCAGCAGCCAGTCTAGAACAGAGAAGTGGTCAGCAGTCAGTCTAGAACAGAGAAGTGGTCAGCAGCCAGTCTAGAACAGAGAACTGGTCAGCAGTCAGTCTAAGAACAGAGAACTGGTCAGCAGTCAGTCTAGAACAGAGAAGTGGTCAGCAGCCAGTCTAGAACAGAGAACTGGTCAGCAGTCAGTCTAGAACAGAGAAGTGGTCAGCAGCCAGTCTAGAACAGAGAAGTGGTCAGCAGCCAGTCTAAGAACAGAGAAGTGGTCAGCAGCCAGTCTAGAACAGAGAAGTGGTCAGCAGCCAGTCTAAGAACAGAGAAGTGGTCAGCAGTCAGTCTACAACAGAGAAGTGGTCAGCAGTCAGTCTAGAACAGAGAAGTGGTCAGCAGTCAGTCTAGAACAGAGAAGTGGTCAGCAGTCAGTCTAAGCTCGTCAGAAAGGTCTCACCAACGGGAGGAAGACCTGGGCATCAGCTGCTCCTCCCCGAGAGCCTGGAGCAGGATGTTGCAGGACAAAGACTGTCACCACCCAGCACCCCGGTGGCAGCTTGTTCAGGGCCTTGGGAAACTGGGCTGGGAGGAGGATATGTGAGAGGATTCCTCTGCCAGGTCCTCTCTTCGACAAGCAACAGTGACTGCGGAGCTAGGAGCAGCAAGCTGTGCTGGAGGAGCTCGAGAGACAACGTGGCACAAGAAGCTAAAGCGTGGGGCAGGAGGTCCAGGCTCCCCTAGACGGCGGCGTCCGAGCCCCTCCCGTTCAAGGATGTCTTTGGCTGGAGGCTGTTGTTCTGAGCGTGCATCTCTGGCTTGGGCTGGGTCATCTGCTGCAAACGCTGCCCGGGAGGGAAAGGAAAGAGAATGTCAGCCAGGGGCCAGGGGCAGCAGCCGAGGGTGGAGAGCCCTCACTCCAAGAGCTCAGGGGACGGTGCATGCAGCAGGAGTTATTCCTCCAGAGCCTTGCAGCAAGCCGCTGGAAGCCTCTGTAAGTCACCTTTGCTTTGGTGCTCCATGCAGCACAGCAGCTCCTCCTTGTACCTGCAGTGCAGGGATTGCCCTCATGAAGCTGGCAACCTGTCACTGAGGTGCCAGCAGGAAGAGGACCTGGAGCAGAGCTTTTCCCAGCTTCCACCATTTTCCAGCCAGGGTTGGCTACAGAGCATTACTAACCAGCTGCCTCAGGTGTGCAGCCTGCAGAAGAGCAGGCTCAGGGCAGAGCTCATTGCTGTCTGCAGCTACCTGAAAGAGGTTG
The DNA here is from genome assembly GCF_015220805.1 of Pogoniulus pusillus. Lineage (NCBI taxonomy): Eukaryota > Metazoa > Chordata > Aves > Piciformes > Lybiidae > Pogoniulus > Pogoniulus pusillus. The sequence continues at coordinate 20,598,148 of NC_087278.1, forward strand.
TAGCCAGATGGGGTTGGTCTCTTCTGCCAGGCAAGCAGCAACAGAAGAAGGGCACACAGTGTGAAGTTGTGCCATGGCAGGTCTAGGCTGGATGTTGTGAGGAAGTTGTTGGCAGAGAGAGTGATTGGCATTGGAATGGGCTGCCCAGGGAGGTGGTGGAGTTGCCATCCCTGGAGATGTTGAAGCAAAGCCTGGGTGAGGCACTTAGTGCCATGGTCTAGATGACTGGCCAGGGCTGGGTGCTAGGTTGGACTGGCTGAGCTTGGGGAGGTCTCCTCCAGCCTGCTTGATTCTATGATTCTATTCTGTGATTATATGATTCTATTCTGTGATTATATGATTCTATTCTTTGAGGCTATGGTCTGTGCTGCTGCTTGAGCCCAGGCCATGCCACCTGCACAAACCTTTGCACCAGCAGCCATTGCTGCCAGCCTGAGCAATCCAGATGACAACTGCAGAGCCAGGTGAAGTGCAACAAGAACCCAGGAAAATAGAGGGGGGCAAGTGACTACTGGAGGTGTGAGGACTGAGCATCAGCAGCGAAGAAGAACTAATCACTTCTGCTCGTCAGGGAGGGATTAATGAGGCAGGTTGCAGAAAAGAAGGCAGTGAAGAGAAGAAGGCTTGAACCTGACCTGAAGAGGCAGCACCAAGTCAGGGAGAGGCTCTTTTGCACAGAGGCAAACGAGCTCCTGCTCTCTGAAGTGGCTGTTGCTGGGTGAAGTCCCTGCAATATTCGCTGCGCTGCTCCTGCCATTCATGGTCTTTTTTATCCCTTCACATTCATGCTCAGTAGGACTAAAGTGACTTGTAATCTTCCCTGCCTGTCAAACCCACTTTATTCAGCCTTGCCATCTAATTTCCCTCCAGCTCCAGCTCTATTACAAACTAATCCAGGATCTGTGCATGTAAGAGGCCAAAAATTCTGTCTCTCTGAAACCAACACAGGCACAGAAGCCAAATTTTTTCCTGCTGCCATCTGCTGCTCACTCCTGGGTCTGTGGATAGTGGGGACGAGTTCTGGGTCTCCTGTTGCACGTGGGTTCTGTCAGAGAGAGAGTGGGACACCCCAGCCACTCACACTGCTGACTTGCACTGCTGCTTTGCAAGAGCTGAGGGATTGGGTGGAGACTTGCTCATGAGCTGCCCCAACACGGCAGGAAAAGTCATCATCCCTAATGGAGGCAAGACTGAGCTCAAGCAATCTATATTTGCAGCCTTCCCTTCTCCTGCACATCCCCAGCTCATATTAAGAGGTGATAAGAAAGGTGATAAGAAGGTCTCCTTCACTGGAGACTTTGAAGGCCTGTCTGGATGTGCTCCTATGTGACCTGAGCTAGACTGGATGGTCCTGCTCTGGCAGGGGGGTTGGACTCAGTGATCTCCTTGGAGCCCTTCCAACCCCTAATACACTGTGAGCCTGTGATCTGGACAAGAAAGATCTGGGCATGCTGGAACATGTCCATAGAAGGGTCATGAGCATGATGAAAGGGCTGGAGAACCTCTGCTATGCAGACAGACTGAGAGAGTTGAAGCTGGAGAAGAGAAGGCTCAGAGCCCTTACTGTGGCCTTCCAGTATCTGAAGGGGGCTACAAGAAAGTTGGGGAGGGACGTTTTAGGGTGCTGGGTAGTGACAGGACTGGGAGGAATGGATCCAAGCTAGAGGAGGGCAGATTTAGATTAGATGTTAGGAAGAAGTTCTTCAGCATGAAGGTGGTGAGACACTGGCACAGGTTGCCCAGGGAGGTGGTGGAAGCCTCACCCCTGGAAGTTTCTAAGGCCAGGCTGGATATGGCTCTGAGCAATCTGATCTAGTGTGAGGTGTCCCTGGCCATGGCAGGGGGGTTGGAGCTAGATGATCCTTGAGGTCCCTCCCAGCCCTGACAATTCTATGATTCTATAAGGAGACCTTGAAACATCTGAGACAGGACCTACTGTTGGCACTGCTGCTGGTCCCCAACAGGAAAGTGAAAGAACCTAATCTGAGCCTCAGCTGAGAGAGCAGAATCTGAAAAGAGCTCTGAAACAGCAGACTTGCCCAGTTTCTGCACCCTAAGCCCATCCATATGGAGAGCTGGGAGGAAGGAAAGCCAAGTTCACCTGCAACTTGACCTCAGAGGTAGAGAGCCTGAAGCTGACCCAAGCCCAGCAATTGCAGCCAAATTCACTTCTGAATTAAACCTTGCTGAAATTACAACATCCATGGGCTAAGTTTGTGGGGTTCAGATGGTGTCTCGTGGCTGCTGCACTTGTCCTGGGAAAGCCAGAAGTCAGCACCCCTGCAGTGAATGCTTAACACTTGTAGCTTGCAGCACTCCACATCGAGACCCCAAGCAACTCTGCAGGCTCAGGATACCGTGACTGGAGAGCTGCTGGCAGAAAGGGACCTGGGAGGGGTTCTAATTGACAAGTGGCTGAATATGAGCCAGGAGTGTGCCCAGGTGGCAAAGAAAGCCAGTGGCATCCTGGCTGGGATTAGAAATGCCGTGGCCAGCAGGAGCAGGGAGGGGATTGTCCCCTTGGACTCAGCTCTGGTGAGGCCACACCTCGAGTGTTGTATTCAGTTTTGAGCACTGCAATACAAGAGAGATGTGGAGGTGCTGGAGCAGGTCCAGAGAAGGGCAACGAAGATGGGGAAGAGCCTGGAGAATAAATGTTATGAAGAGCAACTGAGGGAGCTGGGGATGGTTAGAGTGAAACAGAGGAGGCTGAGGGGAGACCTCGTTGCTGTCTACAGCTACCTGGAAGGACTTTGTGGAGAGGCTGCTGCTGGGCTCTGCTCACAGGTAACTGGAAACAGAACAAGAGGGAATGGCCTCACGCTGTGCCTGGGCAGGTTTAGACTGGACATTAGGAAACATTTTTTCCCAGCAAGAGGCAGGCATTGGGACGTGCTGCCCAGGGCAGTGGTGGAGTCACCGACCCTGGATGTGTTTAAAAGTCATTTGGATGTGGTGCTTGGGGATGTGGTTTAAGGGTGAACTTTGTAGAGTAGGGATAACAGTTAGACTTGGTGATCCTGGGGGCCTTTTCCAAGCAGCATGTGTCTGCTCTGGCAGAGGGGTTGGACTGGGTGAGCTTTGGAGGCCCCTTCCAGCCCCTGACACTCTGTGATGCTATGATTCCACGACTCACTCTGCTGAGACAGGCCAGCTAACCACGGCTGGCAGCCAGGCCACGCTGGGGACTGGCACCTCTCTGGGTTAAGAAACCCTCAAGATTTCTTTCCAGTCTCTTACAGGGCTTCAGTCCTCTGCACCAAAGAGATGTCCAAGGAGAGGGCTCCCCTTTTGTGGTGGTGACAAGGCAAAGCTCAGTGAAGCCTATCCACTTGGCCAGATGCAGCCAGCTGTGTGCTGCTCGGCGGTGCTCCCAGCTGCTCCCAGATGTTAGCGCTCAGTAACGCCAGCAACTGCTTCCCAGCCAGCCCCTGCCTCTGCATGGCTCTGTGCACTGGAGCTCATCTGAGCCCTCCTGGAGGTGTGCAGAGCTCCTGAAGCACCAGCCTGACGTGCTCTGGCAGCTTTGTCAAAGCAGAGCCTGCTTAGTTGCTCTTAGTTTCAGTGCAGCAGGGGGCTTGCTCTGAGCGGAGAAGAGAAGAGGAGTGGAGAAGCTGCTCGTACCTGCCGGAGAGTCCCCGTCGAGGTGAAGAAACAGTACAGCATATATCCTGGAATCAGCACCATGGAGGACAGAGCCATGAGCCAGCCAATGCCCTGGCCCCACGCAGGATAAACGTATTTGCCTAGTGTCAGGGGGGTCATTTCCACCACGCTGAAGAAGAACACACCCTGGGGAAAGACAACTGTAGGTGAAACTGTGCAAAAGCAGGCTCCAGCCAGCCAGGCTTTCGTGCACTGTCCTCTCAGCTCAGACAAGCAGTGCCCACACACCAACTCCTCCACAGCCCACCCAAACTAAGAGGCTCTGCTGGATATCCCCCTACATTCTCTGCCTTCTTCTCCTACCCCTACTAGCAGTGCCCCCACACCAACTCCTCCACAGCCCACCCAAACTAAGAGGCTCTGCTGGATATCCCCCTACATTCTCTGCCTTCTTCTCCTACCCCTACTAGCAGTGCCCCCACACCAACTCCTCCACAGCCCACCCAAACTAAGAGGCTCTGCTCGATGTATCTCTGCAGATAGAATGCCCCAGGTCTTACCAGGCAGACAAGGGGAGTGAAGAAGGCCCAGCAGATCTTCCACCAGGCACAAGGTTTGTAGCCAATCATTTCTTCAATGTTCCTGTAGAACCTGTTCACACCTAGGGGAAGAAACAAGTGCTGGAAAAAGCCATCCCACCTCAGCTCTGTGGGCAGCATCTCTGCTCAGGCACAGCACAGGCTGCCCACAGCAACAGGCTGACAATGTTGGGCACTGCCTAGGAGGGCTGAGAACTCAAAACCAAATTCATGCTAGCAGCTTCCATGTTTCTGGTGTCCTCTTTGAGGACTAGAGGCAGAACTCTAGGCAACTGCCAGTTCATGCAGAGGTCTTTGTGGTGTCCTGTAGCAAGGAGACGACAGCCTTCTGCTTCTGGGTGTTTTTTGGGCTGTTGTGGGGTTTTTTTCTGTTGTGTTTTCTGCAGTTATCACCCTTAGCTATTTTCAGTTGCAAAGTTTTCATTGGCTCCACTGTGGGAGGCTTCTGAAATAACCCTCTGTGCCCGTGGAGCAAACAAAGGGACAATGTCTTTTATTGCCTACCATAACACCAAGAAATGGAGATGGTCTCAAAGAAGACGAGGAAGAGCAGACACATGCCACTGGCTGAGTAGTAATCAAAGAGCTTGAAGACATAAATGCCACCCTGAGGAGACAAAAGCAGGGTCAAGGAGTTTAATTCTAGATTATGGCCAACAGTATCAGTGGGTTGCTTGGGTTGTTGCTATCTCTGCCTGCTGGCTTTAACGTTAATTTCCTCGGACAGCGGAGCCAGCGTTGCACTGGAGTCTGCTTCCCAACAGCAACACTGATGTGCTCTTGCAGGCAGTTAGCCAACCTGTCCTGGCACAGCCAAGGGCAAGGAGAAGTGCAGAAGTTCATAAAGGGCACTCAGTGAAGGAAGGGTTAAGAAGCAATGCAGACTTTTATGCAGGACCCCTCAATACCCACAACTCTAATCTCATTTAAAACCCAGTTTGAAAGGCTTTGGCCAGGGGTTTGTTTAGCAGTGAGTGGTGAGTCTCTGGTTTAGATGGAGTTGCTTCATTTAGTCTGCTCTGCCTCTTCCAGGAGCTTTGTTGTCTTGCCTTCTACACTGCTCCACTCAGCCCTAACCTCCACGCACATGATCCTTGGCTCCAGACCCAGAGGATCAGAGCCCCAGCAGACTGGTCTTTATGTTATTTTAAGCCTTTGCACCAACTGGGCCCTGGTGGCTTGAGCCCTTAATGCAAAGAGCAAAAAAAAAAACCACAGGATGGTGGTGAAAAGCCTGGAGACATCCTAAGTCACCTGAGATGTAGCAGTGATGAGCAAACCCAATCCTTCAGCGTTAGGATGACTCTTATGGAAGCTGTTGCTTCTCCCAAAGCTTTCAGTGCTGCTATGCTATGCCACAGTGACTAGAAAGTGGCCACCAATGTGGAGGTACCTGGGTGATGTTGGAGAATCCAATGAGATAGGAGATGAAGCAGACCACAGCAATGAAGATCTTCTTCCTGGCTCTCAGGAGATGAGGATACTCATCCATCAGGGCTGTAATGAACCCTTCCACAGTGCAGAACTATGGGAAAAGGTATACACCAAAGACACATATGTAAGGATCTTAGCCTGACATCATCACCTCCTGCATTTAACTCCAGTGTTGGGAGACTCATTGATTTAAATGCTCTCTGCAGACTCTAGAAAAGAGGGCACAGCTGCACAAAACTGGTCCAAACCATCTCCTGAGAATGCCTCACTGCCTCTGCTGAATATAGAGGGAGATAAAAGCATCAGGGTGAAATACCTAAAATGAGACAAAATTCTGCTTCCTGTTTCCTATGGAAAGCCTCCTTGTTCTTTTCCTTCTCTACAACCTCCTCACCACTGCCCTGCTGCTGCAGGCTGCCAGGCTCAGCCACAGCAACAGCTCTGCTTGCAGTGAGCAGGCTGCCTGCTGATGGAGCACGTGCAGGGCCTTGCTTGCTCTTCATTTCCCCTGGGTGCTCTTCTCAGCCTTTTGCAGCAGCACTTACTCACTAAAGAATCATAGAATCAAGCAGGTTGGAAGAGACCTCCAAGCACAGCCAGCCCAACCTAGCACCCATCCCTAGACAATCAACCAGACCATGGCACTAAGTGCTTTGCTTCAACACCTCCAGGGATGGTGACTCCACCACCTCCCTGGGCAGCCCATTCCAATGCCAATCACTCTCTCTGCCAAAAACTTCCTCAGAACATCCAGCAGAGACCTCCCCTGGTACAGCTTGAGACTGTGTCCCCTTCTTCTGTTGCTGGGTGCCTGGGAGAAGAGACCAACCCCACCTGGCTACAACCTCCCTTCAGGGAGTTATAGACAGCAATGAGCTCTGCCCTGAGCCTCCTCTTCTGCAGGCTGCACACCCCCAGCTCCCTCAGCCTCTCCTCACAGGGCTGTGCTCCAGGCCCCTCACCAGTCTCCATGAGCAAAGCAAATCAACTTTCCAATCAATATTCCTGTTAGTTCTGCCAGATGGCATGAGGACAGTCTGGTTATAAATATTTGAGGTGCATCCTTCTCTCCTATTGCTTGATAAATCATGAGCTTCACTTCTGTATCTCACTCCCAGAAAGCTCTGGTACCACACAGCTCTCAGAGAGCACATCCTGCCTCTAACAAAAGTCCTGGGAAGCTTATGAAGGCAGCAAGACTTGAGCTTTCCTCATCACCCTCAGCATATGCATCAGCCAGAGCAAGGAAAAGGAAAGAGGTCTCCTTGCTGTTGATGTCAGTGGCCACTGAGTCTCTGGGAAAGTGCTCTAGAAAGTCCTGCATGCTTCAGATGTGGCTTTGAGCAGGGAAACAAGATGAACAAAACCCTAGAGTGGAGGTGGAGATAGTGTCACACAGGCTAAGAAGAGCAGCAGAGGGCTGGAAAGATGTACTGAAGATGTGGAGACATCTGTGCTGCTCCTAGAGCTAGGCAGGGACAGTGAAAGAGCTTGCACACCCTGGCTGCTGGGGTTGGCTTCCACGTGGGACAGAATGAAGCAAGGGGAGATGTTTCTGCCCAGGATTTCATACCCACACAGTGCAGCATTCCCTGAGCACCAAACTCAACTGCGTGAGATGAGCCTTCTCTGTTGGCCACAAGTGCTCTCGAAGCAGCTCCTGCTCCCCAGGCATGGCATAAGCTGTCTTTATACTCATCAGCAGAGAGCTTTTTACCCTTTCCCACACAGCTCATTGTCTGGAAGAGTGAGAGCTAAGCTGGCACCACAGTGTGAAGAGCTGGTGCATCAAAACCTCGCTGTCAACAGCTATTCTTTCCACTTGGATGCATGGCCAGGTGCTGCTAGAGCCAGGGGAAGGCAGAGAGGGAAAAGGGTTCAGGGGGGAGTTAGGGGTGGTCAGGGGCAGAGGGTGGATGTAAGGAGTGTCCAGTGAAGAAGATGATGTCTCACACAACATGAGGGAGTAAAGCTGACAGCCCTTTGGTGTAGGAAGAGGGAAGCCAAGTCAGGGAAGGCAGAGAGGGAAAAGAGTTCAGAGGGGAGTTAAGGGTGGTCGGGGGCAGAGGGTGGATGTAAGGAATGTCCAGTGAAGAAGAAGATTTCTCACACAACATGAGAGAGTAATCCAGTGAAGAAGAAGATGTCTCACACAACATGAGAGAGTAAAGCTGACAGCCCTTTGGTGTAGGAAGAGGGAAGCCAAGTCAGGGAAAGCACAGAGGGAAATATCAGGGAGATGGGTGATGAGGAACAGGGCTACAATGTGCAATGAAATCTCTTTGGCTCCTACCAAAATCAGAGAATCATAGAATCAGCCAGACTGGAAGAGACCTCCAAGCTCATCCAATCCAACCTAGCACCCAGCCCTGTCCAACCCAGCAGACCATGGCACTAAGTGATGAGGTAGAGAACCACATGGCAGCACTAGGCACAGAGCAGGCAACAGCCTTCATAGCGCTGACTGCAAACTGCCTCAGCCCAGCCTCAGCTTTCAGAGGTGATGCTGCCTGCAGCAGGTTCACATCTCCAGCTCCAGTGACTATGGCTCCTGGACTGGCCTGGAGTCCAGATTGCCCACCCTGCATACCCAACCTTAGATTGAGCATCAGGCAGGCACTGGAGTGGAAGCAGGCAGGACACTGTGGTGCCTCCTGGTCTCGCCTTTGCCCTGTGCCTGTGCTTGTGCATGCAGGCGGATGCAGGCTCACTCAGGCACACACTTCAGTCTCCTCTCCAAAATGTCCCATTTTCCTCATTGTCTCCAGCCACAATCTTTAGCACATGCTCTGCTCTTCCTTGATATTGTTATTTCCATTTGCTTCTCTCTTTTTCTTCCCCCCCTCCCCATTCACACAAGTTTCTGGGTCCAATGACCTGGGCTTGGCAGCCAGCACAGGTAGGACCTCAGTCTGAAGGGAAGTCTCTCCCACCTGCTCCCAGTGTCAGGGGCTTACCCACAAAAAGCCCCCTGCCCGGGACCCACGGGCCAGCTGGGAGTCCACCCACAGCTGCCAGATGTGTGGCAGAGAGCCAGGAGGGTGGCTCTCTGCAGTGCCAGCTGGAAGTCCTCATGAGCAACCTGCGAGAGGCAGGCTCACATGGGACGGACGCAAGCTTGCAGTCACAAGGCTCGCTGGCTCCCCCGGGGACAAAACGCCTGACCTGGAAACGGGGAGGTTAAAAAAAACCCATCAGCGTGTTATGCAAGAGGGGCTGGATGCGAGAGAGATGCAGGCAGGGTGGATCAGAGGCAGAGGGGACGTCAGGGCAGAGGAGAGGCGAGAGAGCACAGCAGGTAGGGATGCGCCCAGCGACACAGGTCACTCATCCCGGGCCAGCAGCGCAGCGATCAGAGAACACCACAGAATGCCAGGGGCTGGAAGGGACCTCCAAAGCTCATCCAACCCCCCTGCCAGAGCAGGGTCACCCAGAGCAGATCACACAGGAACACAGCCAGGTGGGCTTTGAATATCTCCAGAGAGGAAGATTCCACAACCCCCCTGGGCAGCCTGTTCCAGTGCTCTGTCACCCTCCCAGGGAAAAAAATCCTCCTCATGGTTAAATGAAACTTCCTATGCCTCAGCTTCCACCCAGTGCCCCTTGTCCTGGCACTGAGCATCACCCAGCAGAGCCTGGATCCAGCCTCCTGCCACTCACCCTGCACATATTGATAACCATTGACAAAGTCACCTCTCAGGCTCCTCCTCTGCCAGCAGCACAGCCCCAGCTCCCTCAGGCTGTTCTCATAAGAGAGCTGTTCCATTCCCTTCAGCATCTTTGTGGCTCTGTGCTGGACTCTCTCAAGCAGTTCTATGTCCCTCTTGAACTTGGGAGACCCAGAACTGGACACAGTACTCCAGATGTGGCCTCACCAGGGCAGAGTAGAAGGGAGGAGAACCTCTCTCAACCTACTAATCACAGCAGACTCACTGTTGAATGCACTGAGGGGCAGGAGTGGACCTTCTGATACCATCACTGAGGCACACGGTGAATGCAGGTCTCAGCCCTAGCTCCCACAGCCAGCCAGGGCTTCGGAGCATCTTTGCTGTGGCTACAGCCCCATGCCTCACTGGTGGCAAGGGAAAGCCCCAGCCCAGAAGCCTTGGAAGTGCAGGGCACCCTATGGCCCCTCCTCACCCCCAGCCCTCAGATATCTAGAAACATTTATTAACTCCCCTCTCAGTTTTCTCTTCTCCAGACTAAGCAGCCCCAGGTCCCTCAGCCTCTCCTCCTCAGGCAGTGCTCCTGTCCTCTCATCATCCTCCTAGCCCTCCACTGGACCCTCTCCAGCAGATCCCTGTCCCCCTATACTGGGGAGCCCAAAACTGAAGGCAGTACTCAAGATGAGGTCTCACCAGGACAGAGCAGAGGGGGAGCAGAACCTCCCTTGATCTGCTGGACACACTCCTCCTAATACACCCCAGGATCCCATTGGCCTTCTTGGCCACAAGGGCACATTGCTGTGCCATGGATAACTTGTTATCAACACAGCCACTCCATCATATCTGATGATATTTTAGCATGTTACCCTACCTTGTCCCTGGGTTGTCTCACCTGACTATCCAGACCCAACATCATCAGCATGGAGAAGAAGAGGATTGACCAGAGAGGTGACAGGGGCAGCTGCGTGACAACCTGCGGGTAGGCAAGGAAAGCCAATCCAGGGCCTGTGGCAATGAGAAGAGGAACAAGTCCATGGTCATAAAGTATTTGATGGGAAGGGTCACCTAAGGGTCACAGGTACACAGAGACGAGGACCAGAGCCTGGAATTGCAGGATCACAGTCTGGAAGTGCAGGTGTTTCACACAGGAGCCAAAATCCCAAGCCCTTGCCCTCAGCACAGCGATGCCCAGGGAGGCAGAAGCCACTGGAGATGTGCTTAGCCTGGAGATGTGCTTTGGCTCTTCTCTTCCCACCAGCCACAAAGGCATCAAACTACTGCTACCAAATGGAGCTGGAGCACTTTCCTAGAAAAACTAATGGCTGTTCAGGGCTGGCTATAACTTTTCTGAGGCATTTTTCCTTTCCAGAAGAAAATGTGGGGCTTTTTTTCCTCCTGGGGATAAAAGCTTCCCCTGTGAAGACAGCAATTTTACAAGATGTCTTTGTGCAAAAGGCAGCCTTGGCTGCGAGGAAAAGGTTATTCTGAGAGCAAAATTTCACAGGGAAGAGTGGCTGCAAATTTTGGCCACATCTACTGAAAACATAGACAGGATCTACTCACAGAATCACAGAACCTTACAGGTTGGAAGGGACTTCCAGACATCATCCAGTCCAACCTCCCTGGCCAAGGCAGCATCACCCAAGGTAGTTCACACAGGAATGCATCCAGGTGGGTGTTGAGAGCCTCCAGAGAAGGAGACTCCACAACCTCTCTGGGCAGCCTGTGCCAGGGCTCTGTCACTCTCACTGTAAAGAAGTTTCTTCTCATGTTGAGCTGAAGCCTTCTATGCTCCAGTTTGTATCCATTGCTCCTTGGCTTACTGCTGCTGACCAGCAAAAAGAGTTTGTCCCCCTCCACTTGACCCCCACCCCTCAGATACTTGTACACATGGATCAGTTCTCCTTTCAGTCTTCTCTTCTCCAAACAGCCCCAGGGCTCTCAGTCTCTCTCCATAGGGGAGATGCTCAAGTCCCCCACTCATCCTTGTGACTCTCTGCTGGACTCTTTCCAGCAGATCCCTGTCTCTCTTGAACTTGGGGAGCCCAAAACTGGACAGAGTATTCCAACGTGGTCTCACCAGGGCAGAGTAGAACCTCCCTAGCCCTGCTGGTGGCACTTTTGCTGATGCACCCCAGGATGCCATTGGCTCTCTTGGCTACAAGCACATTGCTGGCCCGTGCAGAACTTGCTGTCCACCAGCACTCCGAGCTCATAGAATCATAGAATGATTCTCCAAGGTCTTTGTCCACAGAGCTGCTTCTGAGGTCATAGAATCATAGAATGATTCTCCAAGGTCTTTCTCCACAGAACTGCTTCCTAAGTCTCCTCAGGAAGGTTTCAGAAAGCAAATGGCCTGAACACTTCACACAAAAGTTCAGCACTAAAAGCAGGTGAACATTAAACGCAGGTGCAAATGTCCCTTGCAGCCCAAGTGCAGTGAACAGAAGCCATAGGTGCCTGAGATCCATCCTGGTGACAGGGCATTCGAAAAGGGTTGGACATTTGGATCCCCTGCTCCTGAAAAAAAAATGTTGCTATGTTTGCCCCTGAGTTTCTGCTGTGTTTGCCCCTGGGTTTCTGCTTACCAGAAGAGGCCAGCTCTGAGATGGACTTCTTGGTGATGTGTGACATGAAGCCAACAATGGAGAAGATGACAAAGCCAGCAAATATGCTGGTGGTGGAGTTTATGCAGCAGACAATAATGGAGTCTCTGGAAGAGAGAATGAAAGAAAGGAGGAAAAGAAGTCACCTGCACATCCCTACCTAGAAGTTAGGAGTGGAGAATGGGGCAAACAAAAGGCCAAGCTCTGTGGAGAGCTGTTACAGTGCCCTGGAGAAGCAGCAGGGATGATGTGTTAGATGCCATGCAAATGGGAGAGCTGCACTGCTTGCCACAGAGAAGATGGCAGAGGCCAGGCACCTCAGACTCACTGTGACCCTCTACCCCACCCAGGAGGAGGCTGGAAAGAAACCAACAGACCTGTAGACGTTGTTGTGGAAAGTGTTGTAGCTGCCCAGAGCAATCAGGGACCCCAGCCCCAAGCCATAAGAGAAGAAGATCTGTGTGGCTGCATCCATCCAGACCTGAGGAGGAGCCAAGAGACAAGTGCAGGACCCCTGCAGCAGCTCAGTGCAGAGCTACTGAGGGGACTGGACCCAGATTGCACCGCCCACTGGGGTGGATCCCCATCCTTTCCATGTGGCAATAGCATCCAGGGTGCAGTTTGGCTCAGCACCAGATGTACATACCCAGATCTCTAAAACCTGTGACTCCAGTCTCCTTCCAGAGCTGGATAGGGATGGAGAAAGGCTCTGTCCATTTCATTTCTGAGCTGTGCCCTTCAGCCCCCAGGGCAAGTCAGAACAGACTCATGCACCCTCAGAATCTGTGTGTGTGGCACCCTGAGGGGTGCTGCTTCCCTTGGAGCCCCATGCCCCACACTCATCCCCTCCATTTCTCTTCCACTAGCATGTTGGGGTCTTCTTAATTCAATGTGCAGTTTCTTGTGCCAACGACTATAGAGGGCAGCTTGCAACATCAGTCTCAGTGCCTTTGTGGCACACGAAAAGGAGGCTGCTCATTTTTTAGTGGCATAACACTAAAACACCTCTCCTGATCCTGAGGTTCCTGTTTCCAATGTTACAGCCAATGCAGCACACTGACAGTAAGTTTCTGCCAAGAGGGATCATTGAGATCCCTTTGACAGCTATGGGCGTTCAGCTGCTCCTGCTCACAAGTGCCTGCTCACCTCTGGAGCATCACTGCTCCAAAAGGCAGAGTCTGTGCCTGATGCAAAGCTGTACCTCTGCAAGCCTCCCTGCTCCTCACACAGGCTCACAGGATGTTAGGGGTTGGAAGGGACCCAGGGAGATCACAGTATCACAGTATCATCAGGGCTGGAAGAGACCTCACAGATCATCAAGTCCAACCCTTTACCACAGAGCTCAAGGCTAGACCATGGCACCAAGTGCCACGTCCAATCCTGCCTTGAACAGCTCCAGGGACGGCGACTCCACCACCTCCCCGGGCAGCCCATTCCAGTGTCCAATGACTCTCTCAGTGAAGATCATCAAGACCAAACACCTGCCAGAGCAGGGCCAGTAGAAAATGAGAGCTTTCTGGAAGAGATGCTCACCTCAGAGTCAGAGAGCTTTCTGAAGTCTGGTGTGAGGTAGAAGAGGATGCCCTCCTTGGCTCCCGGCAGCGTGACTCCCCGGAAGAACAGGATGAAGAGCATGAAGTAGGGGTAGGTGGCAGAGAAGTACACCACCTGCAAAAGATACCATGGGAGAGAAGCCATCAGAACACCAGTGCTGCCCATGATGGCCTTCCACCTAGTCAGTGTCTCCATGAGAGGGGCAGGCTTGCTGGAGATAGCTACTGTTGGCAGCACTTTGCTGGCCCCTGCTCCCTGCAGCTGTGCCTGCTTGGTAGAGGCTACTCTCTTCCAATGACACCCAAGGATGCACTAATGGCAGCAGCAGCATGCTAAAGGCTGGGTGAATTTCCCAAAGACAAGGGAATTGCACAGGGATACATCACAAAGTCTGCCATGATTGTGTTGGTGGAGCCCTTCCCACCTCAGCATGGAAGATGTTGGCAGGATGAGTGGTGAAAGCAATGCACAACTCCCAGTCACACAACAGCAAAGGGCTCTGAAATGGCCACAGCTCTCCTAGGACAACCATCTCCTTAGCCATGGAGGTGCAAAATAAGCATGAGGTAACTACTGCCATAATTAACAGCAGCAAGCAAGTGAGTGGGCAGTGCCCATGTGGTAGGAGGTGAGAAACACAGAGGTGAAATGGAGAGGAGTGACAGAGACCACAGAAAAATGGGCAGATCCTTTTTTCATGGACTGGGACAAAGGTCAGTCAGTGCTTTCCACCTAGAAAAGAGCTGGTTCTGAGGAGTGAAAGGGATTTAAGACCAAAGGAAGGATCAATGACTAGGCTGGACTTGATGATCTCAGAGCTCTTTTCTAGCCTCAGGATTCCGTGATTCTGAGATGCTGCAGACTTAAAGCAGGTGTTCCTGCAGTCCACTGCATCCAGGAGGGTCACCTTGACTCTGCTGCTTTCATAGAATCATAGAATCAACCAGGTTGGAAGAGACCTCCAAGCTCAGTCAGCCCAACCTAGCACCCAGCCCTGGCCAATCAACCAGACCATGGCACTAAGTGCCCCAGACAGGCTTTGCTTCAACACCTCCAGGGACAGGGACTCCACCACCTCTGTGGTCAGCCCATTCCAATGCCAATCACTCTCTCTGCCAGGAACTTCCTCCTAGTATCCAGCCTGAACCTACCCTGGCACAATTTCACACTGTGTCCCCTTCTTCTGTTGCTGCTTGCCTGGCAGAAGAGACCAGCCCCACCTGATCAACATTTTTCTGCATATCACAGAATCACACTGTGCCCTAAACACCTCTCAGTATCTCAGCATTGCTCTTTCACTAAACTGAGCAACTGCCCTTCTGCTGTGCCTGCCTGAATTCCTGCACAGTGAGTGCAACACCTAAAGGGCAGCAGGGACATTTTCAAGAGAAGTGGTGAGTTGTTGTTTGTCTGGTTGGGTTTTTTTTTGTTCCCCATGGCAGTATTTTGACACAATTCTATCCATAAAGAGTGAGCCTAGAAGAGTTCTCTCAGGGCTGCCTCTAAAAACCTCTTTCCAAGTCTCTTCCCATGGAGACTGGGCACTCAGACCTGTGACTTCACAGGGAAGAGCTTTGAATGGCAATTACCATAAGCACAGCAGCAATTTTTACAGCTGTGAAAAGTAAATGTCAGCATTTAATAGCAGCTGCTGGGCCTCTGCCCTGAAGCAGGGCAAGCTCAGCTCAAACGAAATTGAGCCCAGAGGATACTCCAGCAGCAGTGAGCTGAGCGCAGCAGCAGCCAGAGGCAGCACCGACAGGCTCAGCCCTCACACCGTACCTTGCCTGTCCACTCCACGCCCTTCCAGATGGAGAAATAGACCAGCAGCCAGGCCAGGGCCAGTGTGCCAGCCAGGGGCCAACGGATGGTGCCAGGCTCCCCCAGGCTTCCAGACATCTGGTGCATGTTCCTCCTAGGGATGCATGAAGTTCAGTTAAGGGCAGGTCTGACCCTTGGGGGAAGAGAGATTGGAGACCCTGGAGGCTGCTGGAGGGTGAAGGGCTGGGTGTAGACAACCACAAGAGCCTGCAAGACCCTCAAGGGATCTGAGGTTCACTGATGAAGGAGGGAGAAGAGAGGTAGGGACCTTCTTGTGCTCTCAATCTACCTGAGCTGCAGCTGTGCCGTGCACCCCACACCCATGCCCACCCCTGCCAGCAGCTGGTGCTGATGCCTTCCTGCCAAGGCAGTCCAAGGAAAGGGGCCAGTGTGTAGTGCCACAGCCCCATCGAGCAGGCACACTGGAGGTGGGCAGGGGGTGAAAGCTGGTGTAGGCAGGCTGTGGACATACATACTCCCAGAACTCGGTGACAGCACTGGTGAGGTTGGTGGTGTCACCCAGCGAGTAATTGGAGAAGCAGCGGTCGGTGTTCCAGGCATTCCCACAGCTCTGCCACGGCAGGTCCTGCACCAACACAAGGACATGAGGGTTAGCATGAATGTGGCATCTCTCGAGGGCAGCAGTGACAACAAAAATTGGCTTCTTTTAAACTCTTTTTTTATTTTTCCAAATAGGATGTGCAGCTTCCCAGGAGGAGCAGGAACCTTGCAGGCAGAAGCACAGAGCAATTCTCCAAAGCAAGCATAGAATCATAGAGTCAGCCAGGTTAGAAGAGACCTCCAAGCTCAGCCAGCCCAACCTAGCACCCAGCCCTAGACAATCAACCAGACCATGGCACTAAGTGCCCCAGCCAGGATTTGCTTCAACACCTCCAGGGACAGGGACTCCACTACCTCCCTGGGCAGCCCATTCCAATGCCAATCACTCTCTCTGACAACAACTTCCTCAGAACATCCAGCCTAGACCTCCCCTGCCACAACTTCACACTGTGTCCCCTTCTTCTGTTGCTGCTTGCCTGGCAGAAGAGACCAACCCCACCTGGCTACAGCCTCCCTGCAGGTAGTTGTAGACAGCAATGAGGTCTGCCCTGAGCCTCCTCTTCTGCAGGCTGCACACCCCCAGCTCCCTCAGCCTCTCCTCACAGGGCTGTGCTCCAGGCCCCTCCCCAGCTTTGTCGCCCTCCTCTGGATACCTTCCAGTACTGCAACTTCTCTCTTGAATGGAGGAGCCCAGAACTGGACACAGCACTCAAGGTGTGGCCTGAGCAGTGCTGAGCACAGGGGCAGAAGAACCTCCCTTGTCCTGCTGGCCACACTGCTCCTGAGCCAGCCCAGGATGCCATTGGCTCTGCTGCCCACCTGGGCACACTGCTGCCTCATCTTCAGCTACTCTCTACCAGCATCCCCAGGCCTCCCTCTGCCTGGCTGCTCTCAACCACACTGTCCCCAGCCTGCAGTTCTGCTTGGGGTTGTTGTGGCCAAAGTGTAGAACCCTGCACTTGGCCTTGTTCAATCTCATCCCATTGGCCTTTACACTGATTTGAAATTGATGATCAAACAAAAAGTAACACTGGATCTACAGCATTGATAGTGGCATGTCAGGCTTACAGCTAAGTGAAACAAGATACCATTTGAACCACAGAGCTGATGTTCTTAAGGCTGCAGGTTGCTCAGAGAGTTAAGGAAGCTCTTCCCAGCTACTGGACTCAAATAAATCACTAAGAGGAAGGGGCAGATGTCTAAATACTTGCTGAATCATTTTTCCATCAGAAAAACCCTCTGGGATTTCCTCTATAAATGAAAGAGTAAATGAGTACTAATTAAAGACAGGAAAAGGTTGTGACAAAGCCAGTAGTAGAAAAGTGCAGCTCTTGAGCTTACAAAGCTCTAGAGATATGACAGAGCCACCAGGTGGGTTTGTAAAGAACAAAGTGATTAGCCACAGTTGCCAGCACTGTCTCCTCTGGAGGACCACTCTCTCCAAAGGACAAGCTTTCATTCCCATCAGCACCACACAACTGCCTCCAGGGCTGATGAACCTCCCTTGGGAAGGGACCAGCAGGGTGCTGACCAAGGCTGCTTGCACAAACTACAGGCAGTTAGTGGATGGCCTGTGGCACAAACAACTACCTCTTGTAGAGCAGAGAGTAAGGACCCACAGCACAGACACACTGTTGGCATGTCTGTGACTCACCGTGGTGAAAGAGTTGAAAAGATAGTAGAGAGCCCAGGCAATGATGACAATGTAGTAGATGTTGAGCCAGAAGGAGAGAACCACAGCTGCCAGCCCCACTCCTATGAAGGAAGGCAGAGCACTCTGTCAGTCCAGCTCTCCAGAGCCCAGTTGCACTCATGGACATGGACAACACAATCTGTGGCAGAACCAGCTCATCAGGGAGCCAGTTTATGCAGCTAAACTGAACTGCTCTGCCAGGGAGTCTCTTCCCTCACATCTCTCACCCACTCTTATCTCCACGGAGAGAAGAGTGCTGCCTTTCATTATGCTACAGGTACTTTAGAGACAGAGCTCCTTGTCAACAGGATCTGGTCACTGAGTGGATGACATTTCCCTCCCCCACATCCAAATCACTTCTAAACCACTATTGCTTTTCAGAATGCTGCTACTGGCTTACATCCCAAATTTACAGCTTTCCTATGCAATCAAATCAAGCCCACCTGGGGAGGCTTAGGGAAGGCTTTGTGCAGCCAAAACCTGCCCATCACAGTCCCTGCTGCTCGTAAAATGCCTTGTCACATGCAAGACATGAACAGCAGTAGGCTGATGATAGTGACTGTGGACATCAGGGTGAAGGACAGCTTGACAAAGAGACAGGGGAAAGCTCCCCTACCTGTTACCCCACCCCAGGCTCCAGAGCTTTGCTTCCCAAAGCATTCAAGTGGGTTTGCCTGTAGTTGTGTGTGCTGTCACCTTCCCGAATTTCCAGTACAGTACCTTTAAACATAGGAGCTAATTTCCAGACTCCCAGTCCACCAACAGAGGTATACTGGCCCAGAGCAGTTTCCAGCAGGAAAAGAGGAATGCCAGCAAACACCAGTGTCAGGAAGTAGGGGATGAGGAAGGCCCCTGAAAGACAGAACAACGTGGCCAGGTGGGTCAGCTTCAGCAGGAAGCAAAGGCCTGCAGCTGTAGTTCCTTACCCTGCAGCATCCACGGGATCAGAAGCAGACTCGCTTGGGGGTGGCAGTCTGCAGCTGGAGCTGCT
This sequence comes from Pogoniulus pusillus, assembly GCF_015220805.1. NCBI lineage: Eukaryota > Metazoa > Chordata > Aves > Piciformes > Lybiidae > Pogoniulus > Pogoniulus pusillus. Next base: position 20,616,678 of record NC_087278.1, read on the forward strand.
GTGTTCAGTGAGTCACAGTATCACCAAGGTTGGAAGAGACCTCACAGATCATCAAGTCCAACCCTTTACCACAGAGCTCAAGGCCAGACCATGGCACCAAGTGCCACGTCCAATCCTGCCTTGAACAGCCCCAGGGACGGCGACTCCACCACCTCCTCAGGCAGCCCATTCCAGTGTCCAGTGACTCTCTCAGTGAAGAAAGAGTCTCCTACTCTCTTCTCCTTCCCTGTTCCTCTCACCACATGTATCATATCCACTGGCATCACTAGCAATGTGGTGATGCCAGCCTCACTTTGCTGTTAGGCAATGCTAAGTTCAGTGTGACAACAAACCTGACGGTGACATTGGTGACTTGCCAGTGGTCTTTCTGTCTTACATGCCTTCACCTCGAGGGAGAAGAACACAGGAATCTCTGGCATTGCCTAATACTTTGTTTTCTCTATGGAGCCTGTGGAAATAATCTCCTCACTAGGAATGAGGCACAGCAGCCATTCAACAGAGGCACTATTTGCACCCTGTTGTTATTACAAGAGCAAACAGAACAGGAAAGCTTCTTTTATGTGTGATTTGAAGGGTGTACATGGTCAGGTTGTTCTGACTTTTAGGACCTGGGACAATGCTCCTCTTCCAGGTTCTTCATACAGAGAATCGAGGAGCACTAGAATGTTTTGAGTTGGAAGAGACCTTTAAAGATCATCCAGCCCAACCCCTGTCACGCTGAGCAATGACATCATTAATGAGATCAGGTTGTTTAAAGCCACATCCGACCTGACCTTTAATGTTTCCAGGAATGGGGCACCTACCACCCCTCTGTTTCACCACCCTGGAGTATGTGCTGGAGCATGTCATCAATCCAGAGCTGGACAAACTCTTGCAGAAGATGCTGACTGAGAGGAGAGATGGGACACTCAGTTTGCTCAGGAGCAGCTGGCTGTGTTCCCCACGCCCTGCTGCTGTGTTCTCTGCACTAGCCACAGCTCTCCACTGTCAAAGTCTTATTCTCCAGATACTAGTGGAAAAGCAAACACGGAGCCAGCGAGCAAAGCCAGGCTGGAAAGCTGCAACCCAGCTTGCACCTGGCAGAGCCAGGCTCCAGCAGCTGCTCTCTGAGGGCAGGGAAGCGGCGGGAGGCAGCCAGGGACGCTGGCTCAGGGGACACCCAGCTGGGGACGCCTGCCTGCCAAGCAGGGAGCTGAGCCCAGCTGGGAGAGGCAGGCGTCAGCGCCCGGTGTGGGATTTTATGGGAGGCTGCATGCAGAAGGGGCTGGCAGCAGGTGGCAGGGAGAAAGCAGAGTCGGGGCCAGAAACGCGCTGACCGTGAGCCCGAATCAGAAGCTGGCGTGGAAGCTCAGGCTCTCGGCTTCAGCAGCAGCTTGGCACGGAGGAGCAAACAGCTTTGAGCATCGCTGTGGGAGGAGCAATGTCTGCTCCGCAGTCTCTTCTGTGCTCTTGCTAGACGCTGCAGCCTGCGAGGTGCAACCTGATAAGAGCTCTGCAGGAAGGCAGGGTCTGCTCTGAAGGCGTGGGGCTGCCTCACTACGGCTGTGCCTGAGTCTGGAGACTGAGCTTATCATCAGTCACAGTGCCCTGCTTACCTCTGTCAAAAAGGATGATGAAATTTGGCCACAGTCCTGATGATTCTGCACTTTTTATCTAGAGCAGGCCAGGAAAGTTTGTAGGTGAAAGATTTTGTTAGACTGTTGAGAAGAAAGCAGACAGACTTTTGGACTTAGGTCACTTATCCTGGTTTGGCAAAAACCCTCTACAGGGCAGACCATAGCCTTGAACTGAGAGCTGATGACAACGAGATTGTTACTTTAGAGAGTCAGGTCCCTGAGCAGACACAACATCCTTGGGTGCTCTACAGCCAGAAGGAAAACCAGTTCTGAATTTCTTACCTAAACTTTGCATGCCTGAGCCTACATTTTTGGCACAGAAAGAAAGAAATGGACTTTGACCTCCAGCCATGGATGGGCTGCTGAAAGGGAGGTTGTTCTGCCCCTGTACTCAGCACTGCTCAGGCCATACCTTGAGTGCTGTGTCCAGTTCTGGGGTCCTCCATTCAAGAGAGATGTTGAGGTGCTGGAAGGTGTCCAGAGAAGGGAGACAAAGCTGGGGAGGGGCCTGGAGCACAGCCCTGTGAGGAGAGGCTGAGGGAGCTGGGGGTGTGCAGCCTGCAGAAGAGGAGGCTCAGGGCCGAGCTCATTGCTGTCTACAACTGCCTGAAGGGAGGCTGTAGCCAGGTGGGGTTGGGCTCTTCTGCCAGGCAAGCAGCAACAGAACAAGGGGACACAGTCTCAAGTTGTGCTGGGGGAAGTCCAGGCTGGATGTGAGGAGGAAGTTGTTGGCATAGAGAGTGATTTGCATTGGAATGGGCTGCCCAGGGAGGTAGTGAAGTCCCCATCCCTGGAGGTGTTGAAGCCAAGCCTGGCTGAGGCACTTAGTACCATGGTCTGGTTGATTGTCTAGGGCTGGGTGCTAGGTTGGACTGGCTGAGCTTGGAGGTCTCTTCCAACCTGCTTGATACTAATGGTTCTATAATTCTATGGTTCACTCCTGGCCTGCTACAAATGATTGTGTGTGACCTTGGGAGAGTCCAGACTCGTATCCAAACTCCATAGATCAGATGGATGATGGTACTGGTTGTGCTCTGCCTGCTCAGGGCACCTGCCCTTGGAGGCAGAGAAGGATCACACAGCTCCTGACACTCACCCAAATCTGTTTGCCAGCTCCAGCTCCTAACACCTCGCAGCAAGGCATCATAATTAATCCTCAGCATGGCAAATGCTGCCCACGGATCAAAAGCTGGGCACTGCAAGCTGTCACATGCAAATGAGAATGCATGCTGCGTGGAAGGAAACGCTCTTCTCTCGAGTTATTCAAGCTCAGGCTCTCAGGGACCATTTTAGCACCTCCTGAGTTGCATTTACAGTCAGCTAAAATCCTATTGACATCAGAAGGACCGAAGGAGGCTTAGAATGCGTGGCAAAGGCTGGGGCGTTAGTCATAGCTGGGCACATTCCCTGGCACACAGAGCCAAGCCTGCCCCCTGCAGCAGATGGACCCTGCGCTGGGCTGCCGCAGCCTGGCTACGTATCCCTTAACGATGCTGCCGCCGGCAGCGCCGAGCAGCCCGGCCGTGAGCTGATGCGGTGTGACAGCGGCAAGCGAGACGACGATGTTTCCGTTCCGCTCAGCCTGCCTGTGCGTAATGGAAGCGGCGCACACGGCCGCGCTCCGCGCTCCGCACACGCGGCGGCTAAAATTAGAGCCCCGGGCGCAGCCTGCGCCGCTCCCCGGGGCAGAGCCGGGCCGGGGCGCACCGATCGCACCCGCACGCCGTGAGAGCCCTGGCGGCCGCCCCGCAGCGGCTCGCCGTGACGCCGCCGTGCGTCAGCTCCCTCGCCCGGCCGCGCCGCAGCCGCCCCCGGTCGCTGCTCCTTGCTGCGCTGCCGGCCGCGCGTACCGGCAGCCCGGCGGGGAAGCGGCGAGAGCAGCCAGCGGTGCGGGCTGCCGGGAGCGGCGCAAACCGGCAGGTGAGGCAGAGGCTCCCGTTCCCACCTTTCATCTGCCTCGCTCTTTGCTGACGGCTGGCTGCTCCCTCCGTGTGCCTGCAGCTGCCGGCGCACAAATCGCTCTGTTGCTAATCACAGCACCATAGAATCAGTCAGGGTTGGAAGGGACCACAAGGATCAGCCAGTTCCAGCCCCCCTGCCATGGGCACAAACACCCTACCCTAGATCAGGCTGGCCACAGCCTCAGCCAGCCTGGCCTTAAACACCTCCATGGATAGGGACCTATGCTAATAACAGCACTGCACACCCCCACAGCATCTTCCCACCTTGGAGTTGAGAGCAGCCCTGTGGAGAAGAGCTTGGGGGCACTGGAGGATGAAAAACTGGGCATGAGTTGGCAATGTGTGATTGTATCCCACAAGGCCAACTGTATCCTGGGCTGCATCAAAAGAGGTATGGCCAGCAGGTCAATGGAGAGTGTTTCTGCCTCACCACTATGCTCTGGTGAGACCTCACTTGGATGGCTTGAATTGGAAGGGACCTTAAAGATCAAGTTCCAGCTCCCCTGCCATAGGCAGGGCCAGCTCCCACCAGACCAGGCTGCTTGAAGCCTCATCCAGCCTGGTCTTAAACGCTTTCAGGGATGTGGTATCGACAGCGTCTCCAGGCAGCCTTTCCAGTCTCTCACCACCACCATAGTAAAAGATTTCTTTCTGATGCCTGATCTAAATCCAGCCTGCTGTGGTTTAAAACCAATGCCCCTTGTCCTGTCACCACATGTCCTTATAAATCATCCCTCTGCAACTTTCCTGTAGGCCCCATTTGGGTACTGGAAGGCTGCTATAAGTTCTCCCCAGAGCCTTCTCTTCTCCAGGTTGAACAGATCCAAATCTCTCAACTTGTCAGATGGTAAAAGTGATCAGAGGGCTGGAGCACCCCTCCTGTGAAGAAAGGCTGAGAGAGATGTGGCTGTTCAGCCTGGAGAAGAGAAGGCTCTGAGGAGAGCTAATTATGGCTTTTCAGTACTTAAAGGGAACCTACAAGAAAGGTGGAGACAGTTTTCTCAGGAGGGCATGCTGCACTGGGGACAAGGGCTAGTAGTATTAAACTGGAGCAGATACAAGAATGACATTTTTTACAGTGAGGGTGGTGAAACACTGGCCCAGGTTGCCCCATCTCTGGATATGTTCAGGGTCAGGCTGAATGGGACTCTGAGCAACCTGATTTAGTTAAAGGCAGTCCTGCTCACTGCAGTGGGGTTGGACTAGATGACCACTAAAGGTCCTTTCCAACTCAAAGCATTCTGTGAATTCTATGATTCACTTAGAATCATTAGAATCAACCAGGCTGGGAGAGACCTCCAAGCTCACCCAGTCCAACCTAGCACCCAGCCCTGGCCAATCAACTACACTGTGGCACTAAGTGCCTCATCCAGGCTTGGCTTGAACACCTCCAGGGACTCCAGAGTGAGGAGAAACTCATCAGTAAGTGGATGCTTTCCCAGTATCCACTCCCTGTGAAAAAATGAGGTTTCCAGACACTCTGTGGTAACCCTGCAAATTTGGATTTCAGAAGCTTGGCAAAATGCAAACTTCTCCTTATATTTTTTTGTGCTGCTTCTTCACAGCCTGCATTTGCTCATACAGCCCCAGGCTGTGGGATATGACCACCCAACAGCTTAACAGCTCCTATCCTTATGGAGTGTCCTTGCTCATACAGCCCCCAGGCTGTGGGATATGACCACCCAACAGCTTAACAGCTCCTATCCTGATGGAGTATCCTTGCTCATACAGCCCCCAGGCTGTGGGAACTAACCACCCAACAGCTCCCATCCTGATGGAGTGTCCTTGCTCATACAGCCCCCAGGCTGTGGGATCTAACCACCCAACAGCTCAACAGCTCCCATCCTGATGGAGTGTCCTTGCTCATACAACCCTCAGGCTGTGGGATCTAACCACCCAACAGCTCAACAGCTCCCATCCTGATGGAGTGTCCTTGCTTATACAGCCCCCAGGCTGTGGAATCTAACCACCCAACAGCTTAACAACTCCCATCCTGATGGAGTGTCCTTGCTCATACAACCCTCAGGCTGTGGGATCTAACCACCCAACAGCTTAACAGCTCCCATCCTGATGGAGTGTCCTTGCTCATACAGCCCCCAGGCTGTGGGATCTAACCACCCAACAGCTTAACAGCTCCCATTCTGATGGAGTGTCCTTGCTTATACAGCCCCCAGCCTGTGGGATCTAACCACCCAACAGCTCAACAGCTCCCATCCTGATGGAGTGTCCTTGCTCATACAACCCTCAGGCTGTGGGATCTAACCACCCAACAGCTTAACAGCTCCCATTCTGATGGAGTGTCCTTCCTTATACAGCCCCCAGCCTGTGGGATCTAACCACCCAACAGCTCCCATCCTGATGCAGTGTCCTTGCTCATACAGCCCCCAGCCTGTGGGATCTAACCACCCAACAGCTCCCATCCTGATGGAGTGTCCTTGCTCATGCAGCCCCCAGGCTGTGGGATCTGACCACCCAACAGCTTAACAATTCCCATCCTGATGGAGTGTCCCTGCTCATACAGCCCCCAGGGCCCTGATGGAGTGTCCTCAGCCAGAGAACCAGCTGCTGCCCCAGACTGCCACCTTGAGGGGACAAAACTACCCAGGACCGAGTGAAGGCTCTGCCCATTTCTCTCACCTCCTCCATTCTTGCCACAGAGGTAGGGGAAGCGCCAGACGTTGCCCAGCCCAATAGCATAGCCCACGCAGGACAGCAGGAAGTCAAATCTCCCCTTCCAGGAGCCTCTGTCTGGGATTTCCTTCTTTTTCTTCTTGGTGCTCATGGCCTCGGGAGTTATTGGCTCCAAATCCTCCAGGGCTGCCTGCTTCACCTCAGAGGGAGAGCTCAGCTCCACAGAAGGGTTGTCCATCTTCCCCATGGTGACTCAGGTGTATGGCCACTCTTGCTCAGGAGCTGGAGGAGCAGGAAGGGCAGCCACGACCCTGGCCAAGCAGAGGTGAGATGGGCAGTGCTGGGCAAAGCTCCTGATGGGAAAGAAAAGAAAGCATTCTGTATTAGTGTAGCAGGCTGAACAGAGGGCCTTGTGGGGTGTGAGAGAGCTCCCTGGGTAGTCTGGTGCATCTCAGGGCAGGCTTTCCACACCTCCCTGCTTTCCTTGCACAGCAAATTGAGGATGATTTTGTTTTGCTGCATAGCTGTGGATCCATGGTCATGCAGATTGCCAACAGAAAGCTCAGAAGTGGTCATTACCAGCACATAGCAAACCCTTCAACTCTCATCATAACTCCACTTCATCTCAACACCTGCACTGCAAGAAAGGCTCCAGGTCCAGCATGCATGCAGAGAGGTTATAGCCCAGAGCCATCCAGGTTGTGAGAGATGGGGCTGTTCAGCCTGGGCAAAAGAAAGCTCTGGGGAGACTCTACAGCAGCCTTCCAGTACCTGAAGGGGGCTACAGGAAAGCCAGGAAGGGACTTTTTGCAAGGGCTTGTAGTGACAAGATAAGAGGGAATGGATCAGGCCTGTGGAGGGGAGATTTAGGCTAGACATTAGGAAGAAATTCTGTAGCATGAGGGTGGTGAGGCAATGGAACAGCTTGCCCAGGGAGTTCATGGATATCCCCTCCCTGAAGCTGTTCAAGGCCAGGTTGGATGGAGCCTTGAGCGACCTGGACTAGTAGAAGGTATCCCTGCCTATAGCAGAGGTGTTGTAATAAGATGATCTTTCTGGTCCCTTCCAACTCAAACCATTCTATGAATCCATGAATCTACATTTAAATGACAGTGGAGGAGAGCATGATGGAGGTGCTACATCCCTCAAGATCTCAGGCCCAAAACTGAGTGCATCAGCCACGAAGCTACCTGAAAAACAGAGTGGCCCAATCATGGCTGTCACAGTGCAGCTTTGCAATGAGACCCTCACTATGTCCCACACTACAGTCCCATGCTTTAATCCCCTGCCGTGGCAGGGGAGCAGCCATGGTAACAGCTGTGCACTTGCAATGCCTGGCAAAGACATCACTGAGCAGCTCAGCACCTCCTCGTACACTGTGTCGCATGGGATGCTGCAGTGGCCAGGTCTATCCAAATGGTGCTTGAGAGTGACTATAGCCAGCTTGTGAACCACTGAAATCCCACTGCATGAGACTCAGAAGTCCTGAGGATTAATGGGATGAGGCTGACTAAAAATTGAGCGAATTAGCACAGTAAAGCAGCTCAGAAAGAAGGGGAGAAGTGGCATTTGAAATGACATTGCACTCACAGCTTGCAAACTAAGCCCAGCTCTTCCTTCTCCTTGCAGAAGCAATTGCAAAGTCTGAGAAAGGCATGGAGGAGAACAAAAAGGATGCTCAAAAGTGGAGCATCTTCCACATAGGGGGAGGCTAAATGGCCTAGGTAGGATCCACCATCCTGAGAAAAAGTGGCTGGTGGGGACCTAGAAACGTCAGCATCTGAGTGTTGGCTGCTTCTGACTCTGGGTGATTAAAGCAGTGGGCAGGAGATTTGGAAAGAGCAAAAGATACAACTCCACAGGCATAGCTATGGAGTGAGACTCCCCACCCCAGAGCATGCTACGTGCAAAGGTTTTACATGGCTTCATTAGGGAAATGTAGAGGGGAAATAATGGAAGGGAAATCCACCAGAAGCTGCCACTGCAGTTGGGAAAAAAATCCCTCAGCTGCAAGTTGCTGGAGACTGAGGATCTCCTCTGTGTGAGTATTGATCCCTACTTCTCCTGGTTTTGCCCTCTGCAACTACCTGAAGGGAGGTTGCAGCCAGGTGGGGTTGTCTCTTCTCCCAGGCAACCAGCAAAAGAATGAGGAGGCACAGTCACAAGTTGTGTCAGGGGAGGTCTAGGCTGGATATTGGGAGGAAGTTCTAGACAGAGAGTGATTTGGTTTAGTCAAGGACTTGCCAGTATGAAACTAATGATTGGACTCGATGATCTTGAAGGTCTTTTCCAATCTAACAAATTCTGTGATTGGCATTGGAATGGGCTGCCCAGGGAGGTGGTGGAGTTGCTTTCCCTGGAGGTGTTCAAGAAGAGACTGGATGGGGCCCTTAGTGCCATGGTCTGGTTGATAGCACAGGGCTGGGTGCTAGGTTAGACTGGCTGAGCTTGGAGGTCTCTTCCAACCTGGTTGGTTCTATGATTGTCTACCCTCAGTGTCTGCCCTAAGCCAGTGCAGAAGTCAAGGGCTGTGACTGGCATGGTGCTGCCTCTCATCCAGTTCTCAGCCTATTTGACACGGAGCAGAATTTAAGCCTTGACTTGAAGAGAGCTCTCTGAAGGCTGCCTTATCCCCTGCTTACTACACTTGACACCCCAGGATTACAGCAGATGGATTTCCTTCCCCCACAGGATTCGTTGCTTAGGTTAAGGGAAAAAAACCCAACAACCTGTGTCAACTGTGAAATGAAGGCTGGAGGAGAAACTAAATGTAAAAATAACTGCAGTTCTGGCTTGTATTGTTGGACACCCAAAGCAAAAGCTTCGGTTAGTAGCTCCCCTTTCTGTCCTACACCTTCTGATAACACTGCCACAGCTCCTGGCTCCTCAGTCAGGCAATGGGGAAAAAAACAAATATTGTACAGAACATGTAGGAGGACAGGAAAATAAAGATAGGTTTAAAATCCAAACAGAAGAAATAGCACCAACACCCCTGGGAGGAGTGCAGAGCTCAGCTAAGTCAGGTTCATTAGCTGTGCCTGCAGACATCACAGATGAGGCTCAGCTGGAGATGTTATTTTCAGAGACAAAACCCAGTGAGTAAGTTGCTATCTTTAAGAGTATGCATGGCTCAGGAGCAGTGTGGCTAGTGGGATGAGGGAGGTTGTTCTGCCCCTGTGCTCAGCACTGCTCAGGCCACCCCTTGAGTGCTGTGTCCAGTTCTGGGCTCCTCAATTCAAGAGAGAAGTTGCAGTACTGGAAGGTGTCCAGAGGAGGGCGACAAAGCTGGTGAGGGGCCTGGAGCACAGCCCTGTGAGGAGAGGCTGAGGGAGCTGGGGGTGTGCAGCCTGCAGAAGAGGAGGCTCAGGGCAGAGCTCACTGCTGGCTACAACTAACTGAAAGGAGATTGTAGCCAGGTGGGGTTGGTCTCTTCTGCCAAGCAAGCAGCAACAGAAGAAGGGCACACAGTGTGAAGCTGTGGCAAGGCAGGTCTAGGCTGGATATTAGGAGGAAGTTGTTGTCAGAGAGAGTGATTGACATTGGAATGGGCTGCCCAGGGAGGTGGTGGAGTCACCATCCCTGGAGGTGTTCAAGCAAAGCCTGGATGAGGCACTTAGTGCCTTGGTCTGGTTGATTGTCTAGGGCTGGGTGCTAGGTTGGGCTGGCTGATCTTGGAGGTCTCTTCCAACCTGCTTGATTCTATGATCCTGCTCTCCTTGTGCTCTTTCCTCTGTTTCTGGCACAGTTCTGGAGTGATGCTGCAGCTAAATGATCACACCTCCTGTTTCACAGACACAAGGTGTGATGGGATGGTCTGGGAGCAGCAGACCTTACCGGCAGCTTCTTCTTACCCAGGAAGTGAAGTCCTTCACCTTCAGCTCAGGAAGACCAAACTGGTTTTTAGAGGTTTTTTCCACCATCAAGAGGTAGAAAAACAGTCAAGAGGATGCACTCATCCCACCTACTGTCCTGTCTCCTACAGTAACAGATGGTTAGGGCAGAATCACAGAATTTCTTAGCTTGGAAAAGACCTTCAAGATCATCAAGTCCAACCATTAGTTTCACACTGACAAGTCCTTGACTCCACCAGAAGGGCTGACACATCCTGCAGCCCAGCCACACCATGTCCTTCCCCAGACATGCATCTGTGGGCAGGAAGAGCAGAGGCATAGGTCGCTGCAGGCTCAGTGTTTGGTTCCTATCTTTAGGCATCAGCTCACATGCAGGACAAGTGGTCCTGTGGGACAAAACTCACTGACCTCTCCGCACAGCTCTCCTCCAGCTCTGCCCTGTGCAGACAGCCTAGAGAGAGCAGAGGCAGTTCAGCAGCTCTCTGTCATGTCACATTATTTGTCCTGAGAAGCCCACAGTGCTTTGGGCACAGAAAAAATGCTTGAAGGACTCGAAATGATAATCAATAAGAGCAGAGCTACGAGCTGGAGGTGGGCTGTGCTTCACAAGGACAGAGAGTTTGAACACGGCATTACAGCAGGTTCCTTGTTTGCCTGCTTCTAAAAGCATCATATCATAAAGCCAAGAGCTTCCAACCAGGCACTGAAAGCCTGACTCATAACCCCCTGGCAGTCAAGGAGTCACCCAAATTTCACCAAGTCATGCAGCAGGCCTGGCCCTCTGCTCCTCAACTCAATAAAAACAAAGGCATTGTCCTCGTGGGTGCAAAACCAACCAGCCTGGATTGCATTCTACAAGCAGCCCCTTCCCTTCCCTTCCCTTCCCTTCCCTTCCCTTCCCTTCCCTTCCCTTCCCTTCCCTTCCCTTCCCTTCCCTTCCCTTCCCTTCCCTTCCCTTCCCTTCCCTTCCCTTCCCTTCCCTTCCCTTCCCTTCCCTTCCCTTCCCTTCCCTTCCCTTCCCTTCCCTTCCCTTCCCTTCCCTTCCCTTCCCTTCCCTTCCCTTCCCTTCCCTTCCCTTCCCTTCCCTTCCCTTCCCTTCCCTTCCCTTCCCTTCCCTTCCCTTCCCTTCCCTTCCCTTCCCTTCCCTTCCCTTCCCTTCCCTTTTCCTTCTTTACCAACTTCTCTTCAAATAAAAAAGTAGCCCTGAAAGCAGTGCTGTCTGAGGCTGCTAATTGTGGTGACCTTTTTGCTCTCCCCTGCTTCAGCAGGAAATGTTAACAGCCTCCTCAAATCTAACAGGAACCTAAACTTTCAAGACCATAAAATTGCCTGACCCAAACCAGCAAAATTACTTCTGGTTACAGATGAAAGAGATGGCTTCACACCCCCTCACCTCTGACTTGTCAGTGGTTTAACAGCCACACAAATCACTGCTGACCCACACAGGTAGAGTCACAATTAGTTTAACTACAGGGTGGTGGCTGTTGTTCGGTCAGTGAGAGTTTTCTGTCCATGCACACCATTTTAATGACAACCCAGCAGCCCCAGGGCTCTTGTGTCTTGTTTAGAGCCACCAGCAAGCTGATCAGGGCACAGCAGGCCCTTGGATGATTTTCTGCTCCCTGCTGCAGCAGCAGCATATGCTTGAGCATCCCATGTCCGTGGAAGCTTGAAGAGTCTGTGAAGTACACACCCATGGATGCCACTGAGGCACTGGCTTCATGTGAAGCCTGCTCAGGGCTGGAGCATCACTCCCCTGCTGAGCTGGATCAGGCAGACAGAGCTCGTGTCTCACAGCCCTCTCTGTGCTCTGCCCGAGAGGCAGCCACTGCAAGCCACCCAACCTTTCATCTCCTTTTCCCTGGAGAGAAACCATGGCTTGGTAGAGGAGAAATCAGCACTGGCAGAAGGCACGAGAAGGAAATAATTAACTCTGCTGGGTTATGGAGCTGCTGGGTGGTCTTCACCTCTAGCCCCTCTTTCCACCTTCCTGCATGCTCTTTGGGTTGTTGGTGTCCTGGTTTGACCTGCAGCCGTTGCCATCTCAAGTTATGCCAGGGGAGGTCTAAGCTGGATGTTAGGAGGAAGTTGTTGGCAGAGAGAGTGATTGGCATTGGAATGGGCTGCCCAGGGAGGTGGTGGAGTCACCATCCCTGGAGGTGTTCAAGCAAAGCCTGGATGGGGCACTTAGTGCCATGGTCTGGTTGATTGGACAGGGCTGGGTGCTAGGTTGGACTGGATGAGCTTGGAGGTCTCTTCTACCCTGCTTGATTCTATGATTCCCCCCTCCACCAGCAGCCCTGGGTGACCCAGATAGCTCCTAATGACACAGCCAGTGAGGTTGTCACCACACTACAACCATATCCAGATAAAGCAGAGAGAGCAAGGCAGGCATGGGCCATGTTTTGTAAACTCTTAAACAAGCAGGACATCCAGGTGAGGCCAGAAAACATCTTGCAGCCCCCAGTCATGATCCTGGGAGAGATGCAGCAGTCCCTCACAGCCCAGACAAAAAGAACTACTACTAAGCTGCTGGTGCTGGCTTCATCCTACTGCCCGTGGCTGTGCCAGGCAGCACCCAGCCAACAGGACCCAGTGTCATGGGGAGGTCTGCTCCAAGTCCATGGATCTTAATCATTTGTGCCTTGTGCCCATTAAGCTTCTCCAGAAGGAAACACATCTCAAGCTGCTTGTCTCTATAGCCTCATTTTTGTTCTCCTCTGAACAAAACCCCAAACTGCCACAGAGCTTCTCTCGAGGGAAGCAAAAGAGAAGTTAAACATGCTGGAGGTCTCCACCAGATGCTGGCAGAATCACAGCAAGGCCACCAGTGAGGTGGGGAGCCTTTGGTAGCCAGTCTGCAGATTCATCTGCCTCCAAGCAGCACTGGAGGGGGGGAGGAGGGAGAAGTTAGGAGGGGAGGGGCAGGGGCGTTTGGCTGGTTTCCCATTGTTATGGAATCGAGAGAGGGATGGAGATGGTTTCACCTTGTGAGAGAGGCATCTCCCTCAAGATCAGAGTCTCTGAAGATAGATAGGAAGGGAGGGCACAGACATGGCCAACCTGAAACACTTCAGCAGCTGTATAGACAGGAAAGCTCAGCTCCACCTAGCCCATCCCACTGAGCCCTACCCACTGGAGACCCATCCTTTCAGACCCCCAATGCTGCTGTGGGACCATTCCCCTCTCCCTTTCCCTGCACAGCCAGGAACATTTGCAGCTGCTCCTTGGATGGGAGTGGGAGGCTGCTCACGAAGCAGGGCAGGAAGCAGCACCCACAGGTCCTCCCTAGCCACCCCTGCTGCAACATGTGAAGGGTGATGGATTGTTTCCTGCTTCTTCACTGCAGCAGGAACACCCTTCCCAGCCCAGGCTTTGCTTGGGGTGGGGGAAGTTTGAAGTGGGCATTGGTTGCTGCATCTGCCTGTTGGCACTGAGGGGACTCCAGTGAGCTCCATGTGATAAGGGCAGATGGGAATGACTCTGCCTTTCTCGACCAGAGGAACATTGCAATGGCAATGGCAACTGGCAGGAGAAATTCAAGCACAGTAGTGGTGCAGGTGAGAGTAAAGCATAGCCAGTGCCTGCTCCTGCCTTGGGCACCATGCCTGCTTCACATTGCCCCGTTTGAGCTCCAGGTAGGCAGATCTGTCCCCTATGCTCAGCTTTCTGGCACCTTAGGGGAGGACGAAGCCATCCTCCATCCACATACTGAGCCCCTCTGCCCCTCATCCAACCCAACACGGATGGAGAAGAGCTCAGAACCCGCAGCAGTCCTTCCCCCAGGATGCTCATGCACGCAGGCAGCTCTTGCCCACCACTGCTGTAGTCTTGCCCTGTGTGCCCCCAGTGCTCAGATGCCCAAGACCAGCCACTGCTGTGCCCTGGGCACACCTACCTGCAGGTGCGGGTCAGTCGTGGGTCCTTGGCTCATGCAGAGCTGCTCACGTCGACACCAGCCCGGGGAGCCACATACTGAATTGCTGCTACACGCAGAGGGCAGCTATGAGACCCTCCTGCCGTGGGGCTCCTCTCCCCCTGCTTCACCCCACATCGCCTGTATTGATGAACCCTTAATGAGCTTTGAGCTCACGTCCAGTCAAATCAAGGCCCTGCATGTCGCGGGTGTGGGGCGGGGGGGGCCCAGAGCCACTGGAAAATTACACAGCCTGGCAGAGAAATGTCTCCAAGGGCATGGGCAGGAGAGAGGGCAGGAGTGTGGGCTAAGGGCCTGGCACCAAAACATGGGGACAGCAAGAGGCTGCTCGGGGATGGCTGCAGGCATTGCCGCAGCAGTTTCTGCAAGGAGGGCTGTGGCAGCACATGGGAGGCCACACCAAAGACTTCATGCACACCCCTTACCTTCTGTGTCTGCAGTCAGACAGTGCTCTCCATCTTCTCCATCAGCAGGGCTGGCTGCAGCCACGCAGAGGATGTCACACCAGGCATGGCAGGGAGGTTGGGTGCCTGGTCCATAAGCCTCTCCTGCTCGCACACAGCCCTTGCACAGGGCTGGGCTAGCAACAGTGCAACCCCACAAAGGGGGCACAGGGCAGAAGGAGTGCTCCCAAAGGACATCATGGTCAGATGCACTGCTGGCTGTGGGTCAGGTTTTTGGGGTAAGAGGGGGAAAGTAGGAGAAGGGTGGATAGGGCTGGGTGCTAGGTTGGACTGGATGATCTTGGAGGGCTCTTCCAACCTGGCTGATTCTATATGATTCTAAGGGGGTTAAAGTGGTTTGAAGTGTCAGGTACTGGCCACCAGCTAAGCAAAAAGAGGGACATGTGGACAACTTGTTGTTTAGGGTGCAAATCCTGTCACTGTCTCTGACAGCAGCTGCTTGGAGCCTTTATTTCCCTTTTGGTTCTCGTTCATAGAATCATAGAAGGGTTTGGGTTGGAAGGGACCTCAAAGATCAGCCAGTTCCAACCCCTGCCATAGCCAGGGACACCTCCCACTAGAACAGGTCACTCGAACCTCATCCAACCTGGCCTTGAACACCTCCAAGGAGGCTGTGGAAGATAGAAGCATAGAATGTGATCTTTGATCACATTGGGTGCTTCTGTCCTCCATAACCTCCCTGGGCAACCTGTGCCAGTGTCTCACCACCCTCACTGCAAACAACTTCCTCCTAACATCCAGTTTCAGTCTCCCCTCTGCCAGTTCAAACCCATTCCTCCTCATCCTGTCATTACAAGACCTTGTCAATAGTCCCTCCCCAGCCTTTCTGTAGCCCCCTTCAGATATTGGAAGGTCACTCCAAAGTATCCTCAAAGCCTTCTCTTCTCCAGGCTGCAGAGCCCAAACTCTCTCAGCCTGTCCTCAGAGCAGAGCTGCTGCAGCCCTCTGAGCATCATTGTGGCCTCCTCTGGACTCATTCCAACACTTCCATGTCCTGCTTGTGCTGGGGGCTCCAGAACTGCACACAGGACTGCAGGTGGAGTCTGAGGAGAGCAGAGGCAAGGGGCAGAATCCCCTCCCTTGCCCTGCTGCCCACACTGCTCTTGCTGCAGCCCAGCACAGGGTTGTGTCTGGGCTGCACTCACACTGCAGGCTCATGCTGAGCTTTTCATCAGCCCAGACCCCCAGGTCCTGTTCCTCAGGGCTGCTCTCAGCCATTCCCCACCCAGCCTGGATTTGTGCTTGGGATTGCATCGACCCAGCTGCAGGACCTTACACTTGGCCTTGTTGAATGTCATGAGGTTGGCCTGGGCTCACCTCTGCAGCCTGTCCAGGTCCCTCTGGCTGGTTCCCTGCCCTGCAGCAAGTTGACTGTGCCACACAGCTTGGTGCCATCTCCAAACTTGCTGAGGGTGCACTCAGTTCTGGGACTTGAATTGCTTTATATCTGCTGGGAGGACAATGTCTCCCTCAAAGGCAGCACACACAAGCCTCCTTAGCAGCAGCATTTGCAGAGGTGGAGGGGAAGGAGCCCAAGTGAATGAATGCACAATGCTGCTGGGAGTCTGTTGGCAAGCTCACACCTTCTCACTTAGCAGCTTCTCTCTGTGTGAAAGCAGAGCTAGGTAAGTTTAAATTAGTGACAAAAATACACTTTGCAGCTTTCACTGGTGCAGAGGTGACATGGCTGGTGGCCTGGATTCCCCTCATGCATCTTTGCTTCCCCCCCCACACAGCCATGACTGTTGTAGTTTGAGGGGTCCCAGGTTCCCCTAAGAAAACTACAGAGACCAAGACTCATCCCAGGGGATGGATCTGGGCATCCTAGGATGTTGTAATATTGATATTCCATTTTCTGGCATCACAGCTTATTAAGCCAGTGCCTGGGTGATATTGCTCTCATTCCTTCCCTGCCTCTTCTCCCTTCACTTCTTCTCCCCAGGAAGGGCATAGAATCATAGAATCATCCAGGTTGGAAGAGACCTCCAAGCTCATCCAGTCCAACCTAGCACCCAGCCCTATCCAGTCAACCAGACCATGGCACTAAGTGCCTCATCCAGGCTTTTCTTAAAGACCTCCAGGGACAGTGCCTCCACCACCTCCCTGGGCAGCCCATTCCAATGGGAAATCGCTCTCTCTGGGAAGAACTTCCTCATGGTTTGTGTAGGGGAGATCATAGAATGGTTTAAGGTGGAAGGGACCTCAAAGCTCAGCCAGTTCCAACCCCCCACCATAGGCAGGGACACCTCCTACTAGAACAGGTCACTTAAGGCCTCATCTAACCTGGATTTGAACACTTCCAGGGAGGTTCTGGAACACAGAAGCACCCAATGTGATCAAAGAGGTTGTTCTGAATGTTTAGTCTTGGTTTGGGTTTTTTGTTGGTTGTTTTTTTTTCCTACACCTGTATGAGTTGTCCCCTTTGTTTGGCCTTTGGATTGTGTCCCTATCTGGTGTGTTTTAGCCTTGCTCAGTGATTGAGGAAAGCTTGTAGGAGTCATTGCCTTCCTACGTAACTCACAACACCTCAGTCCCTGTGCATGAAGTGATTTTGACCCCTGTGAAGTGCAAGATCTCACATGAAAGTGTTAAGTTCTGGGAAACACTCTAGATTAGAGAATTTCTTTACTTCCTTAGGTTCATTTATCTGTGGAGTTCATGCTTTAGCCAAGTGGGGTTGGTCTCTTCTGCCAGGCAAGCAGCAACAGAAAAAGGGGACACAGCCTCAAGTTGTGCCAGGGAGGTCTAGGCTGGATGTTCTGAGGAAGTTGTTGTCAGAGAGAGTGATTGGCATTGGAATGGGCTGCCCAGGGAGGTGGTGGAGGCACTGTCCCTGGAGGTGTTGAAGCCAAGCCTGGATGAGGCACTTAGTGCCATGGTCTGGTTGATTGGGCAGGGCTGGGTTCTAGGTTGGACTGGATGATCTTGGAGATCTCTTCCAACCTGGTTGATTCTATGATTCTAAGCCTGGATGAGGCACTTAGTGCCATGGTCTGGTTGATTGGCCAGGGCTGGGTGCTAGGTTGGACTGGATGATCTTGGAGGTCTCTTCCAACCTCTGTGAAGTGCCCTGCAGGTGCAACCTCACTTATCACAGCACAGGAAGCAATGGTGCCCACCCTGGGAGGGAAAAATATCTCTGACCTGCAGCTCACTGCTGCTTGCCCATGTGATGCCCACAACCAAAACAAGGCTTTGTTTGCAGCAATCACATTCCCCCCCCCCCCCCCCCCCCCCCCCGGGGATTCGCTCCTATTGATGGGATCGGATGGTAGGAAATTGCTTTGCTGCAGTTCAATGTGCATCACAGTGCCCAAGGGACGGGGGCCAGGGCAGCCACAACGTGCTGCCCAGGGCCATCACAACACCCTTCCCTTCCTTCCAGAGGCAGGAGGCATCCTGGAAAATTTTACACAGATTACAAATTGCCTCTACCTAGAGCCAAGGTCCAGAGAGTCACAAGCTTGAAACACTGTCAGCAACATATTGACTGGCCAGTGTCTGGCACAACAGGGAGAGCAGTGATGAGATTAAGATGTCATTCTCCCCCAGATGCCCTCATGCAGCTGCACCCACCTGGAGATGCTGTGAAAAAACCTAACTGGACCTCACCAGCACTGCTTGCCCCCCTGGAGGCACACACTCCTCTACTTCTCCTGGCAAAGAGGGTAATGGGACAGGGCAACTGGAGGCTGCCTCCATGCTCCTGTCGTACTTCGGCACTAGCTTACACGTTAACTAAGCAGCAGGTGTGAAGCTGAGCCCTGCAGACCAACCAGGAATGGGAATGGTGCTGGAGACAAGACTGCATGGGGCATGGCAGAGAGGGCCCCACTGCTGTCTCTGGATTGTGGGACCAATGTACACACCATGCTGGTGCCAAAGGCAGCCACGGTCCCCTGCCTGGCTGGGGAGGTCATACACCACCCAAAAGCACAGCACAGAAAGCTAGCACTGCCCTAAGCCCTGAGCCACTATGTGCCAGGCTGCCTGCCTGAAGAATCATAGAATCAGCCAGGTTGGAAGAGACCTCGAAGCTCATTCAGGCCAACCTAGCACCCAGCCCTGGCCAATCAGTCAGACCATGGCACTAAGTGCCCCAGCCAGGATTTGCTTGAACATCTCCAGGGATGGTGACTCCACCACCTCCCTGGGCAGCCCATTCCAATGCCAATCACTCTCTCTGTGAAGAACTTCCTCCCAACATCCAGCCTGTACTTCCTCTGGCATAGCTTGAGACTGGCCCCCCTTGTTCTGTTGCTGGTTGTCTGGGAGAAGAGCCCAACCCCACCTAGCTACAGCCTCCCTTCAGGTAGTTGTAGACAGCAATGAGCTCTGCCCTGAACCTCCTCTTCTCCAGGCTAAACAACCCCAGCTACCTCAGCCTCTCTTCATAGGGTTTGTGCTCCAGGCCTTTCACCAGCCTTGTTGCCCTTCTCTGGACACCTTCCAACACCTCAACATCTTTCCTGAATTGAGGCTATGCCAGGGTTGCTGATTTACACCACTGTGACTTGCTACCCTCTGGACCCACCTGTGTGCTGCTTGCAGCATCCCAGCACAAAACCACTTACTTGCATAGAGCCTGGTCAGGAAGCAGCAGGCTGCAGCTCTGGGGTCATCCCCTCTGCCAAGCTAGTCCACGGGAAGGGAGGACCACGTTGTGTGGTGCAGCAGTAGCCCCTCTCCAGGAAGTGGGAAAGTGACAGTTTCCCTTTTGGTTCGGGGATGGGTTGGTTCCTCCGCCAGAAAAATAAGCTTGTTTCATCCTCTGTTGAAAGATGAGGTCGAGAAAGGCACCAACAGTGTCTAATCCCTCACCCCTCCTTGCAGACCACTGTCTGCACCATGGCATGGGCAAAGCCTCACATAATAATGTGGCCAGCAGGAGCAGGGCAGTCCTTCTGCCCCTGGACTCAGCACTGCTCAGGCCACACCTTGAGTGCTGTGCCCAGTTTTTGGTCCCTCCATTTAAGAAAGAAGTTGAGGTGCTTGAATGTGTCCAGAGAAGGGCAGCAAGGCTGGTGAGGGGCCTGGAGCACAGGCCTGTGAGGAGAGACTGAGGGAGCTGGGGGTGTGCAGCCTGCAGAAGAGCAGGCTCAGGGCAGAGCTCATTGCTGTCTACAACTCCCTGAAGGGAGGCTGTAGCCAGGTGGGGTTGGGCTCTGCTGCCAGGCACCCAGGGACAGAAGAAGAGAACACAGCCTCAAGTTGTGCCAGGGCAGGTTTAGGCTGGATGTTAGGAGGAAGTTGTTAACAGCAAGAATGAATGACATCGCCATGGGCTGCCTGTGGAGGTGGTGGAGTCCCCATCCCTGGAGGTGTTTAAGAGGAGGCTGCATGAGGCACTTGGTGCCATGGTTTAGGGTGATAGGTTGGACTTGATGATCTTAAAGGTCTTTTCTATCCTGGTTAGTTCTGTGATTGTGTAATGGGGCCCATAATGGCAAAGGATGAAAGCACATGAGTGTGTCTCTGGTCCAGAGAAGACATCCTAGGCAGCCAGCAGGGCAGATAAAACTACCCATCCTGGCTGTAACCCACAGTAGGCAAGAAAACATTCTACAGCCTCTGAGGAGAGCAAAAAACAGGAGGAGAGGAGCAAACCTCAGAGCCCATCTCACAGTGTGGTCTTGGCACATCACAAAAAGCAAGACAGGATGGAATTGCTCACAACTGACTTTGCACTGCAGTGGAAAGCATTTCTCCCTGGAAATGCCTTTCTTTTCCACATAGCTTTCCAAGAGCAGGCTTGATAAACCAGAACAGACAGCTCCAAAAATACACCTCCTCCTCTGCAGAGATCCTCACGGGCCAGGGATTCAAAACGGAGACAGAATCAGGCTCCAAGAGCACTAAAAAGGGCAGAGCTGATTCTGGATTGCAAAACAGAGCAAAGCAAAACAATTCTCCCCTCCAGGTGTTGCTGGACAGGTTGCTTCCTTTGTCCCCAGCCTGGCACTCAGGAATGAAGTCTTAGCTGCTGATGCCCCAGCCCTTCCCTGCCAACCCGTGGGAGGAGCGAGATGGCAGCAGGGTAGCATCTACTGATCCCCTCAGACCTGAAATCCTCACCCTTACTTTTTGAAAGCTTATGTATAAGTGCACATGACCTACTAAAGGCCAAGGACAGTAAGGCAACCTGAAAGTCTCTATGGCCTCATGACAGCAGACTGCCTCTTTGCTGGCCCTTCTTGTCTCTGCACCCAGGTCACTTGGCTACTGGCTATTATTTCTACCTAGGCAATACCCACCCCCCTTCAGGCCAGGAAAGCAGCTCACCAAACCCTTCCTTTCCACATGCCAGAGAAGCAAAAGCTCAGCAGAGCCCCCAGATGCAAAACCCCCAGATGCAAATGCTTACAGGATGGGTGTCATAGAATCACAGAATGAGCCAGGCTGGAAGAGACCTCCAAGCTCAGCCAGTCCAACCTAGCACCCAGCCCTGGCCAATCAACCAGACCATGGCACTAAGTGCCTCATCCAGGCTTTGCTTGAACACCTCCAGGGACAGCAACTCCACCACCTCCCTGGGCAGCCCATTCCAATGCCAATCACTCTCTCTGACAACAACTTCCTCAGAACATCCAGCCTGGACTTCCCCCAGCACAACTGGAGACTCTGTCCCCTTCTATTGCTGCTTGCCTGGCAGAAGAGTCCAGCCCCACCTGGCTACAGCCTCCCTTCAGGGAGTTGCAGACAGCAATGAGGTCTGCCCTGAGCCTCCTCTTCTGCAGGCTGCACACCCCCAGCTCCCTCAGCCTCTCCTCACAGGGCTGTGCTCCAGGCCCCTCCCCAGCCTTGCTGCCCTTCTCTGGACACCTTCCAGCACCTCAACATCTCTCTTGAATTGAGGAGCCCAGAACTGGGCACAGCACTCAAGGGGTGGCCTGAGCAGTGCTGAGCACAGGGAGAGAATTGTCCTACTGGCCACACTGTTCCTGATCCAGTGTCAGGAGGATGGAACCAATCATTTTTCAGTGGTGCCCAGTGACAGGGCAGGAGATTGTAGGCACAAACCTGAACATAGGAAGTTCTACCTAAATGCATGGAGGAAATTCTTCACTTTGAGAGTGAGAGAGCACTGGAACAGGCTGCCCAGATAGGTGGTGGAGCCTCTGTCACCATTCATGGAATCATAGAATCAGCCAGGTTGGAAGAGACCTCCACGATGCCATAGTGTGCAACCTACTTCCGGTGGCAGGAGATTTGGACTAGATCTTTCTTTTCTGGAGAGAGGAATGAAAACTTTCTTTTTTAGTAGGAAAAGACCCAACCAAACAAACAAAAAACCAACCTGAAAAGCCAGAGGTGTTAATGAGGTGCTTGATGGATGAGTGTCCTTTCTTCTGAGCAGCACAGTATGAGCTCCTCCTCATAACTTCTCTTGGACTTCAGCTTCACATGCATCAGATCTTGGTGTGTTCATGGAATCATGGAACAGCCCAGGCTGGAAGAGACCTCAGAGATCATCTAATCAAACCTCCCAGCCCTCCAGCTGATGGGACCAGCCCTCCTTGAGCCCAGTAACTTCTCCATCTGATGGGGCCAGCCCTCCTTGAGCCCAGTAACTTCTCCAGCTGATGGGGCCAGCCTTCCTTGAGCCCAGTAACTTCTCCAGCTGATGGGGCCAGCCTTTCTTGAGCCCAGTAACTTCTCCAGCTGATGGGGCCAGCCTTCCTTGAGCCCAGTAACTTCTCCAGCTGATGGGGCCAGCCTTCCTTGAGCCCAGTAACTTCTCCAGCTGATGGGGCCAGCCTTCCTTGAGCCCAGTAACTTCTCCAGCTGATGGGGCTAGCCCTCCTTGAGCCCAGTAACTTCTCCAGCTGATGGGGCTAGCCCTCCTTGAGCCCAGTAACTTCTCCAGCTGATGAGGCCAGCCTTCCTTGAGCCCAGTAACTTCTCCAGCTGATGGGGCCAGCCCTCCTTGAGCCCAGTAACTTCTCCAGCTGATGGGGCCATGCCACCTTGGCACTGCTGCTCCTTGGTGGCAGCAACTGACATTTTGCTGTGGCCGCAGGCAGAGACCTGCTGGCACACCCAGCAACACTGCTGGAAGGAAGAAGAAGAAAAGACACCCAAATACTTACCCTGAGGCCTGACCACAAGCCTCTGGCTGTTCAGCTCTTCCCATGCCCATTGCTCAGAGGTGACATCCACAAGCACAACAAAAACAAATGGTATCTTAGGTGGTGGCACAGCCCCTTGCAGGTGAGGAGAATGAGGCTGCCCTGCCTCAGAATGAGGCTGCCCTGCACAGCAAATCAAAGAATCGTGTCCCTGAGAGGTACAGATTTTGACACTTGACTTCCAGTGTTTATTTCATGAGCAACTTTTAGTTTTTAAAGGCAAGGAAATTGAACGGGGGAAAGATTGCCCTGCGCTAATTCCCCCTGTTAAACTCAGAGGCAGCCGCAGCAGATAAGGTTCCCATAGCAATTGGAACAGGTAGCAGCACACTGCACAGATTTCCTCCTGCTTGCTCTCAGTGCCAGTGGTTTATCTCCACAAAGCACAGGGAAAAGCAATTACTGGGAACAAGAAACAAGGGGAAGGAGCCTGTGGCATTTCTGAGTCTTTTTAATGGTCTTTCACCGTCCTGGTTTGAGGCACTGTTATTTGTAACACAGCCATGTGCCTTCAACCACAGGGAAGCTGCTGCAGGGACTCTCCTACTGTCTTCTGCTGTGGTTTTGACTGTGAAAATATGATAGGCATTCAAGCAGCTTCTGGCAGGGAGTTTTACAGCCCTAGTCTCCACAGGAGAGAGCTGCGTGGCTCTGCACTAAAAGCCAGGTCCAAGTGCGATCCCTCCAAGCCGCTGCCTCACCTTCATGCCTAGTCTGGCACGGAGAGACCTTTAATTCAACACCATCTGCTTTCAATGAACCCATCTTAGCTATTCCTGTCCCAGTTTATCTCGCCTGAGCTTGTGATTATTGCACCAAATTATGTCTTGCTCATCCCCTGAGCAGTGGTCTGCAGCAAAGCTGGGGGAGCACAGTCCCTCTCCCGCTCTCACCCCACTGCTACTCCGCAGCACAGGATCAGGCCCATCAACTCTTCCATTAATTCCTCTACAGAGTGCCCCAGCAGTGCAGCTACAGTTGTGGGCATGCAGTCCCCGGGGACTCATTTCTCCCTGTTGTGCTGCAGTTCCTCTGTTCCCCACCAGCTGCTCTGGGACTTTCCCTGCATGCTATGGACCTTAAAAGACTGTCAAATATTCAGCCCTTTCAGTCTCAGAGGGGTTTTCACTGGGCTGTGTGGCTTTGACCAAAAGCAAGTCCCCTGCATAGTTACTCCTCACCCCTTTTCCCTCCTAAGAATGCCTTGAGAGCCATCATCAAGCCATGACTGACCCAAACACCTTGGCACTCTCTTCCTTTTCAGTGGCAATGGAACCTGTGGCTCCACTGCAGCCTCCTTTTATCACAGCCACAGATAAGTTCCTGGCTCCATCTCCCTTCTACAAAGGTAACCTGGCAATGCCCTTTCCTTTGTCATCCTCCAGCTTCTTATGTACTTCTGAACCAGCTTACTCACCCCCTTGTGCTAATATCCCCTTATTTAGTGCCTCTGCATCCCTAACTCTGCCCCTGCATGCCTCTACTCTCTCCTCTCTCTCACCACTGTGGTTTCCCTTCATCCTCCCAGCATGACAGCTTTTGGCTCTCCTCCTTTTGTTGTTGTTGGTTGGGCTGGCTTGTTTTGGCAATACACTGTTTTTTCTCTCCCCCATCACAGTCAGACCTGGAGGGCACCTCTGACGAAAGTGTATTGCTCTCTCCCCATCTGCTGGCAGGGAGGAGTTGTCCCCTCCCTGGAGACAGTCCAGACCCGCCTGGACGCGGTCCTGTGTGGTCGTGTATAGGTGACCCTGCTCCGGCAGGGGAGTCGGACTGGATGAGCTCTGGGGGTCCCATCCAGCCCCTGACATTCTGTGGTTCTAGAACTCCCCAGGGCGTTCAAGGAAACGCTGCCCGCGGTGGGTGCAGCTGGAAGGAGAGGATATCCCAGGCGCTTCTGCCTCCGACGCGAAGCGGAGAGGGGAAGAGCCCAGGAGAAGAGAAATCACTTTGGGAAGAAGAGAGCAGATCGGTCCAGGGAATGGAGGAGACGTCCCCAGTGCCTCAGAAGTGGGTTTCTCTCTCCGTGACGCTGACCACCTCTTGGAGCGGAGGCGCCCAGCCCTGGCGCTGCGGTGCGCCCGGCGCTGCCGCGCACCTCCTCGGCTGCGGCAGGTCCTCCGCCGGGGCCATCAGCTGCGCCAGCCGCTGCGGGAGGGAGGGAGGCCTCGTTAAGCAAGCTGATAAGCAAACTGCCACCCAATGGTGACCCACAGCCAGTGCTGAGGGCAAAGACATCTAGAGAGCTCCCAGCATCCTGCTGCTCTCCCGTGGAATGGCTGCGAGAGGGGGAGGAAAGAGAGCAGCCTTGCTTTAGCTGCTCTTGCACTGCTGGGCTCAAAGCTGGACTCTGGGTGACAGCTCAGCATCCAGGGCTCCTCACAGACGTGTTTCTAGGAGGAAGCATGCCCCATGGGTGTTTTATCTGCCCATGGGGAAAAAAACAACCCAAAGTATCATGCCCTTTCTCCTCCCTGTATGAAGTGCCTGTGCTTTCTGCTGGCTTTGGTGGCAGCTCTGGAACCTTCCAGACTGTCTGACCATGAGAAAACGCTGGGCATCTCCTGCTATGGTCCAAAACAAGGTGCCAGGTGAATACCTACCTCATTTTCACTTCCCTGGCAAAGCATTCATTCCATAGACTTGCCCCTGCCCCCATCTCCTGTTATGGCTCAAAACAAGGTGCCAGGTGAATATCCACCTCATTTTCTTTCCCTGGCAAAGCACTCCCTCCACAGACTTGCCCCTGCCCACATCTCCTGCTATGGTCCAAAACAAGGTGCCAGGTGAATATCTACCTCATTTTCACTTCCCTGGCAAAGCATTCCTTCCACAGACTTGCCCCTGCCCACATCTCCTGTTATGGTCCAAAACAAGGTGCCAGGTGAATATCTACCTCATTTTCACTTCCCTGGCAAAGCACTCCCTCCACAGACTTGCCCCTGCCCCCATCTCCTGTTATGGCTCAAAACAAGGTGCCAGGCGAATACCTACCTCATTTTCTTTCCCTGCTAAAGCATTCCCTCCACAGACTTGTCCCTGCCCCCAGGCTAGCCCAGCTCCCTTCTTCCAGCCAGCCAGACTGCCATGATGCAGATGTCACAGGGCAGCTGTCCTGTCCCCTGTAGTGCAATGGTGCAAGCAGGCTGCTACACACAGACACAAACAGACACAGAGGCACACACACAGAACTCCTAGAGAAGAAGAACTCCACTGAAGACGTCACTCACTGGAAACACAAACTGAAAAGGACTTGGACTTCGGAGATTCTCTGCCTCCTCTCCTCCAGCCAAGGATGAATCTGGGAATGCCTGCTCCAAGCCAAGGCAGCAGCACCCTTCCTAGGACCAGCTCCAGCCACAGAAAGCATCTTGGGGGAGTGTGGGGTGTGGTAATACAGTTCCTTTCCTGCTCTTCTCTTCTCCTCTATTTCTCTCTTTCTCTTTCCCTTTCCCTTTCTTTCTCTTTATCTTTCTTTCCCTTTCCCTCTTTCTCTTTCCCTTTCTTTATCTTTCTTTCCCCTTCTCCTTCTTGCCCTTTCCCTCTCTCTTCTCTTTACTCTTTCTCATTTTTTCCCTTTCCCTCTTTCCCTCTCCCTTCTCTTTCCTCATTCTAATTCTTTTCCTTTTCCTCTTTCTCTTTCCCTTTCTTTCCTTTTCTCTTTCTTTCCCTCCCCCATCTCTTTTCTCTTTCTCTTTTTTTTCCACTTTCCCTCTTTCTCTTTCCCTTTCTCTTTCTCTTTCTCTCTCCCTTTCCCTTTCTTTCTGTTTCTCTCTCTCCCCTCCTTCTCTCTCTTTCTCTGTTCCACTCACTGCATCCTTTAACAGTCTCCCTTTCAATATTTGGTCTCACTCGTACCTTAATTCCACAGCATGGCAATGAGTAGGAACATCTCTCTCTCCTCTGGACCAAGCACTCCTAAAGCCAAACAGCATGCCCTGCTCCAGAGGCTGGTGTATGACTTCACTGCTGGATACTGACTTTGCCCAGCTGCCCACTTTCGCCCATCACCAGCTGGTCAGAGCAGCACAGGCTTCTGCCCTGCAAAGCACATCACAAGCAGCACAGACAATTCACCCAGGGCTCACTGCACTGATTTCAGTGCTTCTGCTCCTTGTCAATTGCCTGCCAGGATCCTGAGTTTTGCTCATTGATTCACAAGTATTCCCCTCTTGGTTTCTGAAAGCAGCCTTGGCCTGCAGCTGCTCTGTGAGCTGATCATTATGAGTTTTCAGTCCATGGAGCCTGAGCTGTCTTAATCAGAGACATTAGGGAACAACATTTGTGTTTCTTAGGCAGTGGAGTGTGACAAGGAGAATCAGTTTGTCTCAGGGACTGATCATAATTACCACTTGCAAACTTGCTTCCAGTAAATGGTTTGCAATGCCCAGCTGAAAGGCTGCGTGCCTGGAAGCACTGGTGTCAGGAAATGAATCCACTACATTCCTGGGGTATGGCTGAAACAGGGGAAGAGGGACATCTTGAGAAACTCTGTCCAAAACTACTCCAGAAGTGTTGTGTGGTTGGCTTTAACTGCCCCTCCAATCAACCCAGGCTTAACAGCTGATTGCTTCCTAAACCACAGCCTTGGAGGTTTCTTCATTACTACTAAAATAAAAGCCAAAAGGCATTGGATTGGAAGGGACCCTCAAAGGTCATCCCCTCCCAAGCCCTGCAATGAACAGGGACATGTCCAACTAGATCAGGTTCCCCAGGGCTCCATCAAGTTTGGCCTTGATTGTCTCCAGGGATGTTGCAGTATTTCATTACCTTTACTGTAAAGCACTGCCTCCTGATGTCCAACCCACATCCACCCTGCTCTGCTTTCAAACCATTGCTCCTTGTCCTGTTGCTCTGTGCCTTTGTAAAGAGTTCACAGAGTCACAGAATTAACCAGGTTGGAAAAGACCTCTAGGTTGGACTCAATGATCCTATCACCGAACCCTTCTCAGTAACTAACCCATGGCACCAAGGGCCTCACACAGCCTCCTCTTAAACACCTCCAGAGACAGTGACTCCACCACCTCCACAGGCAGCCCATGCCAATGCCACTCACTCTTGCTGTGAAGAACTTCTTCCTAATGTCCAGCCTAAACCTGCCCTGGCACAGCTTGAGGCTGTGTCCTCTTGTTCTGTCCCTGGGTGCCTGGCAGCAGAGCCCAACCCCATCTGGCTACAACCTCCTTTCAGGAGCTGTAGAGAGCAATGAGGTCTGTCCTGAGCATCCTCTTCTCCATGCTGCACACCCCCAGATCCCTCAGCCTCTCCTCTCAGGGCTGGGTGATAGGTTGGACTGGATGCTCTGCACTTGCCTACATATTGTGCTGAGCACCACCAGCAGACATTTGGTGATCACCCTGGAAACTCTGCTGAAGCTCTCCAAGCCCTCCACACTGCCAGCAAGAGCTCTGGGGTGCTCTGGAGGTGGACCACTCTCACCCCCTCTAAGCATTCCACATTGCCAGCAAGAGCTCTGGGGTGCTCTGGAGGTGGACCACTCTCACCCCCTCTAAGCATTCCACATTGCCAGCAAGAGCTCTGGGGTGCTCTGGAGGTGGACCACTCTCACCCCCTCTAAGCATTCCACATTGCCAGCAAGAGCTCTGGGGCGGTCTGGAGGAGGGCCACTTCCCCCCCCCCCCCATTTCCTTCTCAAAGTAGCAATGTGCATCTTCCCTGGGGCCTTTCTCCTGAGCCATCTGAAGGAAGCAGCAGTAACAAGTCCAGCAACCACAATCCCAGTACCTGCTTCAGGGGTCCTTTGGTTTTGAGGAAGATGAAGATAGCATAGAGAGGAATGCAGACCATGGAGGAGAGTGCCATCATCCAGCCCACCACGTAGCCCCAGGCTGGATACACGTAGGAATTGTTGTACTTCAATGGCTTGTACTTGATCAGGGAGAACAGGAAAACAGCCTGAGGAGGAGAAAACACAGAGGTGGCTGGAGTAAAGAGAGCTGCAAGGTCAGGCAGCCCAGTGCCCCTCTTATGTCCCTCTGGAGCTCCTATTGCAAGAGGGATGTGGAGATGCTTGAGCATGTCCAGAGCAGGGCCAGGAGGATGCTCAGAGGGCTGCAGCAGCTCTGCTGTGAGCACAGACTGAAAGAGTTGGGGCTGTGCAGTCTGGACAAGAGGAGGTTCTGAGGTGACCTTCTTGTGGCCTTCCAGCATCTGAAGGGGGCCTAAAAAAATGGGGAAGGACTTTTCAGGCTGTGAGGGAGTGCCAGGAGTGGGGGGAATGGAGCAAAGCTGGAGGTGGGGAGATTTAGGCTGGCCATGAGGAGGAAGTTGTTGAGCATGAGAGTGGTGAGAGGCTGGAATGGGTTGCCCAGGGAGGTGGTTGAGGCCCTGTCCCTGGAGTTGTTTAAGGCCAGGCTGGCTGAGGCTGTGGGCAGGCTGCTCTAGGGTAGGGTGTTTGTGCCCATGGCAGGGGGGTTGGAACTGGATGACCCTCGTGGTCCCTTCCAACCCTGTCTGATTCTATGATTCTATTCTATGATTACCTGGGGGCACCAGAGCTGGATGTGGTACTGCAGCAGGGTCTCAGCAGAGCAGAGCTGAGGGGCAGAGTGCCCTCCCTTGCCCTGCTGGTCACACTCCTTTAGCTGCAGCCCTGGGCACAGTTTGCCTTCCAGGCTGCGAGCACACACTGATGGCTCCTGTCGCTCTTTCATCCACCCACACCTGCCAGTCCTGCTGCTCCAGCCTGCTCTGCAGCCACTCCTCGCCCAGCCTGCTCCTGTGCCCAGCCCTTGGCCCAACGTGCCCTGCTGTCACAGTATGCCACTCACCAAGCAGAGCCCCGGGGTGAGCAGCAGCCAGCAGAACTTGATCAGGGGCCAGGGCCGGAAGCCAATCATGTCCTCTATGTTGTCGTAGAAGCGGTTGGCACCTTGGCCACCAGCCAGCACGGAGACAAAGTCAGAGGTTAGACCATTGCTGCTTCCTTCAGTCACTGCCCACAGCAAATCCCAGCTTTCTTTATCCCAAGTGTTTCCTCTAGGCAAAAGCCTCTCTATCCTGGTAAGGCAGCAGCCCACGGGGGCTGTTTGGGTGTTGAAGAGGCCCGTGGGTGGCTGAGCACAGATGGAGGTTTTTAACCTCAGTCAAAAGCCACCACAAAGTTCCCCACAGAAGGAATGCCCTTGTCCCCCAGGAGGCAGCAGCTGTAAGTGAGAGGATGCAGCCCATGCACCACTAAGAGCCACACAAGGCAAGGAGGGGAGGCTGATTTATAGGTCAGCAAGAGAAAGCTTTTGTGGGCTGAGCACATGGGACTGTGTAAGCCCAGAACGCTGAAAGGAGCAAAGAGAGAGGAGGGCACCAAACAAATCCCCTTCTTGTCAGCAGGGAAGCCATGCCAAGAATCCCCTCTGAGCTGGGCATTTCTCCTGTCCTCAGGAGCCTGCTTTCCATAGAATACCATGTTTTGGGCATCAGCTCAGCAGACCTGGTGATTCAAACTCTGCTGGAGACCGAACCTTCCAGCTGCAAGTGCTGCCACACTGCCCAAGGGCAGCTGTCCAGTGAGCAACTACAGCACAGCAAAGTGCCCTTGTGGCCAAGAGGGCCACTGGGATCTTGGGGTGTATCAGGAAGAGTGTCCAGCAGATAAGCGAGGCTCTCCTTCCCCTCTACTCTGCCTTGGTGGGACCTCATCTCGAATACTGCTTTCAGTTTTGAGCTCCCCAGGTTAAGAGGGACAGGGATCTGCTGGAGAGGGTCCAGTGGAGGGCTACAAGGATGATGAAGGGACTGGAGCACAGCCTGATGAGAGGCTGAGAGACCTGGGGCTGTTTAGTCTGGAAAGGAGAAGACTGAGAAGGGATTTAATCGATGTTTATAAACACCTGAGGGCTGGGGGTCGGGGTGGGGGACAGGTTCTGCTCACTGCTCCCTGGGATTCATTGGAATGGGCTGCCCAGGGAGGTGGTGGAGTCACTGTCTCTGGAGGTGTTGAAGCAAAGCCTGGATGAGGCACTTAGTGCCATGGTCTAGTTGATTGCATAGGGCTGGGTGCTAGGTTGGACTGGATGAGCTTGGAGGTCTCTTCCAACCTGCTTCATTCTATGATTCTATGACTTTTGAGGTCCCTTCCAACCTAAGCCATTCTCTGAGTCTATCATTCAGTGTTTGCTGTCTGAGCAAATTAGAAGCTGGAGGACACATGCAGCAGCCCTTTCTCCCCAGCACATTAGAAGGATTAGATAAAGCTCCTGTAGAGAAAGCCATTAAAGCTACCCCAAGAGATTTTTGTTGGAATAAACAAAGACATTTGCTGTTAGCATCCCAAGAAGAGTGGTGTGCAGGCACAGGGCACTTAGCCATGCATGCTGGTACCAGTTCTCCTCTGCTGCCCAACCCTGCACACCTTCACAGCTGCCCCATGCCCTCCTGACAAAGCAGCTCATGTTACTACAGCAGTTCATGGGAACAGGTTTCAGCTGAGCCCGAGCAGAGATTTGCTTACAGCCTTAATGTCTTGTCCTTGTGGAGCCCTTTTCATTTTGCATAGCTTATAACAGCAGCAAATGGTAACCAAACTGAAAGGGACAAAGGTTTTAACTTTGCAGTATCCATAAACAGTGACAGCTCTGCTCAGCTAGGCAAGAAAAAGCCTTCCCCTTTACATCTGCTTTTATTTGTACTCACCTCTATCAAGTCCCACCCACAGGATTTCAATAGGTGATGCTCCTGGCTCTCTGCCACAGAGCTTAAGCCTGTATCTGCCTTCAGTTTTGGGCTCCCCAGTTTAAGAGGGACAGGGATCTGCTGGAGAAGGTTCAGCAGAGGGCTACAAGGATGATGAGGGGACTGAGGGAACTGGAGCACTGTCTGAGGAGGAGAGGCTGAGGGGCCCGGGGCTGTTTAGTCTGGAGAAGAGAAGACTGAGAGGGGATTTAATCAATGTTTATAACTATTTGAGGGCTGGGGGTCAGGAGTGGGGGACAGGCTCTGCTCACTGCTCCCTGGGATGGGACAAGGAGCAATGGATGGAAGCTGCAGCACAGGAGGCTTACAGAATCACAGGCTCACAGGATCATAGAATCAACCAGGTTGGAAGAGACCTCAAAGATCATCCAGTCCAACCTATCACCCAGCCCTAGCCAGTCAACTAGACCATGGCACTGAGTGCCTCATCCAGTCTTTTCTTGAAGACCCCCAGGGACGGTGCCTCCACCACCTCCCTGGGCAGCCCATTCCAATGGGAAATCACTCTCTCTGTGAAAAACTTCTTCCTAACATCCAGCCTATACCTACCCTGGCACAACTTGAGACTGTGTCCCCTTGTTCTATTGCTGGTTAACTGGGAGAAGAGGCCAACCCCCACCTGGCTACAATGTCCCTTCAGGTAGTTGTAGACAGTAATAAGATCACCCCTGAGCCTCCTCTTCTCCAGGCTAAACAGGCCCAGTTCTCTCAACCTCTCCTCATAGGATTTGTGTTCCAGGCCCCTCACCAGCTTTGTTGCCCTTCTCTGGACATGTTCCAGTACCTCAACATCTTTCTTGAATTGAGGGGCCCAGAACTGGACACAGTACTCAAGGTGTGGCCTGACCAGTGCTGAGTACAGGGGAAGAATAACCTCCCTTGTCCTGCTGGCCACACTGTTCCTGATGCAGGCCAGGATGCCATTGGCTCTCTTGGCCACCTGGGCACACTGCTGGCTCATCTTCAGCTTACTATCTATCAGTACCCCCAGGTCCCTTTCCTCCTGGCTGCTCTCCAGCCACTCAGTCCCCAAAGACATGTCAGGGGTTGGAAGGGACCCAAGGAGATCATCCAGTCCAACCCCCCTGCCAGAGCAGGACCATACAATCTAGCTCAGGTCACATAGGAATGCATCCAGGCAGGCCTTGAGAGGCTCCAGAGAAGGAGATTCCATAACCTCTTTGGGCAGCCTGTGCCAGTGCTCTGGGACCCTTACAGTCAAGAAGTTGCCCCTTGTGTTGAGATGGGACCTCCTCTGCTGCAACTCACACCCATTGCTCTTTGTCCTTACACCTCTTTGTGTTGAGGCTCCACCTCAACAGAAGGGGGAACGTCTTGACTGTAAGGGTCTCAGAGCACTGACATGGAAGAGGAGGCTCAGGGCAGACCGCATTGCTGTCTACAACTACCTGAAGGGAGGCTGTAGCCAGGTCAGGTTAGTCAAGCCAAGCAACACCTTGAGTATAGTGTCATGGTCTAGTTGATTGGACAGGGCTGGGTGATAGATGGGACTGGATGAGCTTGGAGGTCTGCTTGATTCTATAATTCTATGAAAAGAAACACCCAACCCAACCACCAAAATCTCCAGCACTCCCCTAGGGCCAGGGAACAAGCTGGGCAGGGCTGGTGCCAGGCAATCCTTTCAGAAGCAGAAAGTAGCATGCAAGGAAATCCTCAGATCTTTGCAGGCTGAAGGAAGCTGCCAGGTGGTGGGCAGCTGGCATATGTGCTGGGAGAGGAGGAAACTCAGGAGCTGTATTTGTGTTAGCAAAAAATGCTGGAATTCTTCACAGTGTAAGCAAGAGGCTCAGCCCTGCCAATTCTGAGCTGGAGCACTTCAGTCCCACTGCTGAGTTTAGCTGCAGACTTCCCTGGCAGTCAAAGCAGTTTCTCCCATTTCGTTCAGGAGGGTCAGGGCAGCCTGTGCCAGCAGGCAGTGTGTGCCATGGCAGCAGAAACACACAGCAGCTTTGTACCCCTGCACTCTGGGTGAGACCCCACCTGGAGCACTGCACCCAGTTCTGGAGCCCCTATGACAAGAGGGATCTGGAGATGCTGGAGTGTGACCAGAGCAGGGCCAGGAGGATGCTGAGAGGCTGCAGCAGCTCTGCTGTGAGGACAGACTGAAAGAGTTGGGGCTGTGCAGTCTGGAGCAGAGGAGGCTCCCAGGTGACCTTCTTGTGGCCTTTCAGTGTCTGAAGGGGGCCTGAAAAAATGCTGGGGAGGGACTTTTTAGACTCTCAGGGAGTGACAGGACTGGGGGGAATGGAGCAAAGCTGGAGGTGAAGAGATTCAGGCTGGATGTGAGGAGGAAGTTGTTGAGCATGAGAGTGGTGAGAGGCTGGAATGGGTTGCCCAGGGAGGTGTTTGAGGCTCCATGGCTGGAGGTGTTTAAGGCCAGGCTGGATGAGGCTGTGGCCAGTCTGATCTAGGGTAGGGTGTCCCTGGGCATGGCAGGGGAGTTGGAACTGGCTGCTCCTTGTGGTCCCTTCCAACCCTGACTGGTTCTCTGATTCTAAATTAACTGGTGGGACTAATGGCAGGAT
Organism: Pogoniulus pusillus; assembly: GCF_015220805.1. Lineage (NCBI taxonomy): Eukaryota > Metazoa > Chordata > Aves > Piciformes > Lybiidae > Pogoniulus > Pogoniulus pusillus. The sequence continues at coordinate 20,650,525 of NC_087278.1, forward strand.
GTGAGCAGGCAGTAGCAGAGACCAAATAAGAGCAGTCACTTCTCTGTGGCTGCTTTTCTGCTTTAGAGGACAGATGGGAAGAGCAGCAAGAGAGTTCCCTAAGGAACCTTCAGAGAGGGGGAAAAAAAAAGCCATTCCTGCTCTAAATGTGCAGCAAGTAAGAAATGTTGCAAGGAAACATGGTGGAAAGCTGGCAAGAAAGAGACTAATTACAGCATTTCTGTGCCCCCTAAGGATCTTTACTATCCACTTCCACTTCTCAGCACCCTCCCCCCACCCCTACATGTGCCTTAAGAGTGAGCAAGACAGGTTTTTTTGTCCTCTACTTACCATATACCCATCCTATGCAGATGACTTCAAAAATGGACAGGAAGAGCAGGCAAGTGCCACTGGCAGCGTAGTAGTCAAAGAGCTGGAAGATGTACATCCCACCCTGGTGAAGAGGCAGGGAAGAGGGAATCACAGGAGGACTTATTTCACGTGAGGGAAAAGTGACTGAGCCCAACAGAAGGACAACAGCAGAAACACTGCACCTGGAGCAGGTGGGAGAAGGAGAAGAGCCTTCTCTTGGGGCTGCCCCTAGCCAGCCCTGGTGGCAGCAGGGCACTTCTCCATGCTATGCTACTGTGGAGCTGGCTGTTTTCCATACCCATGGGAGCAGGAGGCACTTTGCTTGTTCTAAACCAGCATCACTTCAAAACACCACACAGCAGTGCAGGACATCCAGAGACTCATTTTAGCTGCATTCACCTTCCTGTGTTGCTCAAGGCTCAAGCCCTCCACCGGCAGAGGTGTGTGTGCTCCTTGCTGCTGCCACCTTTGAGCTGAGCCCTGCACGTTTGCCATCTGCAGGTCACTGGATGACTCCCTTCTCAGACTTCTATGTGTTTCCCAAAGAGAAAGCCCCTCCAGTGCAAGCCAAGCAGATGCTTTCAAACAGTGCTGAAAAGCTCTAGACACTGCTGGAGTAGCAGAGCAGCCACCCCTTCATCCCACACCTATGAGGTGACATCCTGCAGTGACAGAAGTAGATCATAGAATCAACCAGAATGGAAGAGACCACCAAGCTCAGCCAGTCCAACCTAGCACCCAGCCCTGGCCAATCAACCAGACCATGGCACTAAGTGCTTCATCCAGGCTTTGCTTCAACACCTCCAGGGATGGCAACTCCACCACCTCCCTGGGCAGCCCATTCCAATGCCAATCACTCTCTCTGACAACAACTTCCTCAGAATATCCAGCCTAGACCTCCCCTGGCACAGCTTGAGACTGTGTCCCCTTGTTCTGTTGCTGCTTGCCTGGCAGAAGAGCCCAACCCCACCTGGCTACAGCCTTCCTTCAGGGAGTTGCAGACAGCAATGAGCTCTGCCCTGAGCCTCCTCTTCTCTAGGCTGGGGCAAAGCCTGGCTGGGGCACTTAGTGCCATGGTCTGGTTGGTTGGACAGGGCTGGGTGCTAGGTTGGCCTGGCTGAGCTTGGAGGTCTCTTCCAACCTGGTTGATTCTATGATTCCATGACAGTGCAGCACAGTGCAGCAAGAGGTGCAGAGCAGGGCAAACATTGTGCAGAGAGCACTGCACCAGCACAACTCTGCTCCTTCTGGCCCCAAGGCTCGCAGGTTCCCACTGACTCAGAGAGGGCTCCTGTGCAGCCCTTACCTACAGCTTCCCCTCCTGCTGCTCTGTCTCTCATGGAAAGCAGCCAGCAAATATCACTGCCCTTCTGCTGGTGCAGCTCAGCTTACTTCAGCCCTGGCATTTGCACGAAGCTGTATGGCAGTGTGCTAGTTTGAGGCTAACTGGAATATTTTAGTGAGAGAATTTAGCTTATAGGCTGTGAAAATGGTGATGTCTACTCCACTCATAGGCTTGCTGAGATGTATAAATACAAGGGCATAAATACAGACAAGACAGTCACTGTGTGTCTCTGGGTGCCTGTGCTTTTCTCCCTGGCCTGCTTTCTGTGTAACTAATCCCTCTGCTTCCCACCCCCTTGGCCAATCCTCCAACCTCACCTTGCAAGTAAGGCATACTCTGGGATAAGGTGGAGGCATGGAAAGGAGGTGGAAGGGTGGTTGGGAGCCCCTCCTGGGGACTCAGGTTTCTGGCAGGGCTGTTGTGTTTGTGTGTTACCTTTCACTTGTCTATTGCTGTCTATAGCTGTAGATATTGTAACTGTCTGCTTGCATCTTGTGCTAGGCTGTGAATATAAAGCTTCAGTCCTTAACCCAGCCAGCTGAGTCCAGTCTGGCTGATTTCATAGGAGTAGGGGGACAGGTAGTTCCCAAACCATCACAGGCTGGCAGCCTCCCTGGCCTTCAGGACCATCTTTGTGGCAGTGATGCATCACAGGGGGTGAAGGCAACACCAGCTGTGAGAGCTGCCAGCTTTCACAGTCTCACAGTATCATCAGGGTTGGAAGAGACCTCACAGATCATCAAGTCCAACCCTTTACCACAGAGCTCAAGGCCAGACCATGGCACCGAGTGCCATGTCCAACGAAGTGAAGGACAAGCACGCACACCAAAGGTGGGCTTGCCATCTCTGCCCGCCCCTCCAAAGCACTCTGCCTGGGTTTCTGCTGCCTGGCCATACAGCCTAGCTGCTGCTGCCTTACCTCTGTGACCAGCAGCAGGCCCAGCAGGTAGCATACGACTGCAATGGCCAGGATCAGCAGCTCCCTCCGGCCCTTCCTCCGCAGCACCCCCGGGAACATGTCGATCAGAGAGGTCACCACGCTCTCCACACAGACAAACTGCAGCACAACACAGGGCAGAAAAGTCACTTTCTCCCCTTCCCCAAGGACACACTCTCTCTCTGTGTCCTTTTTTTTTCCCCTCCAGCTACTCAAATCTTCCATTTTAAGTTTTCTGGCTTTGAGTCTCACTTCCAGCAAGGGACAGCTGCAACTGCTCACTGTGCCAGGGAGGTTTCCTCTGGACCTGCAGACCAAGGGGGTTAAAAGCACAGCTTTGTGGTGGAGGTGTGAAGAAGGAATTGCATCAAACCCAGCAGAGGACAGCAGGATCAACCAAAGGATGGGCAGGTAAGGGGCAGACTGTGCCCCTCGAGCAGAGAGGGGGAGCAGCTGAGATGGCACAAGGAAACTTTGTGGCAGAGAAGAGGTGCCCCTGCCAAGGGACTGTGGGCTCAGAGCTCGGTCCCATCAACAAGCACATGCCTCAGACAGCAAATATGCCAAGATTGCCTGGGAAAACCTGGTAAAGTAGGTACCCAAAGGTCTTGCAGGTGAATTAATGTCTTCTGAGCTGCCTGTGGGGCAGGACATCTGCTCATCACCACATGGCTCATGGTCCCACAGAACATACCTCCCATGGGGTACATAAGAGAACATCAGGCAGTACTAGGACAGCCCAAGCAGCATGAAGCTAAGCCATAAGCAGGACAAGGCAGGAGGGGACCTTGACCCAGAGGAAAGAGCTCTCCTCTTCCAGGTGCAGGGGCTGAGGTCCTGCAAAGCAGAAACTGAGCAGAGCACCCTGCCCAACAGTCATCCCAGGAGGTCCCGCGCTCCCCTCATGCTTGCACACTGTCCTCCACAAGGTGCTCTGCTGCATTTTGCTCCTGGCATAACAGAGGTATGGGAAGGTAAGAGATGGGCACACCAGTGAGAAGAGCACACAGGAGCTGATCTAGCAAGGTGCAGCTGGAAGAAAACAGCTTCATTCCCCTTCCCAGATTGCTCTGCTCTGTGCTGGGCTTCATGCTGCAGCACACAGGGTTTTGGTGCTGGCACAGAGGTGGTAGGGGATGTAGCTGGGACATCCTCATATATGCACAGGGAGAAACAAAAATGCCAGCACACATAACCTGTGGATTCCCATCAGGCCTGGCTCTGAACTACCACAGCATGAAAGTGCTACAGGCAATGTGGAGGGCACAGAGCTGCCAGCAAAGCAAATAAACACCTTAACCTTTCCCATGGCCTAAAGGGTGAGAGCAGGCACCTGTGTGTTGAATGAGGGTGGGGGGTTTGCTGTACCTGGCTGTCCAGTCCCAGGAAGATCAGCATGAGGAAGAAGAGGCAGGACCACAGCTGAGATACAGGCATCATTGTGACTGCTGTTGGATATGCTATGAAAGCCAGGCCAGGACCTACCAACAGACCACAGGATGACCACATCTGCCCCCACCACCTGCCACCCCCACCACCTGCCACCCCCACCGTGCAGCACAGAGCGAGCTTACGTGCTGCTTCAAACCCACATCCCCACAGCTCCTTGGCCAGGCAGGGCTGAAAGCTGTGCACGCACCCATAGCCATGGAGGACACAGATGGCATCCTGGGCTTCACTTCCAGAAGGGCCTCCCCCAACCAGGCTTTCTCTTTTGCCTTGCTTCTGACGTTTCCCAGAACAACCTACCTGATTCGGCCACTTCTGAAATGGGCACGCCCTGCTCTGCAGCCATGAAGCCCAGCACAGAGAAAATGGCAAAGCCAGCAACGAAGCTGGTGGCACTGTTCAGGAAGCAGAGCATGATGCAGTCCCTGCAGGGAGGAAGGGTAGGGAGAAATCAGTGTTGCCCACTGCAGAACGTTCCCACTCGGGATCACGCCAGCAGTCAGTTTCCCATCTGGACAGTATGGACCAAGGAACAGCTGCTTCTGACCTCCCCCAGAACTAAAAAACTCAGCACAGAGCTCAAAAGCAGGCTGCCTACCTTGTGCTCTGCTCTTCAAGAGCTGTGTGTGGCACAAAGAGCGACACAGAGCTCCCTCAGTGGCTGGTGAACAGGATGCCACATCGATAGACACAGGCACACAGCAACAGAAAGGTGGGCAGGGGTCAAAAGAGCAAGAAAACCAATGGAGAAAGTGTGGAAATGAGAGAAGAGGAGAGCCTGCTGAAGGAAACACTCAAGAAAGAGAAGCTGGAAGCTTGAACACATTCAGCAGGTGTGACAATGCAAGGCCTGAGGAGCTAAGGACATCGTCTGACACTGTTTGTGCCCACAGTGTCTTTATTAACTGCTCAGATAGAGGCTGAATGTGCTAGGCCACCTGTCCTGAAATGCCTGTGCACTTGCCTTTGATCCTGCATAGACAGGGCACCAATCTGAGCTGGCTGGGCTGGGACCCCTACATCACAGGGACATGCCTGAACAGCTGCCAGAGCTCACTCACAGCTCTGTGGGCAGACAGCACATTTGGGCCACCCAGAGCTAAGCTGCTAGCCCAAGGCAGCCAAGGCACAGAGGAAGGCATTGGAGCCATAGAATCAACCAGGTTGGAAGAGACCTCCAAGCTCAGCCAGTTCAACATAGCACCCAGCCCTGGCCAGTCAACCAGACCATGGCACTAAGTGCCTCATCCAGGCTTGACTTCAACACCTCCAGGGACAGTGACTCCACCACCTCCCTGGGCAGCCCATTCCAATGGCAATCACTCTCTCTGACAACAACTTCCTCAGAACATCCAGCCTAGACCTCCCCCAGCACAAACTGGGACTGTGTCCCCTTGTTCTGATGCTGCTTGCCTGGCAGAAGAGACCAACCCTACCTGGCTACAGCCTCCCTTCAGGTAGTTGAAGACAGCAATGAGCTCTGCCCTGAGCCTCCTCTGCTGCAGGCTGCACACTCCCAGCTCCCTCAGCCTCTCCTCACAGGGCTGTGCTCCAGGCCCCTCACCAGCCTTGCTGCCCTCCTCTGGACACCTTCCAGCACCTCAACATCTCTCAGCCAGACAGAGTTTAGGAGAGCAAGGGAAAAGTATTAATGACCTGCCCAGCAGCTGTGCAGCATCTACTGCAGAACAGCAGAGGAGAGATGATTGCTGTTTCCCAAGACCATGACATTTTCCCAACTATGCTGGCTCAGCACAAGAGGAAATAACAAAGGTCCTGATCCTCCTCAGAGGTCAGCAGAAAGCATCAGAAATGGTCCTGATGGCTTCACTGAGCTCCCTGGCAGGCCATGGATAAAACAGATCTGTAATTCAAGGGCAAGGAGGAGGCCAAGCAGACTCCATTCATCTCCTTGGCAGGACCAAAATGCCACTGGCAGTGCATTACTCTGCTGGTAGTAAAGTGCCGGGGACAGAGGGCACAGCCATCTGCCCTGCTGAGGCAGCGACAGCAGAGCTGACCATGCCAGCCCTGCTCACTCAGCCTGCCAAAGCAGCCCATGGTGTCTCTGCAGTGGCTCCAGACACTCTGCAGCAGCTTCAGACACTGCAGCTTCCTTCCTCCTCCAGTCTCTGCTGTCTGCAAGCTGACTCACAGGGGAAGGCAGTGCTAAAAGCTCCTGTGCTCCTGATGTGGAGATGCTGGAGCATGTCCAGAGCAGGGCCAGGAGGATGCTCAGAGGGCTACAGCAGCTCTGCTATGAGGACAGACTGAAAGAGTTGGGGCTGTGCAGTCTGGAGCAGAGGAGGCTCCCAGGTGACCTTCTTGTGGCCTTCCAGGATCTGAAGGGAGTCTACAACAAAGCTGGGGAGGGACATTTTAGGCTGTGAGGGAGTTCCAGGACTGGGGGGAATGGAGCAAAGCTGGAGGTGGGGAGAGTCAGACTGGCCATGAGGAGGAAGTTGTTGAGCATGAGAGTGGTGAGAGGCTGGAATGGGTTGTCCAGGGAGGTGGTTAAGGCTCCATCCCTGGAGATGTTTAAGGCCAGGCTGGATGAGGCTGTGACCAGGCTGATCTAGGGTAGGGTGTCCATGCCCATGGCAGGGGAGTTGGAACTGGCTGCTCCTTGTGGTCCCTTCCAACTCTGCCTGATTCTGAGATTTTATGATTCCCCTTGCCACTCTCCCTCCTCACCAAGTCTGCAGCTTCCATTCTCTGAGCAAGCCATTAGTCAGAGCAGCATGAGCCAAGGTCTGCCCCAGGGACAGAGCCTGCCTCAGAAGCAGCTCTGTGCTGTTTATCTCTGAGCCAGTCTCCAGCAGCACACAAGGAGTCCTCTCACCTGTAGCAGTTGTTGGTGTATTTGTTGTAGCTGCCCAGAGCTGTCAGACACCCCTGGCAGATGGCATAAGAAAAGAGGATCTGAGTGCCTGCATCCATCCAGACCTGCAACAGAGAAGGTCAATGCTCTCCAGAACTGGCAGCAAAACAAGCAAATGCCCCAAAGCCCTCCTCTGGAGCTCCTCCAGCAGAGGGACAGGGATCTGCTGGAGAGGGGCCAGCAGAGGGCTACAAGGATGATTAGGGAACTGGAGCACTGCCTGATGAGGAGAGGCTGAGGGACCTGGGGCTGCTTAGTCTGGAGAAGAGAAAACTGAGAGGGGATTGAATAAGTGTTTATAAACACCTGGGGGCTGGGGGTCAGGAGAGAGGGGACAGGCTCTGCTCACTGCTCCCTGGGATAGGACAATGGATGGAAGCTGCAGCACAGGAGGTTCCACCTCAACACAAGGGGAAACCTTTTGACTGTAAGGGTCCCAGAGCACTGGCACAGGCTGCCCAGAGAGGTTGTGGAGTCTCCTTCTCTGGAGCTTTTCAAAGCCTGTCTGGGTGCATTCCTCCATGACCTGAGCTAGATTGTGTGGTCCTGCTCTGGCAGGGGGGTTGGACTCGATGATCTCTTTGGGTCTCTTCCAACCCCTGACATCCTGTGAGACTGTGCCCTGTCTAACAACAACCTAGGAACAAAGCCATGGGACAGAGATGGGCCCCATGGATGCAGAAACCAGGATACTCCCTGGGCAGCCCATTCCAATGCCAATCACTCTCTCTGACAACAACTTCCTCCTAACATCCAGCCTAGACCTGCCCCGCCACAACTTGAGACTGTGCCCCCTTGTTCTGTTGCTGCTTGCCTGGGAGAAGAGACCAACCCCACCTGGCTACAGCCTCCCTTCAGGTAGTTGTAGACAGCAGTGAGGTCACCCCTGAGCCTCTTCTTCAGGCTAAACAATCCCAGCTCCCTCAGCCTCTCCTGGGCAGATGGGAGCAGTCCACAGGACTGGTGAAGGGAACCTGCTGCCCAGCTGGGACACAGCCTGCATTTCCTGTGTGCATTTGATCTCTGCAAGCACAGAAGTCTTGCACGCCCTGGCAGGGCTGTGCTGGAGCCAAGCAAAGTGGTAACCAGGGCAGAAAAAAAGGAGGAAAGCAGGGGATTACTTCCCCCCACCCCTTCTCTTCTGGTTTTGCTGAGCTCACGAGTGGAAAGGACCTAGGGTGCCTGTGTGCTGCAGACTGACAAGCACGAAGGCTGTGCTGAGCCAGAGGAACAGGTCGGCTGCTCCAAGGAGGTCTCACTGCTTCACTGGGCTCCTTTTGGAGCAGAGAGCTAGGTCCTCAGCTGGCAGCAGATGCAATGGCCAGGGAACTGCAAACCTTCCTTCAGCCAGGGCCTGCCTGTTCCCCACCCACCTGTGGGTCTGCCAGCCTGGAGATGTCGGGCTTGAGGTAGAAGATGATGCCCTGGGCAGCGCTGGGCAGCGTGACTCCTCGCACCAGCAGGATCAGCAGCATCATGTAGGGGAAGGTGGCAGTAAAGTAAACGACCTGTGGGTTCCAGGAGAGCAAAGGAGAGAGGTTTAGAAGGGAGGGGGTGCAGCTATAGTCTCACTTTAAGCACAGGCCCCCACCCACACATCCCTGGACGCTGCTGGTGCCGACAGCTGCTACTGCCAGCATAGAAGAGGGGTGGGAAATAGCTTAACCAAGGCTACATCTCCGCAGTGATTCAGCTGTCTACATTTTGTTCCTTGCCCAATCTTCTGCCACTGCCTGCTCTGCTGTGTTTTCTCTTTCCAGTCAGTGTAAATTCCCTGCTCTCCAGCTGCTCTCTGCATCTCTCTAGAGCATTAGAAGCAACCTAGATCTCAGCCTGTCACAGGGCTTTAATGAGGAGGTATTAAAATGCTTCTATGCCCACCAAGAGCCTCCCAAACTAAATAGCAACTTTTGCTGCCTGATCTGAGACACCTCTGAGGGGGTCTCATTTCAAGGAGGGGGCGGGGGGGGGTGTTGCTCCTGTAGCTCTCTCATCCCTTCGGTGCCTCTGAGCTTACAGGTGAAAACTGAAGGCACCTCAAAGCCCTAATGTGACTGCCTGGGTAACGTCCTTCCTGCAGCATGCAAGGGGTAGTGGGTTTAAACTGGCAGAGGGGAGATTGAAACTAGCTGTTAGGAAGAAGTTCTTCACACACAGGCTGCCCAGGAAGGCTGTGGAGCACAGAATCACCCAATGTGATCTTTGATGTCTCTCTGTTCGTGGGACATTCCCAACCATCATTAATGACCCACCCCCCATCTCACAGGAGCTTTAGGAAGGAAGAAGGTTCTGAGCAGGTCAAGGCCACAGCAGTAGCCTTAACACCCACTCCAAAGCATCACAAACTGGTTCACTGCAGCAGGATAACCAGCCCAGCACCAGGAGGAGGCACTGGCTGCAGCTTCACCAGCAGCAAGAGACCCTCTGAACCAAAACCCACAGAGGCAGGGAGAAGGCAAAGGAGGGCACAAAGACACCACTCCCACCACAAGCTTTTGGCATGACAAAGAAGCAGGAGAGAGTAATTGTCTGCTCCCTGAGCTGGCTACCAGCAGCAGCTTCTCCATTTTGTTCAAGCTTATAGCCACTGTCAGGGAGAGGAAGTCTGGCACTGCAGAGGACCTGGGTAAAGACACCAGGAGCCACAGCAGGGCAGCACACTGGGCAGTGGGTGTTCTCAAGGGTCTCTGTGAGTATCTGCAAGGCAAAAGGTGACCCAAGGCTCCCTTCAGTTCCCAGGTCTTTCCCTGTTGGGCCAACTTCTCTACTCTTCCTCTTATGGGTCTGCCACAACCACGGCTAAATCAGCATGGCCGCACCACATACAGGTGTGGCTTTGGCTCTGCTTTGAATCATAGAATGGTCTAGGTCGGAAGGGACCTCAAGGATCATCCACCTCCAACCCCCTGCTGTAGGCAGGGACACTTCCTACTAGAGCAGGTTGCTCAAAGCCTCATGCAACCTGGTCTTGAGCACCTCCAGGGAAGGAGCAGCCACAACCTCTCTGGGCAACCTGTGCCAGTGTCTCACCACCCTCACTGCAAACAACTTCTGCCTAACATCCAGTTTCAACCTCCCCTCTGCCAGTTTAAACCCATTCCTCCTCATCCTGTCATTACAAGACCTTGTCAGCAGTCCCTCCCCAGCCCTCCTATAGCCCCCTTCAGACACTGGAAGGTCACTCCAAGGTCTCCTCAAAGCCTTCTCTCCTCCAGGTTGCAGAGCCCAAACTCTCTCAGCCTGTCCTCACAGCAGAGCTGCTGCAGCCCTCTGAGCATCTTGGTGGCCTCCTCTGGACTGGCTCCAGCAGTTCCATGTCCCTCTTGTGCTGGGGGCCCCAGAACTGCACCCAGGACTTTTTACTTCCAGAAAAGGGAGAGATTAGAGAAGAAACGTAAGCTGGGTACAAAGGAGGCTCATGGGCCAGGAGAACTATCTCCATTCCTACTTTTCCTGTGGACTTGACCCCTTTCCAGATGCAGAAGTAGCAGATGATCCAGGCCAGCAGGAGGCACAGAGCCAGCTCCCAGCGCACAGCGCCCAGTCGGTGAATGCCATCCGTGAGCCCCAGCACTCGCTTCCTGACGGCGGCCAGGGACAGGGAGAGAAGCATTAACACTCCAGACCCTTCCACAGCCTTCACAGGTCACCCACAGCACCTCCTGCCCAGGGCTCCCAGCCGTGCAAATCACCTCACATCTACCCAAAGCTCCTCTCCCTGCCTGTCCTGCTGATGCTGCTCACCACATCCTGCCTCAAGCCTCCCACTCTCCAAGTCATGCCTGTGGGACCTGTGCAACAAAGAGTCACCACCTGCTCCCCACTGCTCCCCCTCCTTGGCACCTATCCAGCTGACACCAGTCAATTCAAACCAGACAGCTGATGCCACCATCACCCCATGGCCACAGGTCTCCCTCTGGCCTCCCTGGGTGCTACAGACACCTAAGCAGAGGTGGACTTTATTAGTTCCCATGCCCTTCCTTCAGCCACAGTCCTTGAAGCCTCACCATCGTGAGGGTGAGGCCACAGAAGATCTCAGTACATCAGCTGATGCAGTCCCCAGACACCCAGTTCCACACCTAAATTCCTCTGCACAGCCTTCTCCAAAGCCCTCCCCCCATGGTCTCTTTGCCCTTGCAGATGCTGCAGAGCACCTGGACAGTCGTTGCCCAGAGGACAGGGCTCTGCGAGCAGCAGCTGCAAAGAACAGGGCAGGGAATGGGCTCCAACACTGTGCAGGAGCCCATAAGAGCTCCTATGTGCCAGCTGTACGGGATGGAGGACACTCAGCTCTCTCACAGGCACTTTAGGAGCCATCAAATGGAGAAAACAATAAGAGATACCACTGAAGTTGTGCCCCTGGCACCCCTCTTCTTTGTGAGACTTCCTCAGTTGAGTGTGGAGAGGTAGTTTGGCCCCAGGAGCCATTCCAGCCTCTCCAGGCTGCAGTGATGACCCTCTTAGGGGCACTGTCTGGCCTGCTGCAGGACCTCTCCTTCAGAGGTGTTTTATTGCCTCCAGCCTCACGGCCAAAGCTCTCCAAGCCCCTTTCTGACGTCTCATGTGGGCACCTCAGATGCCTGCACTCCAGGCATGAACCTGAGCAGCCTGGTAGACCACGTGCCTTGGTCACCAAGAAAGACATGGCCAGAAGAAAAGACAGCTTTGTCCCTTCCTGGCTGACTGTAAAGGACTGTTCAATCTGCCCTGGCCTCTCAGGCTTGCCTGCCATCAGTAACCTGCAGCACCCAAGACAAGTATCCCTTGCTTACAGCAAGTCCTCAGCTTCTTTGGGTGCCTCTTTCTGTGGCCACACTCACCCAGGTAGGTCAGTGAGACCAGGGCAGGCCTGGGCACTATGCACAGAGCACCCTTGGGCAGGCACACTGAGAGCAGCCTCCAGGGCAGGCTGCGCTCCTCATGCCTCTGGGCTCCCTGCAGGTCTCCTGTCTGGCTCTGACAAGGGGCACTTCACTTGGTCCTACAGAGGCACACAGCCCTGCAGCCAGAGGCTCCTACAGCTGCAGCCTTTGGACAAGAGAGGAGCCTGAGCAGAGGGGAAGGGCTGACATACTCCCAAAACTCGATCATTGGGGAGGTGGCGTTCGCAGGCAGGGTCCTGTTGTCCAGGCTGGAGCTCTTCAGAATGTCCACACAGAGATCTACCAAAAGAAAAGGGAGCTGCTGAGCCAGAGGAATTATCCACTGGGGATGCTCCTTCCTCCTCCATGTCCTAACCCTCTCTCTGACAGCAAGACTCTTCATTAAGCATCTCAGTAAAGCCTGGCTCTCCCCAGCCGGGAATCCCAAGCCAGCAGCAGCCAGAGGGCTTCAGTCAGGGGAGAGGGGAAGGAAAGAGCAAAACTCCCTGTTAAATTGAAACCAGATGGCTGCAAATCGTGCAGGACCTGGGGGTAGCCACTGTGAGTAGCCAGGACAGAATATCCCATGCCTCTCCCACACCACACACCACCCCTGCCCACACATGCATGCCTGTGTCCTCACACACCACAGGTGCCTTTGTGCTCTGCTCTGCCATCCCAGCCCTGCCACCCAGTGTGAGGCTACTGAAAGCAGAGGCTGTGCCACAGGGCCAGGACATGCTTCTCAGCCTGTACTGGGCAGACAAATATGACCCACCAGAAAACTGAGGAAGCTCAGCTCTAGGCAGGAAGTTTCTGCTCATGAGGAGAACATCTGTGGCTTCCCTTGCAGGCAAACTCTCACTAGGGGAGGTGAAGGAATCAGATCAGCTCTTTGGAAGGTTGGATCCTGCTGCTGGGATCAAGGGGCAGGGGTAGCTGTGAGGGAATGGCCTATGGGGTGCAGAGATTTAACACATCACAGGAATGAAATGCCTGACTCAAGAGAAAAGGAGAGGGAACTGAACTGCCAAGCAAAGCCTTATCCACCAAGGTGGTTAAAAAGGCCTGCCAAGGACATCAGCTTACCTCACAGCTACCCTGCTTTGCCAGGCACAGCCCAGGTGCCCTGTACAAAACCAAAGTCAGGTCTTTTCTGCTGGGTACATTGACGTGAACTGTGGGCACGAGGACATGACAACTGCCCGATGTCCTGGGCAATGTGATGGCACAGAGGCTGGCACAAACGTGATGAGACCAGAGAAAGAGTGGCTTGAGAAGCTTTTTGTTACTGGTTCCTGCATCAGGAAACCTGTACTGGCAAAATCCTCCAGTGCAGGAACTGAGATCATAGAATCATAGAATGTGAGGGGCTGGAAGGGACCTCAAAAGATCATCTGGTCCAGCCCCCCTAGAACTAATTATCCCAGAGCTAACACAAAGCTCCAGCCACATGAGGAGGACACTAAACTGGCTTGAAAACTCTCCCAACCCACCTACCTCTCCTGCTTGCCAGATCTGCCCAGGAAGGCTCAACGCCCAAAGGATCTCTGTGTAGCAATAGCTTCACTGTCCCCTGCTGCTGGCCATACCCCTCACCCTTCCTGACACTTGGCCATGTTGAATGCAGGCAGCCAGCTTTGCTGCAGTGCCTAACCACATTGTGCCTCGTGGGAGCTTCTTCTCTAAACACAGAAATAGTCATTTCCTACAAAACCTAATGTCTGGGAATTAGGAAGGAGCTAGAAGCCCCCCAGGGGAAGGTGTACCTGAGTTCCAGGGGTTATCACAGCTGGCCCATGGTAGCACAGCAGTGAAGGAGCTGAAGAGGTAGAAGAGTGCCCAGGACAGGATGACAATGTAGTAGATATTTAGATAGTAGCCAATGACTTGTGAGGCATATCCAATTCCTGTGAAGGAAAGGAGAGGTGAGGATGGGCACACCAAGCAACTGCCAAGATGCTGGGCTTAACCTCAAAGAAAGACACAGATCAGGCCACAACAACCCCAAGCAGCTCTACAGGCTGGGGACAGAGTGGCTAAGAGCAGACAGGCAGACAGGGACCTGGGGGTGCTGGTAGATAGGTCGCTGGAAGAGGCTGTCCAGGGAGGTGGTGGAGTCTTCACCCCTGGAGGTGTTCAAGAAGCTGTAGATGTGGTGCTTTAGGATAGAGTTTAGTGGTTGTGGTAGTTCATGGAATCATAGAATCAATCAGGTTGGAAGAGACCTCCAAAATCACCTAGTCCAACCTATCTTAAGGTGGGTTATGGTTGGACTTGATCTTAAAGGTCTGTCCAGCCTTAGCGATTCTATGATTCATTGGTATACTAAATGCCATTAAACAACCTACTCCAGGGCCAGGAGTTCTGTTTCTTATACCTGTTCCTTAACTGCAACCCCAGCCTATATCCAGGCCATCAGACCAGTGCCTGCAGCATGATTCCTGGCAGTCTGCAGGATGCAAATGCTGCCACAGCAGGCCTGGGCACAGCAATGGGCAGGGAATGTGTCAGGAGCCAATCAGCCCTTCTTGTCCTCTTCTCTCATGCTTTTGAGAGGACAAGAGGAGATGACTTTACCTTGCATCATGGCAAGTTTAGATTGGATAGGAGGAAAAAGTCCACCCAAAGGGGTGCTGAGCACTGGGACAGGCTGTGATGAGTCACCATCCCTGGAGGCATTTAAAAGACAGGCAGGTGTGGTGCTCAGGGATGTGGTTTAGCATCTGCTGGCTAAGGGTTGAATTAAATGATCCTCTCCAATTTAAATGGTTCTCTGATTCTACAAGGCTGTATTTGTCCTGGGCTACACATTGGCATTTCCATCACCCTCTTCCTCCTGCTTGCTTGGGCATCTTGCTTCTCCTCTCTCCTGGTCTCTGAACATCTTGGAGCAAAGAGTATGGATTGGCTGGACCAGCACAGCTGGCAGCCAGCACCAGGCAGCTTCAGTCACCTACGGATGTGCACTGCCCCTGCACACACAGCAGTCTCCAGGAGGGATAACAGGGCTGGGAGAAAGAGGAAGGGAGGGAGGGAGGGAGGGAGAAGAGAAGACACAGAGAGAGAAGACACAGAGAGAAGACTAGCATTTCCCAAAGAGGCTCAGAGTCACTAACTGTTAGAAAGTACTGCCAGGAACTGGGGAGGAGAGGGGAAAGGGAAGAGGGAAACAAACTTGTCTGACCTTCAAAGATGGGACAGATCTTCCTCCAGGCAGTGACCCCTCCCTGGCTGGTGTACTGCCCCAGCGCCGTCTCCAGGAAGAACAAAGGGATCCCACAGGTGAAGAGGAAGATGAGGTAAGGGATGAGGAAGGCTCCTGCAGAGAGGGTCAGAAACATCTTTAGAACCTTATCCTCACCAGGTACCTGGGGCCACAGCTGGAATTGACTAAAGACAAGTGTTTTTCTGCATTAACTGTGCAACCTCTGCTAAGGAAAGAGCCAAACCAAGGCCAAGCCAAACCAAACCCAGGATTACAGCACCATCACTCCTCAGAAAACAGCACAAGTGTGGTCTGCCTTCTGCTCCTGCAGGACTTCTGCATCTGCAGGACTTCTGCATCTGAACGTGAGCCAGCAGTGTGCCCAGGTGGCCAAGAAGGCCAATGGCATCCTGGCCTGGCTCAGGAACAGTGTGGCCAGCAGGAGCAGGGAAGTCCTCTTGCCCCTGTGCTCAGCACTGCTCAGGCCACACCTGGAACACTGTGCCCAGCTCTGGGCCCCTCAATTTAAGAAAGATGTTGAGGTGCTTGAATGTGTCCAGAGAAGGGCAGCAAGGCTGGGGAGGGGATTGGAGCACAGCCCTGTGAGGAGAGGCTGAGGGAGCTGGGGGTGTTCTGGTTTGGTTCAAACTGCTCTGCAATCTCAGGTTCAGTGTTGAGCTTCCTTCTGCCACCTTTCTCATCTTCACTAGTGCAGAGATTCATGCTTGCACTCCTCTCCAGCAGGCCAAGGCAACTCCTCCCTTGCTGGTATAGCTGACTGCATCTGGTCCTCTCACACAGTGAACTTGGAGCCACCACCTGCTGAGCATCTCCACTGTTTACAACCAAGATGAGGGCCTCTCTCTTTCTCAGCCAGACACTGTCCCTCAGGCTCTCTCTTCTCCTGCCAGCACAGGCATTCACACTGCAATCCAGTCCTGTGACAGCTAGCAAGCAGGAAGGCTTCAAAACAAGGGGAAGCCAACAATGCTACAATAATAAGCAACATCCAAAGTTTCCTTAAACACAGCTGTGCCCTAGCTGCAGGGGACCTGAGGCCAGAGAGGGAGGGAGGCTGGTTCACAGCATCAGTCTGCAGGGCAGAGGAGAACTGCATGTGCTGAGCTAAAGGCAGCTGCTGTTTCACTGCTGCAAGACATCTCTACATAAGCCATCCTTAAGGCACTCTTAGCATCCTTCACACAGATGAACCTTGCAGCAGGTCCCAGACTCTCCCCTTTGGCACCATTTGACCCATTTTGGTTTCTCAGTAATGAGGCCTCTCTTACACTTCTGTTGTCTCTCTCAGCCTTCTTATAGCAGTCACCAGCTGTAACTCCAGTTGTGCTCTCCTTCCCCAGTTTGCTGCTCCACTGGAGAGGACTCAGCCCTGTGGGAGCCTCCAAACCCTCTCTCCTCATGAGTCAATAACATATTAATGTAGGCAAGCAATTAGATTGAGTTTTAAAGTGCAGCCACAGAGAAGTTTACACTTGGTTGCTTTACAACAAGGTGACACAATTGGGTTTACTTCTATCTTTACTGCTTTGTAACCACCTTAGCCCATCCAAAGATGAAGAGTGGTAATGGGACAGCAGTCTCCAGGTCAGAAGGCAGAGGGGGGACAGGCATGAAGTATTTGCAGGCAGAAAATGTCCCATTTTTTTGCAATTTCAAAGACTTTTCCAAGGGTTAGAATCTCTTTGAGATATGTGAGCAAGAACTGTGCCTTGTCCCCGTTCTGCTTTGCCAGCCACTTGCCTCCCTAGAGCAAGCAGTGCACCCCCACAGCAGCACAGACTGCAGCTGAAGGAAGGACTCTGCTGTCTCAGCCTTCCCAAGCCTAGCTTCGTGAGCTCCTGATCACAGAGCAGCTCAGAGGAGAAAACAAAAGGGCAGGGAAGGGAGAGAGGGGGAGAGAGAGAGGGAGAGGGAGAGGGGAAGGGGGAGGGAGAGGGGAAAGGGGAGAGAGAGGGAGAGGGGAAGGGGGAGAGGGAGAGGGGAAGGGGGAGAGGGAGAGGGGAAGGAGGAGAGGGAGAGGGGAAGGAGGAGAGGGCGAGGGGAAGGGGGAGAGAGAGGGAGAGGGGAAGGGGGAGAGAGAGGGAGAGGGGAAGGGGGAGAGAGAGGGAGAGGGGAAGGGGGAGAGAGAGGGAGAGGGGAAGGGGGAAAGAGAGAGGAGGGAAGGGGTGGGGGGGAAGAGAGGGAGAGAGAGGGGGGAAGGGGGAGGGGGGGAAGAAGTCATTGCCTAGCTCTGTGAGCCAAACAGAAGCAGCCTTTTCACTCACATCAGTCAGCATATAAATTGCAAGGCTGCTGAAGTGGCTACCACAGACAAAAGCTACTCCAAGATACTGTTTGAGCTCAGGAAGGAATTTCCCATGCCAAACCCATGGCTTCCCCCTCAAAGCAGGGCTGCAGAATGAGCTGCTCCATCAGCTGCACCACCAGTCGTAGCTAACCCATGCTGCTCTGACTTGCTGTCGATGGCTCCAGTAGCTACAAACCTCAGAGAAAGAGACTGGAGGACCTGCTGAAACCCATCCTAGGTACAAGAAGTTCCATTTTCTTGAACCAGCCTTTTGTCCAGCCCCCATTTGGTTCAGAGGAGACACTGCACTAACCCCTCTTGGTTTAGATAAACTCCAGTGAGAGCACAGCAGCCAGGAGCTTGGCAGTCCTGGTGTGACCTACAGGGGGATCAGTCACATCTCAGTGCAAACTCACAGCACCTTGGGAAACAAAGGACCTTTGTGGCATGGCTTGCAGAGAGAGGAAGATGAAAAGGGAGCTAAAGGTGGGGAGAGTAGGACAGCTGACACAGATGTGCAAGCCCCAGAGCATTGCTTGAAGGTGTTACTGGAGTGCAGGAACAAAAGCAAAGTTCTTGCTGTAATTTAGTAGTCCTCCTTCTCATTTATCAAGATTTTGCTTCACCAAGAAACTTTAGGGGTAGTGAATTATCCCCTTTGCATGGCTAGGAGCCCATCTGATGTCTAAGCCATGTAACAGTCTGATTGCAGTGCTGTTGGAAAAGGAGAGGTACTAAGGATAAAGCGGAAGGAGAATGAAATCCTCCTGGGGACAGATTTGCCTTGGAGTGGGTTGACCACTGAGAGAAGTGTTCCTGGGGAAGGGATAGCAATGTAGATCCAGGGTCTTGGCAGGATACCAGCATCATCAAAGCCCTTCCTCTTCTGTGACAAGGGCCTGAGAGAGAGGAGCAGTGAGAGAGAGTGGGGAAAAGGGAGTTAAGTGGAAGGAAGGTGCTGATGGCTTTCTGACCACAGGCAGCATCCCATGCTTTTGGAGGACCAGCTGTTCCTCAGAATGTCCTTAAAGAGGTCCTAAAGGTCAAGTTGGCATCCAAAGCTGGGAGAGCTGTTCTGAGAAACAGCACCTGCTGGGCAGCTGGATTCACCTCTTGGTCTGGACAGGAGTGCATGTGGGAACACATGAGGGGTAGGAGAAATGGGGCCAGGAGCTTGTCATGCCTTCAGACCTGGGAAAACTCATTCATGCTGTGAACTTACCACCACCATTCTTGTAGCAGAGGTATGGGAACCTCCACACGTTCCCCAGACCAATGATCTCCCCAGCCACAGACAGCACAAACTCCATTTTGCTACTCCATTGGCCTCTCTCTTCCATTTCTTCCTTCTTTATCTCCTCAGGAGCTGCAGTGGTCCCATTGGGCTCTCCTTCCTTAGCCACAGCTCTTGCCATGGCTCTGTGGGACTGAGGAAAAAGAGAGAATGTGACATCAGGAGCTGCTGCAGGACACACAGGAGGAAGGAGTGGGGAGTGGATTGGTCACCACAACAAAAAGGTTGCTGCTATCACCACGAGACTCCCTCATCCTCTGCAAAATAGCTTTGCTAGCATCAGCATGAAGCATTGTCCCTAGGTCATGCCTGTGAGTCACAAAGTCTTTACTGAAGGGACACAGAAAAGGTCACTGGTCTGGAGAGGTGGTCCCACTGGTCTAACCCTCACATTTGCCCTTCTCCCCACAGTCTCCCTTCCTCATCCTTCCTGGACCACCGCAGGATGCCAGGGGTTGGAAGGGACCCCAAAAGATCATCCAGTCCAACCCCACTACCAGAGCAGGACCACACAATCTAGCTCAGGGCACACAGGAACACATCCAGACAGGCCTTGAGAGTGGCCAGAGAAGGAGCCTTAGTGTACCTCCATCTGTCTCTCTGCACCCTGATTGAAGGCTCTGCACCCGAACAGCTGGCTGGAACTTTGGAAACAGCAGCTCAGAGGACAAGCAAAGGAGCTGAAGCGAGGCACAGAGGCAGGAGGAGTTTCCCTGTCTGCTGTGCTTTATACAGCAGCTGTCTCCTTTCTGGAGTGCCTTCAGAAGGCAGGGCAGAAATGATATAGATGAACAGGCTGACCAAGAATGGATGGCAACCACTTCAGGCATTGCCAGGAGCACTGTCTTTGGTCCCCTGGGCACCATGCAGCACTGCCATGCAACCTGCAAGCTCAGCAAAATGCCCACACGTGCTTTACTGGGTGGGAGGGGAAGCACAGGGGGCTGTGTTGGGAACAGTGCTGCTAGCAGAGGGATGCAGTGCTCAGAGTCTGAGCCTTCTCTGCTTCTCACCCCACGCTGCCAGCCAGAGGGCTGGGAGTGCAGGGGAGACTGGACAGGGACAGAGCAAGGATTGCTGATCCCCATGGACCCAGGGGTGCTTGACATGTAAATTAGGGCCATCAGCTTGGGTTGAGAAGTGGCAAAGTCAGGTCCTCCTGCTCCTCTTTCCTCAGCTCCTGCAGGCTCCTTTCCCCACTGCCAGCTGGCTGATAGTTCATTCAGAGGCTGCAGCACAGCCTCCTCAGCTTTGAGCTGAGCTGCACACAAGGTGAGAGAGAAGGTAACACATACTTAATGAAACTTGTCTGATCTGTCACAGTTCTTGGCACATCCCAATTTGCTGCAGCTCAGGGCACATAATCAAGTACAATGAAGCTTAAGTCTGGGAGTACTGAGGCTATCTGGAGAAGCTGACAGCAGAGGATTTGGCTAACTCTTTGTTTCCAGTCCTGTAATGCAAGGTGGCTCCAGGAGCCAGCCTGTCCCTGCTAACATTCCTGGGTTACCTCTGTTAGATCTGTTTCACACAGGGTGGCAGGGGAAGGTCACAGGTCAGTGAGCCACCTCCTATCACCTCACCCCAGGAAGAGAATGTGCCAGCCAACAGCCTGAACCCTGGCACCAGCCTCTCCCTCAGGGACACCTAGAATAGAATAGAATCAAGCAGGTTGGAAGAGACCTCCAAGCTCAGCCAGTCCAACCTAGCACCCAGCCCTGGCCAATCAACCAGAGCATGGCACTAAGTGCCCCAGGCAGCCTTGGCTTCAACACCTCCAGGCACAGCAACTCCACCACCTCCCCGGGCAGCCCATTCCAATGCCAATCACTCTCTCTGCCAGGAACTTCCTCCTAGCATCCAGCCTAGACCTCCCCCAGCACAACTTGAGACTGTGTCCCCTTGTTCTATTGCTGGTTGCCCCTGGACCAGGGCTTTGGCTCTGCACTTGTCCACTGACCACAGAATAGGCCAGCAGGAGGGACAGCAGCTGGGATGTTGCAGTGGAGAACAAGGCTGTGATGAGCACAGACCAGCAGGCAAGATAAGGCACTTGTGACTTCTTTTTCCCATCTTGAAAAGGCAGGAAGCAGCCTGGCCATGGGATTCAGCCTTTTCCTCTGGGAACAGGTGGTAGATGAAATGGGTGCCCGAAGTTTCAGCCCTCCATGCTCCAAGCCTTCAGCTTCTCCCTGCCCAGCCCAGGTGATGCACTGCACTACACACACAGCCAGCACACCCCTGCTTGCTTTGCCTGCTGTTTCTGTGAGGAAGCCTATTCACACAACTGCTGAACAGCTGATCCTACTGTGCCTTTGCCCTGCATGTGCTCAGGCCAGATGGGTCCCAATTTCTTGTTTCCAGCTAGGAACAATTTGGCTCTCCCACAGCAGCCACAGCCACCTGCTGTTACATTCTCCCCCACAGGCAGATGCTTCCTTCTCCCTGTGGATGCCTTTCTCCTTAGCACATGAGCTCAGAGAGAAGACATTGCCTCTGTCTGCTTGCATTGTGATTGCTGTGCCTTCAAAGGTTGCAGAAAGCTCTTCCCAGACCTTTGCTCTCAGCCTTTTTTTTCCCTGAACCTCTGCCAATTTTTTTTCCTTTCCAACAGTTCATAGAATCAAGGAAGAGACCTCCTAGATCAGTCCAACCTAGCACCCAGCCCTGGCCAGCCAACCAGACCATGGCACTAAGTGCCCCTGCCAGGCTTGGCTTCAACACCTCCAGGGATGGCAACTCCACCACCTCCCTGGGCAGCCCATTCCAATGCCAATCACTCTCTCTGCCAACAACTTCCACTTAATACCCAGTCTCTACCTCCCCTGGCACAGCTTGAGACTGTGTCCCCTTGCCATATCTGCAAGGTGGACAGGAAAACATCAGCACTGCAAGTAAGTGCTCTCCAGCCAGTGTAGGAGCACCCAGATGGAGGAGGATGGTTGCTTCATCTGTGGCTGCTTCCAAAGCCAAATGCTGCTGGAGATTGGCTCGCTCCAGCTGCACAGAGCAGAAAGGCAAGGAAAGGGGCAGCAAGAGAAAAGCTGATCAGGTCTGGGGCAGGAGCCAAAAATTAAATGCCTTTCATTTCAAGCTGTTGAAGGCAGTTGGCTTCTTTGCACCTTCTAACTAATGTCCAGGTTGTGTGGGCTGCAGGGCACTCTCAAAGCCTCTGCCTGGCAGGGTTCATGGGGCACAGGAGGCTGGCAGGAGGATCAGACCTTGCTAACATTTTCTTCACCATGGAGTAAGAGCAATGCTTCTATGGTCAGCGAGCTGGCTGCTTACTAACACCAGCAAGAGTGAGATCAGAACCAGCTGTGAGTTTATCAAAGGCATCTATGTCTGTGATACAAGCTGCAAGTATTAGAGAGGCATCCTTCAGAGCTCAGGAGGGCACCCAGTGGCTCATGCTCTCTATGCTGCTGCCAGGGCAGGAGAACTTCCCAGCCTTCCCCAAAGAACTGCCTCTTTTTGCTGCAGCAGTAAGGCAAGGAATGATGGATACAAACTGAAACGTAGAAGGTTTCACCTCAGCATAAGGAGAAACTGCTTTACAGTGAGGGTGACAGAGCCCTGGGGCAGAGAGGCTGTGAAGTCTCCTCCTCTGGAGACTTTCAAAACCTGCCTGGATGCATTCCTGTGTGAACTACTCTGGGTGATGATGCTTTTGGCAGGGGGGTTGGACTCTATCTTTGGAGCTCCCTTCCACCCTCTAACACTCTGTGATTCCCAAGTACTCTACAGTGGTTGGACTTTCCTGATGATCAGTGGAAAATGCCTTGCTCCTCTCAGCAGCAGTTGAGTCTGGGTGCCTGTGGCTCGCCATCCCTGCTCTGCACTACAGACACACAGAGCTGGTTTCTTCCTTCAGCCTAGGAAGCAGTGAAGACTGACTGATCAAGTTCACAAATGGGGCACAAACACGATCAGAAACCAGTCTTTGCCTGTGCATCAAACAAGATACTCTCAAGACTTCCCTCCAGCCCAGAGTCTGGTTCACAGGCTCACAGGATGTTAGGGGTTGGAAGGGATGCAAAGAGATCGAGTCCAACCTCCCTGCCACAGCAGGACCACACACTCAAGCTCAGGTCACACAGGAACACATCCAGACAGGCCTTGAAAGGCTCCAGAGAAGGAGACTCCACAACCTGCCTGGGCAGCCTGTGCCAGTGCTCTGGGACCCTTACAATCAAGAAGTTCCCCCTTGTGTTGAGGTGCAACCTCCTGTGCTGCAGCTTCCATCCATTGCTCCTTGTCCTACCCCAGAGAGCAGTGAGCAGAGCCTGTCCCCCACTCCGCACCCCCAGCCCTCAAATAGTTATAAACATTGATTAAATCCCTTCTCAATCTTCCCTTCTCCAGACTAAGCAGCCCCAGGTCCCTCAGCCTCTCCTCTTCAGGCAGTGCTCCAGTCCCCTCATCATCCTCGTAGCCCTCTGCTGGACCCTCTCCAGCAGATCCCTGCCCCTCCTAAACTGGGGAGCCCAAAACTGAAGGCAGCACTCAAGATGAGGTCCCACCAGGGTAGAGGACAACCTCCCTCCATCTGCTTGGATCTGCATGGGTCACACCCATGCGTGGCAGGATGCCCACCTGCATGCAGCCACGCCAGGATCCATCTGCTTTACAGAGCAGGGCAGTGACAGGCACCCCACAGGCACGGAGCTAGCCTCGAAGGAGCCCCCAGAGCCGCCCCCCTCGCTGCCCAGAGGTGCCTGGCCAGAGTCCCAGAGCTGTGTCAGGCTTTCTCAGAGGCCCTGGTGCAGAGCCAGAGCGTGGGGACGAGCAGGGCTGCTGCCCCTGGAGCAGAGCAGGTGAATGGCACCGCGGGTTAACCCCACACTGCTCCAGGACCCCTCTGCAAACAGGCACGGCAGGGGCACGGTGGGGCAGCGACCTGTGGGGCAGCCCAGGAGTGCCCACAGGTGCAGGACAGAGTCCACGGGAGGGAGCTTGGCGCTTGCAGGGCTGCTACCTCACCGGGACAGCAAAGTCATGGAGTGAGCCACACCGGGCAGCCCTGGGCAGGACAGGCAGCAGGAGGGAGGCTGAGAGCCCCCAGCACCGCAGCCTGCCTGCTGGCTGCTGACCCAGGCCAGCCTGAGCCTGCGGGCCGAGGCGTTAGGGAAGGTTGGGCAGCAAAGCAGCTACCCTCTGCAGGTGAATGCAGGCTTGCACAAAGATCCTAACCTCTGCAGGCATCTGAGCCGTGCAGTTCTCACCCTGGGGCTGCTGCTTGTGGCAGGAGAGCAGAGAAGGCAACACTGCTGGCAGCCGACGGCTACAGAAGTCTGCGGACCAGGGGCAGGAGAGCAGCGCAGTGGATTCGGCATCACGCTGCTCTAGGTGCTTTTAACCTAACTCCTGCAGGCAGGCACACCCTGTCTGACCTCCCAAAAGCACAGCCCGGGGGCACCTGCAATCAGCCTGATGAGAAACGGGAGCACATGTGCAGAGACCTCAAGCAAAACCCTTCTGAGAGGCAAGTGAGATTGTGGCAGGATGCATTCCCTCATGTCTCCCGGCACAGAATCATAGGACAGCTTGGAAGTGACTTCCAAACTCACCCACTCCAACCTAGCACCCAGCCCTGTCTGACCAACCAGACCTGGGCACTAAGTGCCCCAGCCAGGCTTGGCTTCAACACCTCCAGGGACGGCAACTCCACCACCTCCCTGGGCAGCCCATTCCAATGCCAATCACTCTCTCTGCCAACAACTTCCTCAGAACATCCAGCCTAGACCTCCCCTGGCACTACTTCACACTGTGTGCCCTTCTTCTGTTGCTGCTTGCCTGGCAGAAGAGCCCAACCCCACCTGGCTACAGCCTCCCTTCAGGTAGCTGCAGACAGCAATGAGCTCTGCCCTGAGCCTCCTCTTCTGCAGGCTGCACACCCCCAGCTCCCTCAGCCTCTCCTCACAGGGCTCTGCTCCAGGCCCCTCACCAGCTTTGTCACAAGAGGAGCCAGAGCCCAGTGTCTCAACACAAATGCATGCACAGCCATCAGAAAGCAGCCAAAGAGTGCTCCTCACCATCATGGTGCTAGCAGTAAGCTCCCTGTTTAGCCCTACACAGGTTTCCCAGCCACCCTGCTCAGGTGTGGGCTGGGCATAGGCCTGACTGACCTTGGGCAGGCTCAACTGTCTGCAGCCAGTGCACAGGACCAGGTTTAGGCAGTGAAACCACGAGAAGCAGACATGCAGGGGCAGACTGACCCCCTTCCGAGCAGCACCTGCTGTGCCACCACATCACAGTGCCACGGGACTGCACCCCACCTGTGTCCTCCCAGAGGCAGGGCACCTGCCTGCCAGCCTGGGGCACCACAACTTTCCTGCAGGAGCATGGGCAGCTACAGGTCAAATGCAGAGCTGATTAGCCTGGCACATCCACACCCATGAATCCAGCAAAGCTGGGCTGTTGCAGAGCTGCAAAGGTCAGGTCCAAGGTTCAGCCCCTCATACCAGCAGATGTCAAGGCAGAAAAACAGGGGCAATGGCATTTCCAGTGGCTTTGGATGAAAGTCCTGCTTAGCAGTGATTGCTTTAACAGCACTGTTGATTCAAGCAGAAGCAGGTCAGGTGTGATGAAAGCCCCACGTATTCTGCCACAAAACTGCCCCCAGATCCCCAGCGCTGCCTCATGCACAGGCTCTGCTGTCTCCCTGCCTCACCCCTGCAGGGCAGGAGATTTGGTGAAGCCCCCAAGGCAAGATGAATAAGGAGCACAGTCCCAGGCATGCTTTTTAGACCCACAACCTCCAAGCCAACGTGCCAGCGCCTCTGCAAGACAGCAGAGGTGATGAGGGAGTCACTGCCTGGTGTTTGCAGGAGCTGCAATGCCTACAGTCTAACTCACTCCTAGCATCTCTCCTCCAAGCCACCACCATCCTTCCTTGCTGCCTGGCTCACTCTCATCTCTCTTCTCAGTCTTTCTGCTGAGTCTTTTTCTCTCTCTCCCTGCTGCTGTACCCTTCAGTACCAACTACCCACTCTTCAGGCAAACCTTTGCTCTGCAGCTTCCCCACAGCTCCTCAGCAGCATCATTGCTCATCTTCTCCTATAAGAACCACTGAAAGAAAAAACCTCCTCTCCCTGGGTTCATTCAAGCTGATTATCTGCTCCCCATCCCCCAGCTCTCTCTTCCACTGCTTAGGGAAGCTTTTCCCCTCACAGATTTGCTGGCCCACTCCTCGAAGCATGGCAGGCAGCTGGCAAGCAGCAGCTGGCTGTGGGAGGACCAAAGAAAGAAGTGGCCACTGCCAGCATGACACAGGCAGCAGCCAGGTCTGCTCAACAGGCCAGCACTCAACTCACCTGAACTCGGCACAGCTCTCCCTCAGGCAAGCCTGTCCCGTCCCACTGCAGTCCAGACAGGGAATCCACCGAGTGCCAAAAGAGATACAGCAAGAGTTAAGGCAAAGGCTCCTCTCTCTCCTCCTCCTCTTGTCCCTCCCCCTCCGCCAGCTCTCCCCACCAAAGTGTCACCCAGTCCATGTGTGGGTGGTGGGATGGCAGGAAGGGAGGTGCATGGGGTAGGACTTTCTGCCCAGCTCCCTTACAACATGCACCTTCCCAGACCTTGAACCACGGCCCCGACGGGGGAGCAAGCAGAGACAACAGCCAGGGGCAGGCAGGGTGGAGGCCCAAAGTTTCCAAAGCTCAGCGGTGACTCCAGGACCTCTCAGCCCCTGCCGAGTGCTCTGGGCTGGCTGCCACTGCTCCCCACGGCTCTGGGCCTCCAGCACTTCAGTGGTATCCCTTAAAATCACCCTGCTAACGTGCAGAACAAAGAATTCCCATCTCCAGAGAGCACTACACTAACCCTGCTTCAGCAGCCAAGCTCCAGGCTCACCAAAGTCACCAGGCAAAAGGCAGCGAGCAGGTGGAGGGGGAAGGTTTGTCCCAGGCTCCTGCAGACCCTTCCATGCCAGTGCCACATGCTGCAAGTGCAAGCAGAGCTCAGAGAGCTCTGTCAGCAGGGAGAGACACCACTGGAATCTCTACTTTTACAGTGCAAGTGCCTTTGCCTTGGCAGCTCTCTTTGCACCTACCTGAGCCCTGCTGCACCTTCCCCACAGCAGAAGCAGGCGTTCCAGTGATGCCATTTTCCTCTAGAGTGTTCAGCTCAGATGATATTTTCTTTCATAAGGTTATGTTTTGTGCTATCACTGTTCTTCATTTTGCTTTGTCTGTTGTGTGCCTGCCAAATTCCTACTGACCTTTTCATGTGCCCAGGCAGCCAAACCACAGCAGCACATGGAATGGAAACTAGGATGCATCCAGCACATGCTCTGCTAACCTGTGTCACAGCTCTCTGGAGGAGCATCCCCCAGCCCCCTCAATGGCAAACCTGGGAGCTGACAAAAGCATTCCCCACCATAGAGTGGGGAAACAGGATGTTTCCATGCCTGCATGCTCTATAGAGGCTCTTTGGAATGTCTCAAAACCTTCCATGGGTGCCAGAAGCCAGAGAATCAGAGCAGAGCATGCTGGAGTGCCTTGGGGGCAGGTGATGCTTGAAGGGAGTCACCTTTGTGCTTGGCAGGATCCTTAGGATAAGCCACAGAAGGCAGGAGGGAAAAACATCTCCTCCTGCTTTGAGGGTGTCTATTGACTATGGCAGCTGACACTGGGGGCAGCTGTTTTGAGCCCGTGCTGTGGGGGAGTGCAGAGAAGGAGCAAAGTAGCTCAGGGTGAGCACTGGAGGACACCCCTGGGGCTGTGGCCCAGCACTGGCACAGAGGCTCCACAGGCAAGGGGTCATGAGGGCAGAGGTGGCAGCTGCAGGAGGCAATGCCATTTCACATGCAGCACCCTGCTTTCCAAGCCTGCCATCCTCCTGAGCCCCAGCTTTCACCTACCACTGGGGCTGGCAAAGTGGGGTGGTCCTGCCCCAGCTGATCCTTCCTTTGCATGAGCTGGGCTCAACACCAGAGGGGTCAGGCTCCATTTTCTGCTTCTGGGGGCCTGGCCTTGACGTCTTGCCAGACTGCAAGGCGAGCAGCATGTGCTGGCTGCACAGCACAGTCACTGCTGCCTCCACCCCTACTAGTGAAGGACAGCTCCGCTGCCCGTCCTGCCGCAGAGAGCTGCTGCCATGCAGCACGGACCGGGGAAAGGGGCAACAGAGGTTATCCAGATAGGAAAAGGGCACAGAGATCAACCTAGGTAAGCAGAGCTGACCTAAAAACTTGATGTACACAGAGTGAAGTGTTTCACAGGAACATGGCAGGCTTCTGCAAACCCATAGCTGGGAAATGACCTCTGGCATTAAGGTAAAACAAGAAGAGAGTCAGCCTAAATTAAAGCTTCATCCAGCAATGTGTGAAAATCGTTCTCCAGCAGGAAACAAGGCTGCTACCTCTACTTTCAAGACCAGAAAGTACAAGAAGTCACCCTCAGGCTTCAGAATTTCACACACCACCACACCCCCCCACCCCCCACAATAATTCAAACCCTGCTATGGGCATAGAGCACTTTATCCTACCATGGTAACCTGCACCTGAGGGATTGCACAAGTCTGATGGCCCAGACTGAAAACCTCCTAAGACTGACCTGAGCCCACTTCTCCAGCCTGTCTAGGTCCCCCTGGATGGCATCCCATTCCCTCAGCCATGTCAACAGCACCAGTCAGCTTGGCACCATCAGCAAACTTGCTGAGGGTGCCTCAGTCTTGCTGTCTGTATCAGTGATGAGGATATTGACCAGCACTGGTCCCAACAGAGACCCCTAAGGGACACCACTTGTCACCTGTCCCTAGCTGGACATCAAGCCTCTGACCACTGCCCTTTGGCTGCAATTAGTCACTCATTCCTTACCCACTGTGTGCTCCACCCAGCAAATCCATCTCTTCAGTTCAAAGAGAAGGATGTTGTGGGGGACTGTGTCAAAGGCTTTACAGAGGTCCAGGTAGATGACATCTGTTGGTCTCCTCTTGTGTACTGATGCAGTCACCCCATTGTAGAAAGGCACCAGGCTGGTGAGGCAGGATGTGCCCTTGGATGTGCCAGGATCTCCACTGGCTGTCTCCAGTCACCTCCCTGTGCTCTGGCTGTTCCTGTGTAGCTTCTAGGAGGATGACTTCCATCATCTTCCCAGGCAGAGAGGTGAGGCTGACAGGTTGGCAATTGGCAGCATCCTCTTTTCTACTCCTTTCAAAAGTGGGCACAGTATTTCCCTTCTTGCTGTCCCCAGGGGCTGCACCTGACTGTTGTGAATCTCCAGATACCATGGAGGTTGGCTTGGCAACTACTGCAGCCAATTCCCTCCAGGAGGCATCTCATCAGATCCCATGGACCTCTGCATGTTCAGGTTCCTCAGGTGATCCTGAACCTGATCTTCCCTTACAGAAGGGAGGGACTTTACCCTCCTGGTCCTCATCCAGTGGCCCATCAATTAGGGATGGGTGAGAAGCAAGGCTGCAGTGAAGACTGAGGCAAAAGAAGTTGAGAAGCTCAGCCTTCTTCTTGTCTCTTGACACCAGATCTGCATCCTCACTCCTCAGAACAGGGATGCTTCCTTTCACCTCTCTTTACTGGTTGATGTGCCTGTAGAAGCCCTTTTGTTATTCTTTGCACCCCTGGCCATGTTCAGCTCCAGATGTGACTTGGCTTTCCTGGCCTCAACCCCATTCAACTGGGCAGTGTTCCTCATACTCTTCCCAGGTTACCTGTCCCTGCTTCCACTGTCTGCATAGTTCCCTCTTGCTCTTTGTTTTGAGCCACATCCATGGAGGAGGACAGCAGCAGGAAAAATATCTCAGCCTGGTTAGGGGGATGAGACTCTTCTCCAAGCACTGCTGCAAGCACCACAATGGCTACACTGCAGGCTTTGAATCCTAGAGGTGGAGATTTTCCAACAAACAAGCACACATTTCTTGCCCCAGGGGACATCAGCATCTTCCCCAGGTGAAGAAGGTATGGGTAGGGGTGAATTAACACAGCCTGCAAAGAGCAGCAGCACAGGGGTGATCTTTACTGCAATCAAAATCCCTGCCACTGTACTCCACTCCATCAACAATCATCACACTCCAAAACCTCCAGAATCCAAATGTCACTAAAATGCCCTCTGACCATGGGAGTGCTGTGAAAAAAAAGAGAGACATTGGAAGTTGAAGTATTCAGATACTCATTCATCAGCCTCCTCAGTGAGCAATACAGAATACACTTGGCTCTTGTGCAAGCCAGGTATCACAGGTGCCAAGATACAGGCCTAAAGTCCTCTTCTGCCAGGCAACCAACCACAGAACAAGGGGACACAGTCTCAAGTTGTGCCAGGGGAAGTCTAGGCTGGATGTTAGGAGGAAGTTGTTGGCAGAGAGTGACTGGCGTTGGAATGGGCTGCCCAGGGAGGTGGTGGAGTTGCCGTCCCTGGAGGTGTTGAAGCAAAGCCTGGCTGGGACACTTAGTGCCATGGTCTGGTTGCTTGGCCAGGGCTGGGTGCTAGGTTGGACTGGCTGAGCTTGGAGGTCTCTTCCAGCCTGGTTGATGCTATGATTCTATGAAAACCAAGACATTCATTTAGCTATGCCTAGCAGACACCCCTGGGCTTTTTTTGCATGTCTGAGATAACTCATCTAAAGCTTCACAGCAATTGGGTCAGGCAGAAACACAGGCTTGGGAGGTTTCCTGGCTCGTGTATAACCAGAGCAATAAATCACGAGCCCAATTCACTGGACACCAGGCTATTTTGAACCAGGGCAAGTCACAAGCCTTCCAGCAGGTCCCCTCTCTGCCCACATGCAGCTGAGCAGACTTTCTGCATCAGCCATGGTTTGAAGGTAGCTGTGGGCAGCTGCTGTTTTCTATTAGGGTTAAAGGTTCTTCCCAGTGGACCAAACTGCTTCCAGGCATGTCTGAAAAGTGAAGGTAGAACTCTCTCCTAGGCAGAGCATCCCTCCGTGGTGAGACACCTGCCCAGGACTCATGGTCAAGAGCCCCTTGAAGGCCCCCTGAGCCTCCAGAAGGATGCTGCAGCTCCTCAAAGTGCCTGTGCACAGGATGTCAGGGGTGGGACGGGACCCAAAGAGATCATCCAGTCCAACCCCCCCTGCCAGAGCAGGACCACACATTCTAGCTCAGGTCACACAGGAACACATCCAGACAGGCCTTGAAAGGCTCCAAAGAAGGAGACTCCACAACCTCTCTGGGGAGCCTGTGTCAGTGCTCTGGGACACTTACAATCAAGAAGTTCCCTCTTGTGTTGAGGTGCAACCTCCTGTGCTGCAGCTTCCACCCATTGCTCCTTGTCCTATTCCAGGAGCAGTGAGCAGAGCCTGTCCCCCCACTCCTGTCCCCCAGCCTTCAGGTGTTTATAAGCATTTATTCAATCCCCTCTCAGCCTTCTCTTCTCCAGACTAAGCAGCCCCAGGTCCCTCAGCCTCTCCTCATCAGGCAGTGCTCCAGTCCCCTAAACATCATCATAGCCTCTTCCAAAAGGGCTTTCCCTAGATTTCCAAGATCTTTCCCACTCTCAGTTCCATGAGCAAAATGAAGCCCTGTGGCATCAGGTGAATGTGGAGGCCAGAGACTCTGAGGCCACCCACAAAAGAAGGTGACAGCCAGTTCAGACCTCCCACTTCCCCAGGTATATGCCTCCAGCATCACCACCACGTTCCAGAAGCAGGTGGGGAAGGCACACGGGAATGTAACGGCTCAGCTTTGGACAGGGGAGGTGCAGGGCTGGCCACAGAGGCTTCACCCATGGCTGCATGTGCAGCCTAGAAAAGAAACCTGGCAGCTTTCAAGTCCTTGTGGAAAATGGGCTGGGAAAAGGCAAGGCAGGCTGGAAGTGAGATGAGGTTTCCACAGGCACTGTGGAATAGAGGCAGTGAAGCCCCCAAAGCCCACAGTGGAGTTTAAACCTACCTGTACTCTCAGGAGCTGTCCCAGTGCCAATCCCCTCAGTACTTGGTGCTCAACAGAGTTTCATAGCCTGAGCAAAAGCCTCTCAACCCCTTTCCTTCCACCATCAGCCTGTGTCTCAGCTCAGATCACCAGGCTCCAACAACAGTGAACCAGAGAAAATGGAGCCAAAGAAAACCCAGCCAAACAACTCACCATTGCCTATACATCCCCTGAGACCAAACCCAGTGTTTGTCACAACCAGAGTCACCACTGCCTGTAGGATGGAGCAGCCTGCAGAGAAAAGGTCAATGAGCAACAGCGAGGAGCAGGAAATGCCCAGGTTGTTGCCAGCCAGGAGAAAATCCCTCCCCAGCCACTGAGCAGGCTGCCTCCGACCTGAACAGTTCCCAGAGCTCCTGAATCTGGGGAGGTGTGGAGCAGGGGAGCCTGAGCCGGCTGTGAGGGCTGTGCTGCCTCAGTCTGTGCTGAAGTACACAGTAGACAGGCAGTACTTACTAGGAGAAGAGTAGCTGAAGCTGAGCCAGCAGTGTGCCCAGGTGGGCAGCAGAGCCAAGGGCATCCTGGGCTGGCTCAGGAGCAGTGTGGCCAGCAGGACAAGGGAGGTTATTCTGCCCCTGTGCTCAGCACTGCTCAGGCCACACCTTGAGTGCTGTGTCCAGCTCTGGGCTCCTCAAATCAAGAGAGAAGTTGCAGTACTGGAAAGTGTCCACAGGAGGGCGCCAAAGCTGGTGAGGGGCCTGGAGCACAGCCCTGTGAGGAGAGGCTGAGGGAGCTGGGGGTGTGCAGCCTGCAGAAGAGGAGGCTCAGGGCAGAGCTCATTGCTGTCTGCAGCTCCCTGAAGGGAGGCTGTAGCCAGGTGGGGTTGGGCACTTCTGCCAGGCAAGCAGCAATAGAGCAAGGGGACACAGTGTGAAGCTGTGGCAGGGGAAGTCTAGGCTGGATGTGAGGAGGAAGTTGTTGTCAGAGAGAGTGATTGGCATTGGAATGGGCTGCCCAGGGAGGTGGTGGAGTCGCTGTGCCTGGAGGTGTTGCAGCCAAGCCTGGCTGGAGCACTTAGTGCCATGGTCTGGTTGGTTGGGCAGGGCTGGGTGCTAGGCTGGGCTGGCTGAGCTCGGAGCTCTGTGCCAGCCTGGCTGACTGGGATTCATTCGCTGACTCTAAGCGCCGCGGCTCCGGGTGAGGTCCTGGCGCCACCTGGCGGCGAGCTGCATCCTGCGCTGCCGGCAGCGCCGCACCACCGCCCACAGCCTGGTGCCCGCTGCTGCCCTTGCGTCACTCAACAAGCCGAGTGCCTCTGGCCACTGGCTCTGTTCTGCCCGGGCCTCAGCTTCCTCAGGGTTTCCTGGGAGCCATCCAGCTTCCTGGAGCTGTGTGTCCCCTGGCTGCCCTCCTCGCACGCTGGGGCTGCCCCACGCAGAACGCAGGCTCTTGCATTCAGCTGTTTCCTCGGTGCAGACCGCCCGATGCGGCGCCCCTGCTTGTTGACACGAGGCAGGTCTCACCTGAACCGCACAGCCCTCACTCCTTAGGTGAAGCGAAAGGACTGCTGCTAGAGCACCTGGGAGGCAGACAGCAAACACACCACGGGGATGCTCAGAGGGCTGCAGCAGCTCTGCTGCAAGCACAGGCTTAAAGAGTTGGGGCTGTGCAGGCTGCAGAAGAGGAGGCTCCCCGGTGACCTTCATGTGGCCTTCCAGGATCTGAGTGAGCCTACAAAAAAGCTGGGGAGGGACATTTGGGCTATGAGGTAGTGAGAGGACTAAGGGGAAGGGAGCAAAGCTGGAGGTGGGGAGATTCAGACTGGCCACGAGGAGGAAGTTGTTGAGCATGAGAGTGGTGAGAGGCTGGAATGGGTTGCCCAGGGAGGTGTTTAAGGCCAGGCTGGATGAGACTCTGGGTAGAGTGTCCTTGCCCACGGCAATGAAGTTGGAACTGGCTGATCCTTGTGGTCCCTTCCAACCCTGACTGATTCTATGATCTGCAGAGACAAGGGAGTGCTTCCCAAGATCCTTCAACTTACAGCCCTTTACCCAACCTCCAAAGCTTCTCTCAGACCCTAGGAACAGCCCAGTGACTCCTCAAGCAGGTGTTTTTTCTAGCTGGGGCCTGACAATGGCTCCAGCAGCAGGTGACACTGCACTCCAGGCACCCCACGCTCACAGAGGCCCTTGAACCAGCAGTCCCTCTTTCCTTCTTAACATCCCCAAGCTTCCCCTCCTCCAGCCACACTGCCATGCCAACGTGCCAGTGCAGCTGAGCACCAGACCTGACTGCCCAGCACAGCTCCACTAACATCTCATCTAACATGCTGTGAGCAAGAGAAACTGGGGAGAGAAAACTGAGTCAGAGCAGATCTAGAGGGGGAAAACAAGGATTTAATGCAATGAATGGAGAAGCTCCCAAAGTCCACACTGGAGACACCTCTGAAACTCTCTTGAGACTCTCTGCTCCAGGTTCAGTCCTTCCTTTCTGTCCACCAGAAGGCTGGGGACACTCAGGAGTACTGGTGATCGATGGTCCCCTTCAGAGCCCTCTCCAGAGAGAGGATTAAGGTGCATTGCTAACCCCGTGCAGACCACCTCCACAGCAGCCTCTTCCTCAGCCCCTCGAGTCTTCCAGAGAAGGGAGCTCAGCCCAGAAATCCCTCTCCCCTTGGCAAGTGATGAATCCTGGTGCTGGCCAACAGGCACTAAAGGCTGTGCAGAAACCATCCTGGAGGAGGACAGGAGAGCCACACCGGTCCTAGCAATGAGATTCCAGCTCTGTCAGCATCAAGAGGCCAGCTCTGGTGGAGGGAAGCTGCTGTTCCATGCCTGGCCTGCAAGGCAAGTCCTCAAGGGGGCAGGTGAGTTGGCGGAGCCTCTGGAAGGTAAAGGCAGGTATGGAACACAGCTGCAAGGACAACAGATGGCCTGGGCCTTCCTCTTCCAGTCACAGGTATCATTCACACAGCCAGACGGGGCTGCAAGCCTGGTCCTTGCCATGGTCCTGCAGTTGTGCCCACTCCCGTCTGTGCTGGGCAGAAGGGCCAGGGGCCTATTACTGTCACAACCCAGGCTTGAGCACTTGCAGGAAGCAGAAAATAGCTAGGATCTTGGGTCTCACTGCTTGTGAAACCTCCCCTTGTGTCTGTGCCAGGGGTAGGAAGCCCCCAGGGCACAGGCAGGGCAGTCAGCCATGGGTTTGGGAGGCCCAAGGCACAGAGGCTGGATGGAAACTCCAATACCCCAGTGAGCCCCTCCACTCCATGCCTACAGCCTCAACAACCCCACTGAGCCCCTCCACTCCATGCCTACAGCCTCAGCAACCCCACTGAGCCCCTCCACTCCATGCTTACAGCCTCAGCAACCCACCTGAGCCCCTCCACTCCATGCTTACAGCCTCAGCAACCCACCTGAGCCCCTCCACTCCATGCCTACAGCCTCAGCACACACTGGGCAACTCAGCTGAGCACAATGGCCATGGGATATGGAACTTTCTCAACATCCTTGAATCTTAGTCAAGGGCAGCCTCCAAACTGTCTTGAGGCACTGCAGATCATCTTTATCCTCTCCATCTAATGAACTTTTTTTTCCAATGGTGGTTGCAAAGAGACATAAGCAATAATCAAAGGGTAGCAGCAGGCAACTGCCAGCTTGAAGCAGCCCTCCAGCCAGACAGCACTTCAAAAACCCAAGTCTGTGACAACAATGGACTCATTCAGCTGATTCATTCTAGGCTCCCTGCTGATCACCTGCAGCACACAAACCATCCCCCTGCAAGGCTGGACTTGGCCACAGGAGCACAGCCCACGCCCTGACCCCAGAGCACCACTTTCACCTCTCTGAGGGAGCCTTTGATGGTGGAGAGTTTGTAGACGATCCAGAAAGGGATGCACACCATGGAGGAGAGGGCCAGCAGCCAGCCCAGGGTGTCACCCCACCACGGGTACACATACTTCTTGTTGTAGGTCAGTGGAGTGTATTTGATCAGAGAAAACAGGAAGGTTGCCTGGCAAGGTGGAAGAGAGCAAGAGAAAAAGAGCAAGAAGGTCAACAGCGTTAGCTGGGAGAGGCTTTCCCAGCGAGCTCATGCCCACAGTCTCCTGGGCACAAAATGCTTCCCAGGACAGCGACAGAAGAGACAGCAGCCAAGCAAGCTGTGCTGGGACATGCCCCACGACACTCCTGCCACGGAGTTCTTTAGCCCCACACCTGGCCTTAAAGCCACCTACACACGGAACAGGCTGCCATGCTGCAGGCCACAGAACCCACTGCACACACACATTGCTCTGCCACAGAACCCACTCCACACACACACACACCCCTTGCTGTCACAGAACCCACTCCACACACACACACATTGCTGTCACAGACCCACTACACACACACACACATTGCTCTGTCACAGACCCCACTCCACACACACACACATTGCTGTCACAGACCCACTACACACACACACACATTGCTCTGTCACAGACCCCACTCCACACACACACATTGCTCTGTCACAGACCCCACTCCACACACACACACATTGCTCTGTCACAGACCCCACTCCACACACACACACATTGCTGTCACAGACCCACTCCACACACACACACACATTGCTCTGTCACATACCCCACTCCACACACACACACATTGCTCTGTCACAGACCCCACTCCACACACACACACATTGCTCTGTCACAGACCCCACTCCACACACACACACATTGCTCTGTCACAGACCCCACTCCACACACACACACATTGCTGTCACAGACCCACTCCACACACACACACACATTGCTCTGTCACATACCCCACTCCACACACACACACATTGCTCTGTCACAGACCCCACTCCACACACACACACATTGCTCTGTCACAGACCCACTCCACACACACACACATTGCTGTCACAGACCCCACTCCACACACACACACATTGCTCTGTCACAGACCCCACTCCACACACACACACATTGCTGTCACAGACCCCACTCCACACACACACACATTGCTCTGTCACAGACCCCACTCCACACACACACACATTGCTCTGTCACAGACCCCACTCCACACACACACACATTGCTGTCACAGACCCCACTCCACACACACACACATTGCTCTGTCACATACCCCACTCCACACACACACACATTGCTCTGTCACAGACCCCACTCCACACACACACACATTGCTGTCACAGACCCACTCCACACACACACACATTGCTCTGTCACATACCCCACTCCACACACACACACATTGCTCTGTCACAGACCCCACTCCACACACACACACATTGCTGTCACAGACCCACTACACACACACACACATTGCTGTCACAGACCCCACTCCACACACACACACATTGCTCTGTCACAGACCCCACTCCACACACACACACATTGCTCTGTCACAGACCCCACTCCACACACACACACATTGCTCTGTCACATACCCACTCCACACACACACACATTGCTGTCACAGACCCCACTCCACACACACACACATTGCTGTCACAGACCACTCCACACACACACACATTGCTGTCACAGACCCCACTCCACACACACACACATTGCTGTCACAGAACCCACTCCACACACACACACATTGCTCTGTCACAGACCCCACTCCACACACACACATTGCTCTGCCACAGAACCCACTCCACACACACACACACATTGCTCTGTCACAGACCCCACTCCACACACACACATTGCTCTGTCACAGACCCCACTCCACACACACACACATTGCTCTGTCACAGACCCACTCCACACACACACACATTGCTCTGTCACAGACCCACTCCACACACACACACATTGCTCTGCCACAGAACCCACTCCACACACACACACACATTGCTCTGTCACAGACCCC
This sequence comes from Pogoniulus pusillus, assembly GCF_015220805.1. Classification (NCBI taxonomy): domain Eukaryota; kingdom Metazoa; phylum Chordata; class Aves; order Piciformes; family Lybiidae; genus Pogoniulus; species Pogoniulus pusillus. Next base: position 20,687,904 of record NC_087278.1, read on the forward strand.
ACTCCACACACACACATTGCTCTGTCACAGACCCCACTCCACACACACACACATTGCTCTGTCACAGACCCACTCCACACCCACACGCTGCTCTGTGTGGGTGTCTCTGCCCCAGAGCCAGCCAGCTCTGCCGCCCTTGCTGCCCACAGCTGCTCACCGTGCAGACAGCTGGGGTGACGAAGAGCCAGCAGTACTTGATGAGGGGCCAGGGCCGGTAGCCAATCATGTCCTCGATGTTGTCGTAGAAGCGCTCAGCACCTGCGGAAAGAGGGCAGGAGGCCTCGCTGCTGCCACCCAAGGAGGGCACGATGCCACCCAAGGAGGGCAGCAAGGTCTGCGTGGCTACACTCCAGCTTCGCTGCCACTGCTCACCATAACACAGTGCAGTAACCTCAGTGTGGCCAACAGCCCTGCAGGGGAGCTTGCCCGCCTGTCCTGAACTTGCCCCACAACAGACCAGTGGTTCAGCATCAGTCCCTCATCTTCTCTCAGGCTAAGACCTGAACCATCCCCCCTCGGTGTGAAGGCCTCAAAAGGAGAGGTGCATAGGAACATGCTGGAGGTATCTGCCAAAGAGATGCTCCAGGGCATTGCCATGAGGAAGCCACCACCATCTGAGTCCTCACCACCTGAGACCTCATTGCTGTCTACAACTACTCGAAGGGACACTTTGGAGAGGCTGCTGCTGGGCTCTGCTCACAGGTAGTGCGAGACAGAACAAGGGGGAATGGCCTCAAGCTGAGGCTGAGGAGGTTTAGACTGGACATTAGGGAATTTTTTTTCATGGAGAGAGTGGTCAGGGAGTGGAATGAGCTGCCCAGGGAGGTGGCAGAGTCACCCACCCTGGCTGTGTTTAAGGGTGTTTTGGATGTAGTGCTTAGGGCTACGGTTGAAGGTGAATCTGGTAGAGCAGGGTTCTAGGTTGGATTTGGTGCTCCTGAGGGGCTTTGCCAAGCTGCATGTTTCTGTGACTCTGTGGTTCTGAGCCCAGTGGCACCCAAGCGAGGGTTTAGAGGTCTGCTATGAGCTGCAAAGCGATTGCCAAGATGAGCTACAGACCAGCACTTGGACAGAGCCTGAGAGACCAAAGCTGGCAATCCCCCCTGGTTCATACTCACCATAGACCCAGGCGATGCAGAGAGCCTCGAAGATGGCCACAAAGAGCAGGCACATGCCACTGGCAGCATAGTAATCAAAGAGCTGGAAGACATACATCCCGCCCTGCCAGGGGCCAAGCGGGCAGCAGGGCCAGGGGAGAGAGGGGAGAGCAGTCAGGCACAGGCAGAGAGCTCCAGCCAGAGCAGGAAACAAACTCTACATCTTCCTCGGAGCCAGAGGCAGCTTCCTCTCCCTGGGGCAGGCTTTTAGCCAAAGGCAAAGGCCATGTCTCCTGTGCTTAAGGCCTGATGGAGACACACAGCCACCCTGCTCCTGAGAGTTCCTGCAACCTTCTGTTCCAGGGCAGGGCAAGTGACAGCCAGAGGCTGGCAGGGGGATATTTCAGAAGACAAAACCCTGTAACCTTCTGTTCCAGGGCAGGGCAAGTGACAGCCAGAGGCTGGGAGGGGGGAATATTTCAGAAGACAAAACCCTGCAACCTTCTGTTCCAGGGCAGGGCAGGTGACAGCCAGAGGCTGGGGAGATATTTCAGAAGACAAAACCAAAGCAGCTCCTGTGGTACCCCACTCAAGAGGCACGACGCAGCTGACTAACATTGATTTCCCTGATTGAGAGGGAAGTAGTTGTGCATGCAGCCTTCTGAGCACCTCTTGCTGTGGGCCCAGAGGCTGGCAGCCTGCACCTCTCACTGCCTGGTCCTGAAAGGCTGCCTGCACAATGGCCTGGCAGGTGAGAGCAGGCACAAAGCAGCAAGTGCAATGCCAAAGGCAGCTTTGCCAAAACAGTGCCCAAATGAAAGCAGGAGATGCAAAGAGCATCATGGTAGTATCAGACACCCCCCCCCACATACTGCTAGGAGGAGTTAAAAGACTTTAAACCAGACGAGTTTCACTCTCAGGCAAGTGAGCACAACAAAGGGAACACATAGGAAATCAGTGTGATAGATGTGGGCCATGCTCAGGCCCACCCAGTTGCCTTACACCAAGTGTTCATGTGGCTCTAGCCAGGAGGAAAGAGGAGAGGAAAGGCAACGTGCAACAAGTTACAGCTGTAAAGGTTTGGGTCATGTAAAGACAAATCAGTAACTGAAATATGGGCTGTCCAGAGCTCTAATGATCAGTCTTGGCAGGAGAAGGTCAGGACTGTGACTGACACAAAGGGTGATGTCTGGAAGGGTGATGTGAACGTCACAAGAAGGGAAGAGTGGCCTCCTCCAGGCACGGTCCAGCAGGATGGGTCTCACTGGCAAGCTCTTGGCCCCAGCACAAACACTACCAGCCACCAGCCCTTCCTCTGCCAGAGAGGAACTCAGACCCAGCAAGGACTACACAGGTGGTCTGAGGCTAAAATACCTCTGTGAGCATCACCAACCCAACCAGGTAGGAGAGGACGGAGACCAGCAGGATGAGAGTCTCGCGGCGGTTCTTCCTGCGGAAGATGGTGGGGTACATGTCCACAAGAGCTGTGACAAGGCTCTCCACGCAGACAAACTGCAAAGAGCAGAGATCTCATCTCCATCAGCCCATCTTCACTGGCTCCTCAGTCCCACTGCCCCCCAGCTAAAGCCTGTCCCAAAGGGGCAGTGGGTTTTGCCTGGCAGGGAACCACTCTGCATCTGCGCCTGTGCCGTTACCTGGCTGTCCAGTCCCAGCAAAACAACCATCACGAAGAAGAAGCATGCCCAGAGTGGGGAGAAGGGCAGCATGACCACAGCCCGAGGGTAGGCGATGAATGCCAGGCCAGGCCCTGCAGGAAGAAGGCCTTTCAGAGCGAGCAATGGCACGGCACTGGTGTGGCACAGCTGATGGACACCCACCTGAGGCACCCATCCCGCCGAGGCACAGCCTGCAGCCGTGCAGCCTCCTGCTCCACTTACACCGGAACTGTGCATGGAACTCAGGCTCCCAGAGGGGTGAAGGACCCCAGCAGAAAGAGAAAGAGAACACAGCAAGCTCTGGCTGCACTGCCATTGTGAGGGCCACGAACCAGGGAATACCTCTGAGCTGAGGGAAGCACAACACAAGCCTGAGCACAGGCAATGTAGGCACCCCAACCCCCCTCCAAGGCACAGCAACTGCCTCACCCTTCAAGGCAGGTTAGGTCACCTAAGATGTTAAGGTGCAGCAGCAGCTGCTGCATTCCTCCCTGGTTTCTGGAGGCAGAGCTGCCCACCAGGATGGCAAGCTGCAGCTGCAGCACCATCCATTCCAAGGTGGGTATTCTGCAAACATGCTCCCCGTGCTGAGGGGAGCCCAACAGCAGCACTCCCACAACCCCATCCCACCGCAGCCCCACTCACCTGACTCTGCCACCTCGGCGATAGGCACACCCTGCTCCTTTGCCATGAAGCCCAGGATGGAGAAGATGGCAAAGCCAGCCACAAAGCTGGTCCCACTGTTGAGGAAACAGAGGGCCACGCAGTCCCTGGGAGAAGCAGGCACAGCATCAGCCAGGTGGGGGTCCAGCCACAATTCACACCCCCTGGCAACCCCCAAGGCAGCACCTGCTCTTCCACCCCAGCCACTGTGCTCACAGCAGGTCTTCGCTTCTAGCATCCCCACAGCTCAGCCCAGCACCAGCAGGATGCCCCAGAGTGGGCAACACAAGAGGATTCTCCCTAAGGAAAGCCTTAGGTGACCTCTCCTCATCTACACTCCTCAGTCCTGACATAGTCTTGCTACACAATGCCTGAGTTAGTTCCCCCTCCCCCTTTCCCTCTCTCCCCTGCTTTCCCCTGTGGCAGAGAATACCACCAGAGATTATTTTGATCTGAAAAGGGGACGTGGCTTTCACCTTAATAGATTTCTCAGGCCAGTTACAATCCTCTTGGTTCTCAGCACTACTAAATATCTCTCCTGGTCCTTGCATTACAGGAGAAAGAGGAGCAAAGCCATCCATTTTCTGTGATCTATTCTCTTTTGTCTCTGTTTCGTCTCATTTGCATCCATCTACTCTTTAAGCTAAGCCTCTCTTATCCATCCAATTCCTTTTCACGCTCCAGTCTCCTTAGTCCCCCTTGTGACTGCAACCCTGGGGACAACAGTAACATTTGCAGCATCTTTCTGAGCTATTCTGAACCAAACTGAACACATCCCTCCTGGCATTTCGTGGCCTGCTTTGACTTTATTAAATGCTACTCCACAAAGCTGGTTTGATTTTCTGGTATTGGTCTGAAGGTATTTAGCATCTGGGGGAGGGCCACATGGTCCACCCCAAACGTTAGCCAGACCTGTTCACAGTCTGCAACTATTCCTAGGGGTAATGTACAGTTCTAGGCAGAGCTCCTGTGCCATAAATAGTCAGATTTCTCCTTCCACAGCACAGCTTTCTGCATTGTTGAGGGCTGCTGAGCACCTGATAGCATTGCACTTGGTTTGCAAGGCAAGAGAGCACCAAAGAGGGTGCACAGTTGGTAACCTCCTGGCTAAAAAGGAGGCTCACACTCCAAAAAGCTTACTGAGCACCTGATAGCATTGCACTTGGTTTGCAAGGCAAGAGAGCACCAAAGAAGATGCACAGTTGGCAATCTCCTGGCAAAAAAGGAGGCTCATACTCCAAAAAGCTTACTGAGCACCTGATAGCATTGCTCTGCCTTTGCACTTGGTTTGCAAGGCAAGAGAGCACCAAAGAAGATGCACAGTTGGCAATCTCCTGGCAAAAAAGCAGGCTCACACTCCAAAAAGCTTACTGAGCATCTGATAGCATTGCTCTGCCTTTGCACTTGGTTTGCAAGGCAAGAGAGCACCCAAGAAGATGCACAGTTGGCAATCTCCTGGCTGACAAAGAGAGTCACACTCCAAAAAGCTTACTTACCCTAGTGGGAAGCCACCACCAGAACCTTGTTTCTCCAGCTGCTCTGACCTGCCTGCTTTGCTTTCTAATTATAGTCCCAGTTATTCTCTGCCACTCATTTCAAACAATTTGGCTTCCTTCCTGGTGCTTTGCCTCTCTTTCCCATAGATCTAAACATGATGGGGAAAACCCTCCCTGGAAAGGCAAGAGCTGGCAGGTGGAAAGGGATGTCATGGTGGAACTGCCAAAGACACCTCTCCAGATTTCCACCTAAAAGGGAACCAGGGAGCCCTGATAATATCCCTTACTGACCCAGAAATCAAGAAATAGACTCTGCCCTTTGGTGCCACCTTGGACTGCTGCCATACAAGTAATGGTCCCTCTTGCCCTTCCCCTTCCAGGTCACCAAAGGTTACAACTGTCCTGGAGTAAATGAGTGCAGCACCTCTGCCCTGTTAAAGCTTGGTCCTGTCTTCCTATGAAAGCCAAAGCTGCAGTGCACAGCAGCAGTCCATTATAAGTATGTCCATGCCTGGGAACAGGTTGCTGAGGTGTTGGACACCAAACCTGAGAACCAGTTGCCCAGCAAAGCCAAACAGCACAAAGGGTTTGTGTGCAGGCATCTCTTCCCCTTCCACAGCATCTCCCAGCTGCAGCTCCAGCAGCTCTTCACACTCTCACTGCTAAGCAGTCCCTGTTAGCATCAGGCTGCTATACACCCAGGCTGGAGATGCAGAGGGCTAATGCTCAAGGACATGCAGCAAGGCCAAAGCCAAACTGCTTTTCTCTTCTTTCGCCAGACCTTTCTCTCTCCAAACTGCATCTGGGAGAAGGGACACAAAAAGGAAGGAGTCCCAGCCCAGCCACTGCTGGAGAGGCAGGAGTGAACTTCTGAAGGGAAGAGAGAGAAAGCTGCCAAGCCAGGACTGTGCAGCCAGTGGTCTGCCTTGACCTTTCATGGCAACAGCCACGATTCTGAGTTTAAAAGGTATGGAGGGAGAACTCAGCACCAGGAGCAGCACAGTCAGCAGGAAGGGAAGTGGGCAGCTTTGCCTAGAGGTGGCTTCTTCCACTCACTAGCCTTTTATCCCTGCACATGCAGCTCCAGATGCTGGATATATCTACAGCAAAAGAAGTTTCTTTTCACCTGACCACTTCAACTCGATGGCCTGGCTCTACCTGGCAACCTGGCCCATCCCTGTTCAGAGGCACTCCAGCACCAGGAGCACATGCAGGGAAGCAGAGGTCATATCTGCAGGCATTTATGTAGGCCAGGGACAGCACAGAGGACCCTAGAACACTGACAACAGTGCAAGACACTAGGTCCAGATGAACACAGGAAGGATCAATCACAAGGTCTAGAGCTATTAGACCTCTCAGCTATGCTTCCTCATTGGCTGCTCATGCAGCAGAGGAGGTTATGATATGGGCTAAAGCTAGCACAAAGGATCTGACTTTGCTGGGTTGTAGCTGGTGTGGAAGAGATTTGTCATCCATGGCACAGAAAGCTCCTGGGGGTGGAAAGCAGAGAGAGCTAGATTTGGGGAGGAAGTACCTACGAAGCCTTTCCTTAGAGCAGAAAGAACAAAGATGACACCTCAGAAGGCCAGCAAGCTCCAGAGGTTCAGCAGCCAGCACACACTGATGTTCAGTGAGGGAAGGGCTCTAGGCAGCAGAGCTGTGCTTCAGTTACCTGTAGCAGTTGTTATGGTATTTGTTATAGCTGCCCAGAGCTGTCAGGCATCCCAGACAGATTGCATATGAAAAGAAGATTTGAGTGCCTGCATCCATCCAGACCTGCAAGGGAGATGCAAACACAGATGAGAAGGTAAGGCCAGCACAGAGTGCAGACACTGCACAGATGGGAAGGGGCAGACCCCAGCGGGTTGCCACAGCCAGTAGAAAGGGCAATGAACAGGACGAGGGCAACACCCAGCACTCAGACCAGCCTTTTCTGCAGGCAGCTTACACAGTTCCAAGAGTTAGAGTGCTCAGTAAGGCACCCAGGGGTGCTGAGAGCCAAAGGGAAGGGATGCACTGCAGTCCTGCAAGCCAGCAACACTGTAGCTCTTCCTCAGCATCTCTTCCTTCCTCGGACAAATCTGCCAAGGTCCTGTGACTCTCTACAGCCTCCCAGCAGTAAGGGATCAGGTAAAGACTTCAGCAGAGCTGAAGAGCCCTCTGCTAGCACAGAAGGGAGGCTTGAATTGGGCAAACCTGCTTTCCCACTGGATGGTATAGGTATAGAATGACAGAATCAGCCAGGCTGGAAGAGACGTCCAAGCTCAGCCAGTCCAACCTAGCACCCAGCCCTGGCCAATCAACCAGAGCATGGCACTAAGTGCCTCAGCCAGGCTTGTCTTGAATGGTGACTCCACCACCTCCCTGAGCATCCCATTCCAATGCCAATCACTCTCTCTGGCAACAACTTCCTCCCAACATCCAGCCTGAACCTCCCCTGGCACTACTTGAGACTCTGTCCCCTGCTTCTGTTGCTGCTTGCCTGGCAGAAGAGACCAACCCCACCTGGCTACAGCCTCCCTGCAGGGAGTTGTAGACAGCAATGAGGTCTGCCCTGAGCCTCCTCTTCCGCAGGCTGCACACCCCCAGCTCCCTCAGCCTCTCCTCACAGGGCTGTGCTCCAGGCCCCTCCCCAGCCTTGCTGCCCTGCTCTGGACACGTTCAAGCACCTCAACAGCTCTCTTAAATGGAGGAGCCCAGAACTGGACACAGCACTCCAGGGGTGGCCTGAGCAGTGCTGAGCACAAGGGCAGAATAACCTCCCTGGTCCTGCTGGCCACACTGCTCCTGAGCCAGCCCAGGATGCCATTGGCTCTGCTGCCCACCTGGGCACTGCTGCCTCATCTTCAGCTCCTCTCTACCAGCACCCCCAGCTCCCTCTCTGCCTGCTCTGAGGCACTCAGTCCCCAACCTGTAGTGCTGCTTGGGGTTGTTGTAGCCAAAGTGCAGAACCCTGCACTTGGCCTTGTTCAGTCTCATCCCATTGGCCTCTGCCCACCCATCCAGCCTGTCCAGGTCCCTCTGCAGGGCTCTCCTACCTTACAACAGATCCACACCTGCCCCTAGCTTGGTGTCATCTGCAAACTTAACTGATGCTGGACTCAATCCCCTGCTCCAGATCAGGACTTAATTTAAGGGCTTAAAAAGTTAAAGCAAACAAAGCAAGTTGTTTATAACAGATGGTTCCCCCTCCAAAAAAAACCCCAACAAACAAGTCCCACGAGGTGCCTTTGAACTCTGCTTTGCTCTCACTGTCAGTAACTTGTGTCCCAGTGCTCTGAGGCTGACGTCTGTCAATGCCAAACTTGATCTGAAATCCTGTGTGCAAGCACTGTCACTGCCTCCTGCAGAGAACAGCAAAGGCAGGAACCGACAGGGAGGAAGGAAGCAATGCCAAGTTATTTAAACACTCTGTTTTCCAAGATCCTTCTTCCTAAGGAGTCTGAAAACCAGAGGTAAGATAATCATCCAGCCAATGCTGGTGGGCAGCCATATCCCAGGCACAAAAGAAAAGCTAATCAGAAAACAAACATCAGGAAAGAAAAGCATTACTGGGACAACTTGAACCAGAAAAGTCCACTCAGCCATACCCTCCCTTCCTCAGGGAAGCACCTCAGCACAAACACCAGCTTTGCTCCAGGATGCCCTCTCAGAAGCCAGTGTAAAGCACCATGGTGCTTCTGATAACCTGTACATGTAAGCCAAGACCTCCTGTTCTGAGGCAATGGGCAGCCCCTGTCACTGCAACCCTTCTCAATGCATAGCTCTGCCTTTCCTCTTCCATAGTGGCCAAAGAGCACTCATGTGGTAAGAGAGTTTGTTTTATAGCTACAGTGCTGGGCCCAGTCCTGTTCAGTAGCTTTATTGATGATCTGGAGCAGGGGATTGAGTCCTGCATCAGCAAGTTTGCAGATGACACCAAGCTAGGAGCAGGTGTGGAGCTGTTGGAGGGTAGGAGAGCCCTGCAGAGGGACCTGGTCAGGCTGGATGGGTGGGCAGAGGCCAATGGGATGAGACTGAACAAGGCCAAGTGCAGGGTTCTACACTTTGACCACAACAACCCCAAGCAGTGCTACAGGCTGGGGACAGAGTGGCTGAGAGCAGGCAAGCAGAGAGGGAGCTGGGGGTGCTGGTAGATAGTACCTGAAGATGAGGCAGCAGTGCCCAGGTGGGCAGGAGAGCCAATGGCATCCTGGGCTGGCTCAGGAGCAGTGTGGCCAGCAGGACCAGGGAGGTTCTTCTGCCCCTGTGCTCAGCACTGCTCAGGCCACACCTTGAGTGCTGTGTCCAGTTCTGGGCTCCTCCATTCAAGAGAGATGTTGAGGTACTGGAAGGTGTCCAGAGCAGGGCAGCAAGGCTGGTGAGGGGCCTGGAGCACAGCCCTGTGAAGAGAGGCTGAGGGAGCTGGGGGTGTGCAGCCTGCAGAAGAGGAGGCTCAGGGCAGAGCTCATTGCTGTCTACAACTCCCTGCAGGGAGGCTGTAGCCAGGTGGGGTTGGGCTCTTCTGCCAGACAAGCAGCAACAGAAGCAGGGGACAGAGTCTCAAGTAGTGCCAGGGGAGGTCTAGGCTGGATGTTAGGAGGAAGTTGTTGTCAGAGAGAGTGATTGGCATTGGAATGGGCTGCCCAGGGAGGTGGTGGAGTCACCATCCCTGGAGGTGTTCAAGCCAAGCACTTAGTGCCATGGTCTGGTTGACTGGCCAGGGCTGGGTGCTAGGTTGGACTGGCTGATCTTGAAGATCCCTCCCCAGCTTTCTTTTAGCCCCCCTTCAGATGCTGAAAGGTCACAATAAGGTCACCTTGGAGCCTTCTCCTCTCCAGACTGAATCTATCCAACCTGCTACTTATGCTTAGTTCCCTTCCTGTAGCGACTCAGATAAATGGTTGAGGTTTGGTTTTTGGCTTGGGGTTTCTTGGTCTTCCTTCAACCCTTCCAAGATTCTCCTTTGCCTCCTGTGCTGCTCACCAACAGCTTCTCACTGTTTTAATATTCCCACTCTGAGTGAAAGGGCTTGGCTGAGGTCAGGCAGGGCTCTTTTTTTTCCCCCTTGCAGATAAAAGTGTGCTGCTGTTCTCCCGCCTCTGCTCCCAACAGGACTGGTAGAGTTTATTGTGTTCAGACTTTGCTGGCACACTGGCAGCAGGGGTATTTTGATTTGATTGTTGTCTGCACTTTGCTAAGCCATCCAGTTTATTTAATACATAATTCCATCTCCTTGAACATGTTGTTTACTGCAGTTTGTAATAACCTCCTACTCTCTGGCTTTATCCAAAAGCCTTCACAACTCAGCTGTAGTTATTCAAGATGTCCCAAGAGGAACTGTAAGAGGACATCTCCCTTTGCCCCTTAATTTTCTCAGCAATATCTGTTTTATTACATGTCCTGGAATTTAATAGCCCCCTGTACTAAAGCAGATTCTCCTCTAGGAAGATCTCAAAGCACTTACAATTAACAGCAAAGACTGAGTTTGAGCAAACTATTATTGAGCCCCAGCACAAGTCACACATTAAACACAGGTGCCACGTTGAGGAGTGCCACACAGTCTCCACCAGCAAGCAGAGATGGCACAGCATGGACTGGCACCACTGTGTAATGCAGGGCAGAGAGCAGAAAATCACCCAGGTCATGAGCTGCAGTGCAGTCAGCATTTCCTGCCCTCCCAGCATCACAGAATCACAGAAGCAAAGCCCCTCAGGAGCACCAAGTCCAACCCAGAACCCTACTCTACAAGATTCACCTAAAACCATAGCCCTAAGCACCACATCCAAATCACCCTGAAATGCATCTAGGGTGAGTGGCTCCACCACCAACCTGGGCAGCTCATTCCAGACCCTCACCACCCTCTCCACGAAAAACTTTTTCCCTAATGTCCAATCTAAACCTCCCCAGCCTCAGCTTGAGGCCATTCCCCCTTGTTCTGTCTCATACTACCTGTGAGCAGAGCCCACAATGTCCCTTCAGGCAGTTGTAGACAGCAATGAGGTCTCCTCTCAGCCTCCTCTGTTTCGCCCTAATCATCCTCAGTTAGTCAGTCACTCCTCATAACATTTATTCTCCAGGCCCTTCCCCAGCTTCATTGCCCTCCTCTGGACCTGCTCCAGCACCTCCACATCTCTCTTGTATTGTGATGCCCAAACCTGAACACAGCACTCGAGACGTGGCATCACCAGAACCATGTCCAAGGGCAGAATCACCTCCCTGTTCCTGCTGGCCACAGCATTTCTAATCCTAGCCAGGATGCCATTGGTCTTCTTGGCCACCTGAGCACACTGCTGGCTCATATTCAGCTCCTGTCTGTTACAACCCCCAGATCCCTTTCTGCCAGCAGCTCTCCAGCCACACTGCCCCAAGCCTGTAGCATCACTTGGGGTTGTTGTCACCTAATTGCAGGACCTGGCATTTGGCCTTGTTGAAACTCATCCCATTGGTATTAGTGCACTGATCTAAGCCTATCCAAGTCCCTCTGAAGAGCCTCTCTACCCTCATTCAAATCAACACTGCCACCTAACTCGGTGTCATCACAACTCAGGAGTCAGCCTGTGGCACTGGAGCTCCCCAGCAGCCACGCTGCAGACATACTGCCTCAGCCCAGCCTCAAAAGCAGGCATCCAGACTCCTGAGATTTCACCTCAAGACACCCAGGGCACTATTTCCAGATCAATGCCTTTCCCTTTTCATTCAAGACTGGTCCACAGGCCCCAGCCCAAGTCCCACAGCACTGCAGCATGCAGGACTGCAGCCCTGGAGCCGTGTGGCTGCACAGAGCCCAGCACCAGGCTGCACAGCCCAAGCCACTGCTTCCCCTTGTTCCCACTGACTCCAGCAGAGAGGAGGCTGCAAAGAGCCCAGCACCAGGCTGCACAGCCCAGGCCACTGCTTCCCCTTGTCCTCCAGGAGAGAGCAGGCAGGGAACAAGTCACTGCCATTTCTGTCCTTCTGCCCACCCTCAGTCCAGCCAAGCATCACAGTCCCAGACCCAGGCCCCACCTGCTCAGAAAATAACATCCTTGGACTCCTTGGAAGTGAGGAACTGGGACCTGGCACCCCAGTTAATCAAAGCCCTTGCAATGCTCCAACCTCAGGTGACCCCCACACCTCCAGGGCATGTCCCAAGCCCCAAGGACGTTTCACACCCAGGAGAGCCCTCTCAGTGCTGGGCTTTCTTTTCCAACGCCACAAGAAAGCAAACAGGTTTCTGGTTCGTGGGGTGTAGCACAGCTGCCTGCCCCAGGATGGTGCAGAGGGATGCTCTGAGGTATGCTCCTGGCTGCCTGGGAAGCTGGGTTTGATGCCTCTCCCCTGCCCTGCTGCTTGCAGGTGCAGAGATGGGCAGCTTTAGTGCTCCCTGCTATGTCAGCACCGACATGGGACCCAGCAGGGCTGCAGCCAGCCGCTTGGCTCCCGTGCAGCAGAGCTGACAAGAGGTGTGAGAGGAGGAGGAAGAAGCCTTCCAGAGTAAATACAGCTGTGTTTCACCCCATGTGGGTGCATTGCTCCAGCGAGGTGGAGAAGATGCCAGCCCCGAGCCCCTCCGACAGCTCTCACCAACACGCCGCAAGCTCTCCCTCCCTGCTGCCCCAGGCAGAGCAGGCAGTGATGCTGGGGTCGCAGCCCCTCAGCCTGGGCCGGGGTGCAGAGGGTGAGCAGGGGGCGCTAGGGGCAGCCTCGTCAGCACACGCATCCGCACAGGCACAGCAGGTCACCCCTCCGTGTGAAAGCAAACAGGCGAGCCTCGGGAAGGGGAGGAAGGGGCCAGCTGCAGCACAGACTGAGTGCACAGGGTCAGAGCAAAAGCTTGCTGGGGAAAAAATAAGGCAGGAACAAATAATATTTAGCAGGCTCGCAGCTGCCCTCTCCTCTCGCTGGGAAGCAGCAGCTCTTGCTGGCCAGGGAGCAGCAGCAGGAGCCTGAGTTTGAAGGCGATCGATAGATCAATGGGCCCTGACCTCTTCCCCAGAGTGGCTATCTGGGTCCATCGTTAACCCAGCAGCCACAGCCCTGAAAGATGCATGCACCTCCTGCCATCCCTGTGGTGGCCCAAGGGCCTTATCCTCACTGCAGCCTCAGCACCAAAAGCTGCTCCACAGCAAACCATGAGCCTGATCCCAGCAGTCTCCCTTCTCCAGCCACAGACATGGCATACAGCCCTTGGAAGGGCTGGGAGCTTGCTCATGTCTTGTCTGTCCTTCCACACAGCCCTTGGAAGGAATAGGAGCTTGCTCATGTCTTGTCTGCCTTTCCATACAGCCCCTGCAAAGGCTGGGAGCGTGCTCATGTCTTGTCTGTCCTTCCACACAGCCCCTGCAAAGGCTGGGAGCTTGCTCATGTCTTGTCTGCCTTTCCATACAGCCCCTGCAAAGGCTGGGAGCTTGCTCATGTCTTGTCTGTCCTTCCACACAGCCCCTGCAAAGGCTGGGAGCTTGCTCATGTCTTGTCTGTCCTTCCACACAGCCCCTGCAAAGGCTGGGAGCTTGCTCATGTCTTGTCTGTCCTTCCACACAGCCCCTGCAAAGGCTGGGAGCCTGCTCATGTCTTGTCTGCCCTTCCATACAAAGGCTGGGAACATGCTCACTTCTTGCCTCTCCTTCCTGTCACATCCATCAGGAAGCAGGAGCCTGTGAGGACTCTGCAGGGGCAACCACTGCTCCAAAAGGCAGCCACCAGGAAATGGATTAAAGGAAATGAGAAGGGACATGAGGAAAGGCTATTTGAAGAGCACTGCAGGTGAGAACAGGAGAGGCAACAGAAAGAAGAGGCTGGATGAAGGGAGTGCTCTGGAGTTGGTTGCACAGAGCAAGCCCAGGTGCTGTGCAGGGACTGCTTACAGGATATGAGTTCTGGTCCTTGTGTCCCTGTGACCACTTGTGCTGCTGCTTCCCTGTCCCCAGGACCAGGGGTACAGCCCCCACTGGAGCCTTTGGCATGTGTGGGCCAATGGAAAGCAGCTCATGGCAAAAAGTTCTTCCTGGACACAAAGGCTGGGTTAAGCACCAGCACATACATCAAGCTGGTGGCTTTTCTGGACATTCCATGGGGAAAACCAGGAAGAGGAGTTCTGAGACACATCTCCTGCTCTTCCAGAGAGGGATTTGCTCAGAGACCATCAAACTCAACTCCTCCTGTGTTCTCACTCACTTAGATCTAAAAACTCAGCTACAACTGTTTGAGAATCGATATCAGACTGCAGAAAGGACCAATCCATTTCTTCAAAGCAAACCCAAGCACACAGGCCACACTCTCTGCATCAAGCCCATCAGTTTTCTCTTTAAACCTGTTAAAGCAGTGGTTGGCCATGCTATGAACCCTTGAGCATTGGAAAGCCTGTCAGCAACTGAGGAAAGTTCTTCTAATAACAGGTTTGCCACCCTTCAACCATGCTATGACCCCATCAAGTGTTTGAAAGCCTGCCAGCAACTGAGAAAACTTCCTCTAATAACAGGTTTCCTACATTCAACATTATTTCTACTCCAGATTGCTCTCTCCTTTCAGCTTCCTGCTAGAGGATCACACTGTGCAGCTCTCACCTTACTCACAGCCCAAGACCCCACTGGAATAAACAGAATTGCTCCAGAGAAGTCATCAAAAGCATGGAGAGGAGAAGGCTTCCAAGAGACCTTGAAGTGGCTTTCCAGTATCTGAAGGGGGCTAGAGGAGGGCTGGGGAGGGACTGTTGACAAGGTCTTGTAATGACAGGATGAGGAGGAATGGGTTTGAACTGGCAGAGGGGAGATACAAACTGGATGTTAGGAAGGAGTTCTTTACAATGAGGGTGGTGAGACACTGGCACAGGTTGCTCAGGGAGGTTGTGGATCTGGCACAGGTCACCCAGGGAGGTTGTGGAGCACAGAATCACAGAACGTGATCTTTGATCATGTTCTGTGATTCTGTGCTCCACAACCTCCCTGGAGATGTTCAAGGCCAGGTTGGATTCTGTGCTCCACAACCTCCCTGCAGGTGTTCAAAGCCAGGTTGGATTCTGTGCTCCACAACCTCCCTGCAGGTGTTCAAGGCCAGGTTAGATTCTGTGCTCCACAACCTCCCTGCAGGTGTTCAAGGCCAGGTTGGATTCTGTGCTCCACAACCTCCCTGCAGGTGTTCAAGGCCAGGTTGGATTCTGTGCTCCACAACCTCCCTGGAGATGTTCAAGGCCAGGTTGGATTCTGTGCTCCACAACCTCCCTGCAGGTGTTCAAAGCCAGGTTGGATTCTGTGCTCCACAACCTCCCTGGAGATGTTCAAGGCCAGGTTGGATTCTGTGCTCCACAACCTCCCTGCAGGTGTTCAAAGCCAGGTTGGATTCTGTGCTCCACAACCTCCCTGGAGATGTTCAAGGCCAGGTTGGATTCTGTGCTCCACAACCTCCCTGCAGGTGTTCAAAGCCAGGTTGGATTCTGTGCTCCACAACCTCCCTGCAGGTGTTCAAGGCCAGGTTAGATTCTGTGCTCCACAACCTCCCTGCAGGTGTTCAAGGCCAGGTTGGATTCTGTGCTCCACAACCTCCCTGCAGGTGTTCAAGGCCAGGTTGGATTCTGTGCTCCACAACCTCCCTGGAGATGTTCAAGGCCAGGTTGGATTCTGTGCTCCACAACCTCCCTGCAGGTGTTCAAAGCCAGGTTGGATTCTGTGCTCCACAACCTCCCTGCAGGTGTTCAAGGCCAGGTTGGATTCTGTGCTCCACAACCTCCCTGCAGGTGTTCAAGGCCAGGTTGGATTCTGTGCTCCACAACCTCCCTGCAGGTGTTCAAGGCCAGGTTGGATTCTGTGCTCCACAACCTCCCTGCAGGCATTCAAGGCCAGGTTGGATGAGTCCCTGAGAGACCTGTTCTAGTGGGAGGTGTCCCTGCCTATGGTGGGGGGTTGGAACTGGATGAGCTTTGGGGTGCCTTCCAACCTCAAATGTTCTATGAGTCTATGAGAAGTGGAAAGGAGCAACCCTGGGACCTCAGCTTCAGTTAGCACATAGGCACTGCCATGGAACAGCAGGAACCTTCTGGAGCATGCAAGATGGAATCAGGAAGGGGGAAAGTGAGGAATTGGGAGTCTACAATGGCTGCCATGCTAACATCCTACACCAGGATTAAATTAACCACAAGATATGGGATTTCTTTGTGTGGTTTTCTCATCTGGGGGCACAGAATTTAAACCAAGCAGCCTCTCTGGTGGCTCTTGCTCTGCTGCTACCTGCTTGTGTCTGAGTAGAACCAGGCTCTGTCAGCCAAACTTTTTTGCTTGGCAGTTCCTCTGCACACTCTTCATCTGCCTGTGGAATGTATTTCATTTGCTGCTTTGATTATAAGTGTTGCATAGAGGTAGGAAATGAAGGTGCAGGAAGACTGAAGGTATTGCAGACTTCACAGCCAGAAGGCTGCACCATCCATCAGCCTGAGCTGACCTCCACTCCTGGCTAAGGTCAGCTGGCAAGTTAAAAAACAATGACTTCCACCCACCAGCCTGATATTCTGACACTTAATCACATCTTGGCTGCTGCTTCTCCCCTGGTAGAACCTGCTAAATAATTCATCCCTCTTTTCACCTACTTTTTCACATACTTTAAGAGAGTTTTCATTTTACCTCCCCTGTATATTGTTTGCTCTTTGTTTAAACCCTATTACAACAGGGATGTGGACATGCTGGAGTGTGGCCAGAGAAGGGCCATGAGGATGATCACAGAACCATAGAATCAACCAGGTTGGAAGAGACCTCCAAGCTCACCCAGTCCAACCTAGCACCCAGCCCTGGCCAATCAACCAGACCATGGCACTAAGTGCCTCAGCAGAATCACCTACAGCAGATCACACAGGAACACATCCAGGTGGAGTTTGAATATCTCCAGAGAAGGAGACTCCACAACCCTCCTGGGCAGCCTGTGCCAGGGCTCTGTCACCCTCACAGGGAAAAAATTCCTCCTCATGTTTCCATGAAACTTCCTATGCCTCAGCTTCCACCCAGTGCCCCTTGTCCTGGCACTGAGCATCACCCAGCAGAGCCTGGCTGCAGCCTCCTGCCACTCACCCTGCACACATTGATAACCATGGACAAGGTCACCTCTTAAGTCTCATCCTCCCTCAGGCTCTCCTTACTAAGAGAGATGTTCCATTCCCTTCATCATCTTTGTGGTCTCCCATGATCAAAACCAGACCACCTGAAGCTGGAAACCAGACACTTGTGCTTAGCTCCCTCGATTGGAAGCTGTGAGTCAAACTGACTTGCACAGAGCCACACTGTAACAGTGGCACAGGCAGGACCACGGGACGCCCCTGTCGTGCTGCTACCCCTGCCCACATCCTTCCTCCATCAGGGAGCAGATGATCAGCCAGGGCCATTCCTCCCCCAGCACTTAGGCCCCGTGTGGAATTAGTACCCAAGGCAGCACTGGGGCTAGACCAGAAAGAGTTAATGGGGTTACAAAGGGTTTTGCTGACCTACTTTCCAGGCAGGCACCCTTTAATCTCCTTTAGAAACACCTTCACACAAAGGCTGGTACACAGCTCAGCGGGAGCCAGGATTTAACATGGAAGAACTTGTCCCAAAGAGATTAAAAGCAGCAGTTGGGCACCGACCCTCCTGTCAGGCAGAAATTTCTCACTGGGACAGGGAGGCAAGGAGAGCAGGCAGCCGGCGCTGGGGCTGCTGCTGCTGCAGCCTGCCACGGCTCCTGCCGGGCATGTGCCCAGTGTGCTACCCAGGGAGGCTGCAGCAAGCATGCCAGGAGCAGGGCTGCTCCCTGCCGGCACAGCGCAGCAGGACTGCACACACTGTCTCTGCAGCAGGGGAGTCTCCCCACGAAACGGGGCAGACAGCTGCTGCCACTGGCCAGAACAGTCCAGCCCCACTGCCCAGACCGCCACAGCTCAGGCTCCCTTTGAATCACAGAGTCAGCCAGGCTGGAAGAGACCTCAGAGCTCAGCCAGTCCAACCTAGCACCCAGCCCTAGACAATCAACCAGGCCATGGCACTAAGTGCCCCAGCCAGGCTTGGCTTCAACACCTCCAGGGACAGCGACTCCACCACCTCCCTGGGCAGCCCATTCTAGTACCAATCACTCTCTGTGCCAACAACTTCCTCCTCACATCCAGCCTAGACCTCCCCTGGCACAACTTCACACTGTGTCCCCTTGTTCTGTTGCTGCTTGCCTGGCAGAAAAGACCAACCCCACCTGGCTGCAGCCTCCCTTCAGGTAGCTGTAGACAGCAATGAGGTCTGCCCTGAGCCTCCTCTTCTGCAGGCTGCACACCCCCAGCTCCCTCAGCCTCTCCTCACAGGGCTGTGCTCCAGGCCCCTCACCAGCTTCGTTGCCCTTCTCTGGACACCTTCCAGCACCTCAACATCTCTCTTGAATGGAGGAGCCCAGAACTGGACACAGCACTCAAGGTGTGGCCTGAGCAGTGCTGAGTGCAGGGAGCAGAGAACAGCAGAGGTGCAGGCTGAGGACAAGAGAGCATGAGGCCACCCGAGCACACACCAGCTTCACAGCCCTGCCGTGTGCCCAAGGAGTGGATAAAGAGGAAGCAGAAAGAAGAAACTGAAAGAAAGAGGGTGAGAAAAGGAGACAGAGAGGACAGCCACAGGCATCCACGACAGCACAGCTCAGCCATTCTGTCCAACTTCACCTTACCTGGGGGTCTCCAAGGCGACTGAGGTCTGGATAAAGGTAGAACAGGATTCCCTGGGCTGCCCCGGGCAGGGTAACTCCCCTGATCAGCAGAACGATCAGCATGAGGTATGGGAATGTGGCCGTGAAATACACCACCTGGGAGGAGCAGGAGGGGACAAGAGTGAGTGAGCAGCAAGGAGCAGAGCACACAGTGCTGGCCAGCAGCACAGCACTGACCCCCAGCCTGGGGCAGAGGAGCCGAGGCAGGTGGTCAGGCTGCCTCATCAGCCCTGTGCTGTCACCTGTGCTAGAAAGAAATGCAACTGAAAACATGCCTGGGACACTTGTGACAGGCCATGGCATGGCTGGAGCCAAAGAAAACCCTCCCAGGCCTAAGAGCAGTCCAGACCCTAAGCCAGGCTGCCACGACCCCACACCCAGAGCAGCCCTGCTGAAGGCAGCAGGGTTATGTCTGGGTGCACTGGAGCACGACCTGCCCCCAGCACCCCTCACAGTATCATCAGGGTTGGAAGAGACCTCACAGATCATCAAGTCCAACCCTTAACCACAGAGCTCAAGGCTAGACCATGGCACCAAGTGCCACGTCCAACCTCACCTTGAACAGCTCCAGGGACGGCGACTCCACCACCTCCCCGGGCAGCCCATTCCAGTGTCCAATGACTCTCTCAGTGAAGAACTTTCTCCTCACCTCCAGCCTAAATTTCCCCTGGCACAGCTTGAGGCTGTGTCCTCTCGTTCTGGTGCTGGCCACCTGAGAGAAGAGAGCAACCTCCTCCTGGCCACAACCACCCCTCAGGTAGTTGCAGACAGCAATAAGGTCACCCCTGAGCCTCCTCTTCTCCAGGCTAACCAATCCCAGCTCCCTCAGCCTCTCCTCATAGGGCTGTGCTCAAGGCCTCTCCCCAGCCTCGTTGCCCTTCTCTGGACACGCTCAAGCATCTCAATGTCCCTCCTAAACTGGGGGGCCCAGAACTGAACACAGCACTCAAGGTGTGGTCTAACCAGTGCAGAGTACAGGGGCAGAATGACCTCCCTGCTCCTGCTGGCCACACCATTCCTGATGCAGGCCAGTCCCTCTGCACACTCCTACCCCAAACAGAGGTCCGAGGCAGGCTGGGAGAGTCTCTTCTCTCTGTGGTGAGGAGGAAGGGGTAAACAGAGGTCCAAGGCAGGCTGGGAGAGTCTCTTCTCTCCGTGGTGAGGAGGAAGGGGTGTGCAGCTCAGAGCTGCAGCCTGCCATGGCATTGCCACCGAAGGACTGCCAGGGTCCCCCCGCAGGGCTGGCACTGCCAACCGTTTTGTGCCCACTGCTCCCCACAGCAGCAACTCACATCCACTGCCCCTGACCAACCCCTGCTGAAGCACCCAGCCTCAGGCAGAGCAGGGAAGCCTGTCTCAGACTTGCTACCAAGGACACAGACACAAACAGGACCTTTAACCTGCATCCTCTTGCTTTGAGTGCCCTCAGGAGCAGCACAGTGGTACTCAGGCTCCTCCAGCAAAGGAGCCACAGTCCCGGGGGAATGCTGGAGGCCAGAATCAAGTCATGCTTCCAAGGACTCCAGGGCTGGTACATCTAACACTCTACTTAGGGACTACCAGGGGCACCTCCAGGGATCTCCAAGCTGATTTCTGTAGTGTGCCACGACAACAATGGGCTGTAGTCTGTGTTCCCCACACAGTCAAAGTGATGTCAAGGGCTCATGCAGCCTCCCCAGAAATTCAAGCAGTGTCATTAATCCCTTCACATTGCTCCTACACCTGCCAGACTCATCAGTCACTTCCCAAAGGGCTGCTCAGTCTGTTGTATCTTGCTAGGCTGAAACAGAAAAGCTGCTCCTGCAGGTTTTTCCTGTGTGGACGTGCTGAGCCACACAGCACGCTCCAGCTTTGGCAGCTACACACCAGAGAGCTAAAGCTCATCCTGGGAGAGACCACAGTGTGCAGGGACCTGTTCTCACCCCTTGCCATCCATGCAGAGCAAGCTGTTGTTTCTAAATGCACCTGAAGCTCACCAATCCTCAGCTCAGCCACACAACTTTGATGTTAGAGGAGGACCTGCTAAGTGTGAGCTCATGATTTCCCCAGGCAGTCCAACCACTTCGAATCACAGAATGGTTTAGGTTGGAAGGGACCTCAAAGATCATCCAGTTCCAACCCCTTTCACTCTGTCCCTGGGCAGCAATTCTGACTGGAGCAATGATCCACAACTGCTCCTTCTGAACCCATTTGAACCAAACACCCCCAGCACCTGATGCTGCAATGCCAGCCCTCTTTGAAACCAAGATGCACTCTCTGCTGATCCAGTTCAGTAATGAGGAAGGACAGAACCGGACACAGGATTCAGAATCATAGAATCAAGCAGGTTAGAAGAGACCTCCAAGCTCAGCCAGTCCAACCTAGCACTCAGCCCTGGCCAATCAACCAGACCATGGCACTAAGTGCCCCAGCCAGGCTTTGCTTCAACATCTCCAGGGACAGCAACTCCACCACCTCCCTGGGCAGCCCATTCCAATGCCAATCACTCTGCCAACAACTTCCTCCTCACATCCAGCCTAGACCTCCCCTGACAGAACTTGAGACTCTGTCCCCTTATTCTGTTGCTGCTTGCCTGGCAGAAGAGACCAAGCCCACCTGGCTACAGCCTCCCTTCAGGGAGTTGCAGACAGCAATGAGGTCTGCCCTGAGCCTCCTCTTCTGCAGGCTGCACACCCCCAGCTCCCTCAGCCTCTCCTCACAGGGCTGTGCACCAGGCCCCTCCCCAGCTTCATCACCCTTCTCTGCACACATTCCAGAGCAATCCCCTACCTCACATTTCAGAGCTATCCCATCCATGTCAAACCACACTATTTGATGACCTTTGCCTACAGCTCCAGGTCTCCCATGTGTTTTATTCATTGCTCTGTGTATCACAGCAGTCTTGGCCAATGCCACAACAGTCAGTGCAAAACACCTTGTTGGGGCTTGTGGTTGCCCGAGATGTACCTGTGACCCTGTACTCAGCACTGGTCAGGTCACACCTTGAGTACTGTGTCCAGTTCTGTGCTCCTCAATTCAAGATAGATGTTGAGATACTAGAATGTGTCCAGAGAAGACACTGAAGCTGCTGAGGGGCCTGGAGCACAGCCCTGCGAGCACATTCTGTGATTCTGTGCTCCACATCCTCCCTGGGCAACCTGTGCCAGTGCCTCACCACCCTCACTGCAAACAACTTCTGCCTAACATCCAGTTTCAACCTCCCCTCTGCCAATTTCAACCCATTCCTCCTCATCCTGTCATTACAAGACCTTGTCAATAGTCCTTCTCCAGCCCTCCTGTAGCCCCCTTCAGATACTGGAAGGCCACTCCAAAGTCTCCTTGAAGCCTTCTCTTCTCCAGGCTGCAATGCCCCAACTCTCATGGCCTGTCCTCATTGGACATCATCTCTGCATTTACCAGACAAGCCAATTGTTCCTTCAGGAAATGACAGGATGCAAACAGAATCTGCCTCAGCACATCGAGTCAAGATTCAAACCAGAGCTCCCTAGAGCAGCCCATTGCCTTTGACCCCCGATCACGCTCCTGGCTGGATCCCTAGGTAAGATGGGTTTGAGGAGCTCAGCACACAGCCTGCTCAGCTGCCTGGCCTATGATCTAGATTCACATTCTGGTACCATCCTGTGTGCTTCACAGCCTGCTCAAAGCAGTGTGATAAGAGCGCACCTAAGGGATGGCAAAGGGCTCAGGTCCAGCCAGCATGGGTTTAGGAAGGGCAGATCCTGCCTTTCTAACCTGATCTCCTTCTATGATCAGGTGACCCGCTTGGTGGCTGTGGGGAGGCCTGTGGATGTGCTCTATCTGGACTTCAGCAAGGCCTTTGACACTGTCCCCCACAGCAAACTGCTGGCTAAGCTGTCAGCCCGCGGCTTGGATGGCAACACTCTGTGCTGGGTTAGAAACTGGCTGGAGGGCCGGACCCAGAGAGTGGTGGTGAATGGTGCCACATCCAGCTGGCAGCTGTCACTAGTGGTGTCCCTCAGGGATCAGTGCTGGGCCCCATCCTCTTTAACATCTTCATAGATGATCTGGAGGAGGGCATGGAGTCAGTCATCAGCAAGTTTGCAGATGACACCAAGCTGGGGGCAGATGTGACTGGGTTGGAAGGCAGAAGGGCTCTGCAGCGGGACCTTGACTGCCTGGACAGATGGGCAGAGCCCAAGGGGATGGCATTCAATAGCTCCAAGTGCAGGGTGCTGCACTTTGGCCACAACAACCCCATGGAGAGATACAGGCTGGGGAGAGGCCTTGAGCACAGCCCTACGAGGAGAGGCTGAGGGAGCTGGGATTGGTTAGCCTGGAGAAAAGGAGGCTCAGGGGTGACCTTATTGCTGTCTACAACTACCTGAGGGGTGGTTGTGGCCAGGGGGAGGTTGCTCTCTTCTCTCAGGCAGCCAGCACCAGAACGAGAGGACACAGCCTCAGGCTGCACCAGGGGAAATTTAGGCTGGAGGTGAGGAGAAAGTTCTTCACTGAGAGAGTCATTGGACACTGGAATGGGCTGCCCGGGGAGGTGGTGGAGTCGCCGTCCCTGGAGCTGTTCAAGGCAGGATTGGACATAGCACTTGGTGCCATGGTCTGGCCTTGAGCTCTGTGGTAAAGGGTTGGACTTGATGATCTGTGAGGTCTCTTCCAACCCTGATGATACTGTGACACTGTGATAAGCTTTCCACTCAGCAGTCCTTCACATCTGCTCCGAGACCAGAGGCCCGAGGCTGAGGAATGTTTTGTTGCACTGAATGCCAAACTTCTATCTAACAACAGGAACATCTGGATACAATGAGATCTGACTCAGTGCTTGGCTCAGACCCAATCTTTTTCTTTCTTGGTCATTGTTAGCACTAAGTACATCAGGAGGAACCTTGCCGGGACCAGTGGGGTTGTTCTGCCTCATGCTGGCCAACAACATCCAGGGTTGTATTTGAACCTGATCCACACGCCTCAGAGAAGTGCTTCCATCTGTGAGAGCCCCCTGCATCTGCAGCCCCTCTCAGGGACAGGCAGTCCCAGCAGCAGAGGATGTGAACCACCACTGCACTTCTCAGTAGGGCAAGCTGAGCAGGTGGGGTTTGCCCCTCTACAAATAGATGAGCAGGAGCCAGGCATTCTCTCTTCCCCCATGGAGCTGCATTCCCACAGCCATCACTTAAGGTGGATTAAGAAATATGCAGAGGGTTGATAAACTTTTGGACACTGCTGCTTTACTGAAAGAAATGTTATGGGTTTGAGAGAATCATAGAATCAGTCAGCTTGGAAGAGACCTCTGAGCTCATCCAGCCCAACCTAGCACCCAGCCCTGGCCAAGCAACTAGACCATGGCACTAAGTGCCTCAGCCAGGCTTGGCTTCAACACCTCCAGGGACAGTGACTCCACCACCTCCCTGGGCAGCCCATTCCAATGCCAATCACTCTCTCTGACAACAACTTCCTCCTCACATCCAGCCTAGACCTCCCCCTGCCACAACTTCACACTGTGTCCCCTTGTTATCTTGCTGGTTGCCTGGCAGCAGAGCCCAACCCCACCTGGCTGCAGCCTCCCTTCAGGGAGTTGTAGGCAGCAATGAGGTCTGCCCTGAGCCTCCTCTTCTCCAGGCTAAGAGGAGGCTATTAGCCAAGAGGATAAGATCTCACCACTGCTAGCCATTTGTGCTTCAAAAGTGCTTGATTTAACCTAGGACTTGTATTTAAAATAGATTGAATTTGGTGGCAGCACTTCCCACACTATGTTTGCTGTAACTCAGTATCACATTTGCAGTTATTAGACTGCCTCTGCTTTCTTTTACCAGGCCACCACAGCAAACAGTTGCTCTTTTCTTCTGATTTTACTCCATGGAAACCAGCAAACATATCTATGCAAGGTGTCTGATTTCCCTGCTGTGTTTCATCATTCCAGACCATTCTGGAAGCAGGGGAAACTGCTCACAGCCATGCCAACCACCTGACAGAAGTACATGCAACTCCAATTTACACCTCCTCTACGTGGTTCCTTCTCCAAAGCATGCAGAGAGGACAAACTAATCCTCTTCATTCCCAATTGTTCTTGCTGACACCAGACAAGGCTGACTGGGAGTGGGTCAGGAGGCAGAAACTAAGCAACGGGGTCAATGTAAATGTGCTGGTTCAGGGCAAATTGAACTATTTTAATGCCAGGGGAGGTCTAGGCTGGATGTTCTGAGGAAGTTCCTGGCAGAGAGAGTGATTGGCATTGGAATGGGCTGCCCAGGGAGGTGGTGGAGGCACTGTCCCTGGAGGTGTTGAAGCAAAGCCTGGCTGGGGCACTTAGTGCCATGGCCTAGTTGACTGGCTAGGGTTGGGTGCTAGGTTGGACTGATCTTGGAGGTCTCTTCCAACCTGGCTGATTCTGTATTACCAAATTGTTCCTCTGGGACAAATGAAAACAAGGACACAGACAAAGATAAGTCAGCCTCTGCCTGGCTGTCACTGTAGTCAATCTCTTCTCCCAGACAACCGGCAACAGAACAAGGGAGGACAGCCTCAAGTTGTGCTGGGGGAGGTAGGACCTGGATGTTAGGAGGAAGTCTTTGCCAGAGAGAGTGATTGGCACTGGAATAGGCTGCCCAGGGAGGTGGTGGAGTCACTGTGCCTGGAGGTGTTGAAGCCAAGCCTGGCTGGGGCACTTAGTGCCATGGTCTGG
The DNA here is from genome assembly GCF_015220805.1 of Pogoniulus pusillus. Taxonomy (NCBI): domain Eukaryota; kingdom Metazoa; phylum Chordata; class Aves; order Piciformes; family Lybiidae; genus Pogoniulus; species Pogoniulus pusillus. Next base: position 20,713,141 of record NC_087278.1, read on the forward strand.
TTGATTGCTCAGGGCTGGGTGCTAGGTTGGACTGGATAAGCTCAGAGGTCTCTTCCAAGCTGCTTGATTCTATGATTCTTCTGTCTGAACCTGCACATTCCCAACTAACCATTCTGCTTCTAATACCTCTTGCTGACTTTTCCAGTTCACCCTGCACATAAGTGAGATCCTGAGATAAGGGAGAGGGTGGAGAAGCTGGATGAGACACGTAGTACCATGGTTTAGTTACTTAGAAGAGTTAGGTGATAGGGTTGGACTCCCTGACCCTAGAGGTCTTTTCCAATCTGGTTGATTCTGTGAAAGAAGGTGGAAGGGTGGTTGGTAGCCCCTCCTGGGCAGTCTGGCTGCTGGGAGGGGTTTTGTCTCTCTGTATTACTATTTACTTGCATATTCCTATATACAGTTGTTAATATATCTGTATATATTTAGCTTGCAAACTGTGCCAAGCTATAAATGCAGCTTCATTCCTTCACTTCCAGCCAGCTGAGTTTAGTCTGAGTGAATTCTGGGGGAGGGAGGAAGGGACAGGCAACACCCAAACCACTACAGCAAATGACAGTGGCACATTCTGAGGCACAGGGAGCATAGGATGGAGCTGGACAGTCACACCAACCCTTCCCCGAAGCACATAATATCCCTTCTGTTATGACTAGTGTTGGGGGGCAGAAATAAGACCTTTGTTTTCAAGGAACATGAGCAACTGCTGTTGGGACACAGCAAAAAAGAAGATTGCTATGGCTCAGAGACAGAGAGGGCTTTGAGATCAGCAGAGTTAACCCATTCCTCCATGACCAACTGCTGTTGGGACACAGCAAAAAAGAAGATTGCTATGGCTCAGAGGCAGAGAGGGTTTTGAGACCAGCAGAGTTAACCCATTCCTCCATGAGCAACTGCTGTTGGGACACAGCAAAAAAGAGGACTGCTATGGCTCAGAGGCAGAGAGGGCTTTGAGGCCATCCCAGTTAACTCCATTCCTACCCAGTGAATTTGAAGATGGTCCTGCAGCACTTGCCAGCAGAGGCAAAAACATGCTGCTTGCTCACACAGGGGTGGGAGGGAAGGGAACATGCAACCACCCTATAAATAGGAAGACTGTAGGGTACCCTTGGCCTGTGGGTAGAGAGCCATCAGATGGAGATGCTCATCTTGGGAGCTACTGCCCTGAGACATCTCAGCACTCCCATTCTTTCCTACTCAAAACCCCGAGCCTGGCTGACACTCCTGCTGCAAGCTGAGGCTGCCAAGCTCCTGCTGCCTTACTGGGAGGGTGGTTTACAGGGGATAGGGCTTCTCCCTACAGAAGGTGGGTAGATGGAGTGCTCCAGCTATGGCCAAGGGAAAAGGCTTGTTCTGAAGCAGAGGCTCACCTTGCCTGTGGACTTGACCCCTTTCCAAATGCAGAAGTAGCAGATGATCCAGGCCAGCAAGAGACACAGAGCCAGCTCCCAGCGCAGGCTGCCCAGGTGCTGAATGCCATCTGAAATCTTCAGCACTCTCCTCCTGCGTTGTGAGGAAGCAAAGGAACACCCAGGAGTCACTGATGCTGGCCACTGACATTGCCAGCACCGTGCTGCTTCTCACCACACCTCCAAAGCATCTGATGAAAAGAGCTTATGAACAAGACCCAGGGCTGAGCTGCAAGCTGCAGAGGAATCAAGCAGTGCTCCCCTCTTAAAAGTGCCCCCCCAGCCTGGCAGGCCATGCATGGACACTTGCTTCTATGCTTGCTCCAGTTCTGGCCCGTTGGGCCAAGACATTTCTTCTCCTCTCCTCGTCCCACCCTCCATCTGTCTTGCCCTCTAGGGCAAGAATCCTCTCTCTGCAGGAACATGCAGCACCTGACACACACCCAGAGCTTTGCCTGGGCTTCTTTTCCTGCACATTTCAAAGTTCACCTACAGGTCTGACATGCTTCAAGCCTCAAAGTCAAAGATGCTTTGCATTTACTGTGCAGAATCTATCAAGACCATCCAAGAAGCAAAGCTGTCCAACCCCTTCTCCACAGCACACTCCTGTCTTCAAGGGCAGCTACATGTTTCACCTCTGAAACCAGAGCAGCACAGCACCCCATACTATGAGTAAGACCCAACCAGGAGCACAGGCACCCCCACTGCACAAGCGAAAGACACCACCTTGAGCATCTTCTTTCAGCCACTGTGGAGAAAGGATCCTGGGCTAGATGGATCCTAGTTCAGCTCAGGTTGTAGGGTTCTTGCCCTATCCTGGACAGGCTGGAGAGTTGGGTGGAATGGAACCTAATGAAGTTCAAGGAGGGCAACTGTAGAGTCCTACATCCTGGGAGGAATCACCCCCTGCAGCAGTACAGGTTAGTGAAGCAGCTCTGTGCTGAACTAACCAATTTGCTTTAGCAAGGAGGTTGGACTCAGTGATCTCCAGAGGTCTCTCCAAGCCCCAGCATTCTGTGACCCAGAAACTATCCATGATGTATGTGCCAAATCCTCCTCCTCACTCAGAGGAGTAAGGACTCTTCTCTCTCCATCTCCCACACCACACAGACAGATCCAAGCATGAAACACCACAGTGCAGTCCCAGCAGCCCAAGCAGAGAGCTGTGCACAACCCTGCAGCTCAGCAGCTATGTCAGCCCTGCTGCAAGGACAGAGATGACCCCAAAATAAAGGCCATGGTCCTAGAGAACTGCATTTAAGACACACTACCTCCTTTCTTGGAGATGGAGAGGATGAGAGAAGGGCTGGGAAAATCACCTTGCTCTGCCAGATAGGTTTCGTCATGTTGGTCTTTGCCTGCTTCTAAGGACATGGACTCTGTAACTGGTGGGTAAGGAGTGCCAGTGGACCATAACTAACTGGGCACTGTCCTGCAGCCAGAAGAGGCCTCAGAAGTGTGCCATCAGGTCACTGGCAACTCACTGCTTCCCAAGGAAAGAGTGACCTCCTGCACGCCCACCTGGGGAGGGCAGGAACAGACATCTCGTTGGGAGCAATGGACAGTGGAACTTTCCAGGGCCCTGTGCTTATTCCCCAGTGACACAGTCACAGCAGTGATGGGGAAATCAACTTTCCCAGCATCCAGCAGTCTATAGCAGGTCTCCATCTCATCACAAGTGAGCAGCAGGCCCAGGGAGAGCCTGCAGGAGACAACATTTTACAAACACTCAAGCTTTAAAAGCAGCCTCCCTGTGCTGCCCTGCGGAAGTGCTGGGCACTCTGTGTGCCCTCTGTCCATCGAAGGGCAGAAGGGCTGTTTGCAGAGCCTGCTAGCCAGAGCTCAGGGCTGCACTGGGCCTGCTCTCCCAGCAGCTGCTGAGCATCATCAGAGCCCAAGCCAACAGGCCTGTGCCTTCAAGGCAGAAATAAAGCTGCCCTTTACTTCAGGGTGACTAACACATGGAGAGAAAGCAATGGACATGAGAGAGCAAATCTCAGCGTGAAGTAAGCTGACCCTAGCACTTCACCTTTTGGTGAGCTGCTTTCCTCAGAAGAGCTTGAATGCTACTCACTCCAAAGAAGTTCTTCACCAAGAGGGTGGTGAGACCCTGGAACAGCTTGCCCCGGTTGATGGTGGAAGCCTCATCCTTGGAGGTGTTTAAGGCCAGGCTGGATGAGGCTCTGGCCAGCTTGATCTAGTGTGAGGTGTCCCTGCCCATGGCAGGGGGGTTGGAAGTAAAGGATCCCTGTGGTTCCTTCCAATCCTGACTGACTCTATGATTCTGAAGGGACAGCATCACCTCTTTTTGTGTGTTTAAGATGAAGAGTAGCCTACAGACAGAAGTCACCACCTACCATGCCAGAGCCTCCTAGCAACATCCTAGCATCACACAGCAGCACAGATTCCAGGGGAGCAGCAGCACTAGCATGGGTTCCTGCAGTACACCACAAGGCTTCAAGGTCTCTCCTCTTCAACAGCTTGCAAACTACACAGGCAAAAGCCCATCACAGAGCTGCTGCTTTGTGGATTACCACAGATCTCACATCACTCTCATCCATAGTCTTGTCACCCATGCACAGTTACACTGGATGCAGCCACCAAGCAGGTCAGGCAGGGGTAGACTGCTCCAAACAGAGCGAGAGCAGTGGATAACCCAGCAGACACAGACACTTTCATCCACACCATAACCCTGTGAGGCTGCTACTCATTTTTTGGGAGTTTTGCACCCCTGGGTAAGTCTGAACCAAAGCTTCAGGACAGAGAACATGTACTTGATTCACCTAAGCTGCAGGAGGAAACAACTGGATAAGGAAGCTTGCAGGTGGCAATGAGGAAAGCCAGGAAGAGGCAAGGAGAGGAACAGCACAAGTGGAGAAAGGGAAAGTGCAACAGAAGAGAAGGAATGACAAACAAGACAGTGAATGAAATCTCAAGGATCAGAGGATCACAGTCAGTTAACCATCCCTAACATTGAGGCAGAGAAGCCAAAAGCATCCAGAGGGACAAGAGTGCGGCATCAGGTGGCTCTGAGGCATGCCAGCACAGCTCTGAACACTAGAAGGCCAGCCCTGACTGGTGGCTCTGGCCCTGAGAGCCTTCACTCCAACCCCACCAACTTCCTCTTGTGACCACTTCTGGCAAGGATGGGGTAACAGAATGTGCCACTGGAAGGTTTGCCCCTTGCCCAAGGAAGGTATGTCCCAGAGGAGAAGGAGTATAGGTCTGCTAACTTACTCCCAGAACTCGATGACAGGGGAGGTGGCATTCTCACTGGTCACATTGAAGGTTGAGTTTGCCTTGTGCAGCTCCATGCAGTTCTCTGTGGGAAAGGCCCAGGGAGAGAGAGAATGTAAGCAGTTGGTGGAGTCCCTGAGATCTGGAAAAACCCTTCCTTGCCATGTATAATGTCAGCACTCACTGACACTGACTCTGAGACAAATCCTGTATAGTCCCAAAGCAGCACAAAAGGAGTCCCCCTCCAGGATAAGGCTGGCAAGAAATGCAGGTAAGAATCAATTCAGATGGCAGCATTTAGCTGTCCTGCCACTGGGCACAGCAAGCAGCCCCAGTCAGTGCTGGGTCTGTGGCTAACACACAGCACAGGATAACCTGAAGATGCCAAAGTGGCAGGTACCCACAGTGGCTGGATCCCAGGGTGGGAGTCACTGGAGAGAGACCATCATTGCCCAGCACTGGCAGAGTGCTGCAAGTGGCTGGAAAGCACTGGTGCTTTCTTGCTAAGAGCTACAGTGGCCAAGCCTCTGCCCCTAGAGTGACCTGGCACTCCCACCCCTGTGATCAGCAGTGTCACCCATGCAGGGGGAGGTCTAGGCTGGATGTTAGGGGGAAGTTGTTGCCAGAGTGATTGGCATTGGAATGGGCTGCCCAGGGAGGTGGTGGAGTCACCATCCCTGGAGGTGTTGAAGCAAAGCCTGGATGAGGCACTTAGTGCCATGGTCTGGTTGGCTGGACAGGGCTGGGTGCTAGGTTGGACTGGCTGAGCTTGGAGGTCTCTTCCAACCTGCTTGATTCTCTGATTCTATGACAAGCCACTCTCCTGAGACTTGCTGTGGAGCAGCAGCAGCACATTTTCCTCAGCCAGGATCCAGTGGAGAGCTGAGGGAGTTGCACACCCACCTGTGTTCCACTCGTGGTCACAGCTGCCCCAGGGTAGGTCAATGGTGAAGGAACTGAAGAGATAAAACAAGGCCCAAGCCAGGACAATGATGTAGTAGAAGTTCAGCAGTACGACGATGACCTGTGAGGCGTAGCCAATCCCTGCAGAAAGTGAGCCCCAAAGGCAGGTGACTCCCGTGCCAGGAGGGGGGAGCTGGACTGCCCTGGGGACACGCTCACCTAACCTCCTCCTCTGCTGTTCTGCCTTCTGCCCCTGCTGCTGGATGGGGCTAGCTGCCAGTTGCAGCGCCTGCCAGAGCCATCACCCCCTCCCCCAAGGCCCACCGTGCCACAGCAGTGGGGGTGCAAGCAGGGGCCCCAGAGACCACCCCACTGCAGCCTCCTCTGGTGAAAGGGTGGCAGTGAGAGGGAGTCTGGGCAGGTGACAGCAGGTTGTGGTTGGAAAGTCACCAAAAGGGGCAGAAAGATGATGGTGCCCATTGGAATGGGCTGCCCAGGGAGGTGGTGGGGTCACCATCTCTGGAGGTGTTGAAAAGGAGGCTGGGTGAGGCACTTAGTGCCATGGGTTAGTTAATGAGAAGGGTTAGGTGATAGGTTGGCCTGGATGACCCTGGAGGTCTTTTCCAACCTGGTTAATTCTGTGCTTCAGCTGCTGGGCAAACAGCTCTGCTGCCAACACTGCCTGGTTAGGTTTGCTCCCTCAGCTCTGTGCACCACCACCACATCCCTTCCCTGGGAGCTGCTGGAGGAGCATCTAAAGGTTTTGGTACATGCAGAGGAGGCAGCTGAGAGGAGAGATGACCGAGAGGGGCTGGAGGCTGGGTGATTGTGCTGACACAGGGCTAGAAGTGGATCTGATTGCTAAGGATTTCTTGAGACCTTTCCCCACTCAGGTTTTAAGCCCTCTGCTAACTCAGGAAAATGCCACAGCACCGACTGGAAAAAACAGTGGTGTGCTTTGGGTTCCTCCTAGCTGTCAGAGGTGCTTTCATCATTCAACCCTGGGTAGAGCCACATCCACGAAGAAGGAATCCAGGATGCAATCCAACGAGAGGAACTGTTTGGTGAGAAAGGGGATCCCTTCATCAAGCCTGATTTTGGCAACAGGGCAGGCTCCCAGGCTGGGATGCCCAGTGCTGGGCAGCAGACGTGAAGGGATGTAATGACCCAGGCTGTGGGGAGAGCATCACTTCTCAGCCCTCACATCTCCATACCCTCCCAGGCTCACCCTACTCACCTTCAAAGAGAGGGCAGATCCTGCGCCAGGCTGTCACCCCGCCCTGGCTGGTGTACTGCCCCAGGGCCGTCTCCAGGAGGAAGAGAGGGATCCCACAGGTGAAGAGGAAGATGAGGTAGGGGATGAAGAAGGCACCTGACAGAGTCAAGAAACACACAGGAGAATGAAGTCCTGTGGGGTGAGTGCAGTCAGCCCATCTGCTGCCTGGCACTGGGCAGGGCCCTCCCAGGGGGAGGAAAGGATGCAAATGGGATGCCAGGAAGCAGAAAGTTTCTGCATGCTCCATACCCCACAGTGATATAATTGTGCGAGAAATTCAACACCTGGAAAAGCTGGAGATGGAAGGAAAGTTTCTAGGCCTGATTTTTGTGCAGAGAAGAGTGAAACAAGCTCTCAGGAGCTGTACAGGATCCCAGGAGAACCCCCTGCTGTATCACCACTGTGGGTTTCACTCAGGTTGGTGACTGCCTTCACACTGGTCACTCTAACTGGGTAAGCTGGCAAGGCCATGGATACCAACACCAAGGCACTGAGGAGCACATCAGGACTAACACCTTGAGCCTGTTGGCTTGCTCCATCACTGGCTCGTTGAGCAGCAGCAGCAGTGCAAAGGAACAGCAATTAGTGCAGTAAAACACATGTATGTACTTCACACCACTGGCCAGGGCTGCCCTCCTGGTCAAGCCCTGTTGTGAAACCAAGCAGGGAGGAACAAAACACAGCAGGCTTTTGATTACCCCAGGCTAATGTTAAATGTGATGGTGGATTTCAGCCTGCAGGGCACAGGTGACAGCCCTGCAAGGCCATCCGTGGTTCCTGCTGCACGAATGCACCACCAAAGCTGTTCAAGCCCTGCCAAAAGGACAGGGACACGGAGCAGAACGGGGAGCTGGCATGGAAAGGGGTAGCCTCAGGAAGAGAGAGGCAGCTGAGCAGTGGCAGGCTCAGATAGGCAAGCCATCTGATGTGGCAAGCCAGCCAGCCAGAGAGCACATTTTCCCTGCACAGTCCTTTTGTGTGGCAGTGCCATGCTGAGAGGTTGTGGGCTCAGCACAGTAAGGGTGCAGGGGAAACAACAGTCACAGTGCAAAAGCAATCCTGAACCCCAAGAGATTTCATGAAGGAGATTTGCTAACATGCAGGGCTGGGGATGGGGTGGTGAGGGCCAGTTTGGAGACTGGTTGGAAGGCCAACACAGCAGCCAGCTGAGTACCAAGCCACAGCCTCCCTGCAAAGAAAGACAGTCAATGAAAGAGACAGGGAGAGCATCTCAGCAGCTCCCTGCAAGCAAAGAGCAGCTGGAAAGATGACAAGACAAGCCTGGATGGGGCACTTAGTGCCATGGTCTGGTTGATTGGCTAGGGCTGGGTGCTAGGTTGGACTGCATGAGCTTGGAGGTCTCTTCTGGGCTGTGCTTCTGGGCTGTGCTTCTCTTGTACCTCAATAAAGGAGAGGTACCATAGTTTAATTTCCATCTTCGGGTCAGTCGTGCTTAGCCTACAACCCTTTGCTGTTGTGCCAGCAAGAGCTCTGCCTCACTGGCAGACCTTTTCTGCCCCCACTGAATGGTGCAGAGCCAGTGACCATAAATTACTGCTTTGACCTCATGCTTTGCTGCCCAGAATAAACCAGACCCTTCCCAGAAAGAGGAAGGGTCTGATTTATCTGCAAACCCCAAGCTGTGCAAGGAGGGGCAGGCAGTTGGTTCTTCCTTTCCTTTGGCATACTCCCACATAACAAAGGAAGAGTAGGCCCTTGTGCACTTGGTGTGCTTAGTGCCCAGGGTCTGAAAACATGCAGTGCAGGGCATGAGGAGGGAAAAAAATGAATGTTCTTTTTCTTCTTGCTTGCTCTTGCTTTCTTCTCCTGTGGCAGGGTCAGGCCCTACCTAGTGATGTTGGGAAGCCCATGGCAAGGCTGGCTGCTGGTGTCACATGTAGAATCATAGAATCAAACAGGGTAGAAGAGACCTCCAAGATCATCCAGTCCAACCTAGTACCCAGTCCAACCTAGTACCCATCCCAGAAGAGACTTCCAAGCTCATGCAGTCCAACTTAGCACCCAGCCTAGAAGAGACCTCCAAGATCATCCAGTCCAACCTAGCACCCAGCCCTGGCCAAGCAACCAGACCATGGCACTAAGTGCCTCAGCCAGGCTTGTCTTCAACACCTCCAGGGACAGTGACTCCACCACCTCCCTGGGCAGCCCATTCCAATGCCAATCACTCTCTCTGCCAACAACTTCCTCAGAACATCCAGCATTGACCTCCCCTGGCACAACTTCACACTGTGTCCCCTTCTTCTGTTGCTGCTTGCCTGGCAAAAGAGACCAAACCCATCTGGCTGCAGCCTCCCTTCAGGTAGCTGCAGACAGCAATGAGGTCTGCCCTGAGCCTCCTCTGCTGCAGGCTGCACACCCCCAGCTCCCTCAGCCTCTCCTCGCAGGGCTGTGCTCCAGGCCCCTGTCCAGCTTCGTTACCCTTCTCTGGACATGTTCCAGCACCTCAACATCTCTCTTAAACCACATCCCTAAACACCAGTTCCACAGGCTGCTTAAACTCCTCCAGGGATGAGGACTCCAGCACTGCCCTGGGCAGACCATTTCAGTGTCTGAGAATCCTCTATGGGAAGAAATATTCCCTAGCATCCAACCTGAACTTCCCCTGCTGCAGCTTGGAACCACTTCATCTGGTCCTGTCACTTGGCACCAAGGAGCTGAGGCTGCCCTCTTCTTGCTCCAGCCTCCCTCCATGGAGCTTCAGAGTTTGGCTTTTTTTCCCAACCTCGCACTGCCTGTCACAGGAGAAGCCACATAGCAAATAACTTTGCTCCTGCACAAGAGTCTTGTCCCCATCCTTGCTCTGATCTCATGGGAAGGCAGCCAGAGATGAAAACTCTACCTGTGACTTCAAATTCCTCATAGCTTCTGCCAGCCTCAGACCCATTTCACAAGGCCTTTGCATCTGGCTTCTGCTGTCCACCACAGCCTTTCCGCAGAGCCCTCCAGCAGCTCTTCCCCAGCCCCAGTGCTGGGGAACATAGTGGGGGAAGTGGCAGAGAAAGAGGTGCCAGGGATAGGCTCCAAAGTCCTGCTTCTCCAGGACAGAATGGTGCCTGGGAAAGGTGCAGCAGTGCAAGCAGATAGGGCTCAGCAAGCAGCCAAGAAACACTCCCTGTGGAAAACAAGAACACAGAAAAAAAGTCCTCCTTTCTCAAGAGGGAAAGAAACTGCCCAACCACCTGGTGAACAGCAACAAGCGCTGGGCAAAGCGTGGAGGGAAAGCAGCTAAGCAGCAGCTAATCCTCTTTTGTGCCACTGGGATGAAAACAGTTTAGTGAGGCCCATGAGGCTGCCCAAGCTCAAGCCAGGGGATTTCGGTCCCAGGTCCCCAGCACTCACTCCCTGCCAGCTCCCAGCCAAGTGCCATTTCCTCTCTCCCAATTAGCAATTAATTACCAGACAGGGACTGCAGGGGCAGCAGGGCCAGCAGCTCCCTCTCTCCACACACCAGAGTCCAGCTTGAGAAGAGGTTCAGGCTTTCACTTTTTACAAGGCTTTTTTTCCCTGCAAAGGAAGCCAGCAGCAGCTACAAGCAGGCAAAAACTCCTGCCACAAACAGACAGAGCAACACCCCAGCTGCAGCAGAAAGCTCCAGATCCACTGCCATGCCATGGGGCAACTTGGCACCAGTCACCACCAAGTACATCCCGAGCAGCACTGACCTGCTGGCACCCGGCTGGTAGCAGCAGTGCCCCACTCCCTGGCTCCCCTTTGAGCACATCCATCTGCACACCTCACAGACCTGCTGCGTGGGTCAGAGGCAGGGGTGGCCTGTCCCACACACTTGCGGCTCCAGAGGATGTTGGAGAGACACCAGGAGGTGCAGGAGAGGTAATGTAATTCTACACTGAGCCGAGGAAAACGCCTTCACTCTGCCCTGTGCCTACCAGCTGGCTTCAGCACCAGGGGAACATCCCTCCGTGGTCAGACACCTGCCCAGGACTCATGGTCGAGAGCCCCTTGAAGGCCCCCTGAGCCTCCAGGAGGATGCTGCAGCTCCTCAAAGTGCCTGCAGAAATGGTTCACAGGATGTCAGGGGCTGGAAGGGACCCAAAAAGATCATCGAGTCCTGTGCCAGATGAGGACAACACAATCTAGCTCAGGTCGCATGGGGACACATCCAAACAGGACTGGAAAGCTTCCAGAGAAGGAGAATCCACAGCCTCTCTGGGCAGCCTGTGCCAGTGCTCTGTGACCCTTACAGTCAAGAAGTTCCCTTGTGTTGAGGTGGAACCTCCTCTGTGCTGCAGCTTCTATCCACTGCTCCTTGTCCCCTGTCCCAGGGAGCAGTGAGCAGAGCCTGTCCCCCCACTCCTGACCCCAGCCCTCAGGTGTTCATAGACATTGCTTGAATCTCCTCTCAGTTTTCTCCTCTCCAGACTAAGCAGCCCCAGGTCCCTCAGCCTCTCCTCATCAGGCAGGGCTCCAGTCCCCTCATCAACCTCATAGCCTCATCTGGACCTCCTCCAGCAGATCCAGGTCCCTCTTAAACTGGGGAGCCCAAACCTGAACGCCATGTAGCCCCCAGAGTCACTCAGCTGCCCTGCTGGTCGCCACCGTTTGCCTGGCACAAAGCTGCTGACGCTCCCCAGCCGAGAGCCACCCTGCTGCCACCTTGCCCTCTGGAGGGTCTCCAGCCTCTCCAGCAAGATCAAGGTTCGATGTGCCTCAGAGAAACACGGCTACAGCCGTCAGTAACCCCGGGGCATTGCCACTCTGCCACCCATGTCACACCAGGTCAGCTCAGCCCCTGCCCGTCGCCTGGGCGGCAGCACCGCGCTGGCAGCCTGGCAGCCTCTCTTAGACTCATGACTCGGGAGCCTCCGAGGAGCTGCTGCCGGCAGGGCCGGGCAGAGATGCTGCAGAGGCGCTGGGTAGGGCTGCACTTACCTCCACCGTTCTTGTAGCAGAGGTAGGGGAAGCGCCAGACGTTGCCCAGGCCGACGATCTCGCCGGCCACCGACAGGACGTACTCCAGCTTGTTGTTCCACTGCCCGCGCTCCAGCGGCTGCTCCTCCTCCTCCTTCTCCGCGCTGGGCTGAGCGGGCAGCGTCTCCCCATTGCTGATGGCGCCAGGGACTCTATAATCCATCTCACCTTTGGAAGGAGTTCCCTTCGTTACCTTCGGCACTGGCCGTGCAAGGAGGCACAAACCTGGGCTACGGGAGGCAAGAGAGGGGAGAGCAGGCGCCCGGGCACACGCAGGCAGCCGGCAGCTCCTCTCCTGCTCCTTACAGCCATTCCTGCCGGCAGCACGGTGCCCAGAGCACACCTGTGCCTCCAGTGCCTACTCCACAACCAGTCCTTAAGAGTTTCATTCATTGAACTGACCCTTCTCAAACCACTCCTGCTTCTCCCAGCTGCTAAGCACTGCAGAGCACAGCAGACCCAGCAGCCCAGCTGGGCTGAAGCTCCTACCACTGCAGCAAGAAGGGGCTCTAGAAAGAAAAGAGCAGGATCAAATACTCGACAAGATACTCAAAGGTTTCTCCTCTCCTCAGCTGCTGCTTCCCAAAGTCTGTGCAGACCATGCAATGGTGATGGCAACTGCTGCTGGCCATGAGGAGGGCTTTTGTGGTGCTGCTGGTACAGGAAAAGAATGGCTGTAGGTGCCATGGCCAGCCAAGAGCGACCCTCTCCCAGGGTCTGACTCTGCCACCTGTAGGGATTCCCAACAGTACTGCTCTCAGGAAGCTTTGGCACTGCAAGAATGTCTCCCATCTCTAAACACACCTCTGCTAACAGTAGGAGAAGACTGGCACAGAGCAGGTGGGCATCCTTCTCACTGTTCCATCTTCCCCCATACACTCAATGCCAGGAAAGTCAGGGTGTAGCATAAGGGACTGTTGGTGCACAGCTGATGCCAAGGAGATAGGTGTGGGCAGAATGGGAGGCATCAGCTCTGCTGCAGCCACTGAAGAGGCTCAGAGGGTATCAAAGCCTGTTCCTCATGGGCAGGATGCCTTCATGGATGCTAAGCCTTACAGAGAGAAGGGTGAGACCTGTGGTTCCCACCAATGCCCAGTGCCAAAGACAGGATGGCTGAAGACTTCGTGTTGAGAAGGGCACCAGTGCCAGCCCTGCTGGTGTCCCGCAGAGGCAGCTCTCCCAACCCCAGCCTTATGCTGCCTTTAACTCCTGCCTGCAAATCCTTCACCAGGAGAGGAAGAAGAGGCACTGTCAGCAAATGACACTCTCCCCCCATCCGGGAGAGGAGCAAACAGAGCAAAGCAGCACTTGCAGCCTCTCCCCACACAGATCCCAGTGAAACTCCTTGGGATGTGAAGAAGAGCAAGGAACACTGGCAGGCATCTGACAGCAGCAGCAAGGAAGGACAGGGAGGACCCTTCCATGCTAGAAAATGATTAAACAGGCAGAAAGTGCACGGTGGCCTCTCATACACAGCAAAGGCAGGCGGGTGTGGGGCCGGGGGGGAGCAGGGCAGAAGAAGGCAGGAGCAGAGGCGTTACCTTGCGGGCGGCACTGCCAGGGCTCGAGCGGTCGGGAGAGGCGAAGGCAGGAGCAAAAGGTGCTGGGACTCCAAGTGTGGAGAGGAAAAATTCAGCGGGTGGTGTAATCCTAGACTTCGCCCAACCCACATTCCTTCCCCCACCCCCCAGGGCTGGACAAAAATCTACACATGACTGATTTCATGGCCAGTGCAAAGGGGCTCATTCCCCCTGCCTGTAAGAAGGTCTCACGCCGCCTCTGCCAGTGCCCTCTCTCCCGGGCCAGGAACCCTGCGGCTCACGCTCTCCATCCTCTGCCCAACACCGTTTCTGGAGGGATGGGAGACAGCAGAGACCACCACACACAGATGCCTCCACAGCCTTGCCTGAGGGAGCCAAAGCCCTGAGATCTACTGGGAATGGACAAGAGATGAAATATGAGTTCATGGTGAACAGCCATCATGAGGCACCTCCTCACAAGGGAGAACATAAGCACAGGGCCAGTTCTGGGCTCAATTCAAGAGAGATGTTGAGGTGCTGGAAGGTGTCCACAGGAGGGCGACAAAGCTGGTGAGGGGCCTGGAGCACAGCCCTGTGAGGAGAGGCTGAGGGAGCTGGGGGTGTGCAGCCTGCAGCAGAGGAGGCTCAGGGCAGAGCTCATTGCTGCCTGCAGCTACCTGAAGGGAGGCTGTAGCCAGGTGGGGTTGGTCTCTCCTGCCAGGCAAGCAGCAACAGAAGCAGGGGACACAGTCTCAAGTTGTGCCAGGGCAGGTCTAGGCTGGATGTTCTGAGGAAGTTGTTGGCAGAGAGAGTGATTGGCATTGGAATGGGCTGCCCAGGGAGGTGGTGGAGTCACTGCCCCTGGAGATGTTGAAGCCAAGCCTGGCTGGGGCACTTAGTGCCATGGTCTGGTTGATTGGCCAGGGCTGGGGGATAGGTTGGACTGTCTGAGCTTGGAGGTCTCTTCCAGCCTGGATGATTCTATGATTCCATGGAGAAAGGTCCTGCAGCACAACCCAACCTGCAGTGTCATGGATTAGCCAGGCCATACCTTGGCCAGGAGCTGTGGCCCTCAGCAGAGCTCTGAGCTGGGAAAAAACCCTCTACTAAATTCTCTGCTGCTTCTCACTGAGGGCCCCAGTCTCATTCAGACATCTGGCAGGTTGCAAACTCTCTTCCCTCACATACAGAGATCTTTGCCACTAGCCTTTCCCAGGGGCTGCATTGTCCCATCCCAGGACATCACTCCAGAAGCTGCAATGGGAGCAATCAGTCAAGCAGTAGATGAAGAGTAACAAATTACTAATCAATACTAAATCACACAGCATGACTAAACTCAGTCTCAGTTACACATACTGAACACTGATCTGCCACATCAGCTGGAGATGCTCAGGGAGGATGTCTTGGGGCTCCTGCAGGTAGGTAGCTGATGACAGCAGCTCTGTGCTTTGAGGCCATAGAAGAGGCAAACACAAGAGGAAGGCCACTCCAAGGTTGCCTCAAAGCCTTCTCTTCCCCAGGCTGAAGAGCCCAAACTCTCATAGCCTGTCCTCATAGCAGAGCTGCTGCAGCCCTCTCAGCATCTTCATGGCCCTAATAAGGAAGGAAGCATACAAGAAAGATGGGGAGGGACTTTTGACAAGGGATTGCAGTGAGAGGATAAAAGGAAATCCAGTGAAGCTTGAGGAGGGAGAGTTTAGACTGAAGAGCAGGAAGAAATTCTTTAGAGTGAGGGTGAGGAGACACTGGAACAGGTTGTGGATGCCCTCTCCCTGGAGATACTCAAGGCCAGGTTAGATGAGGCCTTGAGCAGCCTGGGCTGGTGGAAGGTGCCCCTGCCCATAGTTGCCCTGCTGGTTGGAATTAGATGATCTTTAAGGTCCCTTCCAACCCCAACCATTCTAGGAATGCATTCTAGAGATTCTCAAAACCATTGTGAGCAGCAGCATCACTGCTCCATTATCCCTGGAAACCCACAGCCACTCCAGCCTGCTGATAGCAATAATCTTATCAACAAGACAATAGAATTATAGAATCAATCAGGTTGGAAGAGACCTCCAAGATCATCCAGGCCAACCTAGCACCCAGCCATAGAAAATCAACCAGACCATGGCACTAAGTGCCCCAGCCAGGTTTTTCTTGAACACCTCCAGGGACAGTGACTCCAACACCTCCCTGGGCAGCCCATTCCAATGCAAATCACTCTCTCTGCCAACAACTTCCTCCTAACATCCAGCCTAGACCTCCCTGGCACAACTTTAGACTGTGTCCCCTTGTTCTGTTGCTGCTTGCCTGGCAGAAGAGCCCAACCCCACCTGGCTACAGCCTCCCTTCAGGGAGTTGTAGAGAGCAATGAGGTCTGCCCTGAGCCTCCTCTTCTCCAGGCTAAGAGGAGGCTATTAGGCAAGAGGATAAGACCTCACCACTGCTAGCCCTTTCTGCTTAAAAACTGCTTGATTTAAGTTAGTATTTCTACTTAAAATAGATTGAATTTGGTGGCAGCACTTCCCACACTATGTTTGCTGTAACTCAGTATCACATTTGCTGTTACTATACTGCCTCTGCCTGAGACAAGAGACCAACCCCACCTGGCTACAGCCTCCCTTCAGGTAGCTGTAGACAGCAATGAGGTCTGCCCTGAACCTCCTCTTCTGCAGGCTGCACATCCCCAGCTCCCTCAGCCTCAGGAAGCAACTGTGGAATCAATACCAAACAATTCAACTTCTGCCTGGTGAGGTAAGACACAACAGTGAGCTGAAAATTAAAACCAATGTTCAGTGTAAAACATCAGCCCCACGGGGAAACATTAAATCTGCAAGTGCTAAAGCAAGCTGGGAAACCCTGAGCAAAGCACACTGAAGGGAAAAGAACACTTCACCCATCTGAGGTGAAGCAAAGCAAAGTCCATAGGGGGTTGGGAGATGTAAGTGATGAGAGATTGAAAAGAAAAATGAAACAAATACAATCTTTTTACTGAGAGTGAGAAAAGCAAACAGCACAAAGGATCAGTTAAGGCTACAGAAAAGGATGTTTGGAAACTGGGAGGGACTTTCATTGGCCTGTGAGAGGCAGTCAAAGTCTAAAGGATAAACCAGAAAGGATGAAAACTCCATAACTGAGTCTGCAATTGCATCTAAGCCAAGGAGGAGAATAGAGACACTCAGAAACAAAACATTAGGAAACAGATTTGCAGGAAGCAAATAAGTGAGATGGATGAAGATAAACTGGGGGGTTCAAACCAAAAGAGTAGCAACCAAAAGCCCCCCAGCAGAACATGCCTAGGCAACACGCTGCAGTAAGAGGAAAGCAATTGCATCTGGACTAGGTGACCTCTAGAGGTCCCTTCCAGCCCGGACCATCCCATGATTCTACGATCTACTGAGAGAATGCCACTGAAAGCCCTCTGGCTAGGTGCATACAGATGTATCTGTGTGAGCAAGCAGAGCAGCAGGGCAGAGCCCTTGCTGCAGCATCAGCCACCCGCAGCCCTGCGAGCTCGATCTCACCAGGCAGCTGCAGAGTATCTCCCTCCCGGTGCTGTAAGCCTCAGCAAGTGGCAGCACTGATGCTGGCACCTCTCCCACATGCATCACTCTCCTGCCACCCGGGGGGATGGCACAAGGGGATGGTCTGCATGTCTTCCCTGCTGGAGGTATGAAATGGGAGCCTACCTGTTTGGTAGCCCCCAGAGCAGAGGGCTGCAGCCAGCGCTGGCCAGAGCAGCCACACTCCCTCCAGCCCCAGCACGGGCAGCCAGGCTGTGACCTGCCATACACTGGGACAGCCTGTACTGGAGCCATGCCTCCTTCAGCAGGTCTCAAAGCAGTTTCCAGGTCTGGGCAAGCTGCCAAGCTGCCCCTGCTGGCACAGAGCAGCACAGCGCTGGGGCAAGGGGCGTGAGTGGTGCACGGCTGGCTTAGGCACTTCTCTCCAGCACCTGCTCTGAAGAAGAGCAAGAGCCCAGGACCAGAGTTGGTCTGGGTCAGTGTACCTCACAGCTCAGACAGGACGAGAGCTGTAAAATGCTGATCCTAAGGGCTTGGATTCCTCTGTTATTTATGCTGCATTTGGCTCACTTTCTCTTTACCTCACAACAGCTACTAAGTGTCTGTATTCGGCTTTGTCCCCTGCTTCCAGCAGCAGCTGAGCTGGTTCACAGCCTGGACAAAACAAGCCTGGGACAAGCTTCCTCTGGAGATAACAAGGCTCTTCAGTGTGCTCTGGGTCAGACACACACAAGAACCAGTCCCAGCCCGTCACATCCTGCATGGCCTGCACACAGGAGCGCTGGCCCTGCATGCTCTAACAGTCACCACAGGACCAGCTCCTAGATCTGATTTTCATGTCTAACCTAGCTGAGCAGAAAATGAGCTCCTCCAAACACCCTCCAGCCACCAGGAGAGGTGGTTCAGACCTAAAAAGAGGAGGGACTGAAAGGCCCCCACTGGGAGGAGTAGTGAGGAGAAAAGAGGAGGGTGGTTATTATGAGGAGAGGCTGAGGGAGCTGGGGGTGTGCAGCCTGCAGAAGAGGAGGCTCAGGGCAGACCTCATGGCTGCCTGCAGCTCCCTGAAGGGAGGATGTAGCCAGGTGGGGTTGGGCTCTTCTGCCAGGCAAGCAGCAACAGAACAAGGGGACACAGCCTCAAGCTGTGCCAGGGGAGGTCTAGGCTGGATGTTCTGAGGAAGTTGTTGGCAGAGAGAGTGATTGGCATTGGAATGGGCTGCCCAGGGAGGTGGTGGAGTCGCCGTCCCTGGAGGTGTTGAAGCCAAGCCTGGCTGGGGCACTTAGTGCCATGGTCTGGTTGCTTGGCCAGGGCTGGGTGCTAGGTTGGGCTGGATGAGCTTGGGGGTCTCTCCCAACCTGGCTGATGCTATGATTAGGGCACATGTGCAATCTCTTACTGCTCTGCAAGCACCAGGGGCTTCTAAACTAACATATGCCCCCCAGCCCACCTAAATGCCTTTAGGAGAGCAGCCAGGGCAAAGCTCCTGCTGCTTTAGCATACCCAGCTTGAAGGAGCCATCAGCCACAGGAACAGGCTTCCCAGAGAGGTTGTGGAGTTTCCTTCTCTGGAGACTTTCAAGACCCATCTGGACGCATTCCTGTGCGACCTGCGTTAGAGTCCATGGTCTGGCTCTGGCAGGGGGGTTGGACTTGATGATCTCTGGAGGTCCCTTCCAACCCCTAACATCCTGTGATGCTGTGACCTTTGCTGAGCACCAAGAGAAGCTGTGCTCTGCACTTCCACTGCCCCCTCTGTCACACTCACCAGCTGCCTCTGTGTCTCAGGGCTGTGTAATCTTGCAAGCCACCTCCCAGCTTCCAGGAACCCAATTTGCTGCTCTATTATCTGGGAACCCAAGGCCAGAGCAAACATGATGCTTTTTCTCTATCTGATAGCCACCCTGCTGCTGGCCTTTGCAGCCAGAAAATGTTATTCATCTTAAATGACTATGGCTGTAGCACAGAAAATTGTCACCAGTGGTGCACAGAAAGGGAATAAGCAGAGGCTGATACTGGCTGGCACATTACTGGAACCTGGAGACTGCTTAGCAGAGAACCAAGTCAAAGCAAGCACAAAAGACCGACTCCTGCTTCAGCCACTAAGCTCCCTCCCAGAAAGGCAGATACATGCATTTTGAAACCAACTAGCAGAAGCCAAAAGGCATTGCAAGAGGCTGTAGTTCCCACAGAGCAGCCCTTTCACAGAACCACAGAATGTCAGGGGCTGGGAGGGACCTCCAAAGCTCATCCAGCCCAAGGCCCCTGCCAGAGAAGGGTCACCCAGAGCAGATCACACAGGAACACATCCAGGCAGGTTTTGAATATCTCCAGAGAGGGAGACTCCTCAACCCCCCTGGGCAGCCTGTTCCAGTGCTGTCACTCTCACAGGGAAAAAAATCCTCCTCATGTTTAAATGGAACTTCCTATGCCTCAGCTTCCACCCGGTGCCCCTTGTCCTGACAGCCTCAGCCAGACACAGCTTCCTCAGTAACCACTTGCTTCCAGCAGCAGCTCCCATGATTAGAATTCCCATGCAAGAAAATCCCATCATGAAGATGGTTATGAAGTTTGGTTAAAAATGACAGAGCTTCTGAAATATTTTCCCTTCATAAGACTTTCAGATTCATACTGACAGGTAGATCCAGCTCATGTTGACTGCAATGGAAATCAGAACTACCTTTGTACAACTACATTAAAATTCTTACCTTTGCAGCAGTTTCATAAGGGGCTGCATGCATCAGGAGCAGTGGGAGCCTCACTTTTGTGCCCAGTCTGCTTGTGGGGCAAGATCTGAGTGTGGACACCAAGCTCTGCAAACAGGAGACAAAAGGATGATCCTCCTGCCCTAGGCAGAGCTCAAGGAGCAGCTGGCACGCAGGATGCCTGCTAACAGCAAGCACCACACTGGACAGCCTGCGCCTGCAGATATTGCTTCTCTGCCTGCAGAGGCTAAGGGTGATGCTTGCACTGTGGCCAGTGTGCAGGCTGATAGCACGCTGCAGATCCCCTCCCTGCACGTGTTCAATCGAGACCAGAAGCAGTGACGCAGTGGGGCACATAAGCTGGGATCCAAACGAGCCACATCAGCGGCACGGTGAATTCCCAGCTGTGCGAGGGAGGGGCAGCAACAGAGCTGCCAATCCTCACTGCCACTCTGTCTCATCTACGCCCAGTGCTGGTGGCTTCCCCACCAGAGCAGGATGGGACCAGCAGTGCTTTGCCAGCTGTGCTCCTGCCCATTTGAAGCAGCAAACCCAAGCCCAAGGCGTGCACAGGCATTTGTAGTGCACGCACAAGGGCAGCAGGAGCGCCCAGGCAGGCAGACCTGCAGGGCTTCACATCCTCTCTGCTTTGCCTTCTGCTGCTTCTACCAGAGTTGGGGCTCTTCAGCCTGGAGAAGAGAAAGCTTCGAGGAAACCTAATAATGGCCTTCCAGTATCTGAAGAGGGCTACAGGAAGGCTGGGGAGGGACTACTGACAAGGTCTTCTAATGACAGGATGAGGAGTAAGGGGTTTAAACTGGCAATTAGCTTATTGCCTTGTTGATAAGATTATTGCTATCAGCAGGCTGGAGTGGCTGTGGGTTTCCAGGGATAATGGAGCAGTGATGCTGCTGCTCACAATGGTTTTGAGAATCTCTAGAATGCATTCCTAGAATGGTTGGGGTTGGAAGGGACCTTAAAGATCATCTAATTCCAACCAGCAGGGCAACCATGGGCAGGGGCACCTTCCACCAGCCCAGGCTGCTCAAGACCTCATCTAACCTGGCCTTGAGTATCTCCAGGGAGAGGGCATCCACAACCTGTTCCAGTGTCTCCCTACCCTCACTCTAAAGAGTTTCTTCCTGCTCTTCAGTCTAAACTCACCCTCCTCAAGCTTCACTGGATTTCCTTTTATCCTCTCACTGCAATCCCTTGTCAAAAGTCCCTCCCCATCTTTCTTGTATGCTTCCTTCCTTATTAGGGCCATGAAGATGCTGAGAGGGCTGCAGCAGCTCTGCTATGAGGACAGGCTATGAGAGTTTGGGCTCTTCAGCCTGGGGAAGAGAAGGCTTTGAGGAGACCTTGGAGTGGCCTTCCAGTATCTGAAGGGAGCCTACAGGAAGGGCTGGGGAGGGACTACTGACAAGGTCTTGTAACAACAGGATGAGGAATGGGTTTAAACTGGCAGAGGGGAGATTGCAACTGGATGTTAGGAAAGGGTTCTTTGCAGTGAGGGTGGTGAGACACTGGCACAGGTTGCCCAGGGAGGCTGTGGAGCACAGAAGCACAGAATGTGATCTTCAATCAGGCCACACCTTGAGTCCAGTTCTGGGCTCCTCAATTCAAGAGAGATGTTGAGGTACTGGCACATGTCCAGAGAAGGGCAACAAAGGTGGTGAGGGGCCTGGAACACAAACCCCATGAAGAGAGGAAAACCAGCAGGCACTGCAGAAACAGGCTAATGACCAGGGAAGTCTGCCCACCATTGGGCCAAGACTCTGGTTTCTCTCTGGCAAGCTACTCTGTTACAACAGTGACTGTGAGAAAGAGCAGCCAGGACTGACAACCTGCCAGTGTTGGTTAAAAATGACCAGAACAAAGCCAGGGTGTGAAGCACCACTCAGAGAGCAAATCCAGCTGCTTATAAACATGACCAGCATGGACAGAGACCTGGACAATGCTTTGCAGCTGCACTGGTAGAATTAGAATCATAGAATGGTTTAGGTTGGAAGAGACCTCAAAGCTCATCCAGTTCCAACCACAGGCAGGACTAGGATAGGTAAAACAAGGCTTCATACAACCTGGCCTTGAACACCTTCCAGCAACCACTGAAGAACAGAAACACTGCAGACTCACCTAGGCAGAGTTGCTATCAGATGGCTCCTGGTCTTCATCAGGAATTCCCACACATGGTGTGCAGTAGTTGTCTCTCCCAAGAATGCTTCCAGGTAAAGCTAAGGCAGGACATCAGAAAAGCTAGCCAGGAAACCCTGGGATGCAACCCCACAAACAGAGCAATGCTGCTTAGATTGCTTTTGGATGGAGACATTGCAGAGGCACACAAGGCCTGGCCACCCGAAGCTGTGCAGAAGGGAAGTTTAACCATGGGCCAACAGAAACTACTAGGATGTGCTGCTCCTCTCACACCCCACTGAAACCCAAGCCATTTCCCAAGCTCAGAATGTGGATGTGTGGCTCCCACTGCTGCTATCACAGCAGAGCAGCAGCAAACACCTTACTGCTCTGGAGAGCAAGGCATGCAATGTGCACACTGCCTGGCAGGTGATCAGGCACAGCAACCTGGAACAGAGATGCAGTAGTTCCATCTGCTGGCACATAACACAGCCCTTACAAGCAGATGCCAGGCTGGCTGGTGACATCAACCCTCTCAGGACCAGATTGTTCAGAGGTGGTTGCTCTCCCCAGAAATTATCACCCACAGCAGTTACCTCTGCCACTTGGCTTGAAATGAGTTTTTTTCCAAGGGTGGTAGAGAGTGCCAAGAATCAGCCTCAGAAAAGCTGATGTCCCAGCAAGGATTCAAACTGTTCACATTCAGAGCAATGTCTTCTGGCCAATATTTCTACTTTCCAATACACCCCTGCTACTCTTATTGCCTTTTACCTTGCAACTTACCATGCCCTGGTAGCGAGACAGCTCACTACAGCAAGCTCAATGCTCTCCACATCTTGCTCTGAGGTTTCCAGCTGCCCTGTACTGTTACAAAATCATAGAATCAACCAGGTTGGAAGAGACCTCCAAGCTCAGACAGTCCAACCTAGCACCCAGCCCTGCCCAACCAACCAGACCATGGCACTAAGTGCCCCAGCCAGGCTTGGCTTCAACACCTCCAGCAACAGAGACTCCACCACCTCCCTGGGCAGCCCATTCCAATGCCAATCACTCTCTCTGACAACAACTTCCTCCTCACACCCAGCCTAGACCTGCCCTGGCACAACTTCACACTGTGTCTCCTTCTTCTGTTGCTGGTTCCCTGGCAGAAGAGCCCAACCCCACCTGGCTACAGCCTCCCTTCAGGGAGTTGTAGACAGCAATGAGCTCTGCCCTGAGCCTCCTCTTCTGCAGGCTGCACACCCCCAGCTCCCTCAGCCTCTCCTCACAGGGCTGTGCTCCAGGCCCCTCACCAGCTTTGGCGCCCTCCTGTGGACACCTTCCAGTACTTCAACTTCTCTCTTGACTTGAGGAGCCCAGAACTGGACACAGCACTCAGCTTTAACTGGACACCACCCTGCACAACTTGCCCTGCTTTCAAAGTCAGCCAGACCCATTGATCCAGACAACTTTCAGAAGTCTCCTGAACCAAAATGACTCTAAAAACTGGAAAAAAAATAAAAGGAAGAAAACACACACAGACCCCCCAGCAGGGCAAGCTACATCCTGTGGCTATCAGAGCACACAGCAGCTGTGGCTGCATTCCAACCCTTTAAGATAATTTCCATCTCACCAGTGTTACCTTCAGCCCTCATTACCAAAGAGTCCAGGCTGCACAAGCATCCAGCTGCAGATGAGCTCTGGAAAGCATCAACACTCAAGGTCATGGCACTGCAGGTCAGGAGTGGTGCTCACCTCTGTGCAAGTAAAGCTGCCCAGGGCCAGGCCCTGGTTTTCAAGGCTTGCCTAAGACGCACAATTGGAGTCATGGCCAGGTTTAGTTTCTCACAGCAGCTCAAGTAATTTCTTTGACCCTGTTTGTCAGACATAAGGAAGCAATAAGGCAGGCAGTGGGCAGTGCCCTTTGTAGAGCACAGCATTAAGGCAGGCAGCTCTCTAAAGCCGCAAAGACTCCGCATATCCTTGAGCTTTTGTTCCCAAAGCTGCGGATATGTTTCCTGCAGCTGCAGCAGACAGACCTTTAAGAAAATGAGCTCCTTAGCTGAATTTGGGCTTGCTTCCCAGATGTGAAACCTCCTAAGATCTGGAGACGACAGCAGAGGTGCAGCTCTCTCTGTTTTTTTTTCCCCAACCACTAGTTCCAGCCTTTTCCAAAAGTTAACATTTATTGGGTAAGGTCAATACTCTCAGCAATCCTTCGACAGGAACGAGGCTCTTAAAAAGGAAGCTTAAAACAATAAGATGTAAAGCTAAGAATGGTCTTCAGTTTGTGAACACTTGGCCTGAGAGCAGGCGAGACATCTGTAAGGGGCAGAGGTGCGGCAGCCGCGCGATGACACACAACCGCTAAACCCAGGACCTTCCGCACCTGGCTTGCGCCTCTCTTCCCGCTGGTGCCTCCTTGCCGTGCCCGTTCCAAGCGCAATGAAGGACCGAGCGCGGCATCACGCAGCCGTTTGCTTTCCTCCTTGCTGTGCTGTGCTCTCTGCCACCCCTGGCACTCCCGCGGGAAGGCTGGGTGTAGATTTACCGCCAGGTCTCCTTCCCGGCTGACGGCAGCGACGCAGACACCCGGATCACAACAGAGGAGGAACGCTGAGGACAGCTGAATGGCTAACAGGACACGCTGTAACTGCATTTGCCCTTCCTGCAGGGACTCTAGGAGTCAGGAAGGACTGCAGAAGGCTGGGGGTCTTTAAGGACTCTTGCACTATCTGCTTCCAGAAGGATTAAAATGCCTGCGATTGGTAAATCTATCCACTCCATACAGGGAAACATTACGTAGTACCATCAGGTTAAAGCCTGGGGGACAGGAACATGTTTAAAGCAGTTTGCCCAAAGAAAGCACACACTGAGGAGGAAAATGTTAAGTGGAGGCCAAAGGAGGGTACGTCTAGCTCCAGCATAGACACTTTCATAAATAAGGGAACAAAGAATACTCGGAAGGTTGCTACGGTGCCCCTTCAGCCGCATGCTTAACCGCAGCTTGCTTCTGCTTTTAACACCACATTAAGTCTTCGAGGAGCAGGAATCAGAAGTCTGTGCCCAATCTGCGCTCAAAGCTCCCAGGAGCCTTCTTCTATCCTCCATCTCAGTTCTTCTTCTTTTGCACATCTTCCTCTTCCCAGATAGCAGGCACAAATAAAACAGAGAAAAGTTCATTTACCTGAGCCGAGTACTTTTTTGGATGGATAATCCTGCCAGATAAATAAACTTCCAAATACAAGAGAAGGAGAGAAGGGACACAGAACAGTCAAGACAGAACACACTTGGTTTTGTCAATATTTCTTTTAAATCCCAAACCAGCTCCTAGTAAGACTGGACACTACTTACAACACTCCTAGGACTGCAGAAGAATGGAAACACAATAGGGAGCGAGTGGAGAGGGGGACGAGACAGCTCAGCAGCTGGCTTCAGACATCCACATACACAAAGCCAGCACCCACTGGAGTCATTAAGGCCCAGATGCCCCACTAACAGGAACAAACCTAAACACAAAGGTAGCACATGAAATGTATTTACCTATTTAAACACAGGCAGCTGGTCAAGCTAGAATGGGGAAGGTAACTGCTAATTCCTTGTACTACAAGGAAGGAATGGAGTAAAAAAACCCAAGCCCAGGGGCAGGTTTTTGCTTTTGTGAACCTCTGTCTGTGCTGCTGGTTAACAGTGGTAAGTATAAAAAACTCAAAGAAAAATAATCTATTTATAGAACAAGTCAGTAGTCTGAGACATTTAGAAAAAAGTAAAAACAAGTCCTTCTTTAAAAACGGATTTACTAAAACAAGTGTCACCCAGGACGACCCCAAGCCCCCTGGCTCCTCTGGCAAGGCAAAGGGGCAACTTTGAACAAGACCTGTTGCTGATTGTACACTGGTAGACACCCAGCAAAGCCAGCAGGGAGGGGGTCTGCGCTGCTAACTGAATCTCCAGACTGTCTGCTGTATCGCCCGAGGCCCTGCCCGTAGCCTGGTGATACTGGAAAGAGTTGTGAGTGGAGCTTTTCACAGAAGCACGTGTCAGTGTCACCTCTGAGGTAAGTGGGCTGTCTTCCTTCCCTCCCAACCCTGGGGACAGATCATAGAAGCTGCTGCCCTGGGTGCTGTACCTCCTTGCCAGCTCCTTTTTACGTGCGGGAGTGTGGGACTCGAAGCAAAGCCTAGAAGAGGAGAGGGCAGCCCTGTGGAAAAGGAAGCACTCTGCCCTTCCCAGGCTCTGCTTCAGCTAGGGGCTATCAATGTGTTCTGGCCCTCCTCCTTAGGACAGGCAGATCAGCTGCTCCTCACTAAGGAAAACGTTTTGCTTAGTGGAGCTGAGTTGGGGTTTCTTTTTGGTACCCAGAACCTTTGATGATTTGAGATCATGAGCTCCTCTGCCCTTTCGCTACGAGGGAGAAATGAAAAGGAATTCATCCACTTGCTCCCATCCTGGTAAGCACAGTGCTAGCTGCCTGGCTATGGAGGCAACTTCACTCTCCAAAGACACTGCCCTACTCACTGGGTTGGCATGGGGAGGCAGAAGATAACTTCCACAGTCACCTCCTTCAGGTAACCTGGCAGGCCTAGAAGCTCCAGCCTATGCTTACCAACTGCAGGCCAGCCCCGCTGCCAACACATACTACTAACGCCCTCGAGTGTCTAATCTAACAGCCTCCAGTTTGCTCAGAGTTTGCAACAGCCACACTCAGAGAGGGAAAAACACTGGCTGGAGTTGCTACTCAGGTGGTGTCTGCATAGATGAGTCGGTACTGCTGTGCCTTGACGTCTCCATTGTATGAAGGAAGCCGGCTGTAAGGAAGGGACCAACTCTGCTGCAGGTCTGTACATCCTTGGAAGTGAAGCTCGGTGGCTACATTAGCTTCAAACCCCCTCTTTCCTTAGGGTTTCAGTGGTCCATTTCCCAACAAGTTCCAGGCATCAAGCAGTTGCTAACTTGTCTCCTTAAGATCTTCCATTGGTAGTTTGTAGCTCAGTAAGAAAGGAGGGGGTGGTGCATGAGCAGGGCTGCTCTGTCCCTGCAGTGGCTTCTTTGCACAGTTTATACAGATGTAATCCTCATTCTCTGCCATCTCTGGAGAGACCCCCACACAAACCTGATGGAACCACTCATCGCAGCCACCGTCACACTGCACCCAGTCCACCTGCAAGAGACGAGATGAGCGGCACAGAGCACGTTACAAAGGTGGACAGACAGCCACGGCTTCTGGAAAGAAAACACCTAACAAAGCCACTTGGTTCTGCTCAAACAAAGAGCTCTGGGCACAAAACTGATGCCCTGGCTGCCCTACAGTGCTGCTTTTAACAAACTGCTTCAGTTTCATAAAGCCCCATCACTCTTCAAACAGACTCTGCCCTTTTTGCATCCTCAGACCAGAACAATACAAACACACTCCTGCTGCTGAGCTCTCCTCAAATGAAAGGTGAGGATGCCAGAGTGCATTTGAAACAGCATCACAGCCAGAGACACTCACTTCAGCAGAGACCAAACAGCACTGGAACAGGTTCTCACACCCTACATGGGTTGACCTGCCTCACAGAAGTGAGGGGAAAGTAACACACAACCCTGGGTTAAGGTAAACACAGTTAAGACAAAGTTTTACTGAGTGAAATCAAACACCAACCAAACAACTGCACCACCTGCACCAACCACCCCAACCATCCGCACCAACCACCCCAACCATCCACACCAACCACCCCAACCATCCACCCCAATGCACAACTATATTAGCTAATAAAATACTGCATATTACCTTAACTTAGCCATCTGCAGAAAAAAGCTCCAGCATAAAACAGAAAAGCAGGGACCAGCCAACTCCGACCCATCTTGCCACAGGAAACACCCAAAACCTGGACCTCAAAATCAGCAAGCAGAACAGGAAGCTTCCCGTGCTGCAATCTGAACTCCAAGCCTCACAATACTTTGTTCCAACCAGCAGCTTCATTCTGAAGCTGGCATGAGGATGGTTGTGGATAACAGCAGCAAATGTCAATTCACGCCATGGCAATCTCAAACACACTTCCTAATTCACACACATCCCTTTGGACTGCATTGTCCATGGGAGCCTTTGCATCTTGTACCAAGGTTATCTGATTTTGCTCAGTAAACTCCATTCTTATCTCACTTTTTGTGTCTCAATCCCAAGCTTGTGTGTGTTGCTTTTCCCTCATGTCTGTGTTGGGCAAACAGACAGGCTAACCTGCTGGCTGGCTTTGATGAGGCAGATCAATACTCTTTTGTAATGATCCCAGCAGCTCTAAAAATCACTGCCTGTATCCAAGAGAGGTGCAGCACTATGGTTTGCAGCTCCCTCAGCCTACAGCATCACTGCTCACATTCAGTGTTTAAGAACTACAGGCAACTTGCTCCATTGAGGAATGTTGTGCATGCTGCTCCTGCTCAGGAACACTGCTCTCAAGGTTTCTAACTGAACCTGAGAATTACAGGATCCCAGGATGTCAGGAGTTGGAAATGACCAAAAGAGATCAAGTCCAACCCCCCTGCCAGAGAAGGACAACACAATCTAGCTCAGGTCACACAGGAATGCATTCAGACAGACCTTAAAAGGCTCCAGAGAAGGAGATTCCACAACCTCTCTGGGCAGCCTGTGCCAGTGCTCTGGGACCCTTACAGTAAAGAAGTTGCCCCTTGTGTTGAGCTGGAACCTGCTGTGCTGCATCTATATCCATTGCTCCTTGTCCTGTCCCAGGGAGCAGTGAGCAGAGCCTGTCCCCCCACTTCTGACCCCCAGCCCTCAGACATTGATAAACATTTATCAAATCCCCTCTCAGTCTTCTCCTCTCCAGACTAAACAGCCCCAGGTCCCTCAGCCTCGCCTCATCAGGCAGTGCCCTCCAGTCCCCTAATCATCTTTGTAGCCCTCCACTGGACCCTCTCCAGCAGATCCCTGTCCCTCTTCAACTGGGGAGCCCAAAATTGAATACAGTATTCCAGATGAGGTCTCAGCAGGGCACAGTAGAGGGGGAGGAGAACCTCCCTTGATCTGCTGGACACACTCTGCTTAATGCACCCCAGGATCCCATTGGCCTTCTTGGCCACAAGGGCACATTGCTGTGCCATGGATGTTACCCAGAAGCAGTCCCCGGTCCCTCTCTGCAGGGCTGCTCTCCAGCTGATCTCCTCCCAGCCTGTACTGGTGCAGTTTCCTCCTCCCCATCAGCAAACACACACTGCACACACAAACTTGAGGAGGTTGAACTTCCCCAGCAAGATGCAGAACCTTTTCCCAGATTCTTATTTTCCACCTTCTCATTTTAGAACACCTAAGGGGATAAGATCTACAGTTCTATCAACTATCTGTGTGTACCTAACCCCAGCACTACTCAGACCTCTCTGATTTCTAACCACCCCACTCGAGTGGCTGATGCTGTTCAACCTCATTATGAAACTGTACTGGAGATTCTGCCCAAGCACAAACTCACCTTATCCTTGCAGGGCCTCTGGCAGTTCTGCGCAGCACAGACAGCATTCTCATCGTCTGACTCTTCTGCTCCTGACCAGTCATACTTAGAGGGAATATCTAGAACCTTCTTCTCTCTTTTCTTCTCTGTGCTCTCTTTTACTAGCTCCACCTTTGTGACA
Source organism: Pogoniulus pusillus (assembly GCF_015220805.1). Classification (NCBI taxonomy): domain Eukaryota; kingdom Metazoa; phylum Chordata; class Aves; order Piciformes; family Lybiidae; genus Pogoniulus; species Pogoniulus pusillus. The sequence continues at coordinate 20,742,372 of NC_087278.1, forward strand.
ACTGTCTTCTCTCGCTTCTTTTTCCGCTCCTCTTCCTTCGCCAGTTTCTTTGCCAGCTTGTTCAGCTCCTTTGTCTTATCCATGGTGAGTTTTAGCTTCTTCTTCTTGGGTTTCTCCAGTTTTTTCAGCTCCTTAGATTTTTGCTTCATATCTCCAAAGAACTGCTCTGCTCTCTCCAGCTTCCTTTTCCTCTTCCTCTCAGAAGAGTCTCTCCCTCTCATTTTCAACGGCTTCTCATCCATGCTGTCATCCTTCATGGGAAAGGTGAAAAGAGATTTATTTTACTTCATGCAACTTTCCATGCACTGCAAACCTGTGGTTCAAGACATGCACTCACTTCACCAACCATCATTTTGTTGAATTCTAGTGGATGCCAGACTATCCCACAGTAGAATCATAAATCATGGCATCACAGAATCAACCAGGTTGGAAGAGACCTCCAAGATCACCCAGTCCAACCTAGCAGCCAGCCCTATGCATTACCCTGCCATGGCAGGAACAAAGCTATTCAATAACACACTTGTTGCAAGCTGGAAAGCAAAAGGGGCTCCATTTTATTGTCACATTTTCACCACACTAGGCAAAAGAATATCCTTAAGTGGTATCAATATGATGAATTGAAAATGTCTAGTGTAAAGTAAATCGTCAGCAATTGTAAGGAGGCTGAATAAGCAATAATTACAACTCCTTTCTGACACTGATGTTTAATAGAAGCTGAGAAGATCAATTGTTTGCCAGATGCTCCTGCTTAGTTTTCATCTTAGATCAGCCTTGCTGGAAATTACTTTTGAGAGCAAGCAACTGCTGTTTTGGAGACTGCCAAGGAGCAATTGGCGAGTTCTTACAGTGCACCACCAACTCGAGCAAGAGAAGTAGCAGATCATTATCTGAACAGGTTCCAAAGTGACACACACTGTAAAATATCTTGGTGTCATTAGCAGCTCTTAAAGAGCAGACTCAGATCAGAAGTGAGGTTTAAAGTTGGCAAACTGTCACAGCAGGTAGCAGTGACAGAGTCACAAGAACGATTAGAGGACTTCAGCATCTCCTCAAGGAAAAGAAACTGAGAGCCCTGGGGCTGTTTAGTCTTGAGAAGGCTGAGAGGAGATCTGATCTGAAGTATCTCCAAATATCTGAGGGGTGGGTAAGTGGAGGGGGCCAAGCTCTTTTCAGGAGTGCACAGTAGTCAGACAAGAGCAATGGATACAAACTGGAACACAGAAGGTTTCAGCTCAACGTGAGGGGAAACTCCTTTACAGGGAGGCTGACAGACCCAGGAGGAGGCTGCCCAGAGAGGTTATGGAGTCTCTTTCTCCAGAGACTTTCAAAATCCACCTGGATGCATTCCTGTGTGAAGTACCCTGGGTGATCCTGCTCTTAACGGGCAGGTGGGACTCGATCTCTGGAGGTCCCTTCCAACCTCCAACATTCTGGGATTAATGACTACTTGGGAATGAAAACACAACAACAATGTAAGAAGTGGAGTCTCCTTCTCTGGAGCTTTTCAAGGCCTGTCTGGATGTGTTCCTCTGTGATCTGTGTTAGATAGGATTGTCCTGCTCTGGCACGGGGGGTTGGACTCAATGGTCTCCTTGGGTCCCTTCCAACCCCTAATATCCTGTGATCAGGTCCTCTTCATACCAACAGGACTGACTCAATTTCAGTTCATCTACCTACATGCTTTAACATTTATGATTATTAATAGATTAAGGACATACAAGAAGCCAGTGAAGCAAGGTTCTGTTTCCTGTCCATTACTTCATAGAGCCACTCCACCCAAACCAACATAAATCTCATGCCAAAACTGTTCTATTTAACAAACATTAAGCTTATGAAATTAAGTACTTGGGTCAAAAAATAGTCATAGAACCAAAGAATTATAGAATCAACCAGGCTGGAAGAGACCTCCAAGCTCAGCCAGTCCAACCTAGCACCCAGCCCTGCCCAACCAACCAGACCATGGCACTAAGTGCCCCAGCCAGGCTTTGCTTGAGCACCTCCAGGGGCAGCAACTCCACCACCTCCCTGGGCAGCCCATTCCAATGCCAATCACTCTCTCTGACAACAACTTCCTCAGAACATCCAGACCAGACCTCCCCTGGCACAACATCACACTGTGTCCCCTTCTTCTGTTGCTGCTTGCCTGGGAGAAAAGGCCAACCCCACCTGGCTACAGCCTCCCTTCAGGTAGCTGTAGAGAGCAATGAGCTCTGCCCTGAGCCTCCTCTTCTGCAGGCTGCACACCCCCAGCTCCCTCAGCCTCTCCTCACAGGGCTGTGCTCCAGGCCCCTCAACAGCTTTGGCGCCCTCCTGTGGACACCTTCCAGTACTGCAACTTCTCTCTTAAATTGAGGGGCCCAGAACTGGACACAGCACTCAAGGTGTGGCCTGAGCAGTGCCGAGTCCAGAGGCAGAACAACCTCCTTTGTGCTACTGCCCACACTGCTCCTGAGCCAGCCCAGGATGCCATTGGCTCTGCTGCCCACCTGGGCACACTGCTGCCTCATGTTCAGCTACTCTCTACCAGCACCCCCAAGTCCCTTTCTGCCTGGCTGCTCTCCAGCCACTCTGTCTCCAGTCTGTTCATTGTGGAGGACTGTGCTAGGCCACGAGTGATCAACAACTGAATTTTTAAATCTCTTATTATTCTCCTGACTCTCCTATTCCCCAGCTTAAATCCAAACACAATCAAGTAACTAAGCTGTCAACTATCCATGATTTTGTCTTACAAAAATCCACCAAAGTCACATGTAGGGTTTGGGGGCTTTTTTGCTTTTGGTTTGTGTTTTTTTTGTGTGCTGGGGTTTGTTTTTCTTTTGGTTTGTTGTTTGGTTGGTTTTTTGGGTTTGTTTTTGTCCTTTTTTTTTAATACCAGAATATTTCTTCATGTTCCATACCTCCATGACATGAAGGAACCTGTCCTCAGAGGGTGGGTGAGTAGCCTGCAAGATCCTCCATATATGCTGAGTCTCATCCAGTGACACCTCCAGCAGATCTCCTACCATCATTAAATCTTCAAGCTGAGCTTTGGCTCCAGGTGACAGCTCCAACACAGGGGGCTCCAAACTGCGAGGTACAAGTGGGCTCTTCCGAGGCTGCTTCCTTGGAGTGCTAGAACCTTTCATCCAGGAGCCAAGTCATGTAAGGATAAAAGGTAGAGATCAAAACCACAAGAAATTACCTTCTTTCAACAACAACTATCTAAGCAGGAAGAAAATCCCAAGCAAAAAACATCAGACATAAGGAAAGTAACTGCAGCGTAACTCTGCTGTGCCTGCCTACAAACAATACATTCTCTCCAGCTAGCAGAGGTAACAGTTTGAGCCTAGCTGGGATATTTTGGTGAGAAGAATTAGAGGATAGGCTGTGAAAAGCAAACAGTGGTGATGGCTGCTGCACTCATAGGCTTTCTGAGATGGATAAAAACAAGAACACAAACATAGATAAGGGAGTCACTCTCTGTCTGGGGCTGCATGAACTTCTCTCTAACCTAACCTGCCGTCTCTGTGACTAATCCATCTGCCTCCTAACCCCCCCTGGCCGCCCCTCCAAACTCACCTTGAACATAAGGCAAGATCTGGGGTAAGGTAGAGGGGCGGGGAGAAGGTGGAAGGGTGGTTGGGAGCCCCTCCTGGGGACTCAGGTTCCTGGGAGGGCTGTTGTGTTTCTGTGTTACCTTTTAACTTGTATATTTTTGTCTCTGTTGTAAATATCTGCTTCTGTATTGTGCAAAGACCTTCTTGAAGACCTTGAGGTCTTCAAGAAAAGACTGGATGAGGCACTCGGTGCCATGGTCTAGTTGACTGGATAGGGCTGGGTGCTAGGTTGGACTGGATGACCTTGGAGGTCTCTTCCAACCTGGTTGCTTCTAAAGCTCTAAGTATAAAGTTTCATGCAATTTCCAGAGCCACTGAGTCTAGTCTGAGAGATTTTTCTGAAGTAGAGGGGGTGGGTAACACCCAAACCAGCACAGGGAGTTATTTCTAGATCTAGTTATTCCTCTCTCTGTTTCCATGATCATGCAAGGAACCCATTGTTATTAAAATCAGTGGTCGGGGTGGCCAGTTCTGAATATCAAAACTAATAAAGAACATGAATTTGGGGAAAATATTCATTGTGCATTCATTAATTCCCCCTCCATTACAAATGGAGGTACAAATACCTTGAGAGCAGCTTTTAGAAGCAGATGAATATGCATGTTCAGCACAGAATGATGGAGCAGTCCACATATGTGTCACCACTTCCTCTGATTTAATTGGGATTTCCTCGTCACAGAACAAATTGGGCTCCAAGCTGCTAGAAGATTTTACACTGGCATTGTCCTGAAAAAGACCCAGAGAAAACAGGCAATGTTTGGATGCAGAGGCATGAACCCACATCAAACTAAAATCTACTAAGGCTGACCAAGCTGCTGACCCTGAAACCCTGCTTTGAAGCACCCTGCCAGAAACACCATAGAATGGTTTAGGTTGGAAAGGACATCAAAGATTATCCAGTTCCAACCCCCTGCCATAGGCAGGGAAACCTCCCACTTTAACAGGCTGCTCTAGGACATATCCAACCTGGCCTTGAACAACTCCAGGGAGGTTGTGGAGCACAGAATCACCCAATGTGATCTTTGATGTGATCTTTGATCACATTGGGTGATTCTATGCTCCACAACCCCCCTGCACAACCTGTGCCAGTGTCTCACCACCCTCACTGCAAAGAAACCTTTCCTAACATAGTGTTTGTATCTCCCCTCTGCCAGTTTAGACCCATTCCTCCACATCCTGTCATGACAAGACCTTGTCAATAGTCCCTCCCCAGCCCTCCTGTAGGCCCCCTTCAGATACTGGAAGGCTGCTATAAGGTCTCCTCGAAGCCTTCTCTTCTCCAGGCTACAGAGATCACATTCTGTGATTCTGTGCTCCACAACCTCCCTGGAGGTGTTCAAGGCCAGGCTGGATGAGGCTTTGAGCGACCTGTTCTAAGTGGGAGGTGTCTCTGCCTATGGCAAGGGGTTGGAATCAGATTATTGTTGAGGTCCCTTCCAACCTAAACCATTCTATGATTCTTTAAGTACCTCTACAACAGAGGCCTGGGCTGAATGCAGAGAGATAGCTTAAGATATGTAAAACAGTCTTAAATAAACTCAATTAATGAAGATGTGTTCTGGATTCAATCCACCCACAGAAGCCACACGGAGCTACGTACCTTTATGTCATAGCCATATGTCTCCCTGATGTCTTCATCAGAGTCTGTCTCTTCATCATCATAATCCAAAGTCTGCCGTGGGGATGAGGACACACTCCCTATCACTCTGTTAAAGGCTGATTGCTGGAAACTAGTTAAGTGTCCCTAAAAGAGAAGTAGAATGTAGGAGGTGAAACAGTAACACCTTCAGATGGTGTTATTTAAAGAGCTGAGCTGGTGACAAAGAAAACAGTGAGGTTTTGGGAATGATAAGAGATTATGGACCCTTAGAGATGAAGGATTCATTCACAAGGCCCACGAGAAGAGCAGAGCAAATTCATCCATGCTGCATCATCATTTACACCATTCTTGTTTAAAGGCATCACTTCACTGGGAAATGTTTATAGATCGTGAACAGTTTTGGCCTGAGGATAACTGCCTGGGCAGTGGCAGAAAAGCCTCATTACAGTAAAGTGTGAGGAAAACCAGGAAACTACCCAAATAAAAGGTCCTCTTGCATTGTATTTCCTTGTTTATGTGAATAAGTGACTAGAACAATCTAGATACAGCTCTTCAGCGCTAGCAAATCACAGCCTGTGGTTCTACAAACCTCTTCACCACAGCATCATCCAATGACTGATCTAAATCTCAAGAGGAAGAGGTCAGCCATAGAACACCAGGGTCTGCCTGCAGTCCTCCCTGAACTTTACCAGCAAGGAACCAAATGACTGAAAATGACAGCCCATGAGAAAGTATAAATATTGAAACCTCCAAGCATGTCAAGAAGGAAATGGAATTTGGACCCCAAAGCAGCTGCTGCTTTACCCATCTTCAGGCCCTTTGTGAGCTGTTAACGCCTCTGCAGGATGGTTCTGACAACTTCAACATTTGCTATTGACAGTGAGCATAATGGAACAGGCCTGCTCCTGGAGCAGTGTGTTACTGGACTGAAGGCAGCCACAGACTGAGAAGCACTGAACTAGCTCATGCTGGAAATGCCTGATGCTCAGCATGATTGCCCACCCCTTGCATGTCAGAGGCTGGAAGGGACCTCCAAAGTTCATCCAGTTCAACTCCCCTGCCAGAGCAGGATCACCTAGGACAGATCACACAGGAATAAATTCAGGGTTTTGAATATCTCCAAAGAGAGAGACTCCACAACCCCCCTGGGCAGCCTGTGCCAGGGCTCTGTCACCCTCACAGGGAAAAAAATCCTCCTCATGTTCACATAAAACTTCCTATGCCTCAGCTTCCACCACTGCCCCTCGTCCTGGCACTGGGCATCACCCAGCAGAGCCTGGCTGCAGCCTCCTGCCACTCACCCTGCACAGACTGATAACCATTGATGAGGTCACCTCTCAGGCTCCTCCTCTCCCAGCAGCACAGCCCCAGCTCCCTCAGGCTCGCCTCCTAACAGAGCTGTTCCATTCCCTTCAGCGTCTTTGCGGCTCTGTGCTGCACTCTCTCAGGCATTTCTACATCCCTCTTGAACTGGGGGGTCCAGAACTGAACACATTACTCCAGATGTGGCCTCACCAGGGCAGAGTAGAAGAACAGGAGAACCTCTCTTGACCTACTAAGCACAGCCCTTCTAATAGACCCCAGAATGGCATTTCCCCTCCTGGCCATTCTGGCACACTGAAGAAGGACGAGCACAGCAACAGGCGAGGCACCCAGCAGCCATCCCTACCTGCAGGTCTGGGTTGGCTGCTGCTTTCTGTAGCTCTGCACTGATGATCTTCTCCGTTTTCTCCCGTGCTGCCTGCTCCACCATCCGCTGGCTGAGCACAGAGAGCTTAGCCAAAGCAGAAGACAGCTCCTCGGTGGCCAGAGCCTGCCGCGCCCGGTCCTGCCAGCTCATGGCGCGCTCCGTCAGGCACTGCAGCGCTTGGCCTTCCGGCAGCCGCACCGGGAGCTTCTGCAGGGACACCAGCAGCGACAGGATGGTCTCCAGCCGTGGCCTTCGAGAGCGCATGCAAAGCGGACACAGGAACTTCACTTCTTTGGCCTGCCAACTCGAGCCCTTCTTCTGCGAGGTGGTCTTGGGCAGGGGCACGCAGCCGCTGTGGAACCAGTCCTTGCAGAGCTCACACTGCAGCATGAACCCGCTGGCTGTTTTGCGGCAGATACAGAACTTGACCTCCTCGATCCGATCCACCATGCTCATCTTGGCCAGGTTAGCTGCCCTGAGAGCATGCATGGCTTCGATTTCCTTCTGCTCCCTCTCCTTGAATCCAGCCACCTGCCCAGAAAAGACAAAGAACACTTCGTGGCCTTCACAACCAAGAGAAACAGCATTTTATTAGCAATACAGGGAAAGGGAAACAGAACTCCCACATCAGGCACTCCTCTCAGTTAAACCAGCCCAGAGTTTAGAACAGTGTGAGCTAATTGTAACCTTAGCTCCACAACTACTCATTACTCCCCCTGAGCCTTTCTGACAGAGACTCTATGCAAACTTTAGATAACCTTCTCCTTATCTACAAAGCTTTTGAAGCTCCTAAGTAATCCTTGTCGTAAGAGGCTCTGACTCCAGGAAAGAAGTTGGAACTGGTTCCATCTATTCATTCACAGAGGGATCAAGGGAAGATCTCCTCCACCTCTACTCTGGCCTGGTGAGACCCCATCTCGAGTACTGCCTTCAGTTTTGGGCTCCCCGGTTTACGAGGGACAGGGAGCTGCTAGAAAGGGTCCAGAGGAGGCTACAAGAATGATGAGACTGGAGCACTGCCTGAGGAGAGGCTGCTTAGTCTGGAGAAGAGAAGACTGAGAGGGGATTTAATGTTAATTACATGTTTATAAATGTCTGAGGGCTGCGGGAGGGAGTGAGGAGGAATGGGACAGGCTCTGCTCACTGCTCCCTGGGACAGGGGACAAGGAGCAATGGATGGAAGCTGCAGCACAGGAGGCTCCACCTCAACACAAATGGCAACTTCTATACTGTAAGGGTCACAAAACACTGGCACAGGCTCCCCAGAGAGGCTGTGGAATCTCCTTCCTTGAAGACTTTCAAGGCCTGTCTGGATGTGTTTCTGTGTGATCTGAGCTAGACTGTGCTGTCCTGCTCTGGCAGGTGGGTTGGACTCAATCTCTTTAAGTCACTTCCAACCCCTGACATCCTGTGATACAGAGACAACACAGCTGAGCAGTGTTTGATAGCTGACATAGCACAAGGAACATCTGAGTGACCACATACTCCCTAAAGCAACTTGCACTGCCTCAGTGCCTCAGGTAACTAACTGAAGTGCTGCATCCATGAGAACACATTTCTGGCTTCCTGGGGAAAGGGCAGGCAGATGACAGCAAATTCTTCTCATAAACTGCATCAGTAGCCTCCCAGCAACAAATGTGGCCTTGCCTTCAGCCCAGTTTCTATGATCAAGTGCTAATAGCAGTGCTCAGGGTCAACCTAACCAAATGTGAACTGTTTAAGGTGGAGCTGCACCTCACCCCACATCATTTTGGTGGGATTTCAATACATGTTAATATTAGATAAGCAGCAGAAGATTTGCTGCTTATCTAATTTACATCTCATACACAGCCCAACACAAACTAAATAGCAACACTTAGGACTCTACTTCCACTGCAATTATACTCTTCTGTCAAACACCCTATTATGAGATACTTGTTTCAAGGAGATTCATTGAAGTCTCTTCCATAGGATTTCTATTAGAGGCAGGTTAAAGGCCAGCTAAACTCACATAGCACAAGACACTACCTTTCACTGCTCCTTACCACAGCTGCAGTGTCTCTGGCTTCCTCCAGCCCATCCTCCAGCTCACTTAGGGATTCCAAGTCCAGATCTTTTTCCTTTTCCTTTTCCATCAACTCCTTCACCCTCTTCCGCCTGTTCTTGCTGCTCCCATAAATGCCAATGTCAGTGCGAGGGCTCAGAACCTGTACACAGCAAAGAACACACAGTCAGAGCCAAGAACAGAAAAAGCTGGTCAGAGGCCTGGAGCACAAACCCTGTGAGGAGAGGCTGAGGGAGCTGGGGGTGTGCAGCCTGCAGAAGAGAAGGCTCAGGGCAGAGCTCATTGCTGTCTGCAGCTGCCTGAAGGGCGGCTGTAGCCAGGTGGGGTTGGGCTCTTCTGTCAGGCAGCCAGCAACAGAATAAGGGGACACAGCGGATACAAATAATGGATACAAAGTGGAACACAGAAGGTTTCACCTCAACATGAGAAGAAACTTCTTTACAGTGAGGATGGCACAGCCATGGAACAGGCTGCCCAGAGAGATTATGGAGTCTCCTTCCCTAGAGGCTTTCAAAATCCACCTGGATGCATTCCTGTGTGATTCTGCTTTTGGCAGAGGGGGTTGGACTCAATGATCTCTCACATTCTGTGATTAATGACTATTTGAGAATGAAAAAACAATGACAAAAAAATGGACATGCTGTGCCTTATAAACTGAAAAGAAAAAAGTTACTGCAACAGGGGCATATCCCAGAGGGAAACATTAACAGCATCCCTGGGGAGACACAAGATACAGGCACTGCGCTTCCCATGGCACTGCGAAGCCATAGGGAGAGGATTCTGTCTAGGTTTGGATGTCACCTTAAAAGTGAAGACAAGCCACAAAGAATAGCACTGAGACTACAAAAAAATGCAGCCTCCGTGAAAGCCTTGACAGAACTGGGATGGTTTTCCCTAGAAAAAGAAAACTTGGCAAGTAGCATGGGAATTCTGTGCTGGACACAAAAACCACCTTCTGAATGTGATGACTGCATTAAAAACGTTAGAAGTGTATCAACAAAGGCAAGGTCCTCCTGAAGAACAGCCTTATGAGGCAGCTCTGCCCACCAAGGTAACAACTGTCCAGGGGTGGCTGGAGGTCACTCAGCACCAGCCCTTGTAAGGTCACTGGGAGGCACCTGGAAGTCACAGATGCACTGTAACATGTCACAGGTGGAACTATGACAAATGAATCAGAAACAGTATAAAATACCTGAGTTACACCATCTGAGGGGGAAAACATCACCTGGTGAGAGGCCTGGAGCACAGCCCTGTGAGGAGAGGCTGAGGGAGCTGGGGGGGTGCAGCCTGCAGAAGAGGAGGCTCAGGGCAGAGCTCATTGCTGTCTACAGCTACCTGAAGGAAGGCTGTAGCCAGGTGGGGTTGGGCTCTTCTGCCAGGCAAGCAGCAACAGAAGAAGGGGACACAGTCTAGAGTTGTGGCAGGGGAGGTCTAGGCTGGATGTTCTGAGGAAGTTGTAGGCAGAGAGAGTGATTGGCATTGGAATGGGCTGCCCAGGGAGGTGGTGGAGTCACCATCCATGGAGGTGTTTAAGGAAAGACCTGGATGTGGCTCTCAGTGACGTGGGCTGGTCAATGCAGTGGTGCTAGGTCATAGGCTGGACTTGATGTCCACCTCAGAGGTCTACTCCAGCCTCAACAATTCTGTAACTTTCTGCCTTTTTTCCTTCTTTCCAGACAAGAACAGCTGAAGTGTTGTTCTATGACTGTCTTGGTTCTAATTTAAATTCCCAAAGACTCAAATAAATTTGATAGAACCAAACAACAACTTACAGAGTGCCCTTCCCTCTTCCCCCTTCTTTCCCCAAAGAAAGAAATCAGATGGAGAGAGAGGAAAAGGTAAGCACACCCAAATAAATCAATCTCACTCGATTTGGAAGTTAAAAAACAAAAGTTTAACAACAAATTAAAAAGGTATCTGAGGTAGGGAAGTTAGAAAGGTAGAGGGAAGGGAAAACAAAAACAAGATGTGTAAATACAACCAGATTTTTGATGGCAAAGGCTTTGTCTGCCTCGTGGGTGATGGCCACGTGGTAAACCAAAGAGAATCAGGAACAGGATGGTGATGCTGGTAAGCAGGGAGGCAGGGAGCACAGAGAGAGAACAGGAAGCCCCCTGCTTTTATGGATCTTTAGACAGGAAGGGGGAGTGGGCTAACCATCACCTGGTAGTGTTCAGACCCACTCCTCAGGAGGCATCAAGACCACCTAGGGTCAAGTTCAAGGTCACTTCCCCTGGAGGGTTAACCCCGTACAATTACCAAAAGGAGCTGTAATCTCCTGTAGCTGAGCCAGCTGCAGACAGCCCCTGAGCTCAGTTTCTGAAGGCTGACACAGGAGCCAGCATTGCTCACCTGCAACAGACTGTAACTGGAGTTCTTCTTCAGGAAGGTCCTTCCCGTGCGCTCCCTCCAGGCTCGCGCCGCAGCCACCTGCGACTCCAGCTGCGGCAGCGCATCCAGGCGCACCGGGATGGGGCGGCCCTTGGCAGACAAGCTCTCCAGCTGCTCCAGATAGGCATAGCTGTTCCCATTCTGGGGGGAAGGAAATGTTAACAAGCTGAGTTGGTGATGCCAGCATTCTGTCCGTGGCCAGCTCTCTGCTCTCTCGCTGACTAAAGTAGAGTCCCATGGAAAAGGAAAGGAGCACAAAGTTTCAGGCCAAGGAGTTTTTGCTGTCACATCGTTCTGGCCCAGCCAGCTGGTTCAGGGAACAAGACAACATTCCAGTTTGAGCTTGGCTGAAATTGTGTCTGCTTAAACAGCAAGCTACTGTATCTGAGTGCTGTACAAGGACTGATGTGAAAGCAGCTGAGATTCTCATGGAGGTTCCACTAAATACCCCACACAAGAACACCAGTTCAATGCCTAAAACCACCACAGAAAGCACAGCCCTCTTGGATCAAGTTGGCAAAGGAGACAAATAGGGTGGTGGTGACTGAACTAATGTTCTAACTTATCTATTTCAGATAGAAAACTCTGGCCATTAGTGCCACTAAATATTATACCATCTGGAGGGAAAAAATGAAACAAAACAAAAATAACTCAACAAACAAAACCAAAACATCCCATCAAAAACCAAAGCTTTCCATAGCCAGCTCTAAAACTGAAGTCCTGTGAGCAGCTAAGTATTGCCACCAACAGTATGCAGAACAGTTTCAGTATCAAACCCATCCTGAGTGTAACATTGCTATCATGATGAATTTGCCAGTTCTTACATGCCCCAGGAAACACGTCAAAAGGATTTGGAAAAGAAATTGGAAAGCCAACCCTGTCCCTGGAGGTGTTTAAGGCCAGTAGGACGCCCCCCCGCACTCAACACTGCTCAGGCCACATCTTGAGTGCTGTGTCCAGTTCTAGGCTCCTCAATTCAAGAGAGATGTTGAGGTGCTGGAAGGTGTCCAGAGAAGGGCAATGAAGCTGGTGAGGGGCCTGGAGCACAGCCCTGTGAGGAGAGGCTGAGGGAGCTGGGGGTGTGCAGCCTGCAGAAGAGGAGGCTCAGGGCAGACCTCATGGCTGTCTACAACTACCTGAAGGGAGGCTGTAGCCAGGTGGGGTTGGGCTCTTCTGCCAGGCAAGCAGCAACAGAACAAAGGGACACAGTCTCAAGCTGTGCCAGGGAAAGTCTAGGCTGGATGTTAGGAGGAAGTTGTTGGCAGAGAGAGTGATTGGCATTGGAATGGGCTGCCCAGAGAGGTGGTGGAGTTGCCATCCCTGGAGGTGTTCAAGCAAAGACTGGATGAGGCACTTAGTGTCATGGTCTAGACGACTGGATAGGGCTGGGTGCTAGGTTGGACTGGATGAGCTTGGAGGTCTCTTCCAACCTGGTTGATTCTATGATAATGATTCTATGGATGGGGCTGTGGCCAGTCTGATCTAGGGTAAGGTGTCCCTGCCCATGGCAGGTGGATTGAAACTAGATGATCCTTGTGGTCCCTTCCAACCCTGACTGATTCTGTGATTCTGTGATCTCTCTGCCAAAGTCTCTCTCAGCTACTTTATAATTAATTTTGTCTGGGAAGTGCTTAATACTCTCTTTGGTTGGAGTCAGTTGCAGTTGTAATATTTTAGGTGCAGAGCCTAATGCAACTGACATGCCTGCTATACAGAATCACAGAATGGTTTAGGTTGGAAGTGACCTCAAAGATCATCCAATTCCCCTAGAACAAAAAAGCTGGGGAGGGACTTTCTAGGCTATCAGGAAGTGAGAGGACTGGGGGGAATGGAGCAAAGCTGGAGGTGGGGAGATTCATCCTGCCTGTGAGGAGGAAGTCATTGAGCATGAGAGTGGTGAGAGTGTGGAATGGGTTGCCTAGGGAGGTGGTTGAGGCCCCATCCCTGGAGATGTTTAAGGCCAGGCTGCACAGGGCTGTGGGCAGCCTGATCTAGGGTAGGGTATCTCTGCCCACAGCAGGGAGGTTGGAACTGGGGATGATCCTTGTGGTCCCTTCCACCCCTGACTGATTCTATGACTATGGAAACAGCAGCACAAAGGGATACAGAAATTCAAGCAGGTGAGCCTTGGTAAGCAGACTGAACAGCTACAGCACAGCTGCCCTTCAGGACACTTTTGGAAGCAGAGAAGCTAGGAATGATGAACATGTTTAAACAAAACAATGGAAGCAGAAGATTCCAGCCCCTGCTGTATCCCCTACCTGAATGGCCTCCACCTTGGCTGTCCAGTCTCTAGCCCGCTGCAGGGCTTCTTTCAGTGCCAGCACATTGGGCAGGTAAGCAGGGATGTTCTTGGCTTCATTCACGATGCCCTCCAGAGCCATCATACTTTGGCGTGGTCTAGAGTAAGAAAAACCCAATTCCAGCCTTCTCTCAACATGCCAGGCAACTGAAGTAATGAATTTGACAGGCTGGTGATGTAACTTCATCACTACACTGCAGTGCAGTACACCAAGGCTCTATTCTTGGAGGGTACTACTGGCCACCAGAGTAGAGGTAAGAAATCAAATGGACTTTGCACAATCAAGTTCAAAAGTGTACAGCATCTGAACCTCTCAATGTGGATGGAACTGTCTTGTGCAGCACATTTGGTGTTTTTTGTAGAGGGCAAAGAACAGCAAAGACAGCAGCAACAACCACAGCCTCCTGCCACTATGCAACTCACCAACAACATCAAATCCAACTCTCAAGCAATGAAACTGCTGGGACATAAAAAAACAACCCAACCAAAATGCACTACAGGCTCAAAGTCCCTACTTTTTCACCACGGTTCTCAACAGAAGCCAGGAATCCCTGAAGGTTATGTCCTAGAAGAGCAGTTTGGAAAGGAACACTCACCTGGCCTGCAGGCAGACCTTGGCCTTCTCCTCCCACCTCTCCGAGACTGTAAGCAGCTCCTGCAGCTCAGCCATGGCCTTCTCTACAGCATGGTGCGGTGCTAAGCCCACGCCCGAGTCAATCAGCTTCTTCATCACATCCAGGGTGACCCTCTGAGGATCTAAGAGGGTAGACCTCACCTCATCCAGCCACCTTGCCTGCTGCAGTTCTTGTTTCAGCCTTGGCAGTTCAGGGAGTTCTACATAAAGGCCAGAGCCCAAATCTATCAGTTCCTGCAGCTTGGAGGAGTCTGGGATCTCATCCATTATCGCTTCTTGAGCACGCTCATGAAACTCTTCCACATCATCAAGCAGATTCTAAAGTAACATAGAGCACATCAATTAGGAAGAAGTCTTCATAGCAGCAAAAGGGAAAGGTGACTCAGCCAGCTGTGAGTTTTCATGTGATCATCAGGTAATGATGAGGTCAGAGCCTCTACACACAATGCCATCACAGGCCAGCAAGTCTGACATGTATTAAGGAACAGACCACCTAAGCTCATTTAGTGGCCTCATGTATCATAATGCATTTGACTCTGTCCCACATGGCATCCTGGTCATCAAACTGGAAGAACACAGACTTGATGGGTGGAGCACTGCTGGATAAGGAATTGACTGGAAGGCTGCACACTTTTTGTCTGATGCTGCTTTGCATGACTGACAGCAAACCAGAAGGCACTCACCAAAGAAAAAAAAGAACAAGATCCACATCACAGAAAGTTTGATTTAGGGAACATGTGCTGAATGCTGCAGAGTGACACCAGTGAGATATTACACTTTAACAATATTAATGCCTTTTGTGTTCGGAAACAATCAGCAAGCAACATGACAATTGCTTTGCAGTTGCTTATGATGGACAACTGCATTCAAACCCCAGGCTGAAAGTGAGTGAGTGCCCAGGCAGAAATGACTGCTACCTGACTTCATTCAGAAACTAGGACTGCAGTTTGCAACCAGCAGAATGAAGGCTGCAGAGGGAGCCCAAAAAAGCCTGCATGGGGCACTTAGTGCCATGGTCTGGTTGACTGGACAGGGCTGGGTGCTAGGTTGGAGCAGATGAGCTTGGAGGTCTCTTCCAACCTGGTTGATTCTATGATTCAGGCACAGAGAGAGCCCAAGAAAAGCCTGGATGAGTCACTTAGTGCCATGGTCTGGTTGACTGGACAGGGCTGGATGCTAGGTTGGACTGGATGAGCTTGGAGGCCTCTTCCAACCTGATCAATTCGATGACTGAAACAGCAGAAGGAGCCCAAGAAAAGCCTGGTTGGGGCACTAAGTGCCATAGTCTAGTTGACTGGATAGGGCTGGGTGCTAGGTTGGACTGGATGAGCTTGGAGGTCTCTTCCAACTTGGTGGATTCTATGATTCAGGCAGCAGAGGGAGCCCAGGCAAACATCAATTTAGATTGCACATAAGGGAGCATTTTGAATTTGAGGTCCTCTGTCCAGCACTACTGAACATTCCAGATCAACAGAGAACAATTGTGTTAAAATAGTGATTAACATGCACCTCAAGAACCATTTCTCAAGGTGAAAAATCCTTATTAAGGATGCTTCTCAAATGAGTTTTCTAGAAGCCTGTTTACAGGCAAAACAGTCTTCAACATTCCATCAGCAGTGACAGAGAAACAAATGAAGACTGCTGCTAAAAACATTTGCTATGACAGAGCCTGCCAGCATGATTAACAGGAACAGCAGCCAGGACAATCAGTGTCATCTGGATCACTTATTAGTCTAGATTTATTCCAAGACAGGGGCAAAGAACTATATGAAAAACAAGAAATGCAGGCCATGAATACAAATTAAGAGGGCCTTAATCTAGAAAGCAAGGCTGAGAAGTATTCACAGAATCACAGAACATCAGGGGCTGGAAGGGAACTCAAAAGCTCATCCAGCACAAGCCCCCTGCCAGAGCAGGATCACCTAAAGCAGATCACACAGGAACACACTCAAGCGGGGTTTGAATATCTCCAAAGAGGGAAACTCCACAACCCCCAGCCTGTTCCAGTGCTCTGCCACTCTCACAGGGAAAAAATTCCTCCTCATGTTTCCATGAAACTTCCTATGCCTCAGCTTCCACCCAGTGCCCCTTGTCCTGGCACTGAGCATCACCCAGCAGAGCCTGGCTCCAGCCTCCTGCCACTCACCCTGCACACATTGATAACCACTGCTGAGGTCACCTCTCAGGCTCCTCCTCTGCCAGCAGCACAGCCCCAGCTCCCTCAAGCTCTCCTCCTAACAGAGCTGTTCTATTCCCTTCAGCATCTCTGTGTCTCTGTGCTGGACTCTCTCAAGCAGTTCTATGTCCCTCTTGAACTGGGGGGTACCCACAACTGGACACCACATTCCAGATGTGGTCTCCCCAAGGAAGAGTAGAGGAGCAGGAGAACCTCTCCCCACCTACTAACCACAGCCCTTCTAATACATCCCAGAATGCCATTGCCTCTCCTGGCCACCAGAGCACATTGCTGGCTTATGGTTATCCTCCTATCAACTAGGACCCCAAATCCTTTTCCCCTTCACTGGATTCTAACAGGTCAGTCCCCAACCTATCCTGATCCCTGGGGTTGTTCTTTCCCAGGTGCAAGACTCTATCCTTGC
This sequence comes from Pogoniulus pusillus, assembly GCF_015220805.1. Lineage (NCBI taxonomy): Eukaryota > Metazoa > Chordata > Aves > Piciformes > Lybiidae > Pogoniulus > Pogoniulus pusillus. Next base: position 20,759,229 of record NC_087278.1, read on the forward strand.
CCTTGCTGAATTTCATCCAGTTTCTGTCTGCCCACCCCTTCAGCCTGTCCAGGTCTGGCTGAATGGCAGCACAGCCTCCTGGTGTGGCAGCCACTGCAACCAGTTCAGCATCACCAGCAAACTTGCTAACAGTGCACTCTGTGCCCTCAGCCAGGTCATTGATGAATATATTGAACAGAACTGGTCCCAGTACTGATCCTGTGGGACTTCACTAGGTACAGACCTCCAATTAGACTCCATTCCACTGACCACAGCTCTCTGGATTGTTTCTTTCAATCAGTTCCCAATCCACCTCACTATTTGATCATCCAGACCACACTGCCTCAGTTTAGCCAGAGGGATGCTGTGGGAGACAGTGTCAAATGTGACAAGTGCCAATGTGGTACTGTTTCCACTCTCCTGTACAGAAGCACATCAATATACCCTTCAGAAGTCTCTGTGAAAACACATAAGGGCTAGGATGGAACCAGAAATTCTACTACTTAAGCAAGCATTAATCATGCTGGCATAAAGGTTACTGCTTCAGAGAAGTAAAACTGGGCCATCTGACCAGTGATGGGGGCTAGGAACTCAGTTTATCTAGAGTGAGACTAGCATATCTGATGATGCCCACTGCAACAAGCACCTGAAGAAGTGCACACATAACCACAGGCAGTGCTCTGCTCCTTCACCTAAATGCAGCCTGCCACTGATTGCTACACAATGGCTGCCACATCCTTTTGAAAGAGTAGCAGAGCCCAGGTGGAATACTTCAGAGCATCTGAGAAAGCAACAGATACCCACACCCTAATGGCTCTACACATTCAGCTGCTGTGCACAGAAGAGATGCAGCTGCAAAAGAGTAGGAAATAAATGTACCCATTCCAACAGCACAACTTTAACAGCAGCAGGATTATCCACAGGGGTGAAGCAGAGAGACACTGAGTTAGATGTATCCAGGGTCTTCTACTTCCTTTCCTGAGGCCACAGATATGACTGCAAAGCAGCTGCATGATTTACAGTGGAAGCTACAAAGGAAACACCATCCCCCCTTCAACCCATCTCAGCCAGTGCAGGACTGATTCTTAAAGGAAAAAACCTTTTATCCTCTATACCAGGCAACTTTATCTGCTAAAAACCAACCACCCACCCAAAAGCCAACCAACCCAAAAGCAGAAAGGATGGCATGACCCAAGGAGCAGATGCAAGCTTACCTTTACTTGTCGAGCCTGGCTGATAATGCAGGGCAAGCTAAACAACTGCTGCACAAATGCTTTCAGCTCCTCCATAGTCAGCTTGGTCCGTGTCCTTCCACTGTCTTGGCTTTGTCTGCTGTGTGAATGGACATAATTACCAATATTAGAATCATAGAATCAACCAGGTTGGAAGAGACCTCCAAGATCATCCAGGCCAACCTAGCACCCAGCCCTGGCCAATCAACCAGACCATGGCACTAAGTGCCTCAGCCAGGCTTGGCTTCAACACCTCCAGGGGCAGCAACTCCACCACCTCCCTGGGCAGCCCATTCCAATGCCAATCACTCTCTCTGACAACAACTTCCTCAGAACATCCAGACCAGACCTCCCCTGGCTTGAGACTGTGCCTCCTCATTCTGTTGCTGCTTGCCTGGGAGAAAAGGCCAACCCCATCTGGCTACAGCCTCCCTGCAGGTAGTTGTAGACAGCAATGAGCTCTGCCCTGAGCCTCCTCTGCTGCAGGCTGCACACCCCCAGCTCCCTCAGCCTCTCCTCACAGGGCTGTGCTCCAGGCCCCTCACCAGCTTTGGCGCCCTCCTGTGGACACCTTCCAGTACTGCAACTTCTCTCTTGAATTGAGGAGCCCAGAACTGGACACAGCACTCAAGGTGTGGCCTGAGCAGTGCTGAGTCCAGGGGCAGAATAACTTCCCTTGCCCTACTGACCACACTGCTCCTGAGCCAGGCCAGGATGCCACTGGCTCTCTTGGCCACCCAGGCACATCTTACGGTGCAGTCAACCAACAACACAGACAATGTACAACTGTGGGAAAAATGCCTTGTCCTACCTGTGCTTCTGCTTTTTACTCAGCAGCAGCTGTGCTACTGAAGCACAGGTCTCTGCTTCTTTCACAGCATCTCTGAGCCTGCGGAACAAATCATTCTCTGGATACTTCCTGTCTTCAGCATCCTCCAACATTACTCTCAGCTCAATCACATCTGTAATAACAGCACATAAATCATTTGCATGCAAAATCAAGAGAGATTTTAGACTGCTTCCAAAGCCTTCAACCTAGCTTCCAACAGTCTGCTTCCATTTGAAACTTCTAAGGAGTTGCATTATATTATCAGACCATCTAACCTCTTATTCCCATTATCAATACAGCGTGTTAATGAAGAACACAGAACAAACACAGGCTTATCAGAGCATCCTACTATGGAATGATAGAAGTCTGACCTTTCTTGTGGTTGAGATTGGCAGACAGAGCCTCTGTAACTCTACTGACCCAAGTGTCATAAGACTGTGCTCTAACTTTCACTCCGTACAGCAAGGAAGGAAGGTCTTCTAGAGGGTAGCGGTACCTGGAGACAGAGAAGAAAAACACAGAGGAGTATTAGAAGCCATGCAAAAGTCAGCATCTTGCTTAGATTGATTTTTTTTTCCCCCAACCACAACAAAAGACAGAACATGTGTAAAACCTGCTGCCCTGGAAGCAAACAAACAAGCAAAGAGGATGAAAACACTCCTTAAGAGCGAACTGTGGCCAAATGCTGCGTTTGGTCACTGGTTTCCAGCAAGCTATTGGATACAGAAGAAAAGTGAGAGGGAGGGGTTAAAATTCTGTGTACCTTAGACACTTCTTCTGCATGGGACATGGACATAAATCAGATGGATGGTATAAGCATACCAGACGCTCAGGATTACAGGAACATGTAAGAGCTGACAAGAAGCACGTGGTTCTGCAAGCCGTGCACTGACGCTCATCGTCTGGAACCAGTTCAAACACCTCTTCTTCAGACATCAACACTCCCTAACCAAAAGAAAAAGCAGACTTGCTGAGTGTCAGAGTCTAAATCCTCTCTCTGGTTCATAGACAAAGATAAAGATTGCATCGACTCTCCCTAATCAATAAAGATAAAGATTGCTTCTGCCAACCATCTGGATTCAGATTAGGTGCTTGGCCGAAATCAGGGATGCAAATCAACAGACAATGCTTTGGAAATTCCTGGACCTCAGCCTGGCTTGAATGCCCAGGATGTGTACATCTTACATCAGCTACCCCGAAGAGAAAAGGCTTCTGTGTATTCAGGGTATGGACAGGGACAGTGCAGGGAGGGGGCAGAAGCCCTTCCCCTGCAAATGTATGAATACACAGAAGACTTCCTGGGGAGCTGCACCTGTACACTCATCTACAAACTGTATAAAAGACAGGAGCAATGCCTGCCAAAGGGCTGCACCTCCACCAGGCTACCAAGTGTGGACCTTCAGAGCTGCACCACCACCAGAAGAATCCCTGATGAACTCCACAGAAGACCACCCCTGGGCCATGCACTCACCTCTCTCTCTCTTCCCCCCCTCATCTGCAACTGATGGTAATATGATCTCAGCTCTTTTCCTTCCCTGCTTCTTCTCCTCTTCTCTGTTGTTCTTTTTATCTCTCTCCTCCACTTCTCTCTCTCTCTCCCTCCCTCTGTTTTGTCCAACTTTATCCTTTAACAAATAGTTTTGTGGTGACATATGAATGGAATAGAATCAAACAGGTTGCAAGAGACCTCCAAGCTCATCCAGTCCAACCTAGCATCCAGCCCTGTCCAATCAACCAGACCATGGCACTAAGTGCCCCATCCAGCCTTGTCTTGAACACCTCCAGGGACAGTGACTCCACCACCTCCCTGGGCAGCCCATTCCATTGGTAACCCACACCTCCATTCAGAGGCCAGAATGGTCTTGTTTGCACCTTATTTTCATGACACAGAAATCTGTAAGAACTGATCTTGCTCCTCTGGACAGAGATATTCTTCATCTCTGTTCTCCAGACCTTGACACTGAGTAACTCTAATTCAGGTGAGGGCAAGGTGAAGCAAAAGCTCTTTTGCCAGCAAACTGAGAGCTGCCTTCTTGCTCACCATCTGTACAACAGACTCTCTCAGCCGTGTTTCTTCCTCTATCATTAGAGTCATCTCCTTGCAGACCATGGCAGCCAGCCCAACGTCCAGGCACTCTGGATCTGCAGCCATCTTGAAGATCAACTCTTCATGGGAGAAGACGCAGTGACGGCCCAGCCTTCGGTAGTGACTCACACACTGGCGTCCAATGGGGAGCTACAAAACAAAAACAGCTCTCATTCTGGGAAAAACTCCCTCTGCCCTGCCTTTGACAAGGCTGGGAAAAGACCAAGACTGAGAGAGCTGCATCATGGTGCACAGAGCCAACAGTAGCTGCCCTCAGTCATAAGTTTAAGTTTTGTCCAAAGCTCTTTTTAATTCAAGTGGAATTAAGTGCCCCAGCCAGGCTTGGCTGCAACACCTCCAGGGACAGCCACTCCACCACCTCCCTGGGCAGCCCATTCCAATGCCAATCACTCTCTCTGGCAACAACTTCCTCCGAACATCCAGACTAGACCTCCCCTGGCTTAAGACTTGAGACTGTGTCCCCTTGTTCTGTCGCTGCTTGTCTGGCAGAAGAGCCCAACCCCACCTGGCTACAGCCTCCCTTCAGGTAGCTGCAGGCAGCAATGAGGTCTGCCCTGAGCCTCCTCTTCTCCAGGCTGCACACCTCCAGCTCCCTCAGCCTCTCCTCACAGGGCTGTGCTCCAGGCCCCTCACCAGCCTTGCTGCCCTTCTCTGGACACCTTCCAGTACTTCAGCTTCTCTCTTGAGGAGCCCAGAACTGGACACAACACTCACGGTGTGGCCTGACCAGTGCTTAGTACAGGGGCAGAATAACCTGCCCTGAGCCTCCTCTTCTCCAGACTAAACTATCCCAACTCCCTCAGCCTCTTGTCATAGGGCTTGTGTTCCAGGCCTCCCACCAGCTTTGTCTCCAGAGGTCCTTTCCAACCCCTAACACATCCTGGGATCGTGTGAATCTACATCAAACTCAGAAAGAGGCACCACAGAAAGAGTAGCTAAAGGTAATGACAGATGTCACTTTCTTGCTAGATCAACACTTGAAAAGGAAGATCTAAAGCCAAAGCCTCAGGTTGAAGCAGCTGAAAATTATGGCCTCATCAAAATTATTTAATGGAACAGAAAATCACATCAGTCTTAAACTGTGCTGCCAGGAACTGCAAACATAAAACACACTTTGTAACAAGAGCATTCTCCAGACGGTTAAGTTACTAAGACACTCTGTAAGGTGACCTAGCAGACATAGCAAACAGAGCAACGAACTGACCCAGTCAGCAGTGCAGAAGTTGACAGCTTCAGCAAAGTTGTACCCCTGGTTAAACCCAGAGTGGTAGGCACGAGGGAAGGTCACCACGAACTCGCCAGCACACTGATTGGTCCTGTAAACCTAATACAAGCACGGTGGGGAAAAACAAAAACAAGAAACTTGCAACAGAGTTCAAGATACTCACAAGATGCTTGAACACCATTTTCTCTAGGTAGAGAATACCCCAGGCAACATAGCTACCCCCAGAGTGGTAAGGATTGGTTCTAAGTGAAGCCTGTGTATAGTCTTAGGCCAAAGAGCTGAATATATAAGCTAGCAGTTTAGTTTGAGCCTAGCTGGGGTATTCCAGGGAGAAAAATTAGATGATAGGCTGCTGCACTCACAGGCTGTATCTCCCTCTCCAGATATAATTCTGGGTTGTTTTCTTCTCCAGTTCATTGGAGACCTTCATTTCTGTTGGCTCTCTTTAAAAAAACCACACAACATACTCACTGGGACACCATGCTCCATCAGCACGTTGGGGTTCATGATAGTGACCAGCTGATGCAGGAGGTCAGGCTGGGATTCAAACAGCTCAGGAGCCAGTTCCTTCATCACGTCCTCCAGCTGCTCTGCGGCGTGGGAGGGCACACCGTACCACGTCTTCGGCTCGCCCCTGGCAACGCACCACACAGGGCACAGTTAGGGCACTGCAGCCTGGGGCAGCTGCACCAGACCAGCTCAGGGCACAAGAGTCCAGCTGGGAACCTAACACTACCAGTGGCCATTAAGAGCTCCACGTCTACACATTTTCTGAACACTTCCAGGGATGGGGACTCCACCACCTCGCTGGGCCCCCCAGGGATGGGGACTCCACCACCTCGCTGGGCCCCCCAGGGATGGGGACTCCACCACCTCGCTGGGCCCCCCAGGGATGGGGACTCCACCACCTCGCTGGGCCCCCCAGGGATGGGGACTCCACCACCTCGCTGGGCCCCCCAGGGATGGGGACTCCACCACCTCGCTGGGCCCCCCAGGGATGGGGACTCCACCACCTCGCTGGGCAGCTTGTTCCAATGCCTGACCACACCCTTCAGTAAAGAATTTTCCCCTACTATCCAATCTAAACCTCCCCAGGCACAACTTGAGGCCATTTGCTCCGATTTGATCATTTGATACCAGGGAGAGGAGAGCAGCCTCCACCTCACTGCAGCCTCCTTTCAGGTAGTTGTAGACTGTAGACTTCTCCAGACTGAACAACCCCAGCTCCCTCAGCCACAAGACTTGCTCTCCAGGCCCTTCCTCAGCCTCCTTGCCTTTCTCTAGATGTACTCCAGCAACACAGTGTCCAAAAGCAACACACACCACTTAAAGGAAACTAACAGCACTACTCATCTGCAAAATACACCTCAAAAACTAGCACCACATAGAATCACAGAATCAGTCAGGGTTGGAAGGGACCACAAGGATCATCTAGTTCCAACCCCCCTGACATGAGCAGGGACACCTCACCCTAGATCAGGCTGGCCAGAGCCCCATCCAGCCTGGCTTTGAACACCCAGTCCACAAAAGTTGATTATACAGACCCAAAAAAAGTCTTTCAGCAACAACTGTCATCTTCAGGGTCTGTAATTCTCATCTGAAAAATCAATTCTGCTCCATCACCATTCTCCACGTACCTGAAGGCTGATCTGCCATGACAAGCCTAATGTGGAAGACAATTTTCATCTACCATGCTCTACAGGGGTAAAATGGGCAACCATTTTCCTTTAGGAAGAACAAACTAAATTTAACAAAGAAAAGCTTGGCTGTCACAGCTAATGCTGTGGCACTCCACTCTGGCCTGGAGTAGCTGTATACCTGAATCCCATGGAACAGCAGCTAAGAGAAGTGGGAAGAATACCAGAGAGTGCAGTGGAACATGTAATCCTTCTGACACACAATCACAGGCTGCTGGGGGGTGCAAGTGACCTTGAAAGATCATCCAGTCGAGCCCCCCCTGCCAGAGCAAATCACACAGGAACACACTGAGGTGGGTGTTGAGTATCTCCAGAGGAGGAGACTCCACAACCCACCCTGGGCAGCCTGTTCCAGTGTTCTGTCATCCCCACACCGAAAGCATTTTCCTCATGATTCCATGGAACTTCCTAAGCCTCAACTTTGACCATTGCCTCTTGTCCTGTCATTGGGCATCCCTCAGCTGAGCCTGGCTCCAGCCTCCTGGCACTCAGCCTTTACATACTGATAAACATGAATGAGGTCAACTCTCAGCCTCCTCCTCTCCAAGCTCCAAGCCCCAGCTCCCTCAGGCTCTCCTCATAAGGAAGATGTTCCTTTCCCTTCATCATTTTTGTGGCTTTGCACTGGACTCTTTCAATCAGTTCTGAGGTCCTTCTTGAACTGAAAGGCCCAGAACTGGACACAATACTCCAGATGGGGCCTCACCAGGGCAGGGTAGAGGAGCAGAAGAACCTCTCTCAACCTACTAACCACAGCACTTCTAGTACACCCCAGAATGGCATTGGCCCAACTGGCTGCCAGAGCACATTGATGGCTCACAGGCATCCTTCCACCAACTAGGACCCCTAAGTGCTTTTCCCCTTCACTGCCTTCCAACAGGTCAATCCCCAACTTATCCTGATCCCTGGGGTTGTTCTTTCCCAGGTGCCAGACTCTACACTTGCCCCTGTTGAATTTCATTCCACTTCTCCCTGCCTGCCCCTCCACAGTCTGTCCAGGTCTGGCTGAATGGCAGCACAGCCTCCTGGTGTGGCAGCCACTGCAACCAGTTCTGTTGCCCCTATTGAATTGCATTCCATTTCTCAATTTACTGAAAGCCAGTGCTCCACTCAACTCTTCACATAAAAAGCTAAAGGCGTGAACTGTTGAAGCTGGAGAGGGGAAAAAACAAAGTTAAAGAGAAAATGACTTGTGAACATATTATTCCAGTCTTTAAGTCCTTCTGAGGAGACCATATTGTGGCCTTTCACTAGTTGAAGGGGCATGCAACAAAGCTGGGGAGGGACTTTTTAGGGTGTCAGGTCGTGATAGGCCCAAGAGGAGTGGAGCAAAACCAGAAATGAGTGGATTTAGATTGGATGTGAAGTTCTTCACCATGAGGGTGGTGAGACACTGGAACAGGTTGCCCAGGGAGGTAGTGGAAGCCTCATCCCTGGGAGTTTTTAAAGCCAGGCTGGATGTGGCTCTGGGCAACCTGATGTAGTGTGAGGTGTCCCTGCCCATGGCAGGGTGGTTAGAAATAGATGATGCTTGAGGTCCCTTCCAACCCTTTTCATTCTGTGCTTGTGTGAAAATAAACTGTAATTCTGCAGTACCCAGAGTGCTGGGGTTTGGGCTTCACATTTATTTCTCTAGTGAACTACAAGCAGAAGTCTGCTGGAATATCTGAAAGAGTTTATATAGCAACACTTAATGGGATCATTAATCTTGTCACCAACCTGGCCAAACATTGGAGAAGGCACAATGCAGCATGCTCTGTGGCTCCTAAAGGGCTTCAGTGACATCTGCTGGCAGGACACGGTTAACAAACCCCAGCGAATAGCTACTGCTGCCCTGCATCTGGGCTGCTGCAAGTCGCCAGCTGGCACAAGCTCCTCAGCATCCTGATCTAGTACATAGCATGCCGAGGGCATTCACAAAACTAGAATCAGAGCATGTCTGGGTTGGAAGGGACCCCCAAAGGCCATCTAGTCCAGCCCCTCCTGCAGTCAGCAGGGGCATCCTCAACTACATCATGTTGCCCAGTGCCCTGTTGAGCCTCACTCTGAATATCGCCAGAGCTGGGGCCCCAACCACCTCCCTGGGCAACTCGTTCCAGTGTATCACTACCCTCATGGTAAAGAGCACCCAACCTAAATCTGCTCTTTGAAACCACTGCCTCTCATCCTATCACCACAAGCCTTTGTAATCAGTCATTCTCCATCCTCCTTGCAGGCTCCCTTCAGGTACTGGAAGGCTGCTATGAGGTCTTTCCAGAGCCTTCTTGTCTCCAGGCTGAACAACCCCAGCTCCCTCAGCCTGTCATGATCATCAGAAGTGGCAGCTCACATCCTGACCATAGGTAATTACACAGGACCAGGATGTGATCCCTTCCAGCCTCTCAAGTTCTGTGAATCTCTGAAAGCAGAAACTGTAAATTTTGGAGAGTAACCTAAGTTTCCCTGGCAGGTGAGGTCTTAAATCACAGAATCATCACAGAATTACACAGGATCAGGATCACATCCTGACCATAGGAAATTAATTCCCCTCCTGAGCTTGTGGATCAAACACAATTCTCCAGGAGTGTTAATCACAATCTAAAGGTTATCAGCTCACCCTTAACAGATTGTCCTGGTTCGAGGCTGGGTGCCTCTAAGAACCACAAAGTTGAGGGCCTCCAGAAGCTAGATAGATCCAGAAAGTGGACTAGAAAGTGTAACTCTTTGTGCTTTCATTCCCCTAAGTTCTGGATCCAGGCTGGACTGGATGATCCTGGAGGTCTTTTCCAGCCCAGCTGAATCTCTGATTCTATGATTCTATGCATCCCTATAAAACTGGCTGCAGAATCAGTTTCCTCCCAGGTGCAAGACTCTACCCTTCCCCTTGTTGAATTTCATTCCATTTCTCCTTGCCCACCCCTCCAGCCTGTCCAGGTCTGGCTGAATGGCAGCACAGCCTTCTGGTGTGGCAGCCAATCCTCTCAGTTTGGTGTCACCAGCAAACTTGCTGACAGTGCACTCTGTGCCCTCAGCCAGGTCACTGATGAATATATTGACCAGACCTGGTCCCAGTACTGACCCTGTGGGACTCCACCAGCTACAGGCCTCCAACCAGACTCAGCCCCATTGACTGTCAGGTCGGATCACAGAATCAACCAGGTTGGAAGAGACCTTCAAGCTCAGCCAGTCCAACCTAGCACCCAGCCCTAGCCAGCCAACTAGACCATGGCACTAAGTGCCTCATCCAGGCTTTTCTGATGCCTGTAAGACAACAGGCAGCAGCCTGCATTTCCAGCGTGGGGCATCACCTATCTTAAATCATCAAGCAGTGAATGCTACCTTTGATCCAAAGTGTTCTTAGAGAGGATGTGAGCCTGTAAAGCAGGATTTTACAGTGCCACTGGATTTGGGGCAAAACAAGAATATTTAATGGGTGAAAAGTACCCAAGTGCATCAAACAGTATCTGGAGATGCTTTTAACCTGCCTCAGCTGAGAAAATGGAACATTCATCACTGGACATATTCAAGGTGAGGCTGGACAGGGCTCTGGGCAACCTGATCTAGTTGAGGACGCCCCTGCTCAGGAGGTTGGACTGAATGACCTTTGGAGGTCTCTTCTAATCTAAACCATCCTATGATTTAGCTGCTTAGTGAAAAATCTCATCAGTGTGAAGAGGCAATTTCAAGTACAAACAAACATACTAACAACAAACAGAACAGGTTCAAGGTAGACTGACAAAGAGGAGCCCATACCAGTGAAGGTAGTTGATGGAATAGCTCCAATGATCTTCAATGTGCCAGCAAAATGAGGAGAAGCACATCCCAACGTACAGCCAAGGCACCTTCATGCCAGAGATGTCTGCATTGATGTGAGCAAGCACTGATTGTTCTAGAATTGGCATGTTGTTCAAGTTCCAACCAGAAAGTGCATAGTCCTGCCAAAAAAACAACAAAGAGAATTCTGACAGATCAGAGGGATGCAAGGACACCAGCTCCAGAAAAACAATGTACAAAGGAAGAGATGAGCCTGTCCATTTCTATTCTTCCTCTGCACTCAGCACTGCTCAGGCCACATCTTGAGTGCTGTGTCCAGTTCAGGGCTCCTCAATTCAAGAGAGATGTTGAGGTGTTTGAATGTGTCCAGAGAAGGGCAGCAAGGCTGGTGAGGGGCCTGGAGCACAGCCCTGTGAGGAGAGGCTGAGGGAGCTGGGGGGGTGCAGCCTGCAGAAGAGGAGGCTCAGGGCAGACCTCATTGCTGTCTGCAACTACCTGAAGGGAGGCTGTAGCCAGGTGGGGTTGGGCTCTGCTGCCAGGCAAGCAGCAACAGAACAAGGGGACACAATGTGAAGTTGTGCCAGGGGAGGTCTATGCTGGATGTTAGGAGGAAGTTGTTGTCAGAGAGAGTGATTGGCATTGGAATGGGCTGCCCAGGGAGATGGTGGAGTCACTGTCCCTGAAGATGTTCAAGAAAAGCCTGCACCTCAACATTTCTCTTGAATTCAGGAGCCCAGAACTGGACACAGCACTCAAGGTGTGGCCTGAGCAGTGCTGAGCACAGGGGCACAACAACCTCCCTTGTCCTGCTGGCCACACTGCTCCTGAGCCAGGCCAAGATGCCATTGGCTCTCCTGCCCACCTGGGCACACTGCTGCCTCATCTTCAGCTACTCTCTACCAGCACCTCTACCTTCTCTGCTTGGCTGCTCTCAGCCACTCTGTCCCCAGCCTGTAGTGCTGCTTGGGGTTATTGTGGCCAAAGTATAGGACCCTGCACTCGGCCTTGTTCAATCTCAACCCACTGGCTTCTGTCCACCCATCCAGCCTGTGCAGGTCCCTCTGCAGGGCTCTCCTACCCTCCAACAGCTCCACACCTGCTCCTAGCTTGGTGTCATCTGCAAACTTACTGATGCTGGACTCAATCCCCTGCTCCAGATCATCAACTATCAACCTCCCTGGCAGGTTAGAACTGTTTCTTCAGCTAACTGTAAAAGAAGGGTTTGGAATATTGAGGAGAAAAAAAAGCAATCTCAAGTGTCCCTATACTTAGACACACTAGCACATCTTTGCCTGCTAAGATTCAGGGATACAAAGCAGGTGTCACTCCAGTAATGAAAGGCAGCTTAGCCATCAGTAATCAGATCTGCAGAAGAAGCTAAAGTATCAGCTGAATGCCCTGCCCACATGGAGCTAAGTGCATGCAAAAGCCCTATGCAGTTTCTTGGTGAAAGAGATCCACCTCCATTTCTGACCTAAATTCTTAATGTGAAATCTCATGCAGAGCAAAGAATGGGGTCAGTTTCCATCTCCTGTTTCTCACCTCCTCCTCTGGCATCAGCTTTCGTCGACCATCCTTCACCGGGAAGCCGCTTCCAAAGTCCTTGGAGGAGATGTCAGCTCCGTATTCCACAATCACATCTTCCTCTATGCTGCTCACCAAGCGCCAGAACTCCTTCTCTACGAGCTCAGTGGGAACCATCTGAAAGTGGAAAGGATGCTAGGAGTATGTGCAGAGACAACACAGAAGTCATCACTTAAAGAACAAAGCCTTACTAATCCCCTGTGAATTTTCCAGCCCCAAGGCCACTTCCTCTGTCTCCTCAATCTCGCCAATGCCACAGAGTCTGATCTGTATTCCCTAATCGTAGCTGCACTGTAACAGAAACAGGATGGCATGGAATGAACCAAAAGCAAGATGAGGTTACCAGAAGTACAGCTAAAAAGAAGGGGAGGAGGAGTCAGCCAGCAGCAGACAAGTAGGATGAACAGCATGTAGATTCCAAACTATTTCACAGAACAGCAACCAGAACTTCTGAGTAAGGAAATGCACATCAAGAACTGAGTTCAAGATTGCAGGCTTCACACAGCTCACTACAACTCTAGACACATTCACTTAAGAAGCTTATTTGTAAGATAAGCTTTATTCCTTGCTTTGCTCAGTACCTGGAACACAAACCCTATGAGGAGAGGCTGAGGGAGCTGTGGGTGTGCAGCCTGCAGAAGAGAAGGCTCAGGGCAGAGCTCATTGCTGGCTACAACTACCTGAAGGGAGGCTGTAGCCAGGTGGGGTTGGTCTCTTCTCCCAGGCAACCAGCAGTAGAACAAGGGGACACAGTGTCAAGCTGTGCTGGGGCAGGGCTAGGCTGGATGTTAGGAGGAAGTTGTTGGCAGAAAGAGTGATTGGCATTGGAATGGGCTGCCCGGGGAGGTGGTGGAATCCCTGTCCCTGGAAGTGTTCAAGAAAAGACTGGATGAGGCATTTAATGCCATGGTCTAGATGACTGGCTAGGGCTGGGTACTAGGTTGGACTGGATGAGCTTGGAGGTCTCTTCCAACCTGGTTGATTCTATGATACCCAAAACCTGAATCACAAATTGGAGTACTTAAGGGTAGAAGCTTTAGCAAAAATACCCAAAAACGACTAAAGAACCCTGAGATAGGAGTTTGGTGCTGCCTGCAGTCAACAGGACAGTGGAACTGTGCCAAAGCAGAAACACTAACTTTAAAAACGCTGCTGAGATGGGTAGCACACACACACACAAAACACCCCAAACAACAACCAAGCACCATCACCCATGCACCATGTCTGATAAGACAGATTCAGTCTATTGATTTTTCTACAAGAAAAGGGAAGAAAACAATGATTTATCCTCTGAACAGACTAAACAAAGGCAAATGGCACAGCAAGGGCCAAGCAAGAACAAGATACTCAGTTTGATTAAACAAAAAGAGCAAGAACTCAGAGTACAACAAATATGGTACACCCTATCAAGTAATAAAGCTGTCAATCCATCAGAGGAAAAGGGGGAAATGAAGTTGAAGTGAGGCCAGGTGTCTGAAAGCTAAACAATAGTTGCATGTTTGAAACCTATGGTACCTCTTTAAAACAAAGCTAAAATGCTTCAGTAAAAACCCAGGATTAGCTGAAACCTCCTCTGTTTTTTCCCCTACAAGGAATCACAACAGAAGTTGAAACTCACATGGACTGGCATGTTGAAATAGTCAGACTTGAAGTTATCAGCCATTTCACCAAAGCTCTGCAGAGTGTATTCCCTGACAGCTTGTTCAAATCCAAAGGCCTCTCGGGGTTTGTTGCACTCCTAGGAGAGAGAACACAAAAATACTCTTCCCAGCAGCAGATGATGACTGTTACACTTTTAGCAAACCCCCACCCAGTGTCCTCACCAAGGACAGTAAGTTTTGGGTGCTTTTCCAGCTGAGGAAGTCCTGCCACAACGGAAAGAGAACAGAATTCATTGCACAGAAGCTAATCTAAGGTCGCAAACCCAAACGCTGCACACTTCTGCTTTCCTGCTCAAAGCTAAGTTTCATCATCTACCACTGCCAGTCACAGAGCACAAAGGTGCACAAGATGTTCAGCCAGCCACAGGGCATGCTGCATTCAAACTGCTGCTGAACAACTTAGCAAGTCAGTAAATTACCCACAGATTTGGTGCTGAGAAAGAGGGAGAAGGAAACTCAAACATGCAGTGCAGCTAGCAGCAGACATGACCCTCCCAACAGAACACCTCCCAGGCTCACACTCTTCTATCCCCACTCAACCTAAAAGTCAAAACTCACTAGTTCACATTTCAGCTATTCTCCCACCCCCTTCACCAGTGTCCTTTTCTGCTCTTTTGCATCTGACCAATGTTTACATATATCAGACTTAGTTCTGTCTTGTGTTCAAATAGCTGATGGTCAGCTGGTCAGTCAGAAACAAACAGGACTGCAGCTCCAGCTCCAGAGCCCTCAATACAGCAAAGACATGGACCTGATGGAGCAGGTCCCAAAGAGGGTCACAAAAGTGATCAGGGGGTTGAGGCAGATCTGCTACAAGGACAGGCTGAAGGAGCTGAGGGTGTTCAGCTTGAAGAAGAGAAGGCTCCAGGGAGACCTAATAGCAACCTTCTAGTACCTGAAGGGAGCTACAAGAAGGCTGCAAGGAGATTGTTTGCAAAGGCCTGCAGGGACAGGACAAGGGCAATGGCTCAGACTAGAGCAGAGCAAATTTAGACTGGAAGTTAGGAACAAGCTCTTTGCCATGAGGGTAGTGGAACACTGGAACAGGTTGCCCAGGGAGGTGGTTGTGGCCCCATCCCTGGTAATAGTCAAGGTGAGGCTGGACAGGGCTGTGGGCAACCTGATCTAGTTGAGGATGCCCCTGCTGAGTGCAGACTGGGTTGGACTGGATGAGCTTTGGACATCCCCTCCAACTCAGACCATTCTATGACTGGAAAGGATTTCGAGGGATCAGTAGTTTCTTTCCCTTCAAGAGGAACTATCCTTTGACTATGCCCATTGGTTATCAAAGCAGTTCTTAGCTGGAGCCTGCAACCAGAGGTTCTACATCTGCAAAACACTGCCAAACAACAGTGACCTGAATACATGTAAAGAGCCCTTTACCTTATGCCTCTTAAGAGCAGGAGGCTGGAACAGAAGCTAACAGCACATGAAGCTTCCATGCACAACTAACATTTCAAGTGAAAAATGAAGCACAAAGCAAGCATTTCTTTCTGCTGGCATTTGTTTACTGCCCATTATATAACACAGCTACATTTTTTCCACTCTTACCCTTACTTTCAAAGTATTTTCAGAAGTTTTCAAGTACCTCCTGCATTACCTCCTAGTAACAACTTACTTGGCCCCCTAACTTCCCTGGGTTTGTCCCTGCATGCATATTTTTTTGCCTTGGGCATAGCAACATACCCCTGTTTTCCCCAGCAGCAGTAATGAAGGCTCTGCTGTCATTCAGGCTGGAGAGTTGGGGGAGAGGAAGTTTAATGAAATGCAGTAAGGGCAAGTGTAGAGTCTTGCATCTGGAAAGAACAACTCCATGGACAGCACAGCTTGGGGACTGACCTGCTGGAGAGCAGCAAAGGAGAACTGGACCTGGGGGTCCTGGTGGACAACAGGTTGACCATGAGTCAGCAATGTGGTCTTGGGGCCAAGATGGCCAATGGCATCCTGGGCTGGATTAGGAGTGGTGCAGCTAGCAGGTCAAGAGTGCATCTCCTCTCTCTCTACTCTGTCCTGGTGAGGCCACATCCCAAATACCGTGTCCAGTTCTGGACCCCAAAGTTCAAGAAGGACCTCAGGGAACTGCTTGAAAGAGTCCAGCAGGGAGCCACAAAGGTCATTAAAGGAGAGAAGGCTGAGGGAGCTGAGTCTCTTTGGCTCAGAGGAACCTGAGGGGTGACCTCATTCATGTTTATCAGTATGTAAAGTGTGTCAGGAGGCTGGAGTCAGGCTTTGCTGGGTGACGTCCAATGACAGGACAATGGTGCAAGCCATAATGCATATACAAATACAATATACAATAATATACATCATCTACCATCTGGTGCCCTCTCATCCTCACTGCAAGTGTGTCAGGGCACCAGAAGAGGCTGTGCAATCTCCTTCTTTGGAGACATTCAAAACCCACCTGGATGTGGTCCTGTGTAACCTGCTCTAGGTGGGTCTTGCTCTGGCAGAGAGGTTGGACAGGATAAGTTTTTGAAGTCTCTTCCAAACCTTAACATTCTGTGTGATTCTATGTGAAATTTCTTCTCAACTTCCACATTCTAAAGCCCCTGCAGTCACTCTGATTACTACCACAGCCTCTAAACTGCCCTCACATTGCATAGTTGTAGCTTGCTAACACTTCTTTGCTGCTCTCTTTTAAGGGAACAAGAAACAAGCAGCTTAACCCACCCTGTAAGCAGCAGCCTAAAGGGTCAGTTGGTTTTGCCTTGCCTGTAACTACCAATTTCCACCTCTCCCAACAGCACTTCTCAGAGCTCATCTGACAATCTAATCCCTCTTGGTGGAGGGTGAGAGCAGCAAGATGATCCATCTCATTTTGTGGCCACACACCAGAGAGAAAACAGCAGAAACCCACAGGCAGGAAGAGCGTGGGGGATGTGGAGGGAAAGGGGCATGCACACATGTGTGGCTTTGGCAGAAAACATGGTTTGAAGAAATTAAAGCCAGGTCCAGATTTAAAAACTGCAAGCTTTTTCCCTCTGAATCCTGCATCTATCAACTTTCTGAGCTTACAAATTTTGTTTTCTTAAGACAAAAAGCAAGCCAATCAAATGACAGTTGGTGCCTCCAGCATGCTGATCAGTCACAGGATGTTAGGGGTTGAAAGGGACCCAAAGAGATAATCAGGTCCAACCTCCCTGCCCGCTACAATCTAGCTCAGGTCACACACAAACACATCCAGACAGGCCTTGAAAGGCTCCAGAGGAGACTCCACAACCTCTCTGGAGAGCCTGTTCCAATGCTCTGGGACCCTCACAGTGAAGTTCCTCCTTGTGTTGAGTTGGAACCTCCTGTGCTGCAGCTTCCATTCATTGCTCCTCTCAGTCACCTCATTCTTTTTTCAGCAAGGAAATTCAGCTAGCTTCCACCTTCAGAGCCTCAGCACTTCCTTTCAGTCTAAACCAAATATAAACCAGCAGCAATTCTCTAGGTTATTCCTTTCACTTTCTGCTACAAGCTGGTCTCAACAAGGCCATAATGAATTCCCACCCAGCAAAGCCTCCTGTTATGCCCACATTGCTTACTTGGATCACTTCAGTTCACAAAATGCCTCACCACCACGCTGAATCACCCACCACAATCCCACTGCTCACCCTCATTTCTTCCCTCAGCAGCTTATCAAATCCAATTTCAGCTCTCAGCACACAAATGCCAAAGTTTTAGCTGTCACAATGTTATGTAACAAAAGCAGTATGTGGAAACTCTGAAAGGAACATTTCTTTCTCCTCGTGGCTCATCAACCAGGAGTTGCTGGGGATTCACAGCTCATCTTGACACCATTCCAAACAGAACTATGTCTCCTACCCAGAAGGAACAGCATCAAGTTGAACTGCTCTTCTGATCTTACCAGGAACACATGGAAAGCTCAATTTGTTATTGAACTGTACCTCAGCAACGCACTTGGGACACCTCCAGTCCCCTTTGGGTACATCAGGTAAAGGAGGAATCAAGCAAAAAGTGTGATAGCTGTCATCACATCCATCACAGAGCAGCAGTTTGTCCTCGTTATTTCCTCTGCCACAGAACAAGCAAACATACAGATCGACCTGGGGAGAAAAGAGACAAAACCAAGGGTTGTTAGCAATGTCTTCATTCAGAATCTGCCTTCTGGCATAGTCCTAGTCCAATGTGTGATCATTTACAGTTTCCTCTGGTTTCTGAGAAGCACTGATAATGAACAATTATGCCTCAATCCTCCAAAGCAGTCATATGTGGGAGGCAGCTGGACTTTGGGTACTGCTAACTGCTCAGTTGAGTTAGGTGACCATTCTCTATACAGCCCAAAGCAGAATCTTACTGGAGTCAGGCTCAAGAGGCTTGCAGGTTTTAGACTGTTGTGCTCTCCCTCTCTTTGAACCTCTACCATAGAATCATAGAATCAGTCAGGGTTGGAAGGGACCACAAGGAGCAGCTAGTTCCAGCCCCCCTGCCATGGGCACAAACACCCTACCCTAGAGCAGGCTGCCCACAGCCTCATCCAGCCTGGCCTTAAATACCACCAACCATGGGGCCTCAACCACCCATCCAGCCTCTCACCACTCTCATGCTCAACAACTTCCTCCTCATGGCCAGTCTGACTCTCCCCATCTCCAGCTTTGCTCCATTCCTCCCAGTCCTGGCACTCCCTACACTTTTTTGTAGGCACCCTGCAGATATTGGAAGACCACAAGAAGGTCACCTGGGAGCCTCCTCTTCTCCAGCCTGCACAGCCCCAACTCTTTCAGTCTGCCCTCGCAGCAGAGCTGCTGCAGCCCTCTGACCATCCTTGTGGCCCTTCTCTGGACACACTCCAGCATCTCCACATCCCTCTTGTAACAGAGGCTCCAGACCTGGATGCAGTACTCCAGGTGGGGTCTCACCAGAGTGGAGTAGAGGAGGAGAATCACTTCCCTGGCCCTGCTGGGCACACTTCTCCTGCTGCAGCCCAGGCTCTGCTTGGCTTTCTGGGCTGCAAGTGCACACATCATGGGAAGTGATGCAAGTGCACATGATGGAAAACGATTCACACTAAATCCCTACAGAAAGCACATGGCTGAGGAATATCTGCAACAACTATTCCAGAACCATAGATATCATCATTTGCAACAGCACAATGACTCTCTCTGTAATGGAAAAGAGCAGCTAACAGACCCCACAGACCTACAGACTGCAATCTAAAAAGCCAAGGGGAAAGGAACTGCCTGTCAAAGTACCAACTTCTCCTAATCTTGCCTAAAACCACATATTAAAAAAATCCAATTTATCAGAGAGCAGTATTAACCCAGGCACAACAGCAAACAAATTCTGCAGGTGTCTGTCCAAAATGTTCTCTCAACAAGAACACCACTCCCTGGGAGATATTCTCAGGGACAAAGGGGGAAAAGATGAAGCCTTTTGATCTTTTTCTCTTTTTTTGTTATTGCTTTTTCTCCTGTCCAGAGAACATTTCACTTCATATAAATATTTAACAGCCATCCCTGGAGGCATTCAAAGAAAGCCTGGATGAGGCACTTAGTGCCATGGTCTGGTTGATTGGACAGAGCTGGGTGCTAGGTTGGACTGGATGAGCTTGGAGGTCTCTTCCAACCTGGTTGATTCTATGAATAGTATTCTATGTTGATTGGACAGGATTGGATGAAAGGTGCAGCACAGGAGGTTTCACCTCAACACACGAGGGAACTTCTTGACTGTAAGGGTCCCAGAGCACTGGCACAGGCTCCCCAGAGAGGTTGTGGAGTCCTCCGAAGCCTTTCAAGGCCTGTCTGGATGTGTTCCTGTGTGACCTGAGCTGGACTGTATGGTCCTGCTCTGGCAGGGGGTTTGGACCCAATGATCTCTTTTTGGGTCTCTTCCAACCTCTGACATATCTCTCATCCTGATTAGCTACCTATGACTCCACACTACTTTCTTCTCTCCAAACTGATATGAGCACACGTTTTACATTACTGCCAGCCCAAGGGATGATTTACTAAATACAAAGACTGAATGGAAATCTGTCTTCACAACAAGCAGAAGTGTGATTACACAATCATAAACAAGCCTCCCAGCCACCATAAGAAAACACAGTAAGCCTAGGATGATGTATTTCTCAGAGGGAAGGGAAAAGATTCGCCTCATCTCACAGGTAGAATTTCACAGATCATAGAACCAACCAGGTTGGAAGAGACCTCCGAGATCATCCAGTCCAACCTAGCACCCAGCCCTGGCCAAGCAACCAGACCATGGCACTAAGTGCCCCAGCCAGGCTTTGCTTCAATACCTCCAGGGATGGCAATTCCACCATCTCCCTGGGCAGCCCATTCCAATGCCAATCACTCTCTCTGACAACAACTTCCTCTTAACATCCAGACCAGACCTCCCCTGACAGAACTTGAGACTGTGTCCCCTTCTTCTGTTGCTGCTTGCCTGGCAGCAGAGCCCAACCCCACCTGGCTACAGCCTCCCTTCAGGTAGCTGTAGACAGCCATGAGGTCTGCCCTGAGCCTCCTCTTCTGCAGGCTGCACACCCCCAGCTCCCTCAGCCTCTCCTCACAGGGCTGTGCTCCAGGCCCCTCACCAGTTTTGTCGCCCTTCTCTGGACACCTTCCAGCTCCTCAACATCTCTCTTGAATGGAGGAGCCAGAACTGGACACAGGACTCAAGGTGTGACCTGAGCAGTGCTGAGTACCAAATGTAAACAGCAAGGCAGGGCAGTGTTTTTGAGATCTAAGTTACACAAGGCTAATGTATCACCTGAGCCCTTCAAAGCCTCCTTTCACTGAAGAACTCTCATTGAAGCATAAAACAGAGTCACAGAAATTCACAGGACCAGAGTCACAGCAATGAAGTTCTGAAACAGTAATTCTGCTCCTACAGGATTTCCACAAAGTAAATGGGAAGAGTAAGCAAACCAAGGTCTGAAGAAACAAACAAACTAGACAAAATGGTTATAAATTAAAGTATATTTAAACCAAACAATCACAACCCTTAGAAAGCTGAGGGACATTTTATGTTCAGTAGCAGTTTTGCAAACAAACTGAAAGCACACAACTGGTCACAATGCTCTGTTTTTTAAATACCCAATGGCTCCTACATTTTTTTTCCCCCTGAAGTTATTTCCACATCTAAAAATATGGTTACTATGCAACATGTGCAGAGAAAGGCCACAAGGATGAGCAGAGAGCTGGAGCTGCTCTGCTGTGAGGATAGGCTGAGAGAGTTGGGATTGATCAGTTTGGAGAAGAGAAGGCTCCAAGGAGACCTTATTGTGGCCTTTCAGTGTCTGAAGAGAGCTACAAGAAAGCTGGAGAGGGACTTTTCAGGGTGTCAAGTAGTGACAGTACTGGGAGGAATGGATCCAAGCTAGAGAAAGGCAGATTGAGATTAGATGTTAGGAAGGTCTTCAGCATGAGGGTGGTGAGACCCTGGCACAGGTTGCACAGGGTGGTGGTGGAAGCCTCATCCCTGGAAGTTTTTAAGGCCAGGCTGGATGTGGCTCTGTGCAACCTGATCCAGTGTGAGGTGTCTTTGCCCACGGCAAGGGGTTTGGAGCTGGATGATTCCTGAGGTCCCTTCCAACCCTGACACTTCTGTGATTCTCTGACTTTTGGTCATCTTGGCCTTCTATGGCTGAAACTTAAACTCTTGCAAGTGTTCTCAGGCTTAAAATAAAATGAGGCTGAGTTAGTAGCAGAGTCCAATTCTTCGGGCATTAAAAGCACACCATCCTCATTCATGGTGGTATACACATACTGCATTCTGATGCTTAAAAAGTGCTGGGAAAGACATTAAGAAACACCATACACTTCTTTTCCATGGTTAAACATCAGACTGCTAAACACTGGACAGGCACTTAGTGCCATGGTCTAGTTGACTGGACAGGGCTGGGTGCTAGGTTGGACTGGATGAGCTTGGAGGTCTCTTCCAACCTGCTTGATTCTATGCTATCATTCTCCCTCTCAAGGGTTCTTCTTGCGTGAATCTTAATCATGTTGCAACTCAAGCCAGAGAAGACATGAAAGCTGGAATTGCTGAAGCAAAACCTCCTGAAGCACCAGAGGCACTTCAAAAAACACCTTTTAAGGAAATAATAATAGAATTGCTCTACAAAGAGGAGCTCAAATAGAAAGTGGCTACTGAAAGCATGCAAGAAGTCTGTGGCAAAATAAAGCCCTCAACCACATCACAAGCAAGAACCTTCACACTACAACATTCTTCCTGTGCCAAAGGTTAAAACCAAAACACAGAGCAGAGATTTTTGACAATGCTGTCATTCTTCCCATAATTCATCTTTTTTGAGGGGAGGCTGGGAGAGTGTTTTACAAGAAAAACAACAACAGAGCAATGTGGCAACTCAGTTTCTGATCAGAAATCACAGGGAAAGCATCAGACTTACGAAGTTGACAGAAAGCGTTCCCTTGCGCTGCCTCATCTGCATCCCGAATGCCTCTGATCTGGTTCCCTTCCGCCTCCGTGTCACCTCATCTTCAAGCAAAAGGCAGGTCAGAGGTATTAACAGCACATCAAAATAGGTTTAAGTTGCAACACCAAAACAGATGCTCAGACTGGTTTCCTTGCCTTTCCTATCAGAAACAACCTGAGAGGCTAAAGAAAGGCCCTCGGTATACCTGGCCAAGTTGAAGCGAAGAGGGATCAGGAAAAGATGGTTTGTTTAGTCTCTTAGGGTGGCAGTCACCTTAAAAACAGAGTGACTTCAACTGAGAACTGGTGCACTTAGCTGGCAGGATCAGTTTCAGTGCTGCCAAACCCTATTTTCCCTTCCAGTCTCTCAGTTCTTGCAACAGCTGCTTAATCATCTGCGGCTACCTGAAAGGAGAGGCTGCTGCTGGTCTCTTCTCACAGGTAAATAGAAGAAGAGGGAATAATCTCAAGCTGTGACTGGGTAGGTTTGGACTGGATATTAAGAAACATTTTTTCCCCAGCAAGAGTGATCAGACATTGGAATGGGCTGCCCAGGAAGGTGGTGGAGTCACCAACCCTGGATGCTGTGCTTGTTTGAGGCTAATTAAAATGTTTTAATGAGAAAATTTGGATGATAGGCTGTGAAAACGAAACAATGGTGACATCTGCTTCACTCAGAGGCTTGCTGAGGGGGAGAACAGCAAGAACACAGATTAAGACAGAGAGTGTGTATGTCTCTGTCACAGTTGTTGCCTGTGCTTTTCTCCCTGGGCTGCTTCTGTGTAACTAATCCTTCTGCTTTCTAACTCCCCTGGCCAACCCTCCAAAGCTCACCTTGCACGTAAGGCACACACTGGGTAAGGCGGAGGGGTGGAAAGGAGGTGGAAGGGTGGTTGGGAGCCCCTCCTGGGGACTCTGGCTTCTGGTAGGGCTGTTGTGCTCCTGTATTACCTTTAACTTGTCTATTTCTGTCTATAGCTGTAAATATTGCAAATATCTGCTTGTATCTTGTGCTAAGCTGTGAATATTCTTCTCAGCTCCAAGACATCCAAGTGAAGCTCATGATATAAAGCTTAACTTTCAGCCAGCTGAGTCCAGCCTGGCTGATTTCATAAGAGTGAGGGGGCAGATCACTCCCAAAGCATCACAGATGTGTTTAAAATCCATTTGGATGTGGCAGCTGAGGATATGGTTTAAGGGTGAGCTTTGCAGAGTAGGGATAACAGATCCTGGGAGTCTTTTCCAACCAGAATGCTTCTGTGAGCTCTGTGTATTGTTACTGTTACTACCTAATACACCTTGCCAGGCTGCAGGAATAACTGTGAATGGAACCCTACCATACTTGGCCACTTTCTTTTTCCAGTTAGAATGATTTGCTTACTTCTTCACAATGAGACATGCAGAAAGATTTAACATCCTTGTTACTTTATAAAGCAATGAGCCCAAGATTTAGTTACCCTCTTTATCCTTTGCTCCCAACGCCAGTCCCATCATCTTGGGTCCAGCTCCAAAGATCTGCAGCTTCTTGAGTTCAGTATTTCTACTCATTTCTCCAGCCTCTGCCTACAAACAAGACCACATCAGCACAAGCCATCAGTATTTCCCCTCCAGATCTCTTCAGCATTTATCTATACCTTTCATTTAAGACTCATCAAGAGGAAGAAAAAGGAAGCTTGACAAGACAATTTCCTGTTTCAAAACTCAAATGCAAATGGAACAAGAGACAGCATTTTTGTCCCAATCTTCTACATGATTTGCAGTTTGGATTACAGCTAAACTACAGTTACTTATAGAGCAGGTAAAAGAACAAGGTTTGGCTTTCAGGACATTCTGTGCTCCACAACCTCCCTGGGCAACCTGTGCCAGTGTCTCACCACCCTCACTGCAAACAACTTCTTCCTAACATCCAGTCTCTATCTCCCCTCTGTCAGTTTAAACCCATTACTCCTTGTCCTGTCATTACAAGACCTTGTCCACAGTCCCTCCCCAGCCTTCCTGCAAATGGAGACCAGTGACAAGTGGCATTCCTCAGGGGTGGCTACAGGGACCAGTGCTGTTGAACATCTTTGTCAGTGCCATGGGCAGCAGCACCGAGTGCAGCTGTGTGGCCTAACTGACAGGTTGGAGGGAAGAGTTGTGCCAGGGGAGATCTAGGCTGGATGTTAGGAGGAAGCTGTTGGCAGAGTGATTGGCATTGGAATGGGCTGCCCAGGGAGGTGGTGGAGTTGCTGCCCTTGGAGGAGTTCAAGCAAAGCCTGTCTGGGGCACTTTGTGCCATGGTCTAGTTGACTGGCTAGGGCTGGGTGCTAGGCTGGACTGGATGAGCTTGGAGGTCTCTTCCAACCTGCTTGATTCTCTGATTCTATAAGAGAGGGCAGCTAGAGGGGTTTGCTCAGGCTTAAAGGTAGGCCCAAGCTCAGGCTTAAAGGTAGGCCCAAGCCAATCTCAAGAAGTTCACCAAGGCCAACCACAAATACAGGCTGGGTGAGGAATGCCTCCAGAACAGTCTGGAGGAGAAAGATGAACAATTCAACACAAGAGAATGGACTTCTTACATGGGCTTGTAGAGATGGGATGAGAGAGAATGGATTGAAGCTTCAGGAGGGCAGATTTAGACTAAGCACCAGCAAAAAGTTCTTTACAGTGAGTAGTGAGACACTGGAACAAGTTGTCCACAGAGGTCATGGATGCCCCCTCTCTGGAGGTGTTCAAGGCCAGGCTGAATGAGGCCTTGAGCAGCCTGACTGAGTGGAAGGTGTCCCTGCCCATGGATCCCACTAAATCCATTCCTACTTGTGTGGAAAAAAGCTTAGAGAGTTTACAGAAAGAACAGGTGGTGAAACAAAACACTTCAAAATCAGATGCCTACATAACCTTGTGAACACTGCTATGGTACTGACAGCTGAAAGCCTGAGTATCAGCACCATTCAGAAGGCTTTTGGTGGTGTCACTGAAGACTGTATCACAATATCACCAAGGTTGGAAGAGAACTCATAGATCATCAAGTCCACCACAGCCAAAACTGTGAGTGCATGGAAGCAGTCATCTTGCATCTCTTGCCCTTTCCTCGTTCCTAACAACACAAAGTTCCAGCACACCTTTACACTGTGTATTTTCCACCCTTTGGTAAACTGCAATTCCAGTCTCAGCTCCTCCCTGCTAAAGGATGCAGACACATTTTTGTTTCTCTCACCTTCTCAAGTGACAGCACAACCCAAAGGCTTTTCCTCTATGTTAGTGAATCCTAACAACATGATCCAGCTCCACTGGATTCACACATCAAGTGGCAGCACAACCCAAAGGCTTTTCCTCTATGTTAGTGAATCCTAACAACATGATCCAGCTCCACTGGATTCACACACCATCTTTACACTGTTGTTAAAGGTAGGACATGGAGACTTCACCACCTCTCTGCTCTGTTACTGTCACAGTAACCCACAAATCGCAGGCTCACAGGATGGTAGGGATTGGAAGGGACCCCTGGAGATCTTGCAGTCCAAGCCCCCCTGCCAGAGCAGGACTAGAGAATCTAGCACAAGAACACATCTAGACAGGGCTAGAAAGGCTCCAGACAGGGAGACTCCCTAACCTCTTTGGGCAGCCTGTGCCTAGTCAAGAAGTTCTTCTTCATGCTGAAACTGCAGCACAGAAGTTCCAGCTCCATCCTTTGCCCCTTGTCCTATGCCAGGGCACAAGTGAGCAAAGGCTGTCCCTGTCCCTTCCTTCCTGACCCCCAGCCCTCAACTATTGATAGACATTGCACAGATCCCTTCTCATCCTTCTCCTCTCCAGACTGAGCAGCCCCAGGCCTCTCAGCCCCTCCTCATCAGGCAGTGCTCCAGTCCTTTCAGCATCATTGTAGCCCTCCCTTGGACTCTCCCCAGCAGATCCCTGTCCCTCTTGAACTGGGGAGCCCAAAACTGAACATAACACTCCAGATGAAGTCTCACTATGGCAGGGTAGAGGGGGAGGAGAACCTCGCTCCATCTGCTGGCCACACTCCTCTTAATGCACACCAGGATACTACTGGCCTTTTTGGCCACCAATGCACACTGCTGTCCCATGCAGAACTTGCTGCCCACCAGCATTCCCAGGTCCTTCTCCACCTGTAGCTGGTGCAGTTGATTTTTCCTTCCCGGGTGCAGGACTCTGCACTTCTCCTTGTTGACCCTCATTAGATTCCTCTTTGCCTGGCTCTCAGCCTCACTGAATGGCCTCACAGCCTCCAGGTGTCTGAGCCTAGCCTCCCAGTTTGGTACTGTCAGCAGACAACTTCAAAACATTTGCATCCTCCCCATTCCATCCCCCGTGCACAAGACCAGAAGAGTTACAAGCAAGAATCAATACATTCTGAGCACCTGTCAGCACAACCCAGAGTTCTTTGGGTTTACATAACTGCTCCCAGGGAAGAAAATCTTTCACAGTAAAAAAAAAAAATTGGAAGCTTATTTTACTGATTCTCTTATTCTGCAATCAACCACAGCTGTAAAAAGTAAACTGCAAGCAGATACAGCACTCAAAACTGAGTTCAATCCTTCAGAAAATTCCCTGGGCACTAATATCCTCTGAAAAGGAAATTAATTCACTTCCCCCCCACACCACAATACTGCATTTCAGTACTAGAAATGACCTTGCTGCAACCTTGTTAGACAAATCCCTTACCAATTAAAATACATCCTAACAGGTCACCTATGAAGATCCACTCATCTTTCCCCCTCCCTCCTAAAACTCAATTTTCCATAAGGAAATTTTCCTTTCCTGATTTGAATTGAGTCTATTTCTTGTTGCCTCCTCCTATTCAGAAACAATGGACTCAACTGACAGCTGATTACAGGATCCAAACATTCTCAACCCATCCCTCATGGTGGAGAATTCTTCTGGCTTTATTTTCTCACTTGCTCTAGAAAATCATATTTAAGTCTACCACCTCCTCCTATCACTGAGGATCTCTGTTTATTGTTGATTATGATATTTCTGCTTTCTTATTTAACACCCATTCTTAGGTAAGTGGCCTTGCCCTTGTGGCCAGGAGGGCCAATGGGATCCTGAGGTGTATTCAGTACCCAGCACATCGAGGAGGTTCTCCTGCCCCTCTACTCTACCCTAGTGAGGCCCCATCTGGAATACTGCATCCAATTCTGGGTTCCCCAGTTCAAGAGGGACAGGGATCTGCTGGGGAGAGTCCAACACAAGGATGCTGAAGGGACTGCAGCACTGCCTGGTGAGGAGAGGCTGAGAGCCCTGGGGATGCTTAGTCTGGAGAAAAGGTTGAGAGGAGATCTGACAAATGTCTGTAATTAGCTGAGGGCTGGGGGGCAGAAAGGAAGGGACAGGGACAGCCTCTGCTCACTTGTGCCCTGGCACAGGACAAGGGGCAAGAGATGGAAAGTACAGCACAGGAAGTTCCAGCTCAACACGAGGAAGAACTTCTTGACTGTAAAGGTCCCAGAGCCCTGGCACAGGCTGCCCAGAGGTTGTGGAGTCTCCTTCTCTGGAGCCTTTCCAGCCCTGTCTGGGTGTGTTCCCATGCAACCTGTGCTGGATTCTCTGGCAGGAAGGGTTGACTGAAAGATCTCCAGAAGTCGCTTCTCTCCCATCCTGTGATCTGCAAGATGCAAAGCGTTCCTGCAAAGTACTTGTGGAGCTCTACTGAGAAGCAGCCAAGGTCAGCACAGTCACTTGTGCTCATTACCCAGGCCCTAGGCTGCTCAGCACACTGCACACAAAGCCTCCAGGTGTAGCAGCCAGGGCAGAATGACATTTAGCTAGCAGCTTCTCACATGATTTACATATTACCTGTTCTCTGAAGGCTACTGTGACTCTATAATGGAGACAATCAGTGGTACAGTTCCAGGTAAGCACTTCAAACAGTAAGCAGAGTCCTCTTTATAACATGGAGGCGCCCTGAACACTGGAACCATTTCTCAGCCTGCTCCAGATATTTACAGTTCCACCATGTGGGGCTACTGAGAACAACTCTTGGCCTTTAAGTACACTTTCAGAGTCAACTTCACAGAGTTACACATAGCTTCCAAAAGAGTAATTTTGGTGTCTTAAGCAGGTAGGTTGAATTTTTTTCTGTGCTGAAAGACTCATTTTAGTAACTCTACTGTTTAAGAATGAGGATGGCTACAAGCCTAATAAATACATACATAAATGTACTTTTTGCAGATGATCCAAGTAAAATCAACTCTTTCCTTTCTGAAATGCAGCCCCTTAACTGACATGAAGCAGATACACTGTGCCACAATCACCACAGAATGTTTTTTTTCCAAGCAGGAAAAACGAGACCCATTATTCTACTGAAATCAGCAGAAGACAAGACCCCACAGGATCCTAATATAATATGGTGCCACTGAAATCATGAGAAAGGCCCCCAGCAGCATTATTCCACAAGCTTTGTTCCAATTCCCCAGAATCCCCCAGAACAAATGACCATTTCAGTTCCTGCAGTGTTCTCAGCTTTACTGGATAGCTCACTGACAATAGAGGGTTTGAGAGACATGTAAGAGCACAGCCTGGGATAGATGCATTGTTATGTGGCTATGATGAATAAACAGCAAGGCAGTCTCAGTAAGTGGAGTAAAGAGACTTAAAAAAGCAGCTTAGTCTAAATCAGTCAGGTCAGAGAAAAAGATGAAGGTTTATGAAGTATACTCAAAAGATCTCAGTCATAAGGAAGATGCATTTGAAAGAAACTCTTTAAGAGCATTTGAAAATAAATTTTTGGTGCTTAAAGTAAGTCTAGAATGGCATCAAGCAGGTAATGATTGTTGGATCTAAATCCAGCTTTTGCCCATGTTCTGCTGACATATCAGCAGGGAGCTGGCAGCCAGTCACTAGTGGTGTTCTCCAAGGGCCAGAGCTGGGCCCAGTCCTGTTCAATATCTTTACTGATGATCTGGACCAGCAGATTGAGTCCAGCATCAGTGAGTTTGCAGATGACACCAAGCTAGCAGCAGGTGTGGAGCTGCTGGAGGGTAGGAGAGCCCTGCAGAGGGACCTTGCCAGGCTGGATGGGTGGGCAGAGGCCAACGGGATGAGACTGAACAAGGCCAAGTGCAGGGTTCTTCACTTTGGACACAACAACTACAGGCTGGGGACAGAGTGGCTGAGAGCAGCCAAGCAGAAAGGGACCTGAAGGTGCTGGTAGAGAGTAGCTGAACATGAGCTAGCAGTGTGCCCAGGAGAGCCAATGGCATCCTGGCCTGGATCAGGAGCAGTGTGGCCAGCAGGACAAGGGAGGTTATTGTGACCCTGTGCTCAGCATTGCTCAGGCCACACCTCGAGTACTGTGTCCAGTTCTGGGCTCCTCCATTCAAGAGAGATGTTGAGGTGCTGGAAGGTGTCCACAGGAAGGGGACAAAGCTGGTGAGGGGCCTGGAGCACAGCCCTGTGAGGAGAGGCTGAGGGAGCTGGGGGTGTGCAGCCTGCAGAAGAGGAGGCTCAGGGCAGACCTCATTGCTCTCTACAACTGCCTGAGCAAAGGCTGTAGCCAGGTGGGGTTGGGCTCTTCTGCCAGGCAAGCAGCAACAGAACAAGGGGACACAGTGTGAAGTTGTGCCAGGGGAGGTCTAGGCTGGATGTGAGGAGGAAGTTGTTGGCAGAGAGAGTGATTGGCATTGGAATGGGCTGCCCAGGGAGGTGGTGGAATCACCATCCCTGAAGGTGTTTATAAGGAGGCTGGATGAGGCACATAGTATCATGGTTCAATTAATCAGGTGTTAGGTTGGACTCAGTGATCCTAGAGGTCTTTTCCAACATGGCTGATTCTGTGATTCTGAGCTCTAGCTGTGCTGTGAAGGGCCACAGTATGCTGCCAGTAACAGATAGCTGTGCCAAAAGGTGAAGGCCTGCTTTAAGCAATGTAACAGAAACAATGGAGCCATCTGGACAAGCCTTCAAGATTACTTCTAATGATATAGTAGTTAAAATGGTGTCGTTTCATCTTGAGAATCACTGGAGGATACTCCCAGCATTTAATATCACATAGTGGAACAGCAGAATGTCTAACCCAGAAGAAAAGAAACTGCTCTTCAGCAGAAAACTTGTGGAACTGCTGTTTTGTTTCTTCAGCAAACCAGTCTGTCCAGATGAGGAATTAGCTCAAGTGCAATTCCCACAGTTAACAAGGACTTATCTCAACGTATTTGCATAACTAATGGGTATATCTGGAAGAGTTGTAAAACGTTTTCAGCTCTGCCTGAGCAGAAGTTTCTTCATCATCTCACAAACAGCTTTCTATCTGGTTAGTTTTCACAGAGAGATTAACTACAAAGGTAGCCAGGCCACCTGTCATAAACAAAAAGCAGCTTTTAAACGTTTTCAGTTACAGTGCAGCTACCATAAGCAAAACCAGGCCCAAAAGAGGCATCCTTCTCTAGATTTTATACGAACAAAGGCTGCTTTCTGGTAGTGCTTTTAAGCAGGCTCCCACAGCCAAACAAAGGCCACTGCACTGCCAGTGCTGCTGCGGCAGTGGGGAGAGCGCAGATCTGCTCCCTCTGTACCTGGGACTTGACGCGCCTGGTCCTCTTCAGCACAACATTCATCCTTGAAGCCTGCTTTGGGGAAACCTGGGCATCTGAGCTGAGCTCCTCAACCTCCACTTTTTCCTTAAGGTCCAAGTTTGGCTTCTGGATGCCCTAAAGGATCAGAACATAGAACACCAGGTCAATTGATCAGGCAGCGTCAATCATTCCAGGGGATGTGAAACACTCTGCTGAGACACAGGAGTGAAAATGCCACAGCATTCCACAGACCAGTTTGACAAGAGACCAGTTAAGCTACACACTCTAAACAAGGAAGCAATCTCAAGCTCAAAAAGACAGACATCCTCCCAAATATCATCTTTTGCCCTGTTTTCCTTCCCACCAAGGCTGCCCTCAGTCCTAATAGAAGGGCAATCAGAAAACAACCACACGATGCCACGCTCCAGCTGCGAGCACTGCTGTCACAGGTAAGCATGAGGGTGGCTGTAGAGCTGTTTACTGAGGGTGGCTGTAGGGTTGTTTACACAGCTAAAGCTTCTAAAAGCATAGAGCCTGTGTTGTTGCTTCACATGCAGCAATAAAGAGCATTCAACATGCAGTCTGGGTCCCCTCTTCGTATCCTGAAGAAGCATCATCGTACCATAAGGCTGACCCCAGACTGGAAGAGCTCATAGGGGTACAAGATTCGTTCATAATGAGACTTGAGTAACGACCCAGTGCCTTTTCCTGGGAGGTAGCCAAGTCGACTTGCCACTTTAGACCATTTCTTCTCCTTAGTAACTACTTCAAAGCCTCCTTTGCTGGCAACAATCTGAAACACAAATCAAAAAGGGAAGAGTTTTGAGCAGCTCTTGGATATATCAAGAATCAACTAAAGCAGTCAAGTATTCAAAAGTGGCAAACTCCTGAATTTAGTCTTTGTTTCCTGATGGACTGTTGTTGCAATAATAAACATTTACCCTCATTACTCAGCACATTCAATTTTCCTAGCAAGTGTTAAATTGTGGACAGGAGGAGGTGGTCAGTTAAGGTTTGCCATGTATTGGAAAGAACACAAATCTCACCACCACAACAAATGGAAAGTTCATTCTCAACAGGCTTGCACTCTGCTGCAAAACACAAGTCTGGCTAGAAAACAAACCCCAGATGAAAGGGAGTGTAGGAGCTCACAACTGCAGAATTATACTCTCACAAGACTCTGGATGTCAGGCTGCTGTAAAAAGAGAGAAAACTGAATCATAGAATGGTTTAGGTTGGAAGAGACCCCAGAGCTCATCTAGGTGCAACCCCCTGCCATAGGCAGGGACACCTCCCACTAGAAAAGGTTGCTCAAGGCCTCATTCAACCTGGCCTTGAGCACCTCCTGGGAGGTTGTGGAGGACAGAAGCACAGAATGTGATCTTTGATCACATTGGGTGCTTCTGTCCTCCACAACCTCCCTGGGCAACCTGTGCCAGTGTCTCACCACCCTCACTGCAAAGAATCCTTTCCTAACATCCAGTTGCAATCTCCCCTCTGCCAGTTCAAACCCATTCCTCCTCATCCTGTCATTACAAGACCTTGTCAATAGTCCCTCCCCAGCCCTCCTGTAGGCTCCCTTCAGATACTGGAAGGCCACTCCAAGGTCTCCTTGAACCTTTCTCTTCTTCAGGCTGCAGAACTTCAACTCTTGAAGCCTGTCCTCACAGCAGAGCTGCTGCAGCCCTCTGAGCATCACTGTGGCCTGCTCTGGACTGGCT
This sequence comes from Pogoniulus pusillus, assembly GCF_015220805.1. Lineage (NCBI taxonomy): Eukaryota > Metazoa > Chordata > Aves > Piciformes > Lybiidae > Pogoniulus > Pogoniulus pusillus. The sequence continues at coordinate 20,791,912 of NC_087278.1, forward strand.
CAAACAGTTCCATGGCCTTCTTGTGTTGAGGGCTCCAGAAGTGCACACAGGACTGCAGGTGGGGGCTGAGGAGAGCAGAGCCAAAGGGCAGAATCCCCTCCCTTGCCCTGCTGCAGCCCAGCACAGGGTTGCTGTCTGGGCTGCACTCACACTGCAGGCTCATGTTGAGCTTTTCATCAGCCCAGACCCTCAAGTTCTTTACCTCAGGGCTGCTCTCAGCCATTCCCCACCCAGCCTTAGATTGCACCAAGCCAGGTGCAGGACCTTATACTTGGCCTTGTTGAATCTATCTTCCAAATTAACTCAGCCCAGTTCTTACACCTGACTGGTTTGAGCCTCATAATGCACATACAGAACTATCACTGCTTCCATGTAACTAGTATGTACACAGACCCATTTGCCTCCAAGCAATGATGATCACAGCATGAGTTGCTTCCCTAGAATCACTGGCCATTTTTCCATCCTGTCTAGTTTCACTGCCAAGCAGCTTAAAAGCCAAATGAATTTTCATGTCACTGCTATTATTGTAACACTAAAAGCACCTCCACGACAGTGTAGCCTTGCCTTATGTTTCTTTACATGTGCTTTACTGTTTCACAGACTGTTAGAAACCCCAATGCAAAAGCTTTTTGTTGCTGGAGTGAAATTTACAGCTGAGGTAAATTCGAAAGTGAAATTGTGGCAGTGATGTATTTGTTCACTCAGGTTGCTCCTGTTATCAGGGATGGCTACAGTCAGATCAAACAACAGCATTATTGATCATTTGATTTAAATCCTATATAGAAAAGCCATTTTTACATCAACTACTCCTAAATTTCAACTGAACTTCTTTTTTTTTTTCTCTGGAGATTTTCATTTCTGAAATTATCTGTGCCAAAAAAAAAAAAAAAGCCAGAGGAGCAACTAAGTAACTAAGCTGAGACCTGTGTTATCTGCAGGCAACTAAAAACTTCTCTTAACAGTAACCTGACAATTTCTCACTGTCCCAAGACAGATTTTACCATCGGTTCCAGACTGGTTAAAAGACTCTGACTTCTTTACTTAAAAACAAAAATAAATCAATTCATATGTTTACATTTTTACTTTCCTTACAAACCTTGACAAGGAATGGAAACAGATCCTCTAACCCAAAAGCACCAGAATTGGGGGCCACGAGGATCCTCAGAGGGCTGCAGCAGCTCTGCTGTGAGCACAGACTGAAAGAGTTGGGGCTGTGCAGGCTGGAGCAGAGGAGGCTCCCAGGTGACCTTCTTGTGGCCTTCCAGGATCTGAAGGGGGCCTACAAAAATGCTGTGGAGGAACTTCTTAGGCTCTCAGGGAATAAAAAGACTGGGGGGAATGGAGCAAAGCTGGAAGTGGGGAGAATCAGCCTGGACATGAGGAGGAAGTTTTTGAGCATGAGAGTGGTGAGAGGTTGGAATGGGTTGCCCAGGGAGGTGGATGAGGCCCCATGCCTGAAGATGTTTAAGGCCAGGCTGATCTAGGGTAGGGCATCACAGGGTGTCCGTGCCCATGGCAAGGGGGCTTGGAACTAGATGATCCTCGTGGTCCCTTCCAGCCCTGACTGATTCTATTATTCTAATTACCTTAATTCCTTACCTTGCAAGAAGAAAATCTACTCAATTAGATGAAAAACTCACCTTTAACAGGTAAGTTTATGTAACAGTGCACAGATTTTGCCCATGCAAAAGCAAAAGCCAAAAAAGAACTTATTTGTGTGCAATCTTTGTAAAAAAACACAGCAAAGACAACAGTAGTAGTATAAAACTTTAGCAACCATTAAGCCTAACCTGTTTTGGAATTTTACTCAAAGAATTACTGCAGAAGCCTGACATTATAAAGCCTCAAAGATCACAGAACAGAGCCACAGATTCAACCAGGTTGGAAGAAACCTCCAAGATCATCCAGTCCAACCTAGCACCCAGACCAGGCCAATCAACCAGACCATGGCACTAAGTGCCCCAGCCAGGACTGGCTTCAGCACCTCCAGGGATAGAGACTCCACCACCTCCCTGGGCAGCCCATTCCAATGCCAATCACTCTCTCTGCCAACAACTTCCTCCTAACAGCCAGCCTAGACCTCCCCTGGCACAACTTCAGACTTTGTTCCTTCCTTCTGTTGCTGCTTGCCTGGCAGAAGAGACCAATCCCACCTGGCTACAACCTTCCTTCAGGTAGCTGCAGACATCAATGAGGTCTGCCCTGAGCCTCCTCTTCTGCAGGCTGCACCCCCCCAGCTCCCTCAGCCTCTCCTCATAGGGTTTGTTCTCAAGGCATGCTTATGTCATGTCAAGAACATATACTGGGAGAAAGAAAGGAGCAATTATACAAGTCAATGGCAGAGCTGCTAGGTCAGGAGCTGAACTGCATTTAAGTGAACTTCTGCTTTTTCAAACTCATTTCAAACTCCTGTAGCTCAACCTTGAAAAAATGAGACCTAAAAAGCAAGTGGCCAACCGACATCAGGATGTTCAAGCTGCATGCAAGATAACAAACACATGATGTAAGGAAAGCAAGCAAAGGCAACTGATTTAACTGTGCTTGACATGTCTGACACAACCATCCAATAAAACCAACATTTTTATTGTATTTTTCCACTCTCCTATTTCATCCCTGTATTGAGGAGATCAATGCTGTAAAATAAGTCTTCTCTGTTGCTTGGCTTCTCAAGCTTGAATGCAAACCAATATCCCTGTCTTACCTACAGCTTACTCACCTTGCTGAGACCATAGAGATCCAGTATTTTTCTCTCCACCACAGGGATTTTTAGATTAGATCCTTGGAGTTCCCAAAATTTTGCTAACTGATCCAGGAAGTCCAGCTTCACTCTTGTCATTGCCTGCAATCAGTAAAGGAAGACAAACGTGCACATCCCAAAACATGCATAAATACACCTTACAGGCCTGAGCAAACACATGACATCTTTTTATACTCTTTGTATCTCTGCAGTGCAGCTTAGCAAGCGAGTTCTTAGTCATGTAAAAAATCCTAGAAATAGAAGTACTGCCACAAGGATGCTCAGAGGCTGCAGCAGCTCTGCTGTGAGCACAGACTGAAAGAGTTGGGGCTGTGCAGGCTGCAGAAGAGGAGGCTCCCAGGTGACCTTCTTATGGCCTTCCAGCATCTGAAGGGGGCCTACAAAAAAGCTGGGGAAGGACTTTTTAGGCTATCAGGCAGGGACAGGACTGGGGGAATGGAGCAAAGCTGGAGGTGGGGAGATTCAGCCTGGATGTGAGGAGGAAGTTTTTGAGCACGAGAGTGGTGAGAGACTGGAATGGGTTGCCCAAGGAGGTGGTTGGGGCGCCATGGCTGGAGGTGTTTAAGGCCAGGCTGGCTGAGGCTATGGCCAGGCTGATCTAGGGTAGGGTGTCTGTGCCCATGGCAGGGGGGCTGGAACTAACTGATCCTTGTGGTCACTTCCAACCCTAACTGATTCTATGATTCTAATTACCTTAATTCCTTAGAATCATAGAATCAACCAGGCTGGAAGAGACCTCCAAGCTCATCCAGTCCAGCCTACCCCCTAGCCCTATCCAATCAACCAGACCATGGCACTAAGTGCCTCATCCAGTCTTTTATTGAACACCTCCAGGGACAGTGACTCCACCACCTCTCTGGGCAGCCCATTCCAATGCCAATCACTCTCTTATCTTGCAAGAAGAAAATCTACTCATTGAGATGAAAAACTCACCCTTAACAGGCAAGTTTATATCACAGTGCACAGATTTTGCCAGTGCAAAAGCAAAAGCCCAACCCTGACTGATTCTATGATCTTTACTAACAGAATATTTGTTATGTTGGGTTTTTTCCAGCATTCAAAAGCCTACAAACCAAACTCCTACCTAAGAACTTCTGGGTTTGAAACCAATATGCCATCCTAGCGAAAAATCAGCATTTCAGGGAGAAACACAAGAGCCATTATTAAAATAGACATTGGAGGGGGAGAGTTACAAACAGTTTTTATACATGCTTTAATCATGCAGAGGGACCTCCTCCCTTGAGTACTTCCCAAATTTTATTGTGGCCTTCCAGTATCTGAAGGGGGCATATAAAAAAAGATGGGGAGGGACTTTTGAGGCTCTCAAGGGGTGACAGGACTAGGGGAATGGAGCAAAGCTGGAGGTGGGGAGATTCAGGCTGGACATGAGGGGGAAGTTGTTCAGCATGAGAGTGGTGAGAGCCTGGAATGGGCTGCCCAGGGAGGTGGTTGAGGCCCCATCCATCCCTGGAGGTGTTTAAGGCCAGGCTGGATGAGGCTGTGGCCAGGCTGATGTAGGGTAGGGTGCTTGTGCCCACGGCAGGGGAGTTGGTACTAGATGATCCTTGTGGTTTCTTCCAACCCTGACTGATTCTGTGATTCTAAATCCCTTTCCAAAGGGACACAAAAGATACATGACATTTAGGTGTAGGAGCAGAGCAAGGCTTAGAAAACACCAGGGCAGAATGGCACTCCTACTACTTTCAAGAAAGCTCCTATGGATTTTTGAGCCATGAAATGAACCAACTGTAGTATGACTACAAATAATGTTAAGCTTTAAAAGGCATTATCAAGACAACATAGCATAACCAGGGGCTTCAGAACAGCAATTATTTAAACAAAGGGAAAAAATTCATTGGCCTGTGAAGCTCTGAAGGCTAGACACTGGCTCTTCTTACTAAACAGCATGGTACTTGGCATTCATTTTAGATGTTTCCAGTTGAATGTGGGGAAAAAAAAGTATCTTGTGGTTATTTTGAGTAATAAAATCCAAACCAGACTTTCCTCAATGCCACGGAGACTTATTTTACACGAAGCCTGCCAGTGCCAAGCATAAATACTGATGTGGTCTATGGGTTTCTAAAGTCTCCCCTATCCAGAAACCTGCCAAAATGCAAATCTCCAGCGAGAAGACCTACTGCTTCCAGAGCAGACACAACATTGTACCAAGAGTGGACCAGCTCACCTCTAGTTCATTCAGGCGCTGAATTCGCGGAGTGAAACGAAAGCTTTGCACTTCACAAGCAAATGGAGGCTGCCAGTCCTAAACAAAGACACAGAAAAGGCATTTTATTGCTTCAAGAAATCTCTCCCAGAAGAGCACAATGCAGAAAATGTGTCTGAGCAAAGGAGCTTTCGAGTGAATGAGCTTCCCAGTAGAACTGGTTACATCATTTCCCAATTTTATCCCCTCCTCGTGCTTTTAAAATGAAGTTCTTCCTACAACACTTCAGCCTGGAGAGCCTCACAGAATTAAAAACATCAACGTGAAATAAAGGTCCAAAGAACTTCAGCAGGCACTGCCTCGTGCTGAGTTTAAACCCAAGGGATGCAGGCGTAGCTGCTTGGTTATTTACCTTTAAAATGCAGAGTTCCATATACACAGCGCACTGCAAAGCTCTCCCAGGCAGCAGCGACAAAGACTAAATAAAGCAGGTTATTTGGCACCTGATTTGTTTCGTGTTTGCCTACAGTCCTTTCAATACAGATAAGATCACCAGCTGGGAGTCCTACTCTTCAGCAGAAAGGCAGCCTTAAGTAATAACGACTTTCTCCACGCAGTCGTGGGGTTCAACCACATGTGCCTTCTAGCCCCATCTCTCTAAACCGTGTTCAGACATCACAACAAGTATAACTCAGCTTTGTTTTTTTCCCTGAAAGCTTAAGCCGCTGCAGATTATCTGGCAATAAATACAGCAGAGTTAGGACAGCCCATGCCAGGTGGACAAGCCACAGGAAGTATTTATCACTCACACTGCTACAGCATATAAAAGCCTCAAGCTCAGTCGTGAAATATTTACAGCTTCCAACAATGGAAAAGAATAATACAGCAGAAAAGGTTAAAGTGCCTCGCTGCAGGCTGCCAATCAACCTGACACACGCATCCCCCCTCCCCCCCAAAACCCTGCAATGCAAACAGCTAAGCAGTCATGCAGAAAGGTGTTCCAACGGCCAGGAAAAGCTGAACTTATTCTCGATGAACAGGATCTGGATCCATTTCTTCTGGGCTCTCAACCTAAGCCATTCTGCTTATTTTAGAAAGGACAGCCCCTTGGAGGTCAAGTTTTCACCGTATCACTAAACCAACCAACCAGATTCCAGCAACCCAGACAGGCCAGGAGAAGAGAAAGGATCATGAAACCCAACCAGCACTCCCCGTATCCAAGCTGGTTCTCAGTTACATGCCTCCTTTTTTTTTAACCCAGTTTTTCTCCATCCTCTCTCTCTCAGTATGTTCATCTTCAAGGCTGCATTAAAAGCTTACTTATAGTCGATTTCCGAAGTGATCTAACCACCTTTTGCTTAAATTGCCTGATGTTCTCGTGTAAAACAGCTTACCAGGTCACAGGACAAGGCAGCAGCAAACGATCGGGTCGCCAGAGAGATTAAGCTCTGCCTCCTAACCTGCTATTCCCCTGCCCAAAGAGGCTGGCCGCACCTCTATTAACAATAAGGATTATGATGATAAACAAGGCTACAGTAAAAATGAGTACTCTTCCTCCTCCCGCTCCCGGAGCAAGCCTCTCATGTCGCCTACAAAGCCCCGGCACTTTCCAGAAGCACGCCGTCGGGCTGGGGTTCTTTAAAAAGTAAAAGCTACGCTAAAAAGAAGTCCCTGGCGTGGCCAAGCCCTGCTAGCTTCTTACCTGCTCCAAAGCAACCTCACCAAAACCTAGCTCTGAGGTCAAAGACCACGGAGGTTCCTTGGTATCCCTGGCACAGGCACCGAGGCCTATGCAAGGCGATGTACGTAACCCTATGCAAGCAGTGGCAGGGGGGGAAGGGGCTCCCCAGGTTCCTGCGTCCACACTTCTGCCACCCAAACTTCGGGCCCTCTCGGACCTCGCAGCGTACCCCGAAGAGCCTCCGGCACACGGTGAGCCTCTCCTGCCCCCCGGGCCCAGCCCGGCCCCCGCCCTGCCCGCAGCGCGGCGCCCGCCCGGCCGGCCGGCGGTACCTTGGGGGGCCGGATCTTGCAGATGCCCGTTTTCTCGGCCAAGCCGCGGATGCGGCCGATGAAGCCGAGCGGGTCGCTGAACTCCTCCCAGCTGGGCTCGAAGACCGGGCACTCCGGCGGCGGAACGAACTCGGCCGCATAGCGCGGCCCACCGCCCCCCGACATGGCCGCACGGAGAGAGCACCGACGACGAGGGGAGAGCACCGAGGGGCGCGGCGGGACAGGGCGGAGAGGGGCAGCGGGAGTGGGCCCTTAAAGGAGGTCGGCGGAGCTGGACCGGTGGCCGAAGCGCATCCTTCGGTAGCTGCTGCCGGGCAAGACGGTCGCCGGGAGGGGATAAGAGGCGAGGACGGAGCGCGGTGAGGCGGCGGTGCGGGGCGGCGGGGGCGGCTCCCGCCGAGTGTTGTTGTCCCGTCCCCCGGGGCTGTCTCCCCCCGGACCGAGCCCCTCTCACTCGCGTTCCAGCTCGCCGGAAGTTACGCGGAACGCTCTGAGCCCTCCCCCGGAAGCAGAGACAAGCGTTGCCTTCCGATCCAAAAAGTAGTCCCCCGGCCACGCTTCTGGCAAGCGCGCTCCTGCTACGGAGGAGCCGGCCGCCTCCTGGGCCCGCCGCTCCCAGAAGCGCCTCTCTGCCAGACCCGAACTCGAAACTCTTTCTCCTCGCCGGCCCTCAGGACACGCTGCGGCGCGACCGCAAGACAAGGCAGGCAGCGAGCCCGGGAGGGCGGGGCCGCCCCGCTTCCGCCGCGGAGGAATGTGCGAGGCAGCCGAGACCGTTCGCTTCCGGTGCTGAGGGGCCCATTGTCTGCGCCGGACGGCAGGGAGGGCCCGGAGCCCCGCCCCCGACGCTGGCCCCGCCCCCGCCGCTGGCCCCGCCCCCGCCGCTGCCACCAGCGCGGCGCTGCCACCGACGCGGCACCGCCTGCGCACGCGCGGCGTCCCCCCCCCGCCCCGGGCCCCGCACGCTCCCAGCCGCGCCGGCGCGATGCGCCCCCAGCCGGTGCCGCCAGCGCGGATTGGTAGAGGCGGCGGGGGCCGTGTGCAAGGCTGCCTGCGATTGGAGGGAGCGGCGGGCGGCAGGCGGTGCCGCCAGCGCTGATTGGTAGAGGCGGCGGGGGCCGTGTGCAAGGCTGCCTGCGATTGGAGGGAGCGGCGGGCGGCAGGCGGCGCCGGCGTTTAAGCTGCGGGTGGCTGGCGGCGGTTGCTGGGCTCAGGGCTTCCCGTGGTGGCTCCGGTCTCTTCTGCGCTGCCTCGGGAGCTCGGAGCCACCGTGGCTGTTGTGAGCGGGACCTGCACCGCGCCCTAGGTCGCTGTTACGCCACTGTTACGCCGGGTGCGCTCTCTTCCTCTGGTCTCCTGGGGCCGCAGCTTGAGCCATCGCTCGAAGTTTCTGTCCCCTGCCTACGGCGAGCCGGGCCCATGAGTGCGACGGACTGCTCCCTGAGGACCTCCCTCCGCTCCAGAAGGTAGTGTCGGGAGACTGCCTTCATCGTCACCCTGTGCTGAAACCGCTCTGCGGACTTGGGCTGCGGAGCTGCTCCCTCTGGCCGGTAGCGAGGCTTAAGGAAAAGCGCTTGGACCTGCTGTGCCTCCTCACCCTTACACCTGTGTCTTTCCGCTGTGCTTCGGCTCAGGAGTGAAATAGTCCCCCTGTGCTTATGCTGTGTGATTTCTTCTGTTGCTGGTATTTACTTTTCCAGGTGTGTGTTTAAGACCTTTCTGGGCACAGTTGGTAGGAGGAGCTACGTGAGTTGATTAGAGGGTGTCTTGAGTACTGCGGTGCCTGGAGTTAAGGAGCATGCTGTGATGCCATGGATGAGGCACATAGACCTATGCAGCTCTGGTGAGCTGGTCCATGAAAGTTGCTGCTTCCTCCATGCCACCTGTCAGATAGAATCATAGAATCGGTCAGGGTTGGAAGGGACCACAAGGAGCAGCCAGTTCCAACCCCCTTGCCATGCCCAGGGACACCCTACCCTAGAGCAGGCTGCCCATAGCCTCAGCCAGCCTGGCCTCAAACACCTCCAGCCATGAGGCCTCAGTCACCTCCCTGGGCAACCCATTCCAGCCTCTCACCACTCTCCTGCTCAACAACTTCCTCCTCATGTCCAGCCTGACTTTCCCCACCTCCAGCTTTGCTCCACTCCCCCCAGTCCTGTCACTCTCTGATATCCCGAAAGGTCCTTCCCCAGCTGTTTTGTAGACCCCTTTCAGATGCTGGAAGGCCACAAAAAAGGTCACCTGGGAGCCTCCTCTTCTGCAGACTGCACAGCCACAAGTCCTTCAGTCTGACCTCATAGCAGAGCTGCTGCAGCCCTCTGATCAACCCATCTCCAGCATCTCCACATCCCTCTTGTAATAGAGGCTCCAGAACTGGATACAGTACTCCAGGTGGGGTCTCAGCAGAGCAGAGGGGGAGAATCACCTCCCTGGCCCTGCTGGCCACACTTCTCCTGCTGCAGCCCAGGCTCTGGTTGGCTTTCTGGGCTGCAAGTGCACACTGCTGGCTCCTGTTGAGCTTCTCGTCCAGCAGCACCTCCAAGTCCCTCTCCTTAGGGCTGCTCTCCAGCCACTCCCTGCCCAGCCTGGATTTGTGCTTGGAATTGCCCCAACCCAGATGCAGACCTTGCACTTGGGCTTGTTGTCTGGAAGCAGAGCTTGGACCTTCCCCTTGCTGCTTTAGCTGCACTCTCTGTTACCTTCCCCTGCTGCTGCTTTTGCTGCTTTGCCACTACTTGGTTATTTCTCTAGGAGATTATTATTGTACTGTTACTTTTGAACTACAAGAAATACAATTATCATTTTTGCCTGACTTTCCAAAAAAAAAATCCAAGTTGTCGTGAGTGTATTCTACAGGAGAGGGATCCACCCTAACTGAGGACAGGGTGGGTAAACTGTGTACATAACGTCAAGTATGGCAGAAAGGAAAACATGTAGACTCTTAGGTGTATCCCTGGTGCATCAGATAACCTGGATTACTCACTTCATTCAATGGTTTGGAAGTGTTTTTTCTCTCTGGCTATCAGATAATGATTCTGTCACAGATTGTATCTTCCTGTTTATTTTCCAGAGGCAGCTGCTCCTAACTGCACAATGGACTTGTCTCCTTTTTTCTTTCCTCCTTCTCCTCCTGTCACATTCCCTCTCCCTGAGTAGCTTATGAGGCTTTTCTTCCACAATGTTTCCATCAGTCGGTGTCATCTCCATAGTACAGTAAACCTGCAAGCTGTTCTGTATCAAAGCTTCTGGTTCTCAATGCCATGATCTCATCCTAATACCTGCATGTGCTAGCTTGAGCCTAGCTAGAATATCTTGGTGAGAAGAGTTAGATGAAAGGCTTTGAAAAGGAAACAGTGGTGATGGCTGCTGCACTCATAAGCTTGCTGAGATGGATAAAAACAAGAACATAAACACAGATAACAGAGTTGCTCTTTGGCTCTGGCTGCATGCACTGCACTCCCTAACTTACTGTCTAATCCTTCTGCTTCCTAACCCCCCCTGGCTGATCTCCAAACTCACCTTGAATGTAAGGCAAACTCTAGGATAAGGTAGAGGGGTGGAAGGGTGGTTGGGAGCCCCTCCAGGGGACTCTGGAGGGCTGCTGTGTTCCTGTATTACCTTTAACTTGTCTATTTCTCTCTATAGCTGCAGACATTGTAACTATCTGCTTGCATATTGTGCTAAGCTGTGAATATAAAGCTTCATTCTTTAATTTGCAGCTTGGCTGAGTCGAGTCTGGATGACTTTCACCCAAGTCGGGGGGGGGGGGGGGGTGGCAGGTAACACCCAAATCATCACACTGGAGCAGAGAGAAGCTGATGTGTTTGAAATGCAACCTCTGTTAAATCTGGGACTCTGTAACCACTTTAGGAAGTTGAGGGTTTTTTTTAATGTTACTGTCTGAAGGTTACATGTCTTTAGAAACTCTTTCTGTCCAGGCTGGCAACCCCCAACGTGTCATCCAAACGTGCTCCTCTTCAATCTCCAAGTCAAGACTTTACTCCTCTCCCTTCAATGGATGAGCGCTTGGCCTTTCTCCGTCCCTCCCGGGAGCTGCTGGAGTACTACCGCAAGAAGATCGCTGACTTTGATGAGGAGCACGAGGATTTGGTTAAAAGGCTGGAGAGATACAGGGAAACATATGATGAGCAGGTTAGGAAAAGAGGGTTTTAAATGGTGATGGACTACCTATCTGTACACAGAGTGGTTTCCTTCAGCTGCAAACTCTGCACGTGTGGCGTTAAGGTTTACTGGTGACACGATGGAATTGAGCTAAGACGTAGTAAGTGGATTTCAGGGTTGGATTGTCAAGTCGAGCTCTCTGTCAGTGCAAGCAGAAAGGTGCCTGTATTCACTTCAGAAGTAATCCTTCTGTTCCTGGAGACTGAGGTGCTTCCTCAAGTACCTGCTGTACTTGAAGCAGCCTGAAAGCCCCCAGGAAATACATGGTGTGCAAGTCAAGGGTCCAAACTAATGCCTTTTGCCCCAGGGGAAAGAGCTCTTCTGAAGGGTTTGTTACTTTTACACACCAGTGTAAACTTAGCAACCAGCCAGACTCCATAGTACTACACCTCAGGAATATTTTCATGTGTGTTTGTTTTTTTTTTTCACTTGAGTAATTCCTTTCAACAGTAAGTGCTATTACAGAGGCTTTCTGAGGGGTTTGTTCACATCAGACTGCCAATATCTGTGCTACTCTGCCAGTGCAGAAGAACAACCACTGGAGACTGGCCTTACTTGGCTGTTGCACAGTGACAGTGGTTCTCAGGGCCCTGAACTCCTAATAGTTTTTCCAAGACTGCCCTCATCTGGTCCATCTTTGTGAGAGACTGAAATAATTCCCTGGAACTGAAAGTTGCTCTCTACCAGTTAAGGGCTCAGGGCACAAGCAGTTTGAAGTTTGTAAGTGTTGTCCAATACTCTGCATCATTTCAAGTACCTCCTTCTCTCTACCTAGCACAAATTGCAATGGGAAGTCCATCAGCGAGAAGAGGAGGTCGCAGAGTTGCAGAAGGCTTTGAGTGATATGCAAGTCTTCCTCTTCCAGGAGAGAGAACAGGTCCTTCGCCTCTGCTCGGAGAACGACCGGCTGAAAATCAGGTGGGACGGGTCCCTGGCAACAGCAGTTGCCTTCTGTGGTGTGCTTCATGTTCCTGTTCTCATGCAGATCAGGAGTCTTCAGGGAAACAATTACGCTGCGTTTCCCAGGGAGGGCTCCTATGAAATGGTACCAGACAGAGGTGGAATGCAATCTGTTCAGCTGCTAAATACGTTTCCACTTATTCCTCCTATTCTGGTAATAGGAGGAAGAGCAGAAGTTGAACATAGGTTGAGATTTGACTTGTGAGTTAACTGTTTGTATGTGGAGATTTTTTGATGCAAGCAGGCTGTGGTGGGTTCACCTTGGCTGGTTTCTACCAAAGCTCCTGTAATTACTCCCCTCTTCCCTTTCTCACCTGGACAGAGAGGGGAAAGAAATAGCATGAAAGGCTCCTGGGTTGAGATAAGGATGGAGAGAGATGACTGACTTGAGGAAATCAATTTATTGCCAATCAAATCAGAGTGGGATACTGAGAAATGGAGACCAATCTTAAAAAACCTTTCCCCCAGCATCTCTCTTCTTACAAGGCTCAATTTCACTCTTGATGTTTTTTCCCCTACCCCTGACTGAGCAGTGCAGGGGCATGGAAAATGGGAACTGTGGTCAGTTCATCACAGGTTTTCTCTGCTACTCCTTTTTCCTCAAACTCTTCCCCTACTCCAGTTTGGGATCCCTTCCATTGCAGGCAATCCTCCATGAAATTCTCCAGTGTGAGTCCTTCCCACAGGCTGTAGCTTTTGTAAATCTGCTCCAGCATTGCTCCTATCTATGGAGTGAGTTCCTTCAGCAGTGGACTGCCCCAGTGCAGGGGATCACAAGTCCTGACAGCAAATCTGCTCCACCGAGGACTTCGCTTCATGGGGCCCTAAGATCTGCAGCAAGCTCCTGCCAGTGTGAGCTTCTCACAGGGTCACAGCTTCTTTTGGTCATCTCCCTGCTCTGCTGTGGTGTGCTCCACAGACTGCAGGCTGATTACAGGCTCACAGGATGTCAGGGTTGGAAGGGATCCAAAGAGATCATAGAGTCCAAGGAAACTTACCTAAGGAACCATCTAGATTTGCCCTGTGAGTGAAGCTGAGCATTGCATCAGCCCAGTAAAGTTTCTGCTCATGGTAGTTAGGCAGTTGGGAATGAAAATCCTTTACCACCTTGTGCTAATGCTGTACTGGCCTAGGTAGTGTTGTCAGGCTTGAAAAGAGGAATGCTCCCAGTGCCAGCAGAATTGGTGATGTTCTTAGCATATAGGCAACACCACTAATGTCTTTGGGAGGCTCTCAGGGGGTTTTAAGCAATGTTCTCCAGAACTGGGCTGCATCACAAGTGTGGCCAGCAGGTCAAGGGAGGTGATTCTTCCCCTCTACTCAGCTCTACTGAGACCCCACATGGAGTGCTGCATCCAGCTATGGAGCCTCTATGACAGGAAGGATGTGGAGATGCTGGAGTGTGTCCAGAGAAGGGCCATGAGGATGCTCAGAGGGCTGCAGCAGCTCTGCTGTGAGGACAGACTGAAAGAGTTGGGGCTGTGCAGGCTAGAGAAGAGGAGGCTCCCAGGTGACCTTCTTGTGGCCTTCCAGGATCTGAAAGGGGGCTACAGAAAAGCTGGGGAGGGACTTTTCAGGCTATCAAGGAGTGACAGGACTACAGGGAATGGAGCAAAGCTGGAGGTGGGGAGATTCAGACTGGCTATGAAGAGGAAGTTGTTGAGCATGAGAGTGGTGAGAGGCTGGAATGGGTTGCCCAGGGAGGTGGTTGGGGCCCCATGGCTGGAGGTGTTGAAGGCCAGGCTGGATGAGGCTGTGTGCAGCCTGCTCTAGGGTAGGGTGTCTGTGCCCATGGCAGAGGGGTTGGAACTGGCTGCTCCTTGTGGTCCCTTCCAACCCTGACTGATTCTACAAACTGCAGCATTTTGAAACCCTTGTGTAAGCTAACAAGTAAACCAGAAGGGTAGCATGTCCCAAGGGCTTGGTGTACTTAAAAAGAGCTATGTGCTGACCACTTCCTTTGGATTCCAGGGAATTGGAAGATAGGAAAAAAATTCAGCATCTCCTGGCTTTAGTGGGACCAGACTTAGGAGAAGTTACGTATTTTCACAAGGAGCCCCCACATAAGGTAAGTTCCATTTTCCTGCACAGCTCTGCTTTTGATTGTAACAAGACCTGACCCCCAAGTGGCTGACCACAGACCAGATGAGCCTCACAAGTCAAAAGTTGCTTAAGCAGCCCAAAGCAGGAGGAAACTGCAGCTGTGTAGCAGTGTTAGGTTTAGTATAGCTGCTCACACATAAGTAGAAAAAGCACACTGCCAATAGGTCCTCTTAGCATTACTTCCCTTGAACTTTCAAAACATGTTAGCCTCTTAAATGTCACATAGGAGTTTGGAGCCTTGTGGCGAATGATCATTGAGAAGCTGGGGAGAAGAGAAGGAGAAAAGCAGGGAGGAAAGTTACCAGGTACAGCATTGGAAGATCAACTCTCTTACAGTGCCTGTCTCTTAGGGTGTCAGTAAAGAATAAAGCAGTGTTGAGGTTGCTGCAGTCTCCCTGCAGATCAAAGCAGGTTCTCCTTCCCCTCTACTCTGCCCTGATGAGACCTCATCCTGAGTACTGCCTTCAGTTTTGGGCTCCCCAGTTTAAGAGGGACAGGGAGCTGCTGGACAGGGTTCAATGGAGAGCTACGAGGATGATTAGGGGGCAGGAGGGCATGGCTGATGAGAAGAGGCTGAGGGATCTGGGGCTGCTTAGTCTGGAGAAGAGAAGACTGAGAGGGGATTGAATCAATGTTTATAAGTATCTGAGGGCTGGGGATCAGGAGGGGGGGACAGGCTCTTCTCACTGCTCCCTGGGGCAGGGGACAAGGAACAGTGGATGGAAGCTGCAGCACAGGAGGTTCCAGCTCAACACAAGAGGGAACTTCTTGACTCTAAGGGTCCCAGAGCACTGGCACAGGCTGCCCAGAGAGGTTGTGGAGTCTCCTTCTCTGGAGCCTTTCAAGGCCTGTCTGGATGTGTTCCAGTGTGATCTGTGCTAGATTGTGTGGTCCTGCACTGCCAGTAGGGTTGGACTCTATTTCCTTGGGTCCCTTCCAAGCCCTAATATCCTGTGATTCCCTGTACAGGAGGCTGCAGAAGAGCCATCCCTTCTAGGCAATCATAGGGCACACATGTCAGAAATGCTGCCATTTAACCAGCTGGCCATTGCTGTGTAGTTGAACCTACTTAAAGCCATGAATGGTTGAGATCTACAGAGACTTATGATGGAATGTAGGATTTATCTTGGGGGGGAAAAAGGAGCAGGAAAAGGCTGAAACATGCTGCATTCTTTGTGGGTGCTCTGCACTGCTCAAGCAGTTCAAAAATCTCCCAGGAGTTTTCAAATTGCCTGGTACAGGGCAGTTCAAAATCAGGACTGTTACACAGCATTGGGGTTTTAACCTTGCTCCCTCATGGCCTCCTGTTTTGAAGTGGGTTTCAGCCTAACAATTAAGTTCCTTCAGTAGTTCTGTTGGTTGGTTTTTGTGTCAGGCTTGTTCACTAGTCTGAATGAATGTGCTGATAAATCAAGCTGCATGTTTTTCTGTCTTACTAAGGCAAGGAGGAGTATGAAAAAAGGAAATAACAATCTTCATCTTCACCTTCCTCTTCTCTCTGTCCTCAAAATGCTCCTTCTCCTGCTGAGAGTGCTGATTTTCATCCTGATGAAGCCAGCAGGGGCAGGATTACTTCCCAGTTGTCTCGGGGGAACAAAAAGTAGAGTCAGAAATGGCAAAACTCAGCCATGCTAAAGGAATCTTTTCAACAGGAACATTACACTTGTGACTATTTGCCTTGTGGTAGGAGTAAGGTAATGCTGTTCTTTTAGATAATTAATTTTACTCTTTGAGATTTATTCTTGACTGTTTCAGCTTTGATGAAGTTGGATGTTCAGTGCAAATGTCTGTTTCTGTAGGTTACTGTTCTGCAAAGACCAGCTAAACCCAGAGAGTCGCAGGAAAGGAATGAGCCATCTACAACAGGTACCACACCAAGCTGAGGAACAGCAACTCAGACATTGCTGGTTCTTGTTTCTCTGTGTCTATGTCCAGTATGCCAAAACAGTTCCTTACTGTGAATACCTCAGTGAAGCTCCCTAAGTGTGCCATGTGTACACACATAGCCATGCAATACTCTTGGTTGCCCTTCAGAGACTGAAAATCACCTGAGCTGACTTTCATATCCATGGCTGGAAGGGACCTCAAGGATTGTTTGGTCCAATCTTTCTAGGTAATAGTTTAGTTTAGATGAGCTGGCCTAGCACTCTGTCAAGATGAGTCTTAAAACTGACCAGTGTGGGGGAATCCACTGCCTTGGGAGATGATTCCAATCTCTGACTCTTCTCATGCTAAAAAAAAGCCTTCTGGAGTCCAGTTGGAATCTTCCCATGAATAACTTACCCTTTGTCTTTTCCATGTGACTCTTTGTGAGAAAGAAGTGTGCATTTTCTTGTTAGACACTCTTTCTGTACTGGTACATGGTGTTCTCCCTGGGAGAACAGTGGACCTGTTGTTGAGGGTGGCTCACACAAAGAGTTGTGCAGTGTCAAGTTGTCTCCTGTCTATCCAAAACCAAACCAAGCAAATGAGTTATTTGGATAGAAGAAAGCTCTTCAAAAAAGCTCAGGCGTTGGAATAGGTTGTCCAGGGAGGTGGTGGAGTCACCAACCCTTGGAGTTGTACAAGAAACGTGAATGTCAGGAGCAAGTTCTGCACCATGAGGGTAGTGAAACAGTGGAACTGGTTGCCCAGGGAGGTAGTTGAGGCTCCATCACTGGAGAAACTCAGGGTGAAGCTGGACAGGGCTCTGGGCAACCTGATCTAGTTGAGGATGCCCTTAGTGACTGCAGAGCAAGTTGGACTGGATGAGCTTTGGAGGTCCCTTCCAACTCGGAGCAATCTATGATGTGTGGCACTTGGGATATGGTTTCATGGCCATGGTGATGTTGGGCTGACAGTTGGACTGTCCACCCAACTATTTTCCACCACTTGTCCAACTATAATGAGTCTGTGATCTGCCCAGCTAGGGACAAGAAGCTGATATGACACTGGTTGTTCTGGAGCTATGCAAGTAGTGAACAGGACTCAGCCACAGCCTCTCCAAGGTGTGGGGTTCTCCTGCCTTCAGTACAGACTCACTGCTGTCTGTACTACCTGCTTCTCTCTTTTGAAAGTACCACCTCTGCCAAATTGACTCAAGCTCAAAACTCAGTCAAGGCTTGATGCTTGCAGAGCTTTATCATCTGCCTGTTCAACATTTAGCTCAGGAAATTGGTGAAGTTTACTTTCTATATGTGCCAAGAAAATGAGTAGGTTGCCTAAACAGTGTGTGATGGTGTGAGGATAAAGGTGTGTGATTGCCATAAGGGCTGAAACTCTTCTTCCAGCTGGCTTTACTAGAAGTTGTACTGGTAGCAGTAGCAAGCATTTCCTGTTCTTTTAGGCCTGCCAGAAGAGAAACTCTTTCCTGCTCAAAAAGGTAATGCACCTAAACTGGACAACCTTTTTTCTGTTAAATTTCTACAATAGATGCCAAGAGGAATGCTTCAAAACCAGCTGCAAAAGGAGAGAAACAAGAAAGTTCTGAGAGATACCAGAGAGACAATCAGGCACTTCTGCTTCAGGTAAAGGCATTTGCTAACCAGTGGACATAATTCTGGGCTGTCCAAGCAGTTGAGAGAAATGTCTGCTTAGATAACATGTAGACATACTAATTCAGAGCCACAAAAATGGAGTGGAACATCTTCCTTATGAGGAAAGCCTGAGGGAGCTGGGGCCCTGCAGCTTGGAGGAGCCTGAGAGGTGACCTCATTCATGTTTATCAGTGTGTAAAAGGCTGAGTGCCCAGAGGCTGGAGCCAGGCTCTGCTGGGTGATGGTCAAGGGGCCATGGTGGAAGTTGAGGCATGGACAGTCCAACTGTCAACCCAACATCACCATGGTCATTAAACTGTATCCTAAGTGTCACATATCATAGAGTGCTCTGGGTTGGAAGGGACCTCTAAAGCTCATCCAGTCCAACCTCCTCTGCAGTCACTAAGGGCTCAACTCCTGATCCTCAACTAGATCAGGTTGCCCAGAGCCTTGTGCAGGGGAAGCTGAGTTCCATGGAAACGTGAGGACAATGTTTCCACTCTGAGGGTGGCAGAACACTGCAGCAGGCTGCCCAGGGAGGCTGTGGCTGCTCCTCGGGAGATACTCAAAACCTGCTTGGATGCCTTGCTGTGTGATCGCCTCTAGGAGATCCTGCTGTGGCAGGGTGGGTGGACTGGATGAGCTTTTGAGGTTGCTTTCAGCCCCCAACATTCTGTCATTGGGTAATTTTATCCACACATCTTCCTGTGGATTCTGACTCACCTTTTTTTTAGGTTTTGTTGTGAATGCAGACTTAGATTTAAGAATTTGGGTCTGAGTCTGGAAGCTTTTCATGTGCAGATGTTCCAGTAATGTCAACTGGAATAGGTTGCCCTTAAATAGAGAGTGTGTAAGTGATGCTCTCTCCTGTAATTTGATTGTGGCTATGAATTTGTCAAACCTCCAGATGATATTCAGGCTTGGGTATTTTGTGGAAGCCTGACAAAAGTGCCTGAGATGGAATTAGGTGGCCCTGCTAAGATACTCTAGTACAGTGCAGTGCTCCCTTTGCTACACCTCAGTGAAAGAAAGAGTGGGGATGGCATGTCAGAACAAAGCTGAAACAGTCTTCCACTGGGGAAGATACCAGAAGCCTTATGTAGAACATGGGAAAGGATGAGTCAAAGCAAATTAGAGAGCTAACTTGTATAGCACATAGACTTCTCTTTGGTTGTTTCTTGTTAATTAGTTGCTGTTGTTGAAGGGCAGTGGGGGCTGACCTAGTGGCTGGTTACCTCTCTTGCAGCATTGATTCTGGAGCAGAAGTGCTCTGCCACCCCATGCTTTTTCAGCTGGTTTCTTACACATAGGCCAGATGCACATCTTTCTGTCACTTGTTCCAGTGTATCTCCCTGGCTGTGTGCCCTAAGTGAAGAATGGGCTGCCCAGGGAGGTGGTGGAGTTGCCGTCTCTGGAGCTGTTCAAGGCAAGGTTGGACGTGGCACTTGGTGCCATGGTCTAGCCTTGAGCTCTGTGGTAAAGGGTTGGACTTGATGATCTGTGAGGTCTCTTCCAACCCTGATGATACTGTGATACTGTGATCCTTTGCACCCCTCTCCTGCACTTGTTAGCTTGTTTACATTCAGTAACTCGTTTGGGTTGAATGATTTCTTTTGTTGGAGGTACCTGGACTTGTTACCTTCCTAGAATTCAACTGGTTCTTCATCACCATTTCACTGCAAGGTGATAGCATGGGGGCAAAAATGGCTCTGTGTATTGCCCAGGAATTGTCACATCCTGTGTGCAATTTAAATCTTTCCAATCTCTTTGATCTATGATTGCTACTTATAATATGCCTCTCCTGCCTATAGCATGAGTTTTATTTTCCTTAAAGGGTTTTAGCTGTTTGAAATAGCATTCCAGCTAAAACAGAACCTGGGACTCTCAGAGGTGTTGGTCTTTGATCTACAGCTTAGAATTTAGCAAGGACAGCAGCAAAGCTACTGTGGGGTCTTAGTAATGCCTTTGCTTATTCACAGAATTAACCAGGTTGGAAAAGACCCCCAAGATCGAGTCCAACCTAACACCTTCTCACTAACTAAACCGTGGCACTAAGTGCCTCATGCAGCAGCCTCTTAAACACCTCTAGGGATGGTGACTCCACCACCTCCCTGGGCAACCCACTCCAATGCCAATCACTCTTGCTGTTAAGAACTTCCTCCTAACATCCATCTTGAACCTCCCCTGGCACAGCTTGAGGCTGTGTCTTCTTGTTCTGTCCCTAGGTGCCTGGGGGAAGAGACCAGTCCCACCTGGCTATAACCTCCTTTTCAGGTCTCCCCTGAGCCTTCTATTCTCCAGGCTGAACAGCCCCAGCTCCCTCAGCTGCTTCTCATAGGACCACAGCAGCTTGCCCAGGACCACATTACCCAGCTGAATTTGGAATCTCTTCATAGAAAGACTCCAAAACCTCCCTGGGCTTCCTGCTCCCAGGCTCCAGGACCCTCACACCAAACAAGCTTCTCCTCATCTTCAGGTGGAGGCACTGCAAGCTCAGCTAGAAGAACAGACACGATTATCCAAGGAACAGGTTGAGGCACTGCTAGAGGACAGGAGGATTCACATGGAGGAAGCCCAGGTCCAGCATCAGAGAGACAAGGACAAGATCAAAACTGTAACAGATAAGTAAGTGTGAGAGAATGGCTGTCGTGTAGTCATGAGATGAGAAGAGAGTGGTACAACAGAGATATTTTGGCTATCAGTGTGGCTTCCTGCAGCAGTCAGAGAAGCAAATGATACAGCCATCTGTTTGCTAAAGTGTGGAAGGAGGTGAGTGGAGTAATCTGCATGTTAAAAATGCTGCTTCATATTGGAAGATGATCACTTCTTTCATTAGATGAGAAGAGCTAAGCTCTTGAGAGAAGCACCTAGCTTTTTCTTCCATGCATCTTCCTACTTGCAGTGATGACTGAGAATTAATGTAGGAACTAGGGAAGAAGTTAATTAACTCCACTGGGATCTCCCTTTACAGACTGCAGAAGACTCAGAATCTCTTATACGAGAGCACTCGAGACTTCCTGCAGCTCAAGCTTGATGCCCGAGCCAGTGAGAAAGCCTGGATAGCAGAGAAGGACAGCCTGCTGAGGAAGCTTGACAGAGCTCTGCAGCAGCACAGCAGCAAGCAGCCAGGAAGAGACAATAAACAGAGGCATGCTAAGGAGATGCTTCCAGCAGATGATGGAGCTTGCAAACCCCATAGCAAACAAATAAAGGTAACAGTTCTGTCCTGGGTAGAGGCACTCATCCTAGGTTAGGGTGGGCTCAGAGAAATGAGGTAGGTTTCCCATCCCACTTAGCCATGTTTTCAGCAAACTGGTCACCTAGGATTTACCCAAAGAGACCAACGTGTCTGTCTATTTCTCAGTGAGTTAGTTTGAATTGCTCTTCTGGGAGGTTGCCCCTCTCTGGGGGCTGGGGCAGGTGCCCCTCTCTGGGGGCCGAGACAAAAGGTCATTGTCCTTTGCCAACTGGGATATGGAGGTTTGAAATTCCTCCTTGAGTCGTTTCCTGCCATCTTATCAAAAAAGGAGCACACATGATACTGCACCATGGTAGTAAAGCACAGCTGAACAGGTAAGTTAAAATTGAAGCTATCATGGGTCAGAATATACCAAACAAATTCATTTTTCCTCAGCTTCCTTATCCTGATTTTCCTGGCCACCTGGGGACACTTCTGGCTCATCTTCAGCTACTCTACCAGCACCCCCAGGTCCCTCTCTGCCTGGCTGCTCTCAGCCACTCTGTCCCCAGCCTGTAGTGCTGCTTGGGGTTGTTGTGGCCAAAGTGTAGAACCCTGCACTTGGCCTTATTCAGTCTCATCCCATTGGCTTCTGCCCACCCATCCAGCCTGGCAAGGTCCCTCTGCAGGGCTCTCCTACCCTCCAACAGATCCACACCTGCTCCTAGCTTGGTGTCATCTGCAAACTTACTGATGCAGGACTCAATCCCCTGGTCCAGATCATTAGTAAAGATATTGAACAGGACTGGGCCCAGCACTGATCCTTGGGCAGTAACCTGAAAAAACTACTGCCTCAAAATCCACATTGCTTGCGAATTTCAGGTGAAATGTACAGCAGCACTTCACTGTCAGTTTCTTTATTCCAGAACAGCTCTCTGTGCTGTGTGGCACTGTAGTTCCTGACCCACTTGCTGCATACACCTTTCTTTTGCTATATATACTCTCAGCTAATGGACTTAGAAGGCAGTGCCTCCATCTTGCTTGCTGCTGTCAAGACAGAAGTCCTTTCAACTGGTATCTCCCAGCTCTTCTGCAGCAATCAGGATTTGTCTTCCACTTCTGGTATTCTTCCAGTGAGAAAGTGGGAGGTCTCCAGTGGGTAAACATGCAGGAAGGAACTGGGAAGTAATCAGGACTTAGGGAATTCCATTCCTTTTACCACTGAATGCAAATGCTTCTGAAATGCAGTGCTGGGTGAGCAGCTGTGAAAAGGGGAACTGCAGCATGAGTTTTATTTTTAAGGGGAAGAGGAGAGAGCTTTTGAACTGGTGATAAGTCATGCAGAACTGATAACATAATTAAAAGGTTTTGGTAATGGAGGTGGTGTTAGTGTTAGAATCATAGAATCAAGCAGGTTAGAAGAGACCTCCAAGCTCAGCCAGTCCAACCTAGCACCCAGCCCTAGCCAATCAACCAGACCATGGCACTAAGTGTCCCATGCAGTCTTGAGCACCTCCAGGGACAGCGACTCCACCACCTCCCTGGGCAGCCCATTCCAATGCCAATCACTCTCTCTGCCATCAACTTCCTCCTAACATCCAGCCTAGACCTGCCCTGCCACAACTTGAGACTGTGTCCCCTTGTTCTGTTGCTGCTTGCCTGTTGTCGTTACCAAGTTCATTCTGTTAGCTTCAGATCCATTTGTTCATTTTCACTTGCCTGCCCTAGTGTCAATCTGTCATAGGTGATTTTTCCAGAGCAGGGGAAGTGCTGTGAGTACTGGCTTTTGAGCTGATTCTTTCTGTTCCTCCTGTGTCCTAGTTGCTGCTGGAGCAGCTGCAGCAGGAGCGGCACCTCTCAAACATGTACAGGGAGCAGTGCGTCGCTCTGGAAGGCGAGCTGGCTAGGACTCGTGAGGAGGGGGAGGCTGGCAGAGAACTCTTTAAGGTAATGAGTCTGTAATCGTTTGCCAGCTATGTGATGGCCTTGCAGCCTGGAGCTTGTGTACCCTGTTGAGCTCTCCTCTCCGTAGGAGCGCTCGGAGAGGATGGGGAAGCGCCTGAAGCTGGCGACACAGCGCTACGAGGCCTTGGAAAAACGCCGGCACTTGGAAGTGGAAGGCTTCAAGAGTGACATTAAACAGCTGCGGCAGAAGCTGAAAGATGTAGAGAAGCAGCTTTTCAAGGTAACAGCCAAGCAGATCTGAGGCAGGGTGTGCAGGTCTAGCTGACAGAGGTGTGTTCTCAGCGTTGGAATGCAGGGTCTCCCTAGGGTGAAGGTAGTAAGCTCCTTTCACAGAGTCACACAATTAACCAGGTTGGAAAAGACCTTTGAGATGGAGTCCAACCTATCACTTGATACCTTCTCGTTAGCTAAACCATAGCACTAAGTGCCTCATCCAGCGCCAGAACAAGAGGACACAGCCTCAGGCTGCGCCAGGGGAGATTTAGGCTTGAGGTGAGGAGAAAGTTCTTCACTGAGAGAGTCATTGGACACTGGAATGGGCTGCCCGGGGAGGTGGTGGAGTCGCTGTCCCTGGGGCAGTTCCAGGCAAGGTTGGACGTGGCACTTGGTGCCATGGTCTAGTCTTGAGCTCTGTGGTAAAAGGTTGGACTTGATGATCTGTGAGGTCTCTTCCAACCCTGGTGATACTGTGATCTCCAGGCATGGTGACTCCACCACCTCCCTGGGCAGCCCATTCCCATGCCAGTCACTCTTGCTGTGAAGAACTTCTTCCGAACATCCAGCTTGAACCTGCCCTGGTGCAGCTTGAGGCTGTATCCTCTTGTTCTGTTGCTGCTTACCTATAAGAGACCAATGCCACCTGGCTACAGCCTTCCTTCAGGGAGTTGTAGACAGCAATGAGCTCTACCCTGAGCCTCCTCTTCTGCAGGCTGTGCACCCCCAGCTCCCTCAGCCTCTCCTCACAGGGATAGCCCCAGCCCCCTCACCAGCCTCAGTGCCCTTCTCTGGACACATTAAAGCATCTCAATGTCTTTGTTAAATTGAGGGGCCCAGAACTGGACACAGCACTCAAGGTGTGGCCTAACCAGTGCTGAGCACAGGAGCAGAAGGACTGCCCTGGTCTTGCTGGCCACACTAGATGCCATTGGCCTTCCTGGCACCTGGGCATACTGCTGGCTGGTATTCATATTTGTGTTAGGCAACACTTAGTCTTCAGTTTTATGAAGCAAAACAAATTTCTTTTTTAATCAGTCAGGCATTGAGCTCCCCAGGAACTGCCCTGATTGTACATTGGTGCAACCCTGACGGTTCCTCTCTGATGCCTGTAGCTCACTTAGCTGTCTCTCAATTGCAAGGCAGTGATTAGTTTCAGAAGTATGTCCTGCAAAGAAAACAATGATTTGGTTTACTTTCTGGGGAGTTTTAGTTCCAATAAGAGTGAGATCCTTTAGTGGACTATTGTGAGTATTTTGTTTATTCCTTTGGAACTCTGTGGGAACAATGGCTGGAAGTTGAAGCTGTGTATTCTTTAGTGGCTTCCAGTTTTGCAGATTGAACATCAGAACAGCTTAGATGAAAAGCCACAACCTTGATGTTGCTTGGAGTTTAGGATGAGATACTTATCTCAGACATGCTGCGAGGATGATCTAAGCTGACTTTTGTCCAACAGATCCTTTCAGGAGCCTGGCAGTGCACTGATAGCAACTTGCTGCTGGAGAGCAGCCAGGAAGAAAGGAACATAGGGGTACTGGTAGATAGTAGCTGAAGATGAGGCAGCAGTGTAGCCAGGAGAGCCAATGGCATCATGTCCTGGACCAGGAGCAGTGTGGCCAGCAGGACAAGGGAGGCTATTGTGCCCCTTGACTCAGCACTGTTCAGGACATACTTTGAGTGCTGTGTCCAGTTCTGGGCTCCTCAAGGGAGATGTTGAAGTACTGGAAGGTGTCCACAGGAGGGTGACAAAGCTGGTGAGGGACCTGGAGCACAGCCCTGTGAGGAGAGGCTGAGGGAGCTGGAGGGGTGCAGCCTGGAGAAGAGGAGGCTCAGGGCAGAGCTCATTGCTGTCTACAACTACCTGAGCAAAGGCTGTAGCCAGGTGGGGTTGGTCTCTTCTGCCAGGAAAGCAGCAACAAAAGAAGGGGACACAGTGTGAAGTTGTGGCAGGGGAGGTCTAGGCTGGATGTTAGGAGGAAGTTGTTGTCAGAGAGAGTGATTGGCATTGGAATGGGCTGCCCAGGGAGGTGGTGGAGTCGCCGTCCCTGGAGGTGTTCAAGCAAAGCCTGGATGAGACACTTAGTGCCATGGTCTGGTTGATTGGCTAGGGCTGGGTGCTAGCTTGGAGGTCTCTTCCAACCTGGATGATTCTGATTCTATGTTTGGTAGCAGCCCTGGGTGTGCTCTTACAGTCATCTGTACTCTTCTAACCACAAGAGGGCAGAGGAACAAAATACTTGCTGGAATTCCTTAGTGGTCTGGCAGTCCTTCTCATCACTTGTTGTCAAAATGACTACAGATGACTAAATTTCCTAATTTGCATATCCCAATCTTTGGCCCAAAACTATACTAGGAGAATGAGACACCCTAAAGGGCAGTGAGGAAAGGCTGTGAGAGCAGCTTCTAAAGCTCTGCTGCTCTGCTGTTGAAAGTCCTGGGTCTGGCATGCTATCCAGTTTCAGAGTGACAGGAAATGGCAACCCTGATTGCCATCAGGAATTCTGATTATCCAGCAGCCTTTGTTCAGCTCAGTATGGGCCATGTGGCATGGCCTGAGCGTAGGCATTGTACTTGAACTGGTGCTGTGCAGTTCAGAAGGGCAGCAGGCAGGTCACAGCAGTTAAGCCACCTCTAGATCTAGTAGCAAAAGATGACAAAATGTTATCGTGTCGGATGAAGTACTTGAACTACTTAAGAGTAACTTCATAAATACTTGCCTCTTTCTGTGGGTCTCTAAATAATACAAGAGTTCAAGTTCAACAGGCTATGAGTGCACTTGAATATAGTCTATCCAGATTTGCATGTTAAGACAAAGTCTTTGTTCTTTGTTTCTGGAGCACCTTTCTGTTGGTGATAAGCATTAGTTTAGTGATAAAAGCTTAAGCTTTCTGTATGCTGGCCACAAAGGGGCTAGATTGTATGGTTCTGCTCTGGCAGAGGGGTTGCACTCAATGGTCTCTTTGGATCCCTTCCAACCCCTGACATCATGGAATCAGCCAGCTCAGAAAAGATCTCCAAGCTCATCCAGTCCAACCTAGCACCCAGCCCTGGCCAAGCAACCAGACCATGGCACTAAGTGCCTCATCCAGGCTTTGCTTCAACACCTTCAGGCACAGTGACTCCACCACCTCCCTGGGCAGCCCATTCCAATGCCAATCACTCTCTCTGCCAACAACTTCCTCCTAATATCCAGCCTAGACCTCTCCTGGCACAGCTTGAGACTGTGTCCCCTTGTTCTGTTGCGGCTTGCCTGGCAGAAGAGACCAACCCCACCTGGCTACAGCCTCCCTTCAGGTAGTTGTAGCCAGCAATGAGCTCTGCCCTGAGCCTCCTCTTCTGCAGGCTGCACACCCCAAACTCCCTCAGCCTGTGATCCTGTTTGCTTTAGAGCTCTCTCTCTAGTATTCTCATCATAGTACTCTGAATTGTATTCTGTACACACTTGGTGTGTTTCTTAATCTGTTTTGCTTCTCTTCTTTAGGTAACTCTGAATATGGGACCAGACCAGGATCTTGCAATCCTTCATGAGATCCGCCAAGGAAACAGATTAACCCATAAAATTCAGGGAGAACTGAAGAGCTTAAAAGCAAAGATCTATGGCTTAGAGAATGAGCTACGGCTTGTATGAAGCTGAGATATTAACTGGCATCCTGCTTTCAGGAATGGGACATTGCTAGGCTGGAGTAGTTCTATATGAGAGCAATTCCTGACTGTTTTCTGCCATCCAGTGGCAGCAGTTAGTTTCAGAACGTTGTACATGAGCCATTGCTAAAGTGCCAGACTAGAGCAGTGTTTGCTCTGAGAGGTGGCTCACACAGAAAGCACAGGATGGCTCTGCTTGTGACTTCCTCTCCTGACATCTGTGGTAGGGGTCTCTGTATGCTGGCCTTCACCTTCTGTGTAGCATGTTAGAAACCACATACCTGGTCATAATGACATGTATAATCATGGGAAGATTTAGTGCAAGACCTGAATTGCTGGAATGACCTTTGCCTGTGTGAGAAGCAGCTTTTAAAGTGGTTGAAATGATTATGGGTTTGGTGCTTGGACTGTCCTCTCCTCAGCCCCTGGACTGTCCTCTCCTCAGCCCCTGGACTGTCCTCTCCTCAGCCCCTGGACTGTCCTCTCCTCAGCCCCTGGACTGTCCTCTCCTCAGCCCCTGGACTGTCCTCTCCTCAGCCCCTGGACTGTCCTCTCCTCAGCCCCTTGCTCTGAGTTTATCATAACCCACAGAGGAAGCCCATAAGACATCTGGTACCACCATTTTATCTGTAGCTTGGTTCTGTACCAAGAGATCATGGTCAGCTTCTGCTACAGCTGTTGCTGCTGAACTCTAACTGAAAGTGTGTGTAGGGGGGAAGAGCAGGTGCCCCTGAGAAGTGTAACTCTGGCTGTAGAGTGATTATCTTCACTCCAGATTTCACAAGCTTAGCAAACAGGTGAAATCCTGAAGAGAGTGGCTTCAGGCAGGTTTGTAATTGCATGTATTGAAGATTTCACTGTAGCATCAGCAAGTTTTGTCCACCTTGTTGACTGAGAGCAGAAAAGTGCCTCTGTTTCCTGCTGGACCTTTCCTATCTTGTTAAATGTGACAGAAGCAGGATAATAGCTTTCTGCAATACACACCTATTGGCTGCCAGTTGCAAACAACTTAGTGTGTGAATGCAGGCAGTTCCTTTTGGATATGATGGCCACGGAGATCCTCATTCCATATCAAAGATGGGTTTGTGCTGGCAAGCTGTGGAGAAAAGTGCTTTTTATAAGCACCAGCTAAAGCAATGCAGGAGGGGAAACTACCTCAGGAGGGGAAATTCCCTTTCCCTAAGGCCCACTTTGATGGTGTATACTTTTTGTGACATGTTTGCTGTCCTTCATGGTCCTGGACTGTGGCTTTTTATCTTTTGATTTGTTCTTGAGGTGAAATTCATCACAGACTGCACTGTGAATGGCTGACAGCCTGTACCTAGATGCTCAACTACTCCTGCACTCTACAAGAAGCTGTAGAGTAAGTTTAGCTGAAAATGCTGAAATGCCCAGAAACTGCTGAACAACATGAGTGCTGGTGCTGTAGGACAGGACAAAATGCTGTCCATCACTGAGTCTCACTCTCTCCGCTAACTAAGTAGTGTCTCAGAAATCTGGCTGTTGGAAGTGAGTTTGTGTATGAAATGACCTGCTGCCCTTTGAAGCTCTCTGAGTTATCACAGCTCCTGGAAGGCTGTCTCTGAAAACTGCAATGGAATGAAGTATTAGCCACTTACTCAGTAGGATCAATCTACTTCAATTCAACCAACAAAAAGGTCTCTTAAAGGTAGAGATAAATGGGTTCCTGTCTGATTTCAGCTCTTACAAGCCAAAGCACTGCCTGTGGAATTATTTGTCTTGCTTGAAAGCCACAGGCTTTGCTGTTCAGGTTTGTAAGACCAGGAGGAGGTATAAGGGAGGGACCTCAGTGTTCAATTTCTTCTTTACCAATATTGATTATTTCTTGAAAGACTAAGGAGAATAAAATTACCACTTCTTAATATGGTCTTTGCTGTTTGAAAATCCAAGTGCAGAGTGAACTTTGCTCTTCCTTTGTCACTAAGCTCTGAACCCTTCGATTTGTGTGTATGTGAGGTGTAGGGAAATGGTGCCAGTGGTGGTTTGTAAATCCATTTTATTGGGGAACTCAATACTTGTCAGAGGGCAGGAAGGGCAGATGCTGTAGGTGTTCTTTATGTGTGATGTAGAATCAGACAGGTTGGAAGAGACCTCCACGCTCAGACAGTCCAAGCTAGCACCCAGCAATAGACAATCAACCAGACCATGGCACTAAGTTCCCCAGCCAGGCTTTGCTTCAACACCTCCAGTGATGGTGACTCCTCTACCTCCCTGGGCAGCCCATTCCAATGCCAGTCACTCTCTGTGCCAACAACTTCCTCCTAACATCCAGCCTAGATCTCCCCTGGCACAACTTCAGGCTGTGTCCCCTTCTTCTGTTGCTGCTTGCCTGGCAGAAGAGCCCAACCCCACCTGGCTACAGCCTCCCTTCAAGTACTTATCACATGAAATGTCACTTCATGTTGCCATAACAAACACAGACCTTCAAGCCAAGAACCTGCTTTACAAACCCAAGTGCTTTCTATCACTGACACCTACCTTTTAAGATGTCAATAAAGAATTATTGGCATTTCCAAAAGGTTTACTGGGAAAGGTTCCAAGACCTATATTAGTTCTGCAATTTTGAGGCAGAAACCAAGAAAATAATAATTACTTCTGAGAGAGATGAGGATTTTTTTGCTGCTTTGAATTAGCTCTGTATGACTTGGAGCCTTTCAGTACAGCTTTTTTCAATACAGCCAAGCCCTGGGTGTAGGTTCAGAGAATTTGAAAGGGCTCCAGAGTGCCTGGTTCCAGGAACATGGACACTGTCCTACAGAAGTTTAAAGGTAGAACTGGACAAATATTCAGGTTTCTTGCACAAGATTAAAATAAGCAGTAGGGGAAAACTTGATTGTAGGTAAGGAAGAATCACAGAATTATCAGAGCTGGAAGGGACGTCAAGGATCATCTAGTTCCAAACCCATCCCACGTTGCTCAGAGCCCCATCCAGCCTGGCCTTAAAGACCTCCAGGGATGGGACTGCAACCACCTCCCTGAGCAACACTGTTCCAGTGTCTCACTACCCCCATGAAAGCACTCAATGAACGATTACTTTTCTAAAGCTTCCAGATGGGTACTTGTGACTTAAAAGTTACTTTGTGTGAAAAGACTTTGACATTGTAAACAAGAATTAAGAGCAAAGATTTGTAGATAAGAACTGAGGAGAGGATAGGGCACAATTCTCATGCAAGAAGTAAAATGCCATTAAAAAGTAAAGGCATTAAAGCTCCTCCTAACCCAACTGATGGTAACAAAAGCCTGCAGGCAAGCTGGGGAGAGCAGAAGGAGCATAGGGTTAGTGTTGGCTTGTTTGAATCACTACACAGACATTGCCACTGTCACCCAGTGTTTCACTGAGCAGCAGCACAGACAGCTACAAGTCCTCTGGGTTGGTAAATGCAGGAAAAAGAGTGCTTGCATCTCAGAAAGGATGTTGAAAGAGTGGGTAAGGCACAGAACCACAGATGATTCAGCAGGAGAGGAAAGGTGGTGCAAGAGCTCCTGCTGCATTAAGTAGGCTGATTAATATGCACATATCTAGAAGATTAAAAACTTCCAAAGGCCTCTGTATGCCAGCAGAGAAAGGCTAAGAACCAGCAGAGAAAGGCTAAGAACCATCAGCCTGAGCCTGAAGTTAATAACCCTGCCCACATTTTTAAGAGGAAAGTTGTGCTTTTTCCCCCCCTCCCTGTAGCCAACTTCTCATGGAGGTAACCAATTCTACATTTCTGTTATCGAGAAATGATTGCATTGCTAGAGAAGGTAGCTTGTTGTAATGAGTTGCTGGGTTTGACACATAAGCACTTAATGAAGTGTCATGACATGAAGTAACAGGAAATCATTTCATAGTTCCCTCTGGCTTTGAAGCCATAATTATTCCTGTGCAATAGTTGCAGGAGTTTTTCAGCGCTTAGGCAGTTGCCTTGATTGCAGTAATGTCTGCTGTGTCAGCAGAGTGGCACAAGGAAAGGAGAACCAAAAGAAGCAAACAAAACACCCAGCAAAAGCTGAAAAATCCCTCATGATCTGCAACCTGCAGGAACTCCCAAATTAACGGGTTAGGACTGCAGACAGTCAAACCAGTAACAGCTTTTAGAGCCCAGTCTCTTTCAGAAGACCCAAGAAAGGGAAATAATGGGGAACTGTCTCTGCAGAGGCTGCCTTTTCCTCTTAAAACCATGTTTGCCTTTGAGCTGTTTCGGTTATGCAGGTTGAGATGAAGTCACTGTGCTTCAGAGCATGGCTGAGGTTAGGAAGAAGGGTGTGGAGCCACCAGAGTGGTGAAGGCTAGGGACAGTTGGGTATCTTTGATGTGGGGCTGGTAATTAGTGCTAAAATGAAAATTACACAAGAAGAAAGAAGGCAAGGAGCAAGTGGCAGATAATTGAACCTTTGGGGAGGCTACAGAGAAAGGCTGCTGGCACAGAGCTAAAAGTAGTTCACAGAACAGAGAAACAGTTGTTAGATAACTAGGAGCAAAAGCAGAACGAGAAGAGGCAGAGATGTGCAGAGACAGAGCTAGAGAGGGGAGCCAGGAGGAACAGGAGACACACATTAAATGCTGCACCGCTATCAAAGGTTGCTTTTGTCCCGAGGAAACAGCCAAAATGGAAAACAAAAGCCACAAAAGGCGAGAAATACTCGAGTTGTCTGGCAAACAGGCAGCTTCTTTGAAGCTGCTATTCAGGGCAGGCCAGGAGAGGGGTATCCCAAAGGGAGCAGCAATCGGATGTTCCAGGATGGTCCATTAGGGCAGTCAGCAGTGTCAGCTTCCCTGCCTCATCTGAATGTGGCCTGGACTCCTGCTGCAGCACTTGTTTCCAGCTCCTTTGCTGCTCCCTTCCCTAGTGGGGCTGGCCCTGGCTCCTGGGATTGTTACAGGCTGTGGTTCCCAACGCTACCATGATGCCTCAGGAGTTATGAGCACACATCTGGGTGACAGCAGGATGCTGTAAGATGGAGAACATGAGACTTGTGGTGGGCTTGGGGTAAAGCATTTGTCTGAATTGGTTTATCAGCAGAGACACTCCTACTTCTGGGCATCAGTGCTTTCTGCAGTGAAGTCCAAAAGCTGCTTTAAGCACAGCATGGGGCTGTTCAGATTCCTCATTTCACTGCTTATTACACACCCAGATGGCCTCCTCTTTGCTGTTGTTCTGCTGTGGTACTTGTAACAGGCAAACATCAGCATACCTCACCACTTTCCTTAAGCTTCTTCATAGAATCACAGAATCAAACAGGCTGGAAGAGACCTCCAAGCTCAGCCAGGCTTGGCTTCAACACCTCCAGGGACAGTGACTCCACTATCTCCCTGAGCAGCCCATTCCAATGCCAATCACTCTCTCTGACAACAACTTCCTCAGAACATCCAGCCTAGACCTCCCCTGCCACAACTTCACACTGTGTCCCCTTCTTCTGTTGCTGGTTCCCTGGCAGAAGAGACCAACCCCACCTGGCTACAGCCTCCCTGCAGGTAGCTGCAGGCAGCAATGAGCTCTGCCCTGAGCCTCCTCTGCTGCAGGCTGCACACCCCCAGCTCCCTCAGCCTCTCCTCACAGGGCTGTGCTCCAGGCCCCTCACCAGCTTTGGCGCCCTCCTGTGGACACCTTCCAGTACTGCAACTTCTCTCTTGAATGGAGGAGCCCAGAACTGGACACAGCACTCAAGGTGTGGCCTGAGCAGTGCTGAGCACAGGGGCAGAAGAACCTCCCTTGTCCTGATGCCCACACTGCTCCTGAGCCAGCCCAGGATGCCATTGGCTCTCCTGCCCCCCTGGGCACTGCTGCTTCATCTTCAGCCACTCTCTACCAGCACCCCCAGCTCCCTCTCTGCCTGGCTGCTCTCAGCCACTGTCTCCAGCCTGTAGTGCTGCTTGGGGTTGTTGTGTCCAAAGTGCAGAACCCTGCACTTGGCCTTGTTCAATCTCATCCCATTGGCCTCTGCCCACTCACCCAGCCTGTGCAGGTCCCTCTGCAGGGCTCTCCCATGCTCCAACAGCTCCACACCTGCTCCTAGCTTGGTGTCATCTGCAAACTTAATGATGCTGGACTTAATCCTCTGGTTCAGATCATCAATAAAGATATTGTACAGGATTGGGCCCAGCACTGATCCCTGGGGAACACCACTAGTGACAGCTGCCAGCTGGATGTGGCACCATTCACCACCACTCTCTGGGCCCAGCCCTCCAGCTACTTCTTGACCCATATCAGAGTGAATCTGTCCAAGCCATGAGCTGCCAGCTTTGCCAGGAGCTTGTTGTGGCAGACAGTGTCAAAGGCCTTGCTGAAGTTCAGGTAGACTCCATCCACAGCCTGCCCCACACTCAACAGGTGGGTAACCTGATCATAAAAGCAGATCAGGTTTGTCAGACTCTTTTCCAGAGACAACAGCTTTTCAGTGTTTTCATTGTAGCAGAGTTCTATCAGGAAAAGTATTGGCTTGCTTTCCAGGTCAGCAGGAGTCCTGTTGGTCTGTAATATCACTGTCCCCTCCATCTCAGTGCCATTTTCACAAGAGAAATGGATGCCTGCTTACTTTCATCTCCACCAGAGCTTTTACAGAGTGCCACTGTCCTTTTCCAGAGTGAAATTTGCTCTTTCAGGAAGCTTCCTGCTAAGAATATACTGTTTGGTTAGCAAACTTCTGGCACGCTCAGTGAGTTTGCAGGCAACACCAACTTGAGCAAGAGTGGTGATCTGCTTGAGGGCAAGGAGGATCTACAGAAGGATCTGGCCAGGCTGGATCAATGGGCTGAGGCTAATTGTACTCAACCAGGCCAAGTGCCAGGTGCTGCACTTGGGTCACAACAACCCCATGCAACGCTACAGGCTTGGGGCAGGGCAGCTGCAAAGTACCTAGCAGGTAAGGACCTGAGGGGTATTGTTGGACACCTGGCTTCATATCAGCCAGTGCTGTGCTCAGGTGGCCAAAAAGGCCAAGAGCATCTTGGCCTGCGTGGGCAGCAGGAGTAGGGAAGTGATTGTCTCTCTGTCCCTGACACTGGTGAGGCTCCAATTCAAACGCTGTGTTCAGCTTTGGGCCACTCACTACAGGAAACACAGTGAGGTGCTGCAGCACCTCTGAAGTAGAGCAATGAAGCTGGTGAGGAGTCTAGAGCACAGGTCTCAGGAGGAGCAACTGAGAGAATTAGGGTTGTTCAGGCTGGAAAAGAGGCTCAGGTGAGACCTTATCAGTCTCTATGACTACTTGCAAGTGTATAAAACAGGCCCCAGTTGCCCCAAACAAATCCCTCCGCCACAGAGCTGAAGGGACATGGCTCTGAAGCGTCTGTGAGAGGCTCACAGCAAGGAAAACTGTGGTCTGTCTGCCCCTCCCAGTGTGTGACAAGCAATAGCAGGGTCTCTAGGGGCTGCCTGGACACTGGCAACACAGCAGCTGATGCCAGAGGCTTGCAATGCTTGGGGTGCTGTCACTTGGGCTGATGTCAGCCAGTCCCTGCTGGGGCACTGCTGCTCTTTCTTGGCCTTCTGTGCCATTTAAAGGTAGAGCACACTTTCTAAGGCTAAGTATGTTGAGTGTCTTTCTGTGCAGCCTCTCACTTCAGAATGCTGCTATGAAAGGAAGCTGCCCCCTTAAAAAAACGCTCGGTCATTGTTGCATGTATTTCAAGAAGCATCCCTGAGCTCGAGGTTTTCTCTTGGTGGTTGCACACAGCGACCTGTGCAGCTGCAGAGCCGTTCTGGTGTCTGTGACCAAATGCTCACAGCACACACGCTTGGGAAGATGTTCTCCCGGACTCTCTGGGATGCATTGCGTGTAATCAGAGAGTTTCGTTTCACCCGGGAGGGATTCAGTTCGCATCCTCAGAGACCTCTTGTGTGTGCGAACCAAGCCATCAGCATGGGGAGGAAGGGGAAGCTGAGAAACCCTCTACGGAGGCGTGCTTGAGATGGGCAACGCAACACAGCGGCGGGAGCAGGGCCGGTGCTGCTCTGCGAGAGCGCCTGCGACCTCCTCCCTCTGGTGGATCCGGGCAGCCTAACGCCGGAGGCAGCTGCTTCACAAAGAGACTCGGAGACTTACTGTTCCTCCCTGCTTCGAAGCAAACACACTTGTTGCGCAAGGTGAGACACCTTGAAGTGGATGCAGCTGTGTGTGGCTGTACGATCTTGAACCGCCCCGCTCTAGCCCTGCTTCCCCCGGCGCGGAGGAGTCACCGCTTGTCGGAGGGGCCTGCCGGTGCTGGTGCCGCTAGGAAAGGGGCTGGGAGGAGGATTTGGAGCCGGGAGATCGTGGCCGCGCCTCTGCTGCTGGAGCAGCCTTCCCGCCACCTTGGCAGCAGCGGAGCCCTCTGGCAGCGCCGACCCCGCGGGCTGGCGCTGACGGCTGCGCCGCTCAAGCGGCCGGGAGGGGCGAGAGCGGAGGCAGTCCCGACGCGTACCCCCGGTTCGGCCTCCGCGGAGGCAGTCCCGACGCGTACCCCCGGCTCGGCCCCCGCGGGGCGGAGGCAGGTGCGGGGGGGCGGCGGCAGAGCCCGGCCGGGAGCTCCCTCCGCGGGGGCGCGGCGCCGCCCCGCACCTGGGCCCGCCTCACGAAGGAGTGGGGGCCGAAGCGGCGCGGCGGGAGCATGGCCCGGGGCGGCGGGGGCCGGGCGTCCTGAGCGGCGCCATGCGGGGCCGGCTGCTGGCGCGGCTGCGGCGTCGGCGGCGATTGCTGCGGCTGCTGCTGGCCCTGGGCGCTCTGGCCCTAGGGCTCTGGGCCGCTTACCTGGAACTAGTGGCGGCCGGCGGCGGAGCTCCCTCAGACCGCGGTGAGTTACCCTGTGGAGCGCCAGGGGAGGGTGAGGCAGGGCGGCAGGGTCCGGTCCCATCCCGTCCTTTGCAGCCCGGCGCGGTCTGGGGCTTCCTCGAGTTCCCCGTTCCGCTATGGAGCCCAGTGCAGAGCAGCCGGTCCCAGGCCGGCCGAGGAGGAGGGGGTAGAGGCAGCGCTGCTGCAGCGGCGGGCGACGGAGTTCTGCCGGCGAGCGGGGAGCCGCTTCCCGGGTAGCCCTGAGGGACTGAGGTGAGGTTTGTGCCCCGGCAAGGAGAAGAGTGTTGGGAGGTTTTGCTTTTCTGCTCTCGGCTTGTCGGTTCTCGCTTTTGTCTCTGTCAGGAGACATGTCAAAATGTGACCTTTGCTGGAGTTGCAGAGCCCGGAGTCACGGCTTTTGGCTGCCTCTTGTTTGCGGTGCTAGAAGGCATCAGAGCTGCTTTTAATATCGCTTTGGTTCGAGAAGTGTATGCAAAGGAGGAGGGAATGCACACCCTGCAGAGGTGCGCTGCGAGCGGGCTCGTTCTGTTGGAACTCGGAGCGAAGCGGTGCGGCAGGGCTGATACCAGGTGCAGCTGCCTGCTTTTTCTTCCCGGCTACAGGAAAAACAACCATTTCCAATCGCCTTCGGCTTTCTGCGGCTCTCTCCTTTCTTACAGCTGCAAGAAAGCTTTAAACGGCCCAAGGTTTTGTAAATGCCTGCGGTGGAGTGGCTGCTGGGTTGAAAGTAGTGGCAGTGCTTGGTGCCAGTCGGAGTTGTTAGTAGTTTTCTAAATACATGGGAGTGAACACTGAAGTATGCTTTGTAGTATGGTAGCCCCTTAATTAACACCCTCACTTCTTACTTCCGCGGGTCAGGCTTGGTTTCAGCCTTAGAGCTGTGGCTGTGTAAGGACCTCCACCAATGTCTACTCGACTGAGTCTGTTTACAGGACTTCAGCTTGTGCATTTGTTCTGTATGATAGGTGACGTTAAAGCTAAACCCACGTATTTATTGTTCCAGCTGCGTAAGAGATCTGATGTCTTTGGCTAAGAGAAATCCTCCAGTTAGAATCCACCTTTTTCATCTTGTCCTGGTGGGATGGATTGGGATGTGAGAAGATGAATTGCACTACGAAGTTGCTTTGCGTTGTATCTTTTGTGCGATCTGGTCAAGCCTCCTACTCTAGCACCACTTTGCTAATGCCCTCAGAGAAGACTGTAGAGGTGTGTGGAGGATTTGTGTAGGGCAGCAAGGGAGGAAACAAGCCTCTCAGAGGCATTTAACGTAGTGTCTGTAAGGAGAGAGGGACTGAGCCAGGTGTCAGCCATACAGCTGACAGTCCTCTTGGCTGCCAGCAGTGCGAAAGGAGGAGGAGGAAGGGATGGGAGAAGTGGGCAGAGAGCATGAGAACAGTAGAGCTGTGCAGGAACAAGCAACCTTTCTTACAAATTTGGTTTGTCTTTGCTTTTAGATAGGGTTATTTTTGCATCTCTGTCACAGAAGTCGTTCTGTTGTAAGATTGAAGCTGGAAACAGTGACACGACTGTGCTCTAGCAGATAAAACAGAAGATGAGGAAATTCATTATGTTGTATTAAAGTTGAATTATGTAAAAGTCCAGATTCTCCCAGATCCACCAGAGATGTTGCTGCTCATTGCATGTGGAAAGCATTGAAATGCTGCTGGAAGGAGTGGGAGTGTGAAACCCTCTGGCAGGCAGCTCCTCGTGGCTCTGCAGCAGCACGGAGGGAAAGCCATGGTGAAGAGCCAAGGCTCTGGGGACACACCTGACAGTTGGCATCATGTTTTCCTGGCCTTGTGGCCAGGATCCCAGAATCTGCTAGCAGGAGGATGGTGACCTTCCCCACCCTTCCTCTTGCCCCAGTACCTCTAAAAGCCCATTTTCTTGTAAGAGAAATCAGAAGTTGGAGCGAAGGACAATTCTTCTCTTTTGCTGTGAAAACTAAGTCCTGTTTTCTTCTCTGGGGACCAGGGCAGCTGCATTTGTGACTCCATGTGGTGAGACTTTGCAGACATCCCAGGGAGCTGGTGCAGGTGGGAGCGACTCTCAGAGCAATTAATACTTCCTCCACCATTTCTGTATTGTTTTCCATCAGATGTCCCAATTGGGAACCCTACTGTAAGTCACTTCTGGGACCAACCAAGAGCTGCCACTGCAACTTAACTGCTGCAACTGCCTCCCCAGTGATCAGTGATAATGTAAAGGCTGTTTGGGCATTTTTTTTCCTGGGCAAAAGGCTAAGCATCTCCCTCCATTGGGGCCAGGAATCACAGAATTAACCAGGTTGGAACAGACTTCTAGGATCACCGAGTCTAACCTATCACCTAACCCTTCTACATAATTAAACCATGGCACTAAGTGCCTCATCCAGCCTCCTTTTAAACACCTCCGGGGATAGGGATTCCACCACTGCCCTGGGCAGTCCATTCCAATGCCAGGCACTCTTGCTGTGAAGAACTTCTTCCTAATGTCCAGCCTAAACCTGCCCTGGCACAGCTGGAGGCTGTGTTCTCTTGTTCAGTCACTGGGTGTCTGTGAGAAGTGCCCAACCCCACCTGGCTACAACCTTCTTTCAGGTAGTTGTAGCCAGCAATGAGCTCTGCCCTGAGCCTCCTCTTCTGCAGTCTGCACACCCCCAGCTCCCTCAGCCTTTCCTCACAGGGCTGTGCTCCAGGCCCCTCACCAGCCTCAGTGCCCTTCTCTGGACACATTCAAGCACCTCAACATCTGTCTTAAATTGAGGGGCCCAGAATTGGCCACAGGACTCAAGGAAGATGAAGAACTGTTGGGCTTAGGAGGAGATTTACTGTTTCCATCTGCTGTGTCTCTAACAGGAGTTTCTCCTTGCTGCCTGAAAAGGCACTGCCGAGTAGGCTGTGTATGGCAAGCCAAGGAGAGACAAGGGTATTTTATCTTGCAGAAAGCTGAGCCCTCTTCGTGCAAGGCTGTAAGGACTCAGAAAACAGTCCCTTTCAGCAACAGAATCATAGAATCAGTCAGGGTTGGAAGGGACCACAAGGAGCAGCCAGTTCCAATCCCCCTGCCATGGCCACGGACACCCTTCCCTAGATCAAGCTGGCCACAGTCTCATCCAGCCTGGCCTTAAACACCTCCAGCCATGGGGCCTCAACCACCTCCCTGGGCAACCCATTGCAGCCTCTCACCACTCTCATGCTCAACAACTTCCTCCTCACCGCCAGTCTGAATCTCTTCACCTCCAGCTTTGCTCCATTCTCCCCAGTCCTCTCACTCCCTGAGAACCTAAAAAGTCCCTCCCCAGCTTTTTTATAGGCCCCCTTCAGATGCTGTAAGGCCACAAGAAGGTCACCTGGGAGCATGGGATAGAGCACAGGCTCTCATGATGGCCCTGCACTGCCCCTGCTCCTAGGCCAGTGCTTTGGAGAAGGTCTTCAGGCACGGTAGATCCTCCCCAGCTTTATGGTCCTCTCCTCCCTTTTCCCCAGCAGATCAATGCATGGTGAAGGAAGCAAGTGTCAGATGGCTTGGCTGTGGGTGTTGGAGGAAGTGATGCTTTCAGATTGCCCTGAGTGTTCTCTCGTGATGCATGTGCTGCTTTGCTGTGCAAGGAAGTTCAGCCTGTGAGCTGTGTGGGTGAAAGAGAATAAAGAGCCCAGGAGAATAGGCTGTAACCTGCGCTGTGTGCTGGCTCCCGTGGCACCACCACGCTGCACAGGCTCTGCCCGTGAGGGTCATTGTGCTGTAACGTTGAAGGTCAGGGAACTAGCCTGAGATGCAGAATTCACGTTCAGTTTACCCTCTGGGTTGGGATTAACACAGACCAGGCTCCTTCTCTTGCTGTCAGGGAAGTGTGGGATGGGCTGGACAGGGACAAACAGTGGGATGGGCTCTCAAGAGTTAGCACCTTCCTTTGCAAGTGATGCTGGAAGGAGCAGGCAGTCTGGTTCAGAAAAAGCAAACCAGAGCATATTTCTTGTTCTTGTGCATGAGTGCATCAAGGTATTCCTGCATATGCTTCCCAGGGAGCCTCAGTGGCAGGACTGTGGTCTCTCTTGGGCAGGAGTGTGTTTCTTTGCCCTTGTTGTGGAGCTTGCCTTTCTTTTTTGCTCTCACATCGAGCTTGTCTGGGTGGTCTGCTGGCCAATAGGTATTTATGGGCATCTCAACAACGTTTACAGTTGAGTGAATAACAACAAACAAGCTGATGTGAGTTGGAGATGGGCACAACTCTCCTCACATGAAATGTGGCCTGGAAGTCGTGCAAAACAAGTTGTAGCAGGCAGGACACTGCCAAGAAACCCGAGGAGCTGGAGACAGTCTGTTTGCTCCTGCTGCTGACAGGCACTAACCTCTGTGGAGTGAGCTCTCCATTAGAAATGTTTTTCTCGTCTTTACTGGCTGCTGCACTGGCACACTTTGCTCCCACACGTGAATGCTGGAGACTTTCTCGTTTTAAAGGTGAAAGAGAGGTGGGAGAAAATACCAGCGAAGCATGGAGGAGCCAGGTCTGGAGAGCAAGTCCTGCACCCTGCCTCTGCTGCTCTCATGCCTTCAGCTTGGCAGCATGGCTGGAAGCGGCAAGGGCAGGGACAGACAAGAGCCTGCCTCTTCCCAGTGCTGCTGCAGTGCTCTGGTTGGACAGAAAGGCAGCCGGGGCAGCCTTCTCCTCCTGCTACTTCTGTTTTCCTCTTCTGTGCCCAGCAGTGCCTCCTCTCACCCACCCAGGCAGAAAGGTAGGACTCTGAGGGGGCAAGGCTGGCATCAGCAAGCTGTGCTTGCAGACAGGGAGGGTGAGCAATGATCCATCCCCTTGGCTTTAAAACCTGATGTCAACGTAGTAGAAGCAAATCCCAGTCCTGGAGGAAACTGGGGTGTGAGGTCCTTGCCAGACATTGCTGTGCAGAACTTGTTTCTTCTGCTGTCTTAGGGGACTGGAAGTCACTTGCACTTGATTTCCTTGACTGCAGCTCTGAGTGTGTCCCACTAAGCCAGGCACAAGTAGTGGGTGCATGACTGCTGGGAGGTGTAGCTTGGAGGAACAAGGGCTAGAGGGGGCCTTTAATCGAATGAACAGTGTCACACCATTGCAGCATCACAGAGGCTGGA
The DNA here is from genome assembly GCF_015220805.1 of Pogoniulus pusillus. Lineage (NCBI taxonomy): Eukaryota > Metazoa > Chordata > Aves > Piciformes > Lybiidae > Pogoniulus > Pogoniulus pusillus. The sequence continues at coordinate 20,832,465 of NC_087278.1, forward strand.
AAAGACCTCTGAGATCATCAAGTGATAGTGATATGACTCAACACCATGACATCAGCTAAAGCATGCCACCAAGTGTGGCATCCAAGCTTGCCTTAAACACCTCCAAGGACTGTGACTCCACCACCTTCTGGGCAGTGCATTCCAGTCTCTAATTCCTCTTTCTCTCACAAAGTGCTTCCTAAAATCCAACCTAAACTTCTCCTGGAGCAGCTTCAGGCCAGGCCCTCTTGTCCTGTCACAAGCTGCCTGGGAACAGAGCCTGACCCCTACCTTATTACACCTTCCCTTCAGGTAGCTGTAGAGAGTGCTAAGGTCCCCCCCAAGTCTCCTCTCCTCCAGGCTGAACACCCCCAGCTCCCTCAGCCTCTCCTCAGCAGCCTTCCCCTCCAGCCCCCTCCCCAGTCTCATTGCCCTCCTCTGGCCCCACTCCAGCCCCTCAATGTCTCTCTTGCAGTGAGGGCTCAGAGCTGCACACAGTGCTCGAGCTGAGGCCTGCCCAGTGCCAGCGCAGGGCAGAGTGACAGCCCTGGTGCTGCTGGCCACACTGGTCCTGATACAGGCCAAGATGCCATTGGCTTTCTGTGCCAGCTGGGCACACTGCTGGCTCATGTCCAGTGCTGTCACTCAGCACTGCCCTCTCTGCTAGGCTGCTCTCCAGCTACTTATTCCCCAGCCTGCAGCTGTTCTGGCCAGGTCCCTCTGCAACATCTTCCTACCCTCCAGCAGACTGACTCCCTCCCAGCTTGGTGCCATCTGCAAACTGACTGAGGGCAGCTACCATCACCAGACACCAGCTGGCTGCTGCTCCATTGACAGCCACTCTTTGTGCCCACTCACCCAGCAAAGGGTGCACCTGTCCAGGCCATGGGCTGCCAGCTTTGCCAGGAGCTGTGCCAAAGGCTCTGCAGCAGTCTAGGTAGAGCACATCCACAGCCTTGCCCTCCTCAACCAGGTGGGCCCCCCAGTCACAGAATGCAGTCAGGCTGGCTAGTCAGCACCTTCCTTTCCTAAACCCCTGCTGGCTGGGCCTGGTCCCCTGACCTGCTGCTTGATGGCACTCAGGATGAGCTGCTCCATAACCTTGCCAGGCACCGAGGTCAGGCTGCCAGGCCTAGAGTTTTCTGGATCCTCTTCCTGGCCCTTCTTGTGGCTGGCCCTCACACTGGCCAACTTGCAGCCAGCTGGTGCCTCTCCAGGTAGCCAGACTGGTGATCAACCACTGAGAGTGGCTGTGCCAGCCCTTGTGCCAGCTCCCTCGGCACCCTAGGGTGAATCCCATCTGGACTCATAGACTTGTTAGGGTCTCAGTGGCACAGCAGGTCACTAACTCCATCTTCCTGAGTTCCACGAGGGCTGTTCTGCTCCCCATCCCTATCTACCAACGGCAGAGCTCAGTGCCCTGGGGACAGTCAGTTGTTTTGTTAAGAGTGAAGCAAAGAAGGTGTTAAGTACTTCGGCCTTCTCCTTGTCTTCTGTTACTGCATTCCTCCCATTGTCTAAGGAATGGAGACTTTCCCTGCCCCTCTTCTTGTTGTTGCAGAAGGATTGGACTGGATGAGCTTTGGAGGTCCCTTCAAAAGACTACATTGGGTGATTCTGTGCTCCACAACCTCCCTGGGCAACCTGCGCCAGTGTCTCACCACCCTCACTGCAAAGCGCTTCTTCCTAACATGCAGCTTCAGTCTCCTCTCTGCCAGTTTAAACACCTCCAGGGAGGTCGTGGAGCACAGAATGTGATTCCTAACATCCAGTTTCAGTCTCCCCTCTGCCAGTTCAAACCCATTCCTCCTCATCCTGTCATTACAATACCTTGCCAATAGTCCCTCCCCAGCCTTCCTCTAGGCCCCCTTCAGATACTGGATATTGCTTTATCTTTTTGATTGTCTAATCTGCTTGGCCTCTGGCCTGTGAGTATGAGCAGGCTTGTGTAGAAGCCCATGTTTGTCTAAGCTCATGCACACTAAACAGTAGTTCCTTGTCAGATACTCTTACATCCCATTTACCAGTAAAAACATTCTGCATCATCACCTGTTAGGCAGCAGAGCTGCCTGGTGGAGCTCTCTTGAAGGAAGGGTAAACTGCATTAATGCTATGTGTGTTGTTCCCCACACACACATTCTAAATAAATCTGTTTCTGCCTTGCATCAAGAGGCCACTTATTTCCATGTCATTAGTGCAGGCTGTTTGACTTGGCTCATGGATTTAGTGTTGGCAGCACCAGCAGCTTCCTCCGTGCTGCTGTTCATTTGAGCCTGGTTATCTGCAGCCCTTCTCGTAAATGCTTCACTTCCTACATTAGTTTTATTTATACTCTCTAATGTTATTTTCTGCAAGGATTGCAGCAGTCGTGTCTGGGCACTGTTAACCCCATCAAAACTGCAGAACAAAACTTGGGGTGGTCTGAGGATCTCCTGTCCAGAGCAGCCTATGCTAAGAGTCTCAATTAGGAGCAGCAGCAGCAGCACACTCAGCCCTGTTTTGTTGTAAGCAGGCCAGCTGGGAGAGCTTTATTTGGTTTAGATCAAAAAGGCCAAATAACCCAACAATCTGCCAAGCCCAAGTTTTCCATCCAACCCTACTGAGCTATAATTTTCCAAAGGTGTACCCTGAAAAGAAGTTGTCTGCCTCAGATAGGAGTAAATAGAAGAAGTCTTATTTTTCCATTGCTGTGTCTCTGAAATATCAATGTGTGCCTGGGTCAGAGGAGATGTTGTGAATGGCAGCTGTGAGCCATGCTCTGAACTCTTGTACCAATGGGAGGGAGCAGCTGCATCTACTTAGGAATTCAAAATAACATCCAAGCCAAAGTGGTAAGAATAGATGCACTATTAAAGTCTTTCCCAGGTCATGAGTCCTTTAAATGTCATCTAGTCCAGCCCTCCTGCAGTGAGTAAGGACAGAATCATAGAATCAGCCAGGCTGGAAGACACCTCCAAGCTCATCCAGTCCAACCTAGCACCCAGCCCTGGCCAATCAACCAGACCATGGCACTAAGTGCCCCAGCCAGGCTTGGCTTCAACACCTCCAGGGATGGTGACTCCACCACCTCCCTGGGCAGCCCATTCCAATGCCAATCACTCTCTCTGCCAACAACTTCCTCAGAACATCCAGCCTAGACCTTCCCTGGCACAACTTGAGACTGTGTCCCCTTGTTCTGTTGCTGCTTGCCTGGCAGAAGAGCCCAACCCCACCTGGCTACAGCCTCCCTTCAGGTAGCTGCAGGCAGCAATGAGCTCTGCCCTGAGCCTCCTCTTCTGCAGGCTGCACACCCCCAGCTCCCTCAGCCTCTCCTCACAGGGCTGTGCTCCAGGCCCCTCCCCAGCTTTGGCGCCCTCCTGTGGACACCTTCCAGTACTTCAACTCCTCTCTTGAATTGAGGAGCCCAGAACTGGACACAGCACTCAAGGTGTGGCCTGAGCAGTGCTGAGCACAAGGGCAGAAGAACCTCCCTTGTCCTGCTGCCCACACTGTTCCTGAGCCAGGCCAGAATGCCATTGGCTCTCCTGCCCACCTGGGCACACTGCTGCCTCATCTTCAACTACTCTCTACCAGCACCCCCAGGTCCCTTTCTGCCTGGCTGCTCTCAGCCACTCTGTCCCCAGCCTGCTGGTCCAACCTGACCTTGAATGTTTCCAGGGATGTGGTATCTACCACTTCCATTGTCCTTAAAACTAAAGAATGGAGCAAGGGTGAACCCTGGAATGGAAAGAAACTTCTCCACCTCTGGGATCCCCCTCTGTGGTGTCTTGACAGATTTTTTGTGTTGTGTTGGCATGGAAGACCAAGGGACCCCAGGTGCTCTCTGCCTGGAGGCTCTGTGTAGAGGTGCTCCCTAGGGGCAGGGCTGGGGAATGGGAAAGGAAGGTCCTTGGGACACTTGGCAATCAACTGAGGAGTGCTAGGAGACCTTGTGCAGGCCAGCTGCACTTCCTTGTCCTGATAGCAGGATGTCTGGATGCTTTGCCCCCTCGCAGCTGCTTTTGAGCATGGGAAACTGAGTTACTTGTGGTGACCTGGGTCAGACAGGGGTCACTGAGGACCCCTGACCTTCACAGAACAGTGGCTATCATTTTGTCCAGGCCCTCCTAATTTCAAGCCCTAGAATAACCTTCTTTGGCCACGCACATTGCCACCACAGTGGCCTCTTGATAACAGGAGCCACCTCACTGCATTCTGTTTTGGGTCCTATGAATACAGGGACCCTGGCCACTGGCACACAGTTTGCTGAGCTTCGAGGCCTTTGAGTTCTAAGGATGGTAGAAAGGTCTCCTAGCAGCAAGGTGAGGGGCTAAGGCAGATAGGTAATTGCAGGAGACTTGAAGGAAGAGGAAGAAGTGTCAGAGGTGAAACACCATCAGCTGCATGGTGGCAATGGTCATCACACATGGTGTGGATCAACCCAAAGGTCAAGGACAACTAATGGAGGTGGATTAGAATTAGATGATCCTTGCTCAAGTCCCTTCTCACTCAAACCATTGTGAGTGTGAGGCAGGCAGTGCTATGATGTGCTGCTGCGCTCACTTGCCCTGCAGTGTTGTGGCCTTGGCTAGCAAGTGCCGGCAGTCACCGTCCCTCTCTTGAGAAGTGCTGGCAGTCACCGTCCCTCTCTTGAGAAGTGCCTGCAGTCACCATCCCTCTCTTGGCAGTCACCATCCCTCTCTTGAGAAGTGCCTGCAGTCACCGTCCCTCTCTTGGCAGTCACCGTCCCTCTCTTGAGAAGTGCCTGCAGTCACCGGCCCTCTCTTGGCAGTCACCATCCCTGTCTTGAGAAGTGCCTGCAGTCACCGTCCCTCTCTTGGCAGTCACCGTCCCTCTCTTGAGAAGTGCCTGCAGTCACCGTCCCTCTCTTGGCAGTCACCGTCCCTCTCTTGAGAAGTGCCTGCAGTCACCGTCCCTCTCTTGGCAGTCACCGTCCCTCTCTTGAGAAGTGCCTGCAGTCACCGTCCCTCTCTTGGCAGTCACCGTCCCTCTCTTGGCAGTCACCGTCCCTCTCTTGAGAAGTGCCTGCAGTCACCGTCCCTCTCTTGGCAGTCACCGTCCCTCTCTTGGCAGTCACCGTCCCTCTCTTGAGAAGTGCCTGCAGTCACCGTCCCTCTCTTGAGAAGTGCCTGCAGTCACCGTCCCTCTCTTGGCAGTCACCGTCCCTCTCTTGAGAAGTGCCTGCAGTCACCGTCCCTCTCTTGGCAGTCACCGTCCCTCTCTTGGCAGTCACCGTCCCTCTCTTGAGAAGTGCCTGCAGTCACCGTCCCTCTCTTGGCAGTCACCGTCCCTCTCTTGAGAAGTGCCTGCAGTCACTGTCCCTCTCTTGGCAGTCACCGTCCCTCTCTTGAGAAGTGCCTGCAGTCACCGTCCCTCTCTTGGCAGTCACCGTCCCTCTCTTGAGAAGTGCCTGCAGTCACCGTCCCTCTCTTGGCAGTCACCATCTCTCTCTTGAGAAGTGACTGCAGTCACCATCCCTCTCTTGGCAGTCACCGTCCCTCTCTTGAGAAGTGCCTGCAGTCACCATCCCTCTCTTGGCAGTCACCGTCCCTCTCTTGAGAAGTGCCTGCAGTCACCATCCCTCTCTTGGCAGTCACCGTCCCTCTCTTGAGAAGTGCCTGCAGTCACCGTCCCTCTCTTGAGAAGTGCCTGCAGTCACCGTCCCTCTCTTGGCAGTCACCGTCCCTCTCTTGAGAAGTGCCTGCAGTCACCGTCCCTCTCTTGGCAGTCACCGTCCCTCTCTTGGCAGTCACCGTCCCTCTCTTGAGAAGTGCCTGCAGTCACCGTCCCTCTCTTGGCAGTCACCGTCCCTCTCTTGAGAAGTGCCTGCAGTCACTGTCCCTCTCTTGGCAGTCACCGTCCCTCTCTTGAGAAGTGCCTGCAGTCACCGTCCCTCTCTTGGCAGTCACCGTCCCTCTCTTGAGAAGTGCCTGCAGTCACCGTCCCTCTCTTGGCAGTCACCATCTCTCTCTTGAGAAGTGACTGCAGTCACCATCCCTCTCTTGGCAGTCACCGTCCCTCTCTTGAGAAGTGCCTGCAGTCACCATCCCTCTCTTGGCAGTCACCGTCCCTCTCTTGAGAAGTGCCTGCAGTCACCATCCCTCTCTTGGCAGTCACCGTCCCTCTCTTGAGAAGTGCCTGCAGTCACCATCCCTCTCTTGAGAAGTGCCTGCAGTCACCGTCCCTCTTGAGAAGTGCCTGCAGTCACCGTCCCTCTTGAGAAGTGCCTGCAGTCACCATCCCTCTCTTGGCAGTCACCATCCCTCTCTTGAGAAGTGCCTGCAGTCACCATCCCTCTCTTGAGAAGTGCCTGCAGTCACCATCCCTCTCTTGAGAAGTGCCTGCAGTCACCGTCCCTCTTGAGAAGTGCCTGCAGTCACCGTCCCTCTCTTGAGAAGTGCCTGCAGTCACCGTCCCTCTCTTGAGAAGTGCCTGCAGTCACCATCCCTCTCTTGAGAAGTGCCTGCAGTCACCATCCCTCTCTTGAGAAGTGCCTGCAGTCACCGGCCCTCTCTTGAGAAGTGCCTGCAGTCACCGTCCCTCTCTTGGCAGTCACCGTCCCTCTCTTTGTGCGGTGTTCAGTGTGTGGAACAGGTTGTGCAGCAAAGCCAAGCCATACGTCAGCTGTGCAGCTTCTCCCCCAGATGCTAGGCCTGCATCCTTGCCGTTTCAGCTTCTTGGCTGGAGCTCCAGCCCTGTGCCTGTAGGGTGCTTTAGCTCTGAAGGACTCTTCCCAGTGGTTATAATTTGTCTGCTCTAATTCTCCATTCCCAGAATCGTTGTGTCCCTTCCTGCTGATGCCGAGACGGGCACCCAGACAGCAGTCTGGGTATTATTTGATAACCACTTCGCCTTTCTGTTTCTCTTCCTCTGCTTGTCCCACAGGTTGTGTAGTCTCTTTTGCTTAAGCCCAGCGTGTGCACCTTTTTGTAATCCGTGGGTGATGGCTCTCTAGGACTGTCCCCCTGCCCCACAAACATCTGTATGGATCCAAGCTCACACGGCTCCTAGAAAGAGCTTCCGTGACAAACACAGCCTGACTGGTGGCCTGGGAAAGAAAGTTTAGTGAAGTGACTCCCAGAGCACAAGCTGGGAGGTTGCGGCTGTCAGCCTCTGCAGGCAAGGCCTGACCCGCAGCGCCCGTTTGGCGGCGGAGGCAGCGCTGCTGTGGGGAGGCAGCGCTGCTGTGGGCAGGCGGCGGAGGCAGCCTCCCGTAGGAGCGGTGTGTGCCGTGCGCCGCTTGCCTGCTCCGGCGCTAGGTCCCGCGGTGCACCAGCTCCAGGTCGCTCCAAGAGTCTCTAAAACACATCTGAGCCTGCTGGACGTTTGCAGCCTGCATTACCGCCTGGGGCAGAAAGCAAGTCCTGCGAGCACGGCCTGAGTCCTGCGAGCAGATCCCCTTGGGGGGCTGCCGTTTGGCCTAGCTTTTGAGAGCCAGCAGGGCTCCTCCCGTGCCTGCCGCGGCCTTACATGTAGCTGGCATGTGCCAGCTGCAGGCAGCATCTCACCGCCCTGCTGCCCAGCTTTCCACGGCGGTTGAGCTGCGGCTGCCTGGGTGGAGAACTGGAGGCTAAAATTAGCAGGGAGCTGCTCTTCTCTTGCCAAATGCTGTGCCTGACCCAGCTGAGCCTGGTGCGGGGAAGAGGAAAACAGGCTCAGCTCTCCCAGCGCAGAGTGCCCGGCACGCCTGCCGGCTCCTTGGTGGCCTCGTTGCACGGGGAGGGCACTCCCCACCGTCCGGTGCTTGGAGGAGTGCTGAGACAGTGGAGAGAGTAGGATATCGCCAGGACACTACTCAGGACACAGTAGGAAATCTTGATTCTCACAGCTCTGTTTCCTTCTCAGCCTCCCTTTGAATATCTAAACAGCCAGGGAGGCCAAGTCTTGCTCTTGGATCTCATCAGACCTGCGAACATCTTGCTCAGGGGGGTTAGCTGCCTTAGGAGAACTAACCTGTGTTCACTGCGTGCACCCCACCAGAACAACCTGCTGCAGATTCTGCTGCCCCCACACTAAAGGGGCAGCTGTCGGTGCTCCGTTGTGGGGCAGGCTTCAAGAGGGCACTGTGGTCTGATAGCTACAGCACAGCCCTGATGCGGTGGCTACAGCAGAGATGAGAGTGCATGGCAGTGCCCAGCAGCCCTGGTGTGGTGGTTACAGCAGAGATAGAGTGCATGGCAGTGCCCAGCAGCCCTGGTGTGGTGGTTACGGCAGAGTTGAGAGTGCATGGCAGTGCCCAGCAGCCCTGGTGTGGTGGTTACAGCAGAGATGAGAGTGCATGGCAGTGCCCAGCAGCCCTGGTGTGGTGGTTACAGCAGAGTTGAGAGTGCATGGCAGTGCCCAGCAGCCCTGGTGTGGTGGTTACAGCAGAGATAGAGTGCATGGCAGTGCCCAGCAGCCCTGGTGTGGTGGTTACAGCAGAGATAGAGTGCATGGCAGTGCCCAGCAGCCCTGGTGTGGTGGTTACAGCAGAGATAGAGTGCATGGCAGTGCCCAGCAGCCCTCTCTGCTGCTGAGCATCCAAGGCTTTGGAACAAGCTGCTTCAGCAGCCCTTGCCCCAGCTGGGCTCTATAGCAAACATGTCAATGATAATTGCTGTTTATCCTTGTGACATTCTTAATGCCTATGAATCAAGAAACATTACTTTGGCTCCAAATGACTTGAATGCAGGCAGAAAGCCTCCTCTTTCATTACTGCTTGCTGTGCTGGACCTAGCCTGCTATGTGGGTACAATCCTGCTGGTTTGGCTGCCCCAGGCATGCTCCCATCATGTCTTTTGAGAGCCAGCTTTGCTAGCGTGTGTAATGCAGCAGCAGGAACTTGCATAGCCCCTGCAGAACACAGGTCTTGCCTCTGACCTTCCCCATTCATTGCACAGTCTGGGGCAAGAAATAGATGGGAAAATGCCTGAATTGCACAGTCTGGGGCAAAAAATTGATGGATGGAAAGATGCAGAGAGGGACCTGGTGCCTTAAAACCTATCCTGCCTTTTATTCCTGGCCTCAAGAAAGGCCTATCTGCAGTACGTGCAGGGGTAGCACAGTGGCAAACAGTGACCATTGTAGGGAGGATTGCAGAGCTGTGGATGTTATATTGGTTCTGATAGCTCAGGAGGCAATCTGAGAGACACCAGGGGTGTGATGAAGCAAAACAAGCCCCACCTGACAGCCTAATGAAGCTCAGGATACACATAAATGAGGTTTGCCTGGCGATCTTTATTTTCAGCAAGGGTTGGTGGGTGTTGATGTGGGGCAAAAGCTGCACCAGCTGCAGGAAGGAGAAGCAGGAAGGCATGTTCATGGTCTGCCTGACAACTGTTTCTGCTGAAAGGGAGGTGAAATCCCCCTTTTCCTGTCAACAGCAGTGAAATGAGAGCCGCTGAGATGGGTGTCTGCACTATCTGTGTCTTGTGCATTTGGCCAGCTGGTTTGGGAAGTGGGAGTTGTGTGTGCAGAGGATGCACATCAACTCTGCCAAGTCTCCCTTGTGTTAGGTGTATGGGAAGGAGAGAGCTGCAGGACCTGGAGAGGATGCAGTACTGCTGGAGTCTATCCTTGCTCCAGTGTCAGCTCCAGGCACAGGTGCCTTCACCCTGCAAGCACCACTCTGTGGTTTTCGTGCCAGTAAAGGAAAGGAAACAACTTTCAAGGGAGTCTTCAGCTTCCCTTTCCTCTCCCCTGCTGGAGGTAGGCTGAGGAATGTCTACATGAAGGACATCAAAGTATTTTTAGCATGGATAAAGAAAAGCGAAATACAAAGTAGGTGGGAAAATGTGCCTGCTGCAGCACAGAGGAATTGCACTCTGTGCTGGGCCAGCTGGGGACTACTGCTTTTGCTGGAGAGGATTGATGTGTCTGAAACCCAGCAAGGTGGAGAAAGCACCACCAGCTGCAGGCCAGCCAGGAGGCTGGGGGAGAAAAGGTGGCTGTGTCCTGCTCTTCCTCCTTCATACAAGTCTGACAAGTCCTTTAGTACAAGATTTATTCCTGATGCTGGCACCCTGCATTCCTGGCAGTTCCTGGCTCCCTGTGTTGGCACTGGGAATGCACAAAGGCTGGAGCCGGGGTGAACCTGTTGAGCATTGGCATTGTTGGGGCTCAGTGCTTAAGCCAGTTGTGTCACTTGGGCTAACAAGCCTAAGAGGAAGGAATTGTCTTTGCCCAGATAAATACTGTTCTGTGATGAAAAAATGCCTTTTTCCTGTGCTTGCTGGTAACAATGAGAGGGACCTCCTTGCTCTTAATAATCATAATATACTGGAGGAGGAGGAGGAAATTGTTCTTCCATGTTCTCTTCCCCTTGCTGAACTCTGCCCTGGCATTGTATCCTGGCAAAAACACTGATCTCTAACGAGACAGACACTTGAAATGTCGTGCCTGTGCTGCCTGAGGCTATCCGGGAAGAGGCTTCTCTGGCAGCTGCAGCGCTGGGCAGCTCTGTCCCTGCCAGGCAGGCTGCCAGCATGCTTGCACAAGGCCCTGCAGAGCTGCTGGGAAGATGCTGTAAGACAGATGCTGTGTAATATGGAAGGACCCCGTTGGGAGGGGGCTGGTGTGTCCCCTGAAAATGGGACAGCATGTGTTCCCAGCAGCTTGGCAAAGGAAAAGTTAAACTTGGCCCTGTGCTAAATTTACCTCTGTAGCCAGGGTTTAAAATGCACTACTGCATTGGTAGCCTGGAGCACAGGGGCTGTGAGGAGGGCACAGCTCATTGCTCTCTACAGCTGCCTGAAGGGAGGGTGGAGCAAGGAGAGGGCAGCCTCTACTCCTGGGTGCCAAGCAACAGGAACAGAGGAAACAGTTCCAAGCTGCAGCAGGGGAGGTTCAGGCTGGAGGCTGGGTGCTAGGGAATATTTCTTCCCAGAGAGGGCTCTCAGACCTTGGAATGGTCTGCCCAGGACAGTGCTGGCGTCCCCATCTCTGGAGGTGTTCCAGCAGTGTGTGGAGCTGGTGCTTAGGGACATGGTTTAGTGTTGACCCTACAGTGCTGGGTCGAGGGTTGGACTGGATGAGCTTGGAGCTCTCTTCCAACCAGATGTGTTCTGTGATTTTGGTATTCTCCATCTGAGTTGTAGGGAACATCACAGCACAGTCATGCCTGTTTACACTCTTCTCCATTGTCAAAACAAAGCTGCTCTGGACTATATTTAGCTTAGCTTCAGTGCCGAGTTGAGGGTTAGACTGGATGAGCTTGGAGGTCTCTTCCAGCCAGAGGTGTTCTGTGGTTCTGCTGCCTCTCCTCTGCAGAGTTGATCACCTGCAAGGTCTGCTGAGATTGCTTCTCAGTGTCAAGTTGCCAAAATCTACAGAGATACCTTTTGGGGCTCTGAAGATGTAAAGGCTGCTTATAATTCATGTTTTCAGGCCTTGGAGTGCTTCAGGTGGCCTGCCACTGCCACCTGCCAATACTTCCCCAAGGTGGTTCATTACCTGTGAGAGGTAAAGCTCTCCAGTCAGGTGTACAGAGATGAGAGTGAAGCTATCCAGACTCAAGCATCACTCGTTTGAGGGAAACACCTATGCTCGTTGACATGTGGAAAATTGAGGTGCTGATTCTTGTTTGCTCTTTCGGTGCTGATCTTTTGGGTGCATTTTCTGTCTTACTTTCATTTCACAGTTACTTTTTCCATTTTACACCCACTTTTCCCCCCCACTGTTTCATAATAACACTCACCCACTGTCCTGTGTAGTATCTTTCTTTTACCAAGGAGGGCAATTTCTAGCTCCACTGAAACTACACAGTTGGTTTAAAAATGTTTGGCACCATCCTACAAACTTAAAGACCTTCCAGAAAGGACTTGACATCTTTTGGGTTTCCTTCTTTTTGCCTTTTTTACTCCTCTATTGCTGCCTCAGCTTCAGCTACTCTCTACCAGCACCCCCAGGTCCCTCTCTGCCTGGCTGCTCTCAGCCACTCTATCCCCAGCCTGTAGCACTGCTTGGGGTTGTTGTGGCCAAAGTGCAGAAGCCTGCACTTGGCCCTGTTAAATCTCATCCCGTCCAGCCTGTCTGCTGCACCGCACAGCTTGGTGTGGTCAGCAAACCTGCTGAGGCTGCACTCAATGCTTCTGTCCATGGCACAGACAAAAATGTTGAACAGGACTGGTCCTAGGACTGATCCCTGAGGGACTCTGCTTGTCCCTGGCCTCCACTTGGCCATGGAGCCATTGACAGCCACTCTCTGGGTGCAGCCATCAAGCCAGTTCTTTATCCATGTAGTGGTGCACCCATCAAACCCGTGTGTCACCAGCTTGGAGACCAGGATGTGGTGCAGGACAGTGTCAGAGGCCTTGCTTAGGTCCAGGTAAATGCCATCAGTTGCTCACCTCTCATCTATGAATGTTGTGACCTCTTCATAGAAGGCCACCAGGTTTGTCAGGCAGAAAACAAAAGGTCTAATCTAATTCTGCATCTTGTGCTAAGGTGAGTCTCACGATAATGCCTTTTAAGTCTCTTGTGCTCCAGAGGCCACCTGTGCACCTCATACTGAGCACACCTAACCAAACCTGTTTGCTCCAGACTTAAGAACTGTTATTTCCCATCGGATTAACTGTAGCACCTGCACTTCACTTTCTGTTGTTTCAGGTGTCCAGGGAATTTGATGCTGAGCTTTACGGCTTGGCAGAAAGCTGAGCTTGTGCTAGGGCAATTTTACATGCACTTTGCTGATCCAAGGTGGCCTGCCTGGAGCTGATCTGCAATGAACACCTAATTGCAGCTCTTCCCCTTCTGAGCCTGAGGAGGCCATAGTATGAAGTGGAGATGAGGGGTTTAGTAGCAAAGTAGTTTGCTGCTGCCCTTGAATGACCTGCTGACAGTGGTGCACTGTTTTACAGAGCAGAGGTACGTGGGCCGTGCCAGCAGTACAATTCTGCATGGAACCCTTGCATGCTGCAGCCATTTTCTTGGTTGTACAGAGCTGGGGTGTGGGACACTTCATTTAATTCTACCTTAAGTTTTAACTGCTGTTTTAACATTAGCTTTAAAGGGATTTGTAAGATTGCAGACTTAGATGCTGCATTGAGACACTCTGGGTGATGGAGGTTGCGTAGGAATGGGCTGCCCGGGGAGATGGTGGAGTCACCATCCCTGGAGGTGTTTCAAAGAAGAGTGGATGTGGTGCTTGAGGCCATGGTCTAGTGATGAGGGATGCTGTGATGAAGGTTGGACTGGATGATCCTGGTGGTCCTTTCCAGCCATAGCAATTCATAATGATTAGATGTTGTGCTGAGAGATTTGGTTTAGTCAAGGACTGGTCAGTGTGAAACAAGTGATTGGACTCGATGGTCTCAAAGGTCTTTTTCAGTCTAAGGAATTCTGTGATTCTGCACTTGTCATGAACCAGAGGAGCAAGTGGGTTCAGGCTCTGTTAAATGAGCTGTCCCACCAGTCTTTGTCCCTGGTGGACAGAGGGTTTCTCTTGCCCTCCCTCATGCCAAGGCTTCTCTCTGTGTGGGATACTCATGCAGTGAAAGTGCCACAGGCAAGAGAATTCAGTAAGTAATATTTGTGTTGCTGTCTCCCCCATAGATGTGTCCTAAGGAATCATTACACATAGGTACACGTGGGCACATCACAGAGGTGTGCTGGAATTTCTGTACCCACTCCCTGCCCAGGGGAAGCCAGGAGCACCTGGCTCACCCCAGTATGTGTGTCTGTGCTTGGAGCACATCTGGCTGCTCTATGCTGCTGCATCATCTTGCCTCACCTCCCAGCTTCCCCACCTGCACCAATGGGGAGAGACACCCAAAACCCCACACTGCTCTGCTTTTCCTTGCAAAACCTCTTTCATCACACTGAGATGTTCCATCCTGTCATCTCTGAAGCTGTCCACCCACCTCAGCTCACAGCTTTGTGCTGCTCAGTGCTCTCTGGGTGTGTAGATGAGCTCCCCCTGTTACTCCTTTTCACCTGTACCTGTCCACCCTAACCTGTAAGTGCCTGCATACCATCGACCTTGCCTGCTTAGTGCTCTTCAGGGTGTTCATAGCCTTTCTCTCTCCTACTGAGGGACTGGGACTGCACAGCTTGTTGTACATTATGGGGTTCTGCCCTTCTGGGGTCCTCTGAGCTGCAGAGCAACATTCATAGATGTGAGATCCTGGAATAAAGCAGCTGTGATATGGCCATGGAACTTGTAAGTTTCCTTTCTAGAGTTGCAACCATACATTTCCGTTTCAGATTCTGACACCATCCTGCTCCAGCTGCTCACCAACCTGATCCTTGCACTGTGAGGGGAGTCACAGCCTCCCCCAGCACCGCTCTCCCAGTGCATCCCAACTGGCAGTCCCCTCTGTCTTTGAGCACCTGTCCCCCTCCTCCTCTTCTGCACATATTGAGATACTGCAGCTTGTCCAGAGAAGGGTGACAGAGCTGGTGAGGGGCCTGGAGCACAGTCCTGTGAGGAGAGGCTGAGGGAGCTGGGGGTGTGCAGCCTGCAGAAGAGGAGACTCAGGGCAGACCTCACTGCTGTCTACAACTACCTGAAGGGAGGCTGTAGCCAGGTGGGGTTGGTCTCTTCTGCCAGGCAATCAGCAACAGAACAAGGGGACACAGTCTCAAGTTGTGCTGGAGGAGGTCTAGGCTGAATGTTAGGAGGAAGTTGTTGGCAGAGAGAGTGATTGGCATTGGAATGGGCTGCCCAGGGAGGTGGTGGAGCTGCCATGCCTGAAGGTGTTGAAGCCAAGCCTGGCTGGGGCACTTAGTTGATTGTCTGTGGCTGGGTGCTAGGTTGGACTGGATGATCTTGGAGGTCTCTTCCAACCTGGTTGATTGTCTGGTTCTCTCTAGCCCTGCCCTTTCTCACTGTGCATGTGGCTTGCAGTATCTGTTGCCTGTGCTTGTTTTGTCTGCAGTGAGCTAACTTTGCTGGAGCATTGATCTGAAAGAGGGCAGGAGTCTCTCTGCCCCTAAGGCACAGTACAACACAGCAGCCCGTTGGCACTATGCAGTCAGTAGGCATTTTCTTTCTGCCCCCCTTATCTGCTTGGTGAAGCTCACTCAGGGCTCTCATGCAGCTTTTTCTCTCCTTGGCCTGCAGCATTCCTTGCTGATCCCACCCTGGGTCTTTCTGCACTGTGTGTGTGCCTCTGCAGAGCAGGAGTACGCCTGGGTGTGAGTGTTTGCATAGAGCAGTAGTTACTCAGGGAGTGTACACACGTTCTTTAGCAGTTTGTTCCTCAGGTGTTTTACAAAGGCTTTCTTAATCTCTTTTTGCTTGATCAGAGATGCCAAGATCTTATTTCTCTCCCCAGTGTTGTTTTTTAGTCTCCAAATGCTGGCAGGTATGCCAAGTACCTGAAGGTGTTGGGCACCTTCATAAAGCAAACACCAAGAAACTACTACGCCTCAACAGGCAGGCAGCTTAGATCAAAGAGTTGCCACCTGTAGCTCACTAGGGTGAGAAGAATATTTTCTGGGGGAAAAAAATCAAATTTCTGAGAAATCATTCTTAATTTCTGAGGGCCTTTGTGCTCCTGTTAGCCAAGGTAATAGATATAATTCATAGAATCATAGAATCAGCCAGGGTGGAAGAGACTCCAAGCTCATCCAGTCCAACCTAGCACCCAGCCCTGGCCAATCAACCAGACCATGGCACTAAGTGCCCCAGCCAGGCTTGGCTTCAACACCTTCAGGGACAGCGATTCCACCACCTCCCTGGGCAGCCCATTCCAATGCCAATCACTCTCTCTGGCAACAACTTCCTCCTAACATCCAGCCCAGACCTCCCCTGGCACAACTTGAGACTGTGTCCCATTCTTCTGTTGCTGGGTGCCTGGCAGAAGAGACCAACCCCACCTGGCTACAACCTCCTTTCAGGTAGTTGTAGACAGCAATGAGGTCTGCCCTGAGCCTCCTCTTTTGCAGGCTGCACACCCCCAGCTCCCTCAGCCTCTCCTCACAGGGCTTGTCTGTCCAGTCACTGCAGCATCTTCTTGAGAGGTTAACAGGGCACAGCAGTGCACAAATAACACTAAGGCAGTCAGCAGGGATATTGAAATTTTAACCCTATAATTAATTCTCCCCTTTTCCCCCCATTAAACTTCACAACTGAATGTGAAGGACACATCCTTCTGCCTCACTGATGCATGGGAGAGGGACAGGTCTGTCTCATCCACATGTGAAGGGAACTTCAAATGGTGTGACCAGCAGGAGTAGGGAGGTGATCATGTCCCTGTACTCAGCACTCATGGGACCACGCCTCGAGTACTGTGTCCAGTTTTGGTCACCAAAGTACAGGAGGGACATTGAGGTGCTGGAGTGGGTGCAGAGAAGGGCAACGATGCTGGGGAGAGGTCTGGCAAACATGGCCTGTGAGGAGCGGCTGAGGGAGCTGGGGGTGTTTAGTATGGAGAAGAGGAGGCTGAGAGGGGACCTTATTGCCCTCTACAACTACCTAAAAGGAGGTTGCAGTGAGGCTGGAGCTGGTCTCTTCTGAATTACTAATGGTAGGACGAGAGGAAATGGTTTCAAGTTGAGTCAGGGGAGGGTTAGGTTGGCTGTTGGGAGGAAGTTCTTTACTGAGCAGGTGGTCAGGCACTGGCACAGGCTGCCCAGGGAGGTGGTGGAGTCACCATCCCTGGAGGTGTTTAAGATGGGAGTGGATGTGGCACTTGAGGCTGTGGTCTGGTGATGAAGGATGCTAGGATGCAGGTTGGACTGGCTTATCCTTGTGGTCCTTTCCAGCCATGGTGATTCATAGTGATTGGATGTTGTGCTGAGGGATTTGGTTTAGTCAAGGACTTGTCAGTGTGAAACTGATGATTGGACTCAATGAGCTTGAAGGTCTTTTCCAAACTAAGAAATTCTGTACCTTGTGCAGAGTGTCTCCTTGGTAGGCCATGAGCTTTCTGGCCTCTGCAAGATTTCCTCTCCTGGCACAGCCCATCAGTGATGGACTTGATAGCTTTCCTGCAGGAAGGCTTTGATGTGAAGGTCTGTCTGGGGAATTGGTGTCAGTCACTGCACACTGCCTCTTTGCTTACTGGAGAGGAGGCTGTGCTGGCTCCCAAGGGCAGGTTGTTGCAGGAAGCTTTTCTGCCTTTTCATAGCCCTAACTCATGGACATTCCCTGCCCTGCCTGAGGATTCTGCCTTTAGAAATTGAGGACAGAAAAAGGCAGCTGTGCTTCTGAATATCAGGAACAGTGTGGCCAGCAGGACAAGAGAGGTTCTTCTGCCCCTGTATTTAGCACTGCTCAGGCCACACTTTGAGTATTGTGTCCAGTTCTGGGCTCCTCAATTCAAGAGAGATGCTGAGGAGATGGAAGGTGTCCACAGGAGGGGGACAAAGCTGGTGAGGGGCCTGGAGCACAGCCCTGTGAGGAGAGGCTGAGGGAGCTGGGGGTGTGCAGCCTGCAGAAGAGGAGGCTCAGGGCAGACCTCACTGCTGTCTGCAACTACCTGAGCAAAGGCTGTAGCCAGGTGGGGTTGGGCTCTTCTGCCAGGCAAGCAGCAACAGAAGAAGGGGACATAGTGTGAAGTTGTGGCAGGGCAGGTCTAGGCTGGATGTTGTTAGGAAGTTGTTGGCAGAGAGAGTGATTGGCATTGGAATGGGCTGCCCAGGGAGGTGGTGGAGTCACTGTCCCTGGAGGTGTTCAGTCAAATCCTGGCTGGGGCACTTAGTGCCATGGTCTGGTTGACTGGCCAGGGCTGGGTGGTAGATTGCACTGGCTGAGCTTGGAGGTCTCTTCCAACCTGCTTGATTCTATGATTCTGTGATTCCCTACAAGTGGTGCAAGCAATTTCACTTGTTTGAGACCTGCATCATGTAGCTTTTTCCTCCAAACCTCCATTCACACGAATCAGACTGAAGCAACTCAGTGAAGGTCTCATTCAGAGTAACCAGCACTGAAACACTTGCTAGGTGGCCTGGGGATAGTGCTTGCAGGTTTGCAGTGTCTGAAGGGGACCTGTATGAAGGCTGGGTAAAGAAAGGGCTTGCAATGATAGGAGGAGGGGCAATAGTTTGAAATTGGAGCAGGGCAGATTTAGGTGAGACATGAAGAGAAAGTTCTTTACAATGAGAATGGTAAAATACTGGAACACCTTGCCCAGGGATGTAGTTGAGGCCTTGTCCCTGGAGACATTCGAGTTCAGATGTGACATTGCCCTGAGCATCTGTACCTAGTTGAGGGTGTTCCTGCTCGCTGCAGAATAAGAGGACTTCTGAGGGTCCTCTCCAGCCTCCTGCAGTCTGTGACTCTGTGCTGGCCTGTGGTAGCAGCAGGCAGGTGTGCACTGGGGAAGAAGGAGCTCCAGTTTGCTCTAGCAGCCACCTCTCCTTCACACAAGGCACTGGAGAGTCAGCTGCAGTAGGCTGCATCCTACTCCATCTGATGTCAGCAGGCTTTTCACAGCTGATCTCCAGGGGAAGACTGTTTGGCTTCTGTCCTTTTGCTGAAGGATAGACACAGGTGCCTGGAAATGCATAAATATTATGGTTTGTGTTGGCACCCAGGCCAGCCCTAACTCCTCATACTACATTTAGCATCTACTTTTAATGAGTCCCCGATGACCCAGTTTCTTACTAACTATTGCACTATTCCCAAGCAAAGTA